>NC_140595.1:131987718-132587718 GCF_964204655.1 Triturus cristatus | reverse complement strand
TTGCTTGGATACATCAGTACAGTACCAAGGGTGAGCTTGAGTATAAAAGGCAGAGTATACATAAGCAGGCGAAAAGATGACAGATTGGTAGAATTTCGCACCAGTCCTACTACTGATCAGTCCTCCACTATTGGATTCACCATTCTCAGCTAGACAGTTAGTGTGCGGTGGTGCAGCGTCATCGTCCATGCTTTTTGCGGCCTCCCTAAGCAAGTAGCTAGTGAGAGATTTCCAGATATTACAAGGTCGCGAGCGAAGGGGCAACATCTCAGCATATATATTTTTTTGTTCCTGACAGTAAATGAGGTCGGCCAGCCAGTTCTTGAATTTGGGCGCTCTGCCCCTCCCCCATCGGCAAGCAATTTTACATTTGGCTATGAGTAGTCCCATTGCCAGGAATCGCTTAACGCTTCCTTTGTGCCCTGGGAGGTATCCCAGGAGCCCAATTTCTGGTGTGAGGTCGAGTTGTCCCCCTATCATAACACTCAGGGCCCTCCCCACCTCAGTCCAGTAATGGGCTATAGACCTACATTCCCACGCCAAGTGTAAAAAACCCGCCCCCTCTTGTTTGCAACGGTCACATCTATCTCTTTTCCGCAATTAGGTTTTGTGCAGTCTTACCGGAGTATAGTACATTCTGTGGAGGAATTTAAAATGGATGATTATGAACCTGCTGCTAGCGGTGATGCGCTCAGTTTGTTGACAGCTATACATCCAGGCCTCCTCTGTGATAGGGTGACCCAATTCTGCTTCCCACCCCTGTTTTGCGTTCAGAGTGTTATGGGTCCCCGCCCCTATGGAGGCTTTATATATGCGGGAAACCGCATGCGGTGTTCCTGTCTGTATCATTTGGTGCAACGGGAGCAGTGTTAAAGGTTCCGCTGGGAACGCAGGGGTAGTAGCCCTAACAGCTTGTAGCAGGCGAATGTATAAGAAGCGGTCCATAGTGGTGGGTGTAGTGTCGCCCAAGAATTCGTCCATACTTTTGAATCGTCCCAGGTGGTACATGTCCCCCCAAGTATGTATACCTAGTTTGAGAAGTATACGTTTACAGATGCCATCTTGCGTGACTGGAAGGTGATGTAGGTCGGACAGGGGAAGTAGTGGGGAATATAGCATGGGAGCTTGGGACCTCTTGGCAACGGCGTGCCATGCGTTATTTGTACAAGCCACGGTGGATCCCTTTCCCCCAGCCGCTTTGTGATCCATACCCAGGAACCCCTTAAGAGGCAGGGGAGTCATGAGCCCTTGCTCCACCGCCAGATGCGTCATGAAGTGCGGAGGCACGGGTCAGTATGCGGCGAAGTGTGCCTTGGTACTGAGATAGTAGGGTTCAGGATCAGGCACTTCAAAGCCACCTTGGGCGAACGGCAAGGTGAGAGTGCTCCATTTGATCCGGGGTTGTTTCCCGCCCCAAGCAAGGCGGATGAGCTGGCTCCTTAGTTTGGTGAAGAAGGGGCGGCCGGGGGGAAGAGGGTTTTTGTAAACAAATATAAGAATTACGGCATGATAACCATCTTCATTAAGGCTATCCGGCCTGAGAGGGAGAGCGGGAGAGCAATCCACCGGGTGATCTGGTCTTCCATTGTAGTTACCTCGCAGTAGTTCTTCTTTATCTTTGGTTATAGCAACTCGCAGGTATCAGACTTCATCAATGCACCACTGCAATGGGTAATCCATTGAGAATGGAGTGGTGCAGCTCGTGAGCGGCATGATCTGGGATTTGCCCCAATTAATGGTGATTCCAGAGAAGGCCCCGAATTTAAATATTTCGCGGATCATGGCTTTTAATCCTTCAGCAGGATCTCGCACATACAGCGTAATATCATCCACGTATAACGATATTAAGATGGGCCTTGTGGGGTAGTCTAGTGCATATTGCTGGTGATGTTGTCGCAACATGGATGCCAGTAGTTCCATGGCTATCGCAAATAGCAGGGGTGAGAGGGGGCATCCCTCTCGCGTACCTCTGGTGATGCCAAAGTCAGTAGAACGTTCTCCATTCAGCTACAGTGAGGCGCAGGGTCGGTTATATAGCAGTTTAATCCACATGAGAAATCCCGGGGGGAATTCCATGTGCGTCAGGACAGCAAACAGATACCCCCTCTCCAGGGAATCGAATGCTTTAGTGGCGTCTAGGAAGACTGCCACCGCCTGTTCCTCCTGATCGATATCATGCATGATGGAGAAAAGGGTCCTCAGGTTGTGCGAGGTCGATCGGCCGGGTATGAAACCAGCCTGGTCGGATGAAATGAAATGAAAGTGACTTTTATATAGCGCATGGCTACCCGGGAGCATCCCAGCGCTGCGGAGAGTGAATAGAGGATGGAAGATGTTACGGGAATAGCCAGGTTTTCAAGTGCCTGCGAAAGGTGAGATGATTGGGCTCCTTACGGATAGATAGGGGGAGGGCGTTCCAGAGCTTTGAGGCGTTGTATGAGAAGAGGCGTCCGCCTGTCCGTGCCTTCTTGATTCTGGGTGTGTCAGTCAGGAAGAGATTATCTGAGCGAAGGTTTCTGGTGGCTTTATAGGGTTTGATCAAGTTCTTGATGATCGGGGGACCCTTGCCCTGCATGATTTTATGTGTGATACATAGTGCTTTAAAGTGTACTCTCTCCTGTATTGGAAGCCAGTGGAGAGTTTTTAGGGCGGGCTTGGCAGAGAGGCGTTTGCTTGTATTAGTGAGGAGTCTTGCAGCCGAGTTCTGGACCATTTGAAGCCTGGCAATCACTGATATGGGGGCACCCAAGTACAAGGCATTGCCATAGTCCAGCCGGGAGAGCACAAGCGACTGTATCAGAAGTTTTTTTGAGTGGTCGGGAAGGAGGGGCAGTATTTTGCGTGTGGTGCGAAGGAGACCGTAGCAAGTGGCGGCGGTTTTTCCGGCCTGGGTTTTGAAGGTAAGTTCGTTATCGAGCCAGATGCCTAGGCTTTTTATTTCTTTTCTTGCCGTGGGTGCTGGACCCATGCAGGAAGGCCATAGTGTGTTGGGGTTGAAGGATGGTTGGTTCCCTAACAACATGAGCTCCGTCTTTTCGCCGTTGAGTTTAAGATGTGATGAGCTCATCCAGCTATTTACTTCTTTGAGGCAGGTACACAGCTTCGTCGAGGAGTGCTCCGACTGATTGAGTGCCACAATAAGTTGTGTGTCATCTGCGTAAGTAACTATTTTGACTCCGAAGGGGGATACTATCTCAGCCAGGGGGGACATATATACATTAAAGAGTGTGGGGCTTAGGGACGAGCCCTGGGGGACCCCACATTGGAGCGGTACTGATTGGGATCGCGTGTTACCTTCGAATACTTGGAAGGTTCTTTCCTCCAGAAAAGACTTCAGCCAGGCCAGGGCCGTGCCAGTTACTCCTGTTTTTTCGAGACGGTGAACCAATGTAGAGTGGTTCACCGTGTCGAAGGCTGCACTTAGGTCCAACAGGATGATGGCTGTGGATCCTCCAGAGTCTAAGATCTTTCTGGCTTCTTCCACTACAGCTATAAGCGCGGTTTCTGTGCCCTGGCCGGGGCGGAAGCCAGTTTGGGAGGGGTGAAGCTTTCCTGTGGATTCGAGGTGAGCGGAGAGCAGATGATTGACATATTTCTCTGCCACCTTGCTAACTCCTGGGAGTAGGGAGATGGGGCGGTAGTTAGCCAACTCTGTGGGATCAAGATGGTTTTTTTTTAATAATGCTTTCACCATGGCTTTTTTCCAGTCTTGTGGGACCAGGCCCTGTGATAAGGAGGCGTTGATTAGTTTTGTGATGGGAAGGGTGATAGTTGGTGTTATTAACTTCAAGATGTTAAGTGGGGCGGCGTCGAGCGGGGAGCCACTCTTTATGGAGTCTAGGATGGGGGGAAGTAGATCTTCTGTGAGTGGTTTGAAGAATTCCAGGTTATGGGGAGCCACCTGCGAGGTTGGTGTGTGAGGTGTATATTGTGGTTCGTTGATGTTGAGTGGGAGATGTTTGAGAATTTTTTGAATTTTGGTGTTGAAAAATTCTGCTAATTCATCACAGCGCTGGCCGGATGGATCCGGGGGAGGGGGGGGCTCAGGTACTTTCAGCAGTTTTTGTATGATTTGGAAGGTTTCTCTAGAAGAGTTAGATGAGGAGAGGATTTTTTCCTCGTAATATGCGGCCTGGGATGATTTTATTGCTGTTTTATAAGAGGAAATGGAGGATCTGTATATGTTTTTTTTTTCGACGGTATAGTCTTTCCTTCACGTTCTTTCAAGTTTTTTGCAGTGTTGTTTTAGCTTCCGAAGTTCTGGGGTGTACCAGGGGAGTTTATTTGGTCCAGATTTCTTTTGAATGGTTTTTTTTGGTAAAACTAGATCAAGCGTACTTTCGATCCATGAGGAGAATTTTTTATTTGCGACTAAGGGGTCGGGGTCATGGCAGGGTTCGGATGCCTTAAGTGCACGCGTCCATTCTTCTATATTTAGTTTTGGCCAGTGACGAGCTTGGGTACGAGGTAGTGGTTGAGGTGTACTTGTGATGGTTGGGTGCCAAGAGAACGGAATTAGAAAATGGTCTGACCAAGGGAAAGGGGTGGGAGTCCTGCATTCTAGTTGAGTTACGTTGGAGAAAATTGGGTCAAGAAGGTGGCCTTTGATGTGTGTTGCCTGATGGGTTTTGAGATGGAGCTGGAATGCTGCTAGCTCTTGTATGAGATCGTCGGCTGTGATGGCTGACGGGTTCTCGAAATGGAGATTGAAATCTCCAAGAAGGTTGAAATTGGGTGAGATACTAGCAAGGGAGAAGACAGATTCTAGTAGGGATGTGCGGAAAAGGCCTTGGGCTCCGGGGGGGGCGGTAAATGAGGATGCCGGAAAAGGAGAGCAGGGGGGTAAATTCAATGATGAAGTGGGCATTTTCGCAGTCGAGGAGGGGGCTGTCCAGAAGACGGCAGAGAAAGTGATCTTTATAGATAATTGCAATCCCGCCGCCTTTGCTACTGGTTCTATCTAGATGCTGAATCAGATATCCCGGTGGGAGGGCCTGCACAATGTCGGGGTCTGAGCTTGGGGTGAGCCATGTTTCGGTGAGGAACAGAGCATCGAGCTCTAAATCCTGTAGGAGTAAATTTATTTCTGTGGAGTGTTTTGGTAGGGAGCGGCAGTTTAGCAGTGCCATTTTGAATGAATTCCTCATTAAGTGGGGAGTCATGCTTGCTGGGAGTTCAAACGGGCAGTGCGCGCATTTGTGGTGTAGTTTTTCAAGTGAGATGGAGTGAGAGCATGATGGCTTAGGGGTTTTTGATAAGTGAAGAAGATCTTCCCTGGAGTATCGGAGGAGGGGAGGGGGCGCGGAGGCATTATGGCAGGCCCCTGGGCCCGGTCTGGCGCAGACGGGCTTGCCTTTGGCGCGCCTTCGGTGCGCCAGCGGCGCGCCCGCTGCGCGCGTCCGCTGCGCGTCGAGGCATGCATGGGAGTTTTATGCGCTTGAGTTAGCAACTAGAACGCTACCTTCACAGTTCCAATTTGCAGCACTTCCGGTCTGCGTTATCCTTCCCTCCACTCAACCGGAACAATCCGTGGTGGACCGGGGAAGACGCCGACCTGTGCTCTTGTGCAAGTGAGGGTGGGGACAAGGTGAGTGCTATTTAAAATAGATTTTACAGAGAAACGGCGACAATTTAAAACATATGATTTTGTTTATGCCAGTGCCAACAATTCAGAGTGTGAGCATCGTTATATTCCCACAAGCAATGACGTTTAAGGCAATGATATAGTAACAGACTTGGGAGCCCTTTGCCAGGCGCTCCGTTCCCTTCGGTTACCTTCTAATGTCCTCTAGTGCGTCCGCTGCGCGTCGAGGCATGCATGGGAGTTTTATGCGCTTGAGTTAGCAACTAGAGTGCTACCTTCACAGTTCCAATTTGCAGCACTTCCGGTCTGCGTTATCCTTCCCTCCACTCAACCGGAACAATCCGTGGTGGACCGGGGAAGACGCCGACCTGTGCTCTTGTGCAAGTGAGGGTGGGGACAAGGTGAGTGCTATTTAAAATAGATTTTACAGAGAAACGGCGACAATTTAAAACATATGATTTTGTTTATGCCAGTGCCAACAATTCAGAGTGTGAGCATCGTTATATTCCCACAAGCAATGACGTGAGCCTATTTGCTAGGACTTTGGCTAATACCTTGACATCGCAATTAATCAGGGACAGAGGTCTATACGAGTCTGCAGATTCGGGGTTCTTACTGGGTTTCAGTAGTGAGACCAGTATCGCTTCCCGCATATTGGGTGGGATTACTCCCGTTTGGTCTGCCTCCTCATAGACTGCCTTCAGGAAGGGGGCCAATGTGTCTATGTAGTTCTTGTAAAACTCTATTGCCAAGGCCATCGGGTCCCGGTGCCTTACCATTCCCTATTTGCATTATAGCTTCTCGGATTTCGTCCACCCCCAAGTCAGCCGCTAAGAATTCTCTCTGACGATTGCTAAGCCAAGCTAGTTCTACCTGTTGCAGATATTGCGAAGTCTCACCCTGTCGTGCCGCGTACGTTGAATACAATGTTTGGTAATGCGCAGAGCTGACGTGTCGGGGTGTGCCTCCCCCCCTCATCGCGGATGAGCAGTACATGATTCGCCCCACTAGGTGGTCGAATGGTCTCGGAAAGCGCCTTGCCGGGACGCTCTCCCTCTCCATACCTGCGCGCCGTGTGGTACTTGCCTCAGAAGAGGCATTCCCTTTTTGCTTCGGTCTGATATTCCGCAAGGGATTCACGTATTTTGGCAAGGGTGGGACCCTCACCCGATGCGCCAGCGACTGCTTCAAGCTGTTTAATCTGGCATTCCAGGTGTGTTAGTGTTGTACAAATGTCTTTGAGGATGCCCCCCGTTTTTGCCATGCAATGGCCCCGAACAGTAACCTTCAGCGCCTCCCACACAGTAGCCAGGGATAGCACTGAGTCTATATTATGTCTCAAGTATTCTTCTAGCATTTCCCCCGGGTCGGACTTGAACACAGCGTCAAGGAGCGCCGTGGGTTGTAGTCGCCATTGTCTAGCTTGGGGTGACATGCCAGGGGGGACATAAGCACAGGAGAGTGGTCCGAGTAGGTGTGCGCTAAGTTGTGAGAGGAGGACGTATGCAGTGCAATGTCTTGTGATGCGATCCACATGTCCAGCCGAGACCAATTATTGTGAACCGCTGAGTGATATGTGCCCTAACGACATGTCGGGTGATGATGGCGCCAAACGTCCACCAGGAAATTATCTGCAATTAGTTGCTGAAGTAGGCGCTGTGCCTTGGAGTAGTGATATGGAAGCGGGTAGGAGCGGTCGTGTTTGGGGTAAAGCGTTAAATTAAAGTCTCCACCCCATATGAGGTGGATCGAGCCTATGCTTGCTATACATGCTCATAAAGTGGTGTAGTAGTCCTCATTGTCCACGTTGGGTCCGTAGCTACTCACTAACGTGATGGAGGCAGTTGCCAGGCTTCCCCATGTTATACAGTACCTACCCGGCGGGTCGAGAGCAGAACCCTCCTCAACATAGGGCACCGTTTTCTTAATTAAAATTGCCGCACCCCTGGAATACGCAGAGTACGAGGAGAAGTATCTATGCGAAGCCCATCTTGAGGCGAACTGGGGCTGTTGTGTGTGGAGGGTATGTGTTTTCTGTAGCACTGCGATGCTAACTTGGTGTCTGCCTAAATAGGCCACAATGTGCTGTTTCTTCCTGGGATCACCCAGCCCTCTAATGTTCCAGGTGAGGAGCTGTATGCTTGCGGTGGTAATGGTCTTCTGCCCCTCACCCATCATGGCCTGATTTTGTACATGTCCCTAAGTACTGTGTTTCTAATCTGATGTCTGGGGTAGGTGGTACCCCCCCAATCTGATTGTTATAGCTGGCTTAGATATGCCTGTCCTGTAACCCCCAACGTTCCCCTCCACAGCGGCAACCCAAACTTGCCGTGTACAGTGCCCACCCTCCCCGCCCCCATTACATCATAAAACATTTGTGTCGTGTGGGCCGCTTTGTCCCTAAAATGGCTTTGCTTTGTCCTTGCGTTAGGCTCACATAGGGACCGTGATCTAGGGAAATCAGCGTTCAGGAGTAAGCGAGTATCATCGATACCGCATCCGTTTTGCATACTTAATACAGAATTAATGGTGGTCCATAACTGTTGTGTTCCCACAACGAAATAACTCGGGCAACAACTAAACATTACAAGCTCCATCATAGGAGAAAGGGGGAATTCCCTAGGAGTCGTGTCCCAGAGGGCGTGGCATCCCCTCCTGCACTCACATACTATGCAGAAGGTGTCCCTGGAATGCAGAGTTAATGTCCCATTGGATGTTTGCTATCCACTTATATATTGGTCAGAGCCCCAAGGGCAGAACATTAACGACTATTGATGTTACCTGTGCATAGGCATGCATGTCCATGCCAGTCTTGTCCGCACTACGACCTGTCAGCACCGGTGTGCAGTTCTGTATCTACGTTACCTAAACCTCTTCTTTTTGTGCTGAATCTTCCCTTCTTCCCGACGGGGAGCGCTCCCCTCTCTTGGCAGCCTGTACAGTCTTTTTGAGGAAGTCCGCCGTCTGCTGCGGGGTGTTGTAGATGTGGTGCGAGCCATTGTTCATGAGCCGCAGACATGCGGGGTATAGAATGACATACTCCACTCCCTCTTGCTGGAGCTTCTTTTTGATGGGAGCGTACTTCTTCCGTGCTTCTTAGAGAATGAGGGTGAAATCGGGGTATAATGAGATGGCATTATTCTCAAAGATGACATTTCTCAGCTCCCGGGCCCTACGCAATGCAGCATTGCGATCTCGGTTGTTAAGTAGTCTCGCGACTATGGGCGGGGTGGTGCTCCAGGCGGCGGTCCCGGTGCCAGAGTGCGATGTGCCCATTCCATGATAAGTATTCTGGAGAAGGCCTCATGCCCAAAGCATGTGGTGAGCAGCCGCTCTACATAGTCTTCAAGCCGTCCAGTGTTGGTTGTGCCGGGCACCCCAGTAATGCAGATGTTGTTCCGTCTAGAGCGGGCTTCAATGTCCTCATTCTTGGCTGCAATCACCTTAAGCAACTTATCTATGTCTGAGAGTTGCCCTGCCACCTGTGCCTGATCGTCTTCCAATGTTGAGATACGTGTCTCGACCTCTTTTAGCCTGCCATCTTGTATTTCAATCCTCTGGGTAATTTGGTCCATTCTGGCACACATGGAGTCCATTTTCCCCTCAATGGAAGCAAAACTAGTTTTCATGGTGTGGAGCAACGTCTTCATGTCCACCTCGTCGGTGTCCTGGTTTGGTTGGTTCATACCATCTTGTTCTTACTCAGGTGGCTGCCCACTGGGCGTCCTGCGAGTGTCGAAGGTGAGTTTAGGCTGTTTGCCGTTGGGTTTCCCCATTGTCTGATGCAGCCAGGCCAGCGACAGTTGCCCCTGAAGTCTCTAGGCCAGTCCGTAGGCTATCACATCTCGAGGGGGGACCAGGCGGGTACCGCCGAACCAGTCGCGTGCAGCCAAGGTCGTCCAGAGGCGAAATGTCCTGGATGCGCTTTGCACGCGGCAGGGCAACTTGTTGCAGGGCTAACGCCGCACCTCTTCCGGCGTGGGGCTCTCGGATGATGGCATGTACTCACCCCCGATGTGTAGAGAGTTTCCGTGTGGGGGGTAGGATCGTGAACTGGTGGGTAGTACACTAGTGTCCTTGTTCAGGGGTATGCCTCCCTGTGCTCCCTCACCAGAGCTGTTTCACAGCGACCAGGCCACCACTCCCCAGTGGTGGCAATCCCTGGCGAGGCAGCCAGCTACAGAGTCAGTTTTCACAGGGGCACTTGAGTACAGGCCTTTCCGCCCAGGGGGGTCTATGCAGCTGTTCTATGCTGGAGCCTGAGTACACTTAGCAGCGGCCCTGGATGTATACTCTGTCCCCGCAGGTGAGGTTGGGGCAGTGTCTCAGCAGGCTCCATATGGTGTCCGAAAGCTCTGAGCCCAGCCGGGGGAACCCCCCCAGATAGGTACGTTAGTTCCTGCTCCCAGTGCTGGACTCCGGAGGATTGCCCACCCCCTAGCAGCACGCCGACAGGTGGGTTATTTATGGGCCAGTCTCTTATCAGGATGTTATCAGTTATGGTCCCAACCCCCTGCCAATTCCAGGCCAGGGCGTCCCAGTCACACAGTCCGGGATCGAGCCAGGCCTTAGGCTGGGCAATGTTGCAGGGTGCAAGCGCAGCTTCTCAAGGCAGCTTCCCACCGGTCTCACAGCGTGTAGGGATCAAGACATGTCGTTTGGGAACGGGATTTCGCACCTGTAGCTGTTTCCCGTCTATGCGTGTTGACACGTACCATCTAGGCCTCAGGCCACAGCCGCTTGCGGCAGTTTCTGCACACCGGTGGCACCGGGGCAGCTGACCGGCACGCACCCGACGGCAATGCCAGGGTATGCCACAACCACCAGGTCCCCATGCCTCCTCCCTCGGCGGCCGTTGTCCCGACTCACTCTTTGTGGAGGATCTTGCTTCACCTTCGTGGTGCTTCGTGGAGCTCCGGCTCCCAGCTCCACGCGTCTGTCTCGCGATCAGGGGCAAACCCCAGGCGGCGGGTGGCCCAAGAGTCCGGGGATGTTCGCTGTTGTCGGTCCCGTCACCCCAGCCGCAGCCAGCTCTCATGGCGACCACCACAGTGGCTCCAGCGGTGCCGCGGCAGGCAGCAGCCAGACCGCTCCGGCGGCCTCCCTCAGTAGTCGCTAGGATCTCTCCTCCTTCGCTCGCCTCAGGCAGCCTGTTCACGCGTCGCAGGCCGCAATCTCTTCCCACGTTTATCAGGCTGCCGCAGTCTCTGGCTCAATGCTAGTGGTTTGCGCTGCTCCCTGTAAGCCGTGAGGTCATTTTAGGCCACTTGAGCCCAGGGATTCAGGATGGATTATGGATATTTGTTCCAGGGCTGACGGAGCCTCACTAAGGTCTTGTCTGCATGCCCCCTAGCTTCTTCAATTTACCTCAACTTTACATATACACCTGTAATATATTATTTATATAGTATTAATGACTATTCTGTATTTGACTCACCTATACCTCTCTATGCTTATAATCTATTACGTACTTTTGCACTGTAAAGCGCTCTGATACCCGTAAGGATCTTGTTCGCTCTATACAAAACCTTCAAAATAAATACATAAATGTGTCAAGAGAGCTCTATTAAAGACCTACTGTGGCTAAAAAGCCCCCAGGTAGTGTTTCATCAAACGTTCACGAGCTAGTAAAATAAAATAGGCCTGATTAATAAAATTCAACATATTGTATACATAAATAAGGCTACATAACCCGAAAAGTGTGTAGGCCGACCAAATACGTCACTCGCATATTCAAAAATGTAATATTGAGTGAAACTTCAGCATCATATTGTAGTCAGCTGTAATAAGAGATCACTGGTTACACGTCTCGCTTGTGTTTTAGCAAGAGAAATAGATTTATGGTGGAATGAGACGAAGAGTATAATTTAAACATCTATTCCATTTGAGCAGAGAGTCATTCATTGAAAAAAAGGGTCATAAGTCACTGGTGACTCCATGATGAAACAAAATACAGCTCTCAGCTGTCCATTCGCAGTGTCAATGCACCGATCCTAAAGACCTTTTTACATGTATCAGTCAATCAATTGTGTTACTCCAGAAATAGAAGCAATTGAAGCAGCACAACTAAAAGGTTACACATACCAGTGGCAAAGTCTTACCTAAGTCTGAGTCTTAAATGAAACATCCAAACGTGCAACGTGAACAAAAGGAGTCCATAGTAACCTCCTATCTGAAAAGTAAAAACACACCATAATGTCACCTGCATCAAAATGTTTGTAAGCTTTGTCCATAGAGGAAGCCGAACCAATAGATCTTCAATAAACTCCTAAAATGGTTTGTGACAGTTACAATACCAGTACTAAATGGAAAATGTGTACAGATGCCAAACACCTCGTACGTGCTTCCAATTGTATGTTGAAAAGTTTGCGGTAGTTGACAATACATAAAACCCCAAAGTATACCCGTGCAACGGCTAATAAGGAAAGCACGTACAATACTTTCCCATGCCCTAGTCCTACCAATGTAAAGATAAGAAATGCGACAAAATAGAGATACTGCTTCTTACCTGGCCGGATCCTCTGCGTGCTTCCGGAAGAGAGGAACCCGCCATGAACCCATCCTATGTGTATGTAGGACATAAACAAATAGAAAATGGGGCACCCTTGGTTGTAGTCCTCTGAAAAGTATAAACCAAGGCGGCCATAACAGATGGGTGTAAGAGTTGGTTTCCAAATTTCAAAAGGCAACTACGCAGGGCTTTAAATGGGCCGGGTCTCCCCCAGTGCTGAGCACCGGCAGTTTTTTAAAGGGCGGCTCGAAAAGGTCCCTATCGGGCTCTGTGTTGTGCCCTGGCATAGGCGGTCTGTTTTTTTCCGGATTGCAGTGACAGGAGGCACATTTCTACCATTGCATTTCCGACATGTCTGACCAAACGCCGGGCACGGACCTCGATGTGGAAATTCAAGTCCGCACCTGTAGCACCTTCCTTCTGGTCATCTCTTCACTGTCTGGTCGTTTCTGTCTTTTTTCCATCCACTTGTGCTGTTATTGTTTGTCATTCGGTGCACTTAGTCCACTGATCGTTCCTTTCCTCGTTCCATTTCCTTTGCTTGTGCTGTCGCTCTTGCTTCTGCTCTTGCTAGTGATAGGATGTTTTCTAGCGACGTTGGTTCCTTTAGAATTCTTGCGCGAAATTCCGTGTCATGGCAGCCCTCAATGATGCGCAGTCTGATGGCTTGTTCGTTATCGAATTTGTCAAACTCGCAGTGTGTTACGAGCTTTCGCAGTCTCGTTGCGAAATCATCCAGCGTTTCATCTTGTTGTTGGAAAGCAATCGTGAAGGTGTATCGCTCAAAATCGACATTTCTTTGCGGGTCAAATTTATTTGTCAGGCACGCCTTTAGTTTGTCGTAGGTGGTAGTCTCTTCTTTTGGCAGTGTCACTAGTAGGTCTTCAACCTCATCCCCTACTAAGTTTAGGAATAGGCCTAGTTGCTTCTCTGCTGTCACATCCGTCGCTTCCATGTATCTTTCAAAGCGCCTGATCCATTTCTCCCACCGTATTCCTGCTTGTGGCTCTGATAAGTTAAATGGTAATGGTCTACGATATTGCGCACTTTGTCTTTCTGCCATCCTTTTCTTTTATTGCTGCCTCTTTATTTGCCTTTGCCAAAGCTTGTTTTGTCACTTCTGGCCCTCTTTATTTATTTATTTATTTATTTAGTTCTTTTTCTTGTCTTTGCCAATGCTTGTTTTTTTCACTTCTGACCCTTTGTTTGCCCTTGCCAGTGCTTGTTTTCCCCTTTTCGGTGTTCTATTTGGCAGTTTTTCCTTTGCCTGACCTCAAAATGGCCGTTGCGCTGTTCTTTCTTCTTATTGGTCTGTTTTGCCTGACCTCAAAATGGCCGCCGGTGGTCCCGTGGTACTTTTTCTCCGATCGGGGCACTGCCTGACTTAAAAATGGCCGTTCGCTGTTCTTTCTTCCTATTGGCCCGTTTTGCCTGACTTTAAGATGGCCACCGTAGTCTCGCGAGAGTTTATTTGAATCCCTCGCACTTCTCCATTCAGTTTTAGTTCTATTCCGGCATGCTTTGGCGCTTCGCGCTCTTCGCTTTACAGGCGGTGCGCTTAATTTATTTCTTTTATCTTGCTGCTTGCGCTCTTACCGCTCTGCACTTTTTTCGCGGCCGGGGTGGGCTCCCACGTCGCTTCAGCTTTTACTCCCTCAGACCAGGTTGGGCTCCTGGCTTTTCAGTTCGGGGGAATCGGCGCGATGATCGCGGATCTTCGCTGTTCCTCTCCAGTCGTCTAGCGGACCAGGGTGGGCTCCTGGTTCGTCGCAGCTGCTTTCAATCTTCGGCGTCTTCCTGTCCTTCATGCATCCCACCTTCGATCGCCAGTTGTCGTGTTCTACGTATCACAGGAGTCAGGTATGGTGTGTGATGCTTCTTTATTGTTCGCCTGTACAGCGCTCTTATTCCCACGTCCTCCTCAGTCCCCTCGTGTCCTCGACTGCCCCTTGTCCCCTTTGTCCCCTCCCCTCACCGGACCTGGTGTCCAGTGTCCTCTGGCCTCTGCCCTTTGCCCCAGGGTCCTAGTGTCCCCGGTCTGGTCATGACATCATGTGCGCGTGCTCACACAGCTCACTTCTCACAAGTGGAGAAGTTACGGCATGACGTCATGCCAGGGGAGCGTTGTAGGGGAAGGGAAATCCTTTAAAGAGAGTCATTTTCTCCGGGGATTTCCCTTCTCTTTTTGAAACTCAGGCGAATCAACATTGTCGTGGTGTCACCAGGGCTTTAAGTGGAAGCTATTTCAATATTATATGCAAGCCATAGTTGCTGCTTATTTATCTTATGTAACTAACAACCATTGACAAAGCCAATAGTCCTGATTTTTTGTAGGTAAAATGTTACTTATTGTTTGACATATCTGGATGCAGTGACAGAAACAGCAAAATGCAAGTCAGGCGTCACACTAAGCTAAATACAGATTTTTAGCCTGGGTGTTTTTAATCCACGCCCTTAATTACATTGGCCACGCCTCTTTGAGAGACCCCCAGTTTTTTTTATTCCACTTAAAGCCCTGCAACTATGCCTATCATAGAAGAACAGATCGCGTCTACAGTAAAATTGCACCATGTTTTGTAATAAAATACACAAGATCACAGATTATCGTCAATGTCACCAGTGATCGATCATGCCCATCACACATGTCAGAGAGATTCTAGTGACTGGGCATACAAATAAGCGAAATGTAGTTGGAAAGATGTTAGTAGAGAAATACACATATTATTTGCATTCAAAAATATTGCATAATCATATTGAACAGGTGAGGTAAATCACTGTGTAGACATATATTATAATCTAGTTTATGTATTATAGTTCTACATGGAAACACCTGGTCAGTTTGCATGGAAAGTCATACTTTGGTAAGTAAATGCATATTACTTGACCTAAACCATTGAGGATGGCAGGGATACAGCCAAGTTTGTCACACGGCCAGGCACTGGTTGTCTAGAAAGGGCTATTGGACCAAGTGTGGTACTTTAGTGCCAAAATGGATGAGACATACAGGCTTCTCTGGGGACGTCCAGGCACCCCTTATGAACATGCCCTTCAAAGGTTCCTGCTTGTTTGCGGAAAAGGCAGATTCTACCCTAGATAGTTTTATAGAGAGCCGAGCCATGGCATGCTCTTGGCCTTTCGGCACCAGTATGGCATCGCCCAACAGTTTCACGCTTTTCAGGATATCCTAGGGACTTGGTGTATCAACAGCATCAGGACCCGCCACCCGCATAACAGGCCTCTCAGCCCTTTCAAGATCGAAGCGCGGACCCAACAGACTGATTCACATGTGCCCACCTTCCCCCGGAAAGAGATTGAACAGCATTTACTACCCTGTCTTTGACAACACACTCCAGTTACACTACACACCCGCTGAGCAAAAAACAACTTAAAGTTGAGTCTTTGATCTGCTGCATGTTGGACTAAAGGTGGAGGCACAACAGTTTTTGTTAGACGAAAACAACTTCGAACAAAAATAATTTGCGAACATCAGTGCTCAACTCTTGTTGGCAGGACTTTGCAGAGAGTGTGCATCTATAGCACTGCATTGGACAATTAGTTGGTTACAGGGTAAAGTAACATTTTCCTTTCCTTTGATTTACCATAGGAGGGCCCACCAGAAGTTGGCTCGAAAAGACCCACATAAAGTGTACAATTTATGTTTACCAGAGGACTATAAGACTGAAGGGTGTCAAACCTCTGTCAGTTTTCAACCAAAAACTCTAAAGGCTAGAAAAATGGAACATTGGACACATAACACCATCTCAAATGTCAAGGGTGTTGGAAGGTTAGCGTTGCTGGCCAATTTGTTTTATTTTACTTTTTAACTTCATTGTGCTGCTAGACTGTTTTAAATTTATTGTTTACATTCTTGTGACTCTTCTTAAATTGGGGATTTTATTTTGCATCTGATATACTGCCATTTGTCTTTCTTTACATATCTTGACCTCTTACCTGGCTTTTCGTCCGCGTTCCTCTCCCCGGTCCACTGCTGGTCTTAGGGGCAGTTTGAGTGGAGGGAGGGAAGGTGGACGTAACGTTCCTTGGCTCGCACTCCACTTCCGCATTCTTGGGAGGTTGGTATTCTAGTTGCGGTGCTCTGCTGGGCTCGGCTGGGCACTTCCGCCTCCTCCCCGATAAAGACGCAGCATGGCGCCGTCGCGCAGCGTGTTGGAAGGTTAGCGTTACTGGCCAATTTGTTTTATTTGACTTTTTAACTTCATTGTGCTTCTAGACTGTTTTAAATTTATTGTTTACGTTCTTAGGGCTCTTCTTAAATTGGGGATTTTATTTTGCATCTGATATACTGCCATTTGTCTTTCTTTACATATCTTGATCTCTTACCTGGCTTTTTGTCCGCGTTCCTCTCCCCGGTCCACCGCTGGTCTTAGGGGCAGTTTGAGTGGAGGGAGGGAAGGTGGACGTAACGTTCCTTGGCTCGCACTCCACTTCCGCATTCTTGGGAGGTTGGCATTCTAGTTGCGGTGCTCTGCTGGGCTCGGTCGAGCACTTCAGCCTCCTCCCCGATAAAGAAGCAGCATGGCGCCGTCGCACAGTGGATGCGCGCCACCAGCGCGCCAAAGGCAAGCCCGTCTGCGCCTGGACCATGCCGAGTGCCAGAAACCCTGGTCCTCGCCTGTCAGGTGCACAGAGATGCTGAATATACTATACCAGTAAGCAATTAAGAGCTGTCAATAATGGTGGCTATCGGTGTGCCCAACTAGACCCAGCAATCCTCCCCAACAGGGTCATAAATCTGTGTCCTACCTATGGTTTGAGATTGGAGGCCAATGACAGGATACAGACTAACCAGACTGTAACTGTACTCAGAAACACTCAGCCTCAAAAAATAATAAGTATAATGGAAAGGACAAAGTCTCTTCTGCCTTGATCAATGCACGCTCCTTCCCAAAGCATAGACACTAAATAGCAGAACTCTTAGAAAATCATCATTTTGAACTTCTATTTATCATGGAAACATGGGCTGACTCCTCTACAGGCCCAGATATCTGTATTGCCACTCCGGATGGCTTTGTTGAATACAGATGCAAAAGAGTAAAGAAAAGAGGGGATGGTCTGCCTCTCATATACCAAAATGACTTTTCAGTCAAGATAGAGACGATTCCCTCCATGTTGTGAGAGGCATTTAACTTTAACATAATGCTCATTAATCATCAATCTTTTAAGGGGATCCTCCTATATCATCTACCGGGCCCCAGGGGAGATTTTCTATCAGCAATAGGAAACCTTCTGGAACCCGTTGCAGGTGAATCTAATTGTACCATTCTGGGGGATTTGAATTTTCATTTAGAAGCTCCCAAAGATAAGGATTCCATAACCCTTACCTCGGAGTTAGGTCTTTCTCAAAAGGTCACGAATCCTACGCACTCAGCTGGGCATACACTGGATGGTCTTTTCACGAACAATGAGCAGATCTCTATAAAAGAGATCCTCCCTCTGACGTGGTCAGATCATTTTGCAGTTTTATTTGATATCGAGATACTGGATTCTTCCTCTCCACTCCCCAGCTCAATCCCCCCCAAACATGAGGCATGGAGTGGGATAGATCAGGCCCTTCTTAAACAGCATCCAATTAGCACCCAACCAGAAGCGTCTCCTGACCCAGAACTGGCCTCCACCAATTACACGGAATGGCTTCAAAATGCTTTTACTAGTCTAGTACCGTTTAAAACGGTCTCCAAAAACAGGAGGGCTCCATCAGCGACTTCGTTCTCTGAGGCACTGAGGCTGGAGAAACAACGCTGTAGGAAACAAGAAAGGCGTTGACGCCTAGAGTATGACAACCAGGAGAAATCTCTCTACAAGCTGGCACTGGCAAATTACAATTGTCTTGTACTTATAGAAAAAGACAATTATTACACAATGAAAATAAACTGCACAATAGTCCGTTAAACAGCTGTTTCAGGTAGTTTTTAAGTTGGCAGGGCCAGCGGATAACTCCGCTAAGTTAGCATCCCAAGTACTCTGCGACTCGCTAGCCAGTGACTTTCAGAATAAGGTAGGGCAAGTTTATTCGAACTTCATTGCCGCCACGGTGGGCTGGAATCAGCTGGTCGGAGATAACAAGAGTAGGGACAGCTTCAACTTTATGGAATTCAGGGCAGTTTCAGTAGATCAGATCACTGATCTGGTTAACACCAGCAAATCAGGCTCCCCATTTGACCCTTGTCCCCCGTCAGTCCTGAAGCTGTTTCCAGACCTAATAGGCACCAACCTGGCCCATATTTGTAACGCTATGTTCAGTTCAGGCACCTATCCTTCCATATGGAAAAAGGCCTCTATTCTGCCACGGCTAAAAAAACTAACCTTGATCCAGGAGAGATCAAAAACTGTCGACCCATTGCGCGTCTCCCTCTACCAGCTAACCTCTTTGAAAAGATCATGAACACTCAGCTGGCACTATTTATTGAGGAGAATAAGCTGCTGGATCATGCACAGTTTGGCTTCAGGAAAGGACATAGCACAGAAACAGTGCTCATTAAAGCGTCGGATGAAATTAGGTTTGTGATGGACAAAGGGTGTGCCGCAGCACTGGTGCTATTAGATCTATCAGCAGCTTTCGACACGGTTGATCATGCTACGCTGATCAATCGTGTCTCAGCCTTAGGCATTGGGCACAAGGCCAAAGTCCTTCTGTCCTCATTTCTATCCAATCGCAACCAGTCAGTTAGTTTGGGCGACTTTACCTAACCAGTTTTCTCACTCCCATGTGGAGTTCCGCAAGGATCGTCGCTAAGTCGGACATTGTTTAACATCTACGTTACGTACTTAGTACGAGTAATCACATTATTTGGAATGGGTCTCACGTCCTACGTTGATGACACTCATTTGGTGCTTGCTGTGCATAAAAATGGAGATGCAGTTTCGGCCAGCTTTCATGATGGCATGATGGCCATTAGTGCCTGGATGTCAAATCACTGTCTCATATTTAACTCAACCAAGACATAAGTACTGGTCTATGGAAACTTTCCCCAGGATGGTCTCCATCCTGGTGGCCAGATAATTTGGGATTACCCCCAATCCCTGTCAAAAAGTCCAGGAACTTGGGTGTCATTTTTGATGACAGATTATCTTTTATACATCACGCTAACGCTGTGGTCTCCTCATCCTTTTATCTGTTAAGAATGATAAAGAAATAGTTACCTTTTGTGCCGGCCAATGCCGGAAGAAAGTTAATTGGTGCTCTGGTCATGTCCAAGGTTGACTACTGCAACAGCCTGTTAATTAATGCCCAGGAAAGGGTTCTGGGCAGGCTGTAATTGGTACAGAACGCAGCAGCCAGGATGCTGTCTGGTACACCCAAATTCAAGTCCATCTCTAATGTGGTGCGACAGCTCCATTGGCTGCCCATAAGAAGTAGAACGGAATTTAAAGCTCTTTGTATTACCTACAAGGTATTTTACAATACAGGTCCGGAATACTTGAAGAAAGCCTTTCTGGCTTACACGCGCATCAGATCTCTTCGCTTAGCAGCTTCTAAACTTCTGGTCGTCCCTAAAACCAAAAAAGCCAATTGGGGCGACAGAAGCTTCATAGTCACCACGTCCAAATTATGGAATTCTCTTCCCATGCAGATTAAGGCTAGTCCTACTCTGCTATAATTTAGAAAACAAATAAAAACTTGGCTTTTCAAGCAATAGGCTTTTTCTCACCAGTCATTACCTACCGTTCCAGCATATAGCGTCGAGATACCTACGGGTATTTGTGCGCTTTACAAGTTGTTAAATAAATAAGGGTATTTATGGTTGCCACAGGACAAGGGTTCTGACGTAATGGGAGACAGAAGAGGTTCAGGGAGAAAAGTACTGTTCTGATGTTGAAGAATCGATGTCGACAAACAAAGAATTTAACAAGTTGGCCCTGACAAAAATCCTCTGGGCACCAATAAAGAGGAATGAATGACTATTGCATTTGTAAAGCATATCTGTCGCTCCCAGAAAAGCATCCTGGCACTGATCAGACAAAGGCAGAGTCCACCACAACAGGAATAAGAGAAGAACATAAATATCACCAAATAAGTGTGTGACAATTGATCAGAGGCCGTGAAGATCCAGGTTCACAGAAGTTTCTTAAAAAGAGGTTCAGAGTCAATAAATCTCAGAATTCTATGGAGTTGATTCCAGGCCTTGGTCCCCAGGACAGCAATAGATTTGCTACCCTTGGTCTTACACCTAAAGGTAGGATGGGTGAGAAAATTGGGAGATGAGGATCTCAAGGTCCCAGAGGTAGTGTAATGGATGAATCTGGAAACTAGATATTTTGGCCCAAATACTCTAGAAGCTCTAAAAGTGAAGAAGATAATTTTGAACAAAATCCTCCTATGTACTGGCAACCAATGAAGGGCTTTAAGAGCAGCTTCTGAAAAATCTGTTTTGTGGCACCTGCATATAGACTATTGCAATAGTCCAGTCTGGATGAGATTAATGCAAAGGCCACTCGGTCAGATGTACAACCCTTCTTCAAGAGGGTGTTTAAGCAATCACAAGTGGGAAGGGGTCCCCAGGGGACCCCTTCCCCTTTGCGAATGCACGGGAAAATATTCTTTAGGGGCAGGCAGTGGTCCCAGGGACCACTACCTGCCATTAAAAAATTAAACAAAAACGTTTAATATTTGCTTTTTTTTAAATGCATCCCGTTTTACTTTAAGGAAAACGGTCGACATAAAAAAAAAAATGCTTTTATTTATAAGCGGTCGCCGACATGGAGGTCTGCTGAGCCCAGCAGGCCACCATACCTGGGAGGGCAAGCCATTGCTAATGGGGGGTCGCAAATTGCGAGTGCCTCATTAATATGCATGAGGCATGCAATTTGCGACCCCATTACGAATCGCTAAGTGTCTCAGACACTGTTGTACATGGCATTTAGCGACTCGCAAATTGTGACACGCAATTGAGCGCAATTTGTGAGTCGCTAAATGATGTAGTCGTACATCTGGCCCACTGTCTTTCTTGCTGCATGGGGAAATGTAGTCAAATAATTGTTTTCAATGATTTTATTAAGTTAAAACACATTCCTGCCACTGCAAGAGCTTTTTTTGGACAGACATGCGATTCCTCAAAAGGAAAATCTTTCAAAGATTATAGGGCTAAAAACCTCACTAGATGCATTGGGTTGAAATAAAAAGATACCAGTGCCCTCAAACCTTCAAAAGTGGACTCAAAATCAAAAGCTGATCGAGATCAGGAAGTGCTATAGAGAAGGACATTCCACCTCTCCTTAGAAAGAAAATTGTACTGATGGGTGACATTGAATCCAAGGAAACGGCTATCAATGTCAAAAAGTGAAAACAATGCCTCAATTCGAAGGGACTGAGTGCATATATAAGAAAAATGTTTGACAGATGCAGAGCTCAAACAAGAATAAACTTCCAAGACAGGGCATAAAAACTTAGAGAGCAGTTTGATGAGGAAGTGGAAGCTGTATCCTGCTAGCTACTCCTGCGACACAGGAAGAACAATAGGAGGAAGCACAGAATCATTATTACGAAGACACACAACTACTCTTTCAAAAGGATATTTAGCAGGAAATTGAAGCAGACTTACCCTCTAAAGCATCCCCACATGATGACTTAGGATTGTCCCATGCCCTATCAGGTGATTATCTCACACCTTGCAAGGTGTGGCTAAAACATGAAGAATCCTGTTTTCTTCTGGTAATATTACTTCTACAGAGGGAAAACCTGTACTTGTCACTCTGATATAGAGTGATTTATCAGGGTAGGGAGATATTTACGGGGCAACGATGGGGGTTGCCAAAAATATAAACCATCTCCATTGAGACCCAGCATACATCACGCATAATTTACTACCTGACTCTTCTTCTCACCACTGCTTTAAAAGGGAGAACACTACAGCATCCATAGCCCCCCCTTGACCCTTCCAACCCCATCAAGGACAGCAAGCATCTGGATGCTGCGGGTGGAAGATGGAAAGAGCAGCAGCTCAGTGGAGGAACAGTTGATTCAACACCTGTCAGAGAATTTAAAAATATACCACAATTTTGGTGCAGGAAGAGAAAGCCATAGCTAGTAGGGTAGTATACACCAAAATAAAATTATACAAAAGAACACCAAGGTTCTTCAAGAAGAAATGGATGAAATGTTGATTAAATGAGCTTTAGAAAAGGTACAAAAAAGGAACAAGAAAGGGAATGTATTAGGTTTATTTCCTCATAACCAAACAAGATCTCATCTTAAGACCAATATTGGATCAAAGAATCTTAAACAGATTGTCAGAAGTGGAATGATCAAATTGGCAACTTAAGAGAGGCAATGCTGATGTTCAAAGAAGACTCGATGGCAACAGTAGACCTCAATTAGGCTAACTTCAACATCCTACTAAAAAGGACAATAGCAATTATCTCCGGTTTGTGATGGGAACATCCATTATTGTTCAGACTACTTTTGTGGAATAGTCAGCATGAACTAACTAATTTGGTGGCAGCACACTTAGGATAGCAAATGATATATGTGTACCTTTACTTGGACGTCTGGCTGATAAAAGGAAACTCATTCCAACACAGCTAGAATGCCACAAACCAGGCCATCTGCATCTGTTTTTCACTTGATTTCGCTGTTCATATGAAAAAATCCTAGAACCCCAATCATTTGCAGAACAAGATATTTCTTGTCCGAAGGTAGATATACCCAGAGCAACAGCTTTTCCCATTCAGAAGAAATTTTGGGCATTACAGGAACAGATTCACCTCTACTGTGGTTCACAGTCTCTTTATTGAGATGAGTCGTGCTCAAAGCATCTCATAGCAATCGCGTCATATGCATAGTTAGTAAGTGAACTACGGATACTAACCACTCAAAAACTATACCTTCAAGTTGACAAGATCAAGGTGGTAAAGCAAACAAGCCAAACTTCACCCTAAGATTGTTTACTCTTTTTTTGTAATTCAATTTTTTTTTCTACCCAAGCTCTTTCAGCAACCAAAGACACAGGCAAGAGGGGCACCCCTCATACTAGCTCAGCAGTTCTTGACTTTTGACTTCCGTGGGTTCTCAATGAACCACAATTGGAATCTGAAGGACCCCCACCTAAACACCTGAAACTCAAAAGAATGCCCAAAGATACAAAAATAAGTATACAGCAAAAAAAATACAAAAATTATGAAATAGTTTCGCTAATGCACAAACAAAAATCGAGATTTTAATGCGAAGGTTGGAAATTTTCAAAATGTGATTTTATTTTTCATATACAAATTGGTATGCTAGGCTCTCTTATATTGCTTTATCTTCTGTGCTACTGATGGAGTTTTGCTTTTGTCTGAGCATACTAGTGCTTCAGTGAAGCCAACAGTTGTCCCCATTACTGTTTGCTGTGCTTAGGCGGCTCTAACGAATCAAATTGAGCATACACACCCAATGTTTAGCCTCCAGTTTCTAATACAGGCTTCCAACCACAAATTCCCCACCTTATAAAACTCTCCAGGAATCATACTGGACCCCGGAAAATCACCGGTGTTAATGTCGAGCATCATCGTCTCGGAGTCAGAGAGGAGAAGAGGTTCCTCTGGAAGTGGCGCCAAAGACGACGTAGATTGTACTGGGACCAGGAATGGTGAAGGCACTGGTGAAGGGGGTCAGTCTGGATCTGGGGATGGATCCAGAGGGCCCGGCTGGTGTTGAGGGCAGACCCACCCATGGTAATCCAGCAGGAGCACCTCTCGACTCAGTTGGGCCAGAGAGAGAGCCATTGGAACAAAGATGGAGGGCATGGCATCTTAGAATTCATTGAGTTGGGCAGGAGTCACTCCAGCCCTGGGAAACTCTGGGAAGCGTGACGTGGACCTAGTTGTGGGCTCTGTGGGTTTGTTGGGAGACTTGTACCTAGCACACTGGGAGCAAAGCTCTAATAAGAATCAACAAAAAAATAGAAAAAAGTGATAAAAAAGACAAATTGCTCTGCCATAGAGTCCACCCTTAGTCCTGTCTGTGCCTCCTGAACCTGCTTCAGCTTCAACTCTAACTTCATGTTTCAGCGGTATTTCTCCAGCCTCATGCGAGGTACAGTGCTTTCTTCAGGACTTGGATTCCTGCTGCCCATAGTTTAGCCCGATTTGGCCCTATATATGGAACCTATGGTGTTGTGAGGGATCCTTTCACATTCATTCACATGCACACACATTTATACACAAGATCTTTATACTGAACATTCGGAATCCAGTCCTCTCTGTTTGGGAACCTGTGGAAATACAAGTCATAAGAAATGAAACACACACCTGTATAACTGATTATTGCGATTGGTTGGTCATAAATACTTTGCGCACATGTTTTTGTGCAAATATATGTGCTGCATAGACACACCCATCATTGCAAACATGTGTTACATGAATAAATGCATAGACCTCACTGTGCACAGTGCTGCTCGAGTGTGGCTTGTTTATATATCATGCTCATTAATTCATCTTACCCCTAATAGGTACTGTAATGGGCCCCATGGAAGGAAGTACAAAAGGAGCCCTGTACTCACACATTGCAATGTTAAGAAATATGAGGTTTGTTGTAGTAGTCTCACTAAAGTAGAATGAGTTGTTTAAAGTAATGAAGTTTTAGAGAACCAACAGGTAAAAATAAACTTGAGTCCTCAAGAAGGCATGCCATCCATGTTCCTACTTGTGTTGTGCTTCTGGATGATATCTGACTGATATGCAGATCTTTTCTATTAGTGCAAATCCTGTGTGCATGACGTGCCCTGCCCGGATCCCACACGTCACCAGTGCATGGTGTCAGACATACAGCATTATGATGTAACCCACTCATAACATGATGGTAACCTAAGCAGTAGGACACTATTGTAAGCTCCTAAAGTTGAATGAATGTAATACCTTTGTATACCGACATAGGCTCAAGTGGTTGAAGTAGTGAACACTCCTGGCCAGAGTCCCTGCTCTCTGCCCCTGCAGTTACGCTGTTGTGCCACTGCCGCCTACTCCTCGCCGGTAGGTGTTCGAGGCACGCTGTTGGCTGTCGCGTTTTGTGCCCATTGACCTCCTTCTGTCTGTCTCTCATTTGTTGTGCCTGGTGTTGGTCTATTTTTTGTGATTCTGTCTATTTTCTGTGACTCTGTTTTGTTCGTTTTGTTTTTGCCCCTTTTTCTCGTTGTTGTGCCTGTGCCCTTTGTTTCTTTTCCTCCGTGCCTGTTTTCACTGCCCTTTTTCTGCCGCTGCTGCCTCGTGGCCCCTCCCTCCCTGCCGTTCCTGCTCCCGCCTCATAGCTCCGCTTCCCTTTCCCCTACCCTATTTAATAGTGGCAAGCCCGTCTGTGCCCTTCTGCGGCTGAAGGTGACCAGCACCAGTAACCCTGGTTCTCTGACCTCCCACAGCTACGACTCAGCTGCCATCCTCGCACTCCACCCCAGAAGGAACAACAACTACCAGCTGTCTATGCCGAGTACCACCCACGGCCAGTTCTCCTGCCGACACTGCTGACAATCCTTCACCGCCTTCCCCACCCCTACGAACGCCGAACAGACACCAGACATCAGCCCCACTGAAGCCCTGAAGTGCATCCCCCTCAACATGCGCTCGCTGCACAGACATGCTGTAGAAATCTGGGACCTCCTTGACACCCTTCCGCCAGACGTTACCTTCTTCACGGAAACCTGGACCAACGCCTCCTCCGCCCCGCCATCCCCACCACCCTCCCTAACGGATACAAGATCTAGCGGAAGGACAGCCCCAACTGCCCAGGAGGAAGACTCGCCATCGCACAGAAGAGCTCCCTCCAACTCTCCACCTCCAGCACAAGTGACTCCCCCTCCATCACCGAACACCTTCACTTCAAGATCCTGACCAGCCCCAGAACAACGTTTTGTGGCACCCTCACCTACAGACCCCCCCGGGCCCCGTGCTTCATTCACCACTACCATCACCGACCGCATTGCACCTCAGCCCATCACCTTCTTGGACTACATACTAATCGGAGACCTGAACTTCCACCTCAATAACCTCAGCAACCCCGACTCCACCGCCCTACTAGACAACCTCACCAACATCGGACTGAAGAAGCTTGTCAGCACCCCTACCCTCAAGACAGGACACACCCTTAACCTCATCTTCGCAAGAGGGGACAACGTCCACTTCAGCCACACCATGCAGCCCCTCTGGAAAGACCACCACTGCTTAGATTTCTTGTTCAACACTTCCACCGCTCACAAACCCACTCCTCACCCTCTGCGAAGGAACTGGAGCAAGGTCACAGAGGAGCACCTCAATTCCACACTCATCCATGACCGTCCTCCACCTCGACCAACACAAACTTTGCAGCCACTGAACTACACCGGTGGATCACCAACTGCGCAGACAAACTCGCACCCCTCCGCAAACCCGACAGACAACGCCCGCTGAAGGCCACCTGGTTCACCACCAACCTTCAAGAATCCACACGCACCTGCAGACGCCTCAAAAAACGATGGAGGAACAGCAAAACCACTGAAGACCAGACCACCTACAAGAACGCCATGACCGAATACCACCAACTCATAAGATCCACCAAATTGACCTTCATCCGGAACAAAACCCTAACTAACTCTAGCAACTCGAAGGAACTCTTCAGCATCATACAGCAACTCACCAAACCCCCAGCGAGGCCATGGATGTCGCACCCTGCCAGGACCTCTGCAACATGCTCGGCTAATACTTCCAACTGAAAATCAAGACCCTTTATGACAACTTAAGCGAACAAACTCCAGAAACTACCTTTCCCTCTAGCAATGTCAGCCAACCCACCATCACTGCCTGGACCCCGGTCACCAACGAAGACACCTCCACAACCATGAAGAGCACTCACTCAGGAGCCCCCATGGACCCATGCCCGCCGCACATCTTCCACATAGCCACTGCCGCCATGGCACCTGAGTTACAACGCACCATCAATGCCACCTTCTAAACTGGCACTTTTCCCGAAGACTGGAAACATGCAGAATTCAAGCCCCACCTCAAAAAACCCTCTGCGGACCCAACGGACCTGTAAAACGTCCGCCCCATCTCTCTCCTTCCCTTTGCAGCAAAAGTCACCGAGAAGATCGTCAACGCCCAGCTGACAAACTTAATCGAAAAGAACACCATCCTCAACTCTTCCCAATCTGGATTCTGCAGCAACCACAGCACTGAAACTGCCCTCCTCTCTGCCACAGACTTCCTCCGCACACTCCTTGACCAAGCCCACACTGTGGCTCTCATCCTACTAGACCTCTCTGAAGCCTTCGACACCGTCTCTCACCGCTCTCTCGCAGCCAGACTCCACGACGCCAGCATACAGGGAACTGCCTTCCACTGGCTCCGCTTATTTCTCGCCAGCAGAACCCGAAGCATCAGACTCATGCCTTTTTTCTCTGAACCCACAGAGATCAACTGCGGAGTACACCAAAAATCATCGTTCAGTCCTACGCTTTTAAACATCTACATGGCCCCGCCCGCCGCCGTCAGACAGCATGAACTCAGCATAGTAGCCTATGCCAACGACACCCAGCTCATCTGCTCCCTCACAAATACACCAGACTCAGCTTCAAGGAAGGAATGAATGACGTCGCAGCCTGGATGAGCAGCAGCTGTCTGAAGCTCAACTCGGAGAAGACAGAAGTCCTCGTCCCCACCCCCTCAGCCTGGGACAACATCTGGTGGCCCACCGCATTCGGCAACCCCCCCACCCCCATGGATCACACCCAGAAACTCCGCATCATACTCGACTCCTCCCTCACTATGACCCACCAGATCAACGCCGCCACCTCCTCCTGCTTCAACACCCTCCGCAAGACCTTCAAGTGGATCCCCCCGAATCCAGAAAGACCATCACCCATGCACTCATTACTAGCAGACTGGACTAAGGAAATGCCCTCTAAGCTGGAATTAACAAATCCCTGCTAGGCAAAGTCCAGACCATCCAGAACACAGCAGCCAGACTTGTTCTTGGCGTCCAATGACATGACGCATCACCCAACACCTGCGAGACCTACACTGGCTCCCCATCGTGAAGAGAGTAACCTTCAAGCTACACTCCCACGCCTACAAGTCTCTCCACAACACCGGACCCAAATACCTCAACGAAAGAGCCTCCTTCCAAATACCCAAAAGAAACCTCCGCCGACCTCACCCTAGGCGGAACCCTGAGTATCCACAGAACCAGAGCGGGTGGAAGAGCCTTCTTCTACATCACAGCAAAGGCCTGGAACGAGCTCCCAGTCAACATCAGATGCTCCCCTTCTCTGCACACCGTCAGGAAGAGCCTCAAGACCTGGCTATTCAGCTGACCCGGAGCTGCCCCCACACTCAGCGCCTTGAAACCCTCACAGGTGAGTAGCGCGCTTCACAATTCCCTGATTGATTGAACACTATGAGCCATAAGAACACAGCGTCTTTTACGTTGCTTAATTCCACACAGCATAGTAGGAGTATTATAACTGGAAGTTGGAAAAATAATCTCTTGATTGGAATAGTGAATATTGTATGTATGTAGTAATAGTTCCTGTGTTCTTGTATCTCAAACTCCATGGTTTGGTATGAATAAATTGTAAATACATGTACGGAAATCTTAGTGATAACATGGCCTTAGGAAGCATGTCAAGTAGTCAAGGTTTCTGAAAAACCTCAAACCCATTCTTGGCCTCTTTGACTCTAGCATTCGACAAACTATCATCCAGGCAGTAATTCTGTCAGGGCTAGACTATTGTAACGTCTTGTGCCTAGGCACCAACAAAGACTCCAGCTTGTCCAAAATCGGGCAATCAGGCTGCTCTTTTCTCTTCCAAAGTTTTGCCCTGTTCCTGGTCTTCTATACAAACTGCATTGGCTCCCAGTGGAAAAGCACATCCACTTCAAATCCCTGTTTGTTGCTCATAAGATTCTGTACTTCCAAAGGTTCCCCGTTTGATCTAATCGTGTACTGTTGTACCAATCCTCTGACCTCATTCATTCAGCCAATCTTAATCTTGCCACTGTCCCAAGTTCCGGGAGAGCCAGAGCTGGAGGCCACTCCTTTCCTGCCAAGGCCCCATTGCTCTTCTTCAAATGACAGTCCTTGTTTGTTAGGCTGCTAGTTACAGCATTTCTATCTTTGAGGTCTAGAGCTGGAAAGCCTGTTTTTTGGGGCAGCTATACGCTTTATAAATCCCCTAATATAACATGTATAAGAGGGATGTCTAACAATGTGGATATAGTCATGTTTGTGTGGCGGGTCTGCGTGTTGTTAAATTCAGCTAACGTATGGGAATCGTTGCTAGTGTCAAGAGCTCCAGATTACTATCCTGTCCTGATGTTGCACACGGTCTTGCTTATGAGGCACCCACTTGTATCCATGGCATTTCATCATTCAGACCTTAAATGTTTGTTTAAATGTAGTACATACACCTTTGCTCCTTAATAAGTAATAACTTTTGGGTAGGGGTATAGTTATTGTTGGAGATCATCATCTCTGGAGTGACCCACCTAAGATCATGGTCACTATGTTGACGTTCGAGGAAATGTGCTCTCATCCTGGTATTATGTTGGTGTCTGAAACTACTTCTATGCTCTCCAAGGTGAATGCGGATCTCTCTAGATATCATACCTGTGTAGCAAAGACTGCAGGGGCATATGATTACATAGATCATATTGTCCGTGTTACATTTGGTATGTGATCTGATTTGAAATGTCTTGTCTAATCCTAGATCAATAGTTTTGGTAACAGAAATGAAAGGGGAGATGCTACATCTGCCACAGGGATAGCATCCGATTACATTTGGAACTCCCCATAATGTTGTTGTAGCTTTAGTCTGGTTCTGTGCCGGCTCCGGTGGGCACTGGTAAATTCCTGAAGCTTTTCACTCATTTGAATGAAAACAGGAGAAACTGCCAATTCTTGCCACTGTATTGAGAATCTTCCAATGTTTTTGTTTATTGTCACCTGATTGGAGGTAGCAGAGAAAGTCATGACATGTTATTTTCTGATTTTGTGGAGTAGGATGAATTTTAGAGATCCTGGCGATTGCTATAATGTTCTCGTTTTTGCGTTTCTTTACAATATTTCATGGTTATTTACATGTAGTCAGCTTTTTAGACAACTCTGATGCTTGTTTATCTTATCTAGAGATGGTAGAACAGATTCATCTGATTCTTAAGAATTGCCGAAAATAAGTTTCTTCTTTAGTACTTGTGGATGGTGGCTGTCAAATTTAAGTAAACATCAGAGCAGCTCTCGAAAGGCCATTTGTTAATTTTGCTACAGCAAGTTCAGTCTTTTTGGAAAAAGGAGCCATAAAGAGTGCCCCTGCTTAGAGATCAGAACTGGGTGTTACTACCATTATTTCCTAATGCCAAAAATGGTGCACGTTTTTGTCATATGTTTGATCTCAAACTCTCAATTTATTCCTGTGGAAAGACAAATCCAAGATGCTTTCGCTGGCCCAGGTTCTATGCACCCTGGATGCAGGAGACTGAATGGTAGTGTTAGACCTGCAGGGTGCCTATTTCCATGTCTTGGCCCTGCAGGCCCACAGGTGCTATCTGCAGTTCAGAGTGGGCCACAAGCATTTTCAGTTTGCCATGATCCTATTCGGCTTCTACATTGCCCCTTTGGTATTCATGAAGGTGATGGCGTGGTCCTGCATCCTGTTAATCGACCATGCAAGATGGCACATGTGTGCTCTGCAGTTGGATCTGATGTCTGAATGGGCCCAGCACCAAGGGTGCCCTGTCAGTTTCCATTTCAGTTTCAGGGGAGACTGCAGAGGATCAGTGGTGGCTGCCTTGCCACATTTGAACCAGCAGCAAACCCTGTCCCTACCCCACTTAGCGGTGTTGTTGGTGACATACGAGCCACTGCTGGGCTGGGTAGCTCATCTGGGAGAGGTGGAGCTTAGATGATTCTGGTCTCCGGCAGAGCCCTATCTCCACATCAACGTGCTGGAGTTGCTGGCCATTCGCCTGGCGTTGAATGCCTGCCTGACGTCCATCAAGGTAGGCTGGTTCAAGTCCTCACGGTATTGCAAGAAGCAGGGCCGGTGGGGTACTGGGCTCCTTGACAGAAGGCCCTTTACCTCTGGAACTGGTTAAATTATCAGGACATTTTCCTGATTGTGCACCACTTGATGGGATCTATCAACGCCAGGGCAGATGCAGTCAGTCAGCAACGCCTAGTGGAACACTAAATGGCAGTTACACACACAGGTGGCTCAGGGCATCATCCAGCAATGGGGAGAATCTTAGATTGATCAATTTGCCTTTGCAGAGAATGTCCAATGTCAGCATTTTTGCCTACTGGAGTTCCCAAAAAAGACTCTGTATGAAACACAGTCTGCCTAGAGTGGAGCACAGGACTCCTATTTGCCTTCCCGCTGCTACCTCTTATATCCTGAGTCCTGAACAAGATCAGGAAAACTAGCCCAAGTCATTCTAGTGACTCTGGATTAGACCAGGAGAGTGTGGTCCCTAGAATCTTTGGGCATGAACATCCATCCTCCAATCAGTCAGCTGCTTGTGAGAATCTTCTGTCGCAGCACAGGGCAGCGTTTTGCACCCAGGCAATGTACACCTCCATGCGTGGAGATTGAACTCCACCAGTTGACAAGATTCTGTCTCCCTCAAGATGTAGTGGGAGTGAACCCTGCAGCCATTTTGTCCTACAAAGTCTTAGTATGCTGGACGCTGCAACACATTTGTTGCCTGGTGTGGTGCCTGTAGTGTGACCAATTGCTGGCCAAACTGTCAGATGTATTGCTCTTCATTTTATCTTTGGCCCAGCAAGGATGGGCCCAGTTAAAGGCTATCTGTCTTTCCTTTCAGCCTTTTTGTATTTACTGGATCTACCATCATTGTTCTGATCATCTGTTGTGATGCGATTTCTCAAAGATTTTATCCACCTGTTTTCCCCTAATTCCTCTGTGTTGGCACATTGGACCTTAATTTGATCCTTACTTTCTTAACTGTCTTACTTTTTTTTGCACAGCTGTCCTCTATGTCTCCTGACCCTGAAGACGGTCTTTCTTACCATGATAATCCCAGCTTGCACCATGAGTGAGCTTTAAGCTTGATCAGTCATGCAGCCTTACACCACCTTCCTGCCTGGACAAACTGGCGTCTAGAACTTTCTACTAAAACTTGTGACTTCCTTTCATGTTGGAGAGTTCATCATTCTTCTGACGTTCTTTGCCCCACCTCAATCCACACAAGAAGAGAGACTCCATTGTCTGGACTCCAACAGAGTACCCTGCTTTTACATCGATCGTACCAAAGACCATTGGTGGATGATCAGCTCTTTCTGGGGTTATCGGGGGCAAAGTAGTCCAGAAAAGGACTTTGTCCCAGTGGATAGGCCTCTGTATTAAGGTCTGCTACATGGTGGCCAAGAAGCAGCCTCCAGAAGGGTTGAGGGCCCCTTCAATCAGAGCTAAGGGTGCTACCACTGCATTGGCACATCGGGTGCCTATCCTGGATAACTGTCTTGCTGCAACGTGGGCATCCGTGCAAATGTTAATGATACACTACTGCCTTGCCAGCCACGTCAACCGGGAAGGGCATTTTGGCTGTTTGGTCCTGCAGGTCTTTGTGATCTGAGTCATTTCACAGTCCCACCACGTTGAAGGTATTGCTTTGGTATCTATTCTATAGGTGCGGAATCTGCGGTTATAAGTATAAAGAAGAAAAAGTTATTTCCTTTGGTAACGCTCTTTCTGTTGTATGGTGTATCTAACTGCAGATTCCTTACCGCCCTCCCGCAAACACTTTATGTGAACTGGGCACTTTATAATCAAAACATGTCCAAAATTACAGATGTTCACACTTTCTCAAACTGTTGTTTTTTTTAGCTCCGCATCCAAGGGTTCAGACGTTGTCCAAAAAGAAACTGGCTTATCTGTGCTTGGGTGTTGTCTGAATATCTCAGTTACCAACTCCTCTAAAAGGTTTAAGGCAATGAGCTGAGCTGGCCCTGCACAGGCTGCCACAACAAAATATATAAAAGGAAAGAGGAACCCTTGGTAACCCAAAAGACTGGGGTTCAAACAAGAAATTTTTGTACAAAGACGTCCTCTGGGAATATTTACTATCCACACCTTAGCTCTCACTCGTAGTCAAAGTCACATTTATTCAGGTCCAATATTACCGACCACCTCCAACCTTGCATCTGTTACGTATTGGCACAAAAACCTATAGTTAGTGGAATGAAGGTTGAAATTTATTAAAACAATTAGCTTCTCAAAACATTACACAATAAAAAAACTATCAAAAAAATCACAATGGAGCAATTACAATACATTCAATATTAAAACTAATTCATCATAGTACGATCCAAGAATATTGCACGAGAGTTTAAAAACAGACAGTAACCTTTGTCATCAATTGCCACAATCGAAAATCGAATGTAACAACATAAACCCTAGTGCCTTGCAATTCATATACATCTAAGGCAATGTTCATACAGACAAATTTGTGGCTACAGTAAAAGAGTTGACGTGTTTAGAAGGAATATTCATGTAGCACCTTCTTTCTCAAGACAGTGGTATTGTTACTCCCGTTCTTTTAAAATCTCTAAATATATTTAAAATACAACAATCAATCAAAAGCACTTCATGGATAAATCGGGACCTCTTTACATGAAGTGCTTTGGATGTTTCTGGGGCAGATTTATTTACCATCGCCTCAAGTAAGTTACAATATATCATTCTATATATCTCTTGAATGGAGTGGTGTAGATATTTATGTACTATAGAATACATGTGAGAAAAGAGGTATATGCTACCCCATGACTCTTCGAGTAGAGTATGGCAGAAAAAGTGTGATTGATTGTTCACGATGGTTAAGACAAATAGTGGGCATGTGTGGGTTTGCGGTATTGGCATAAAAAATCCTTTTCTTCTTTCATTCATATAAAAGTACAGGTAGTTTTTAGATAACTGATTTAATTATAAAGATTGCTGCAATTGAAACAATGTTGTATTTTAAATATATTTATGTTTATAGATTTTAAAAGAACGGGAGTAACAGCACAGTTTTCCTCTACGCTTTATCATCCTAAATACAGTTTTTCTCTTCACCATTACATGGGTGCAGCAGGAGAGAGAGATACAGGCCCTCTCCATCAACCTGCTGTATACTAAGTTTTTCCAAGGCAAACTGGTTCTGAGAACCTGGGCCTCCTTTCTACTGAAAGCAGTAACTCCTTTTCCAGTCAAGCCAAAGTTCACCCTCTTGGATTTTTTCATTCCACTTCACCCTTCTAAGAAGGAGGAAAATCTCCATGGCTAGAATCTAAATGTTTTTACAACAATCATACCAGAGAACATTGTGTAGATGGTCAGGTCTTGTTGGATTTGCTGAAGCAAAGAAGGGCAAGGCAGTGGAGAAGGTAACCATTTCATGCTGGATTGTTCTCTCTATCAAAATCTGCCATGCACTGGCCAAGAAGGGACCTTCACAAGGCTGGCAGGCTCGCATCACCAGAGCCAAGGCTGCTACAACTGCGTTGACTTGTGGAGTGTCTGTTCTGGACATTTGCCAACCTACAACATACACATCACTCTATACATTCACAAAGCACTATTGTCTGAACACCCAAGTCCATCAAGATGGGCACTTTACCTGCTCTGCCTAGCATGATTTTTTGGTTTGAGACAATTTACTAATCCATGTCTTGGAAGTATTACTGTGGTATCTATTCATAAGATGAGAAAGCTGCAGTTAGAAGTATCTAGCAGAAGAAAAAGTTAATGACCTTCTGAAATGCTCTTTATGGTAGATTATCTATCTAACCGCAGGTTCCTCGCCAGCCCTTCCATCCTTCTGGTCCTGTGAACTGGACTCCTTGACTAAGTGGTGGTTGAAACCTAGTTATAATATTGTATTGGACTTCTTCCAAATGTTATATTCCCTTTAAAAATATGTTTAGTGATAGCTTAGTAACATTTGCAGTGTGGAGTGATCCAGGAAATAATATCTATAAACATTTGCAGTTGACCAAGCATTTACAAGACTACATTTAGTTCTGTAAGTCACAGTGATACAATTAACATCAGTAGGCCCACTTCTTACATTTGAATCAGCAAAAATGACATGGCAGAGAAGGACTATTTTTGCAAGGGGTTGCCAGTATCCCGATACCCCTTCTCCTAAGATATACAAGGTTTAGGACTTCCAACCAAGTTTTCTGAAGCCAGATTGGGAAGAACTGCACCAACACTGCAAGAGGCATCAATGGCATTGGGCTGTGGTAGAGTCCCAAGGGTATTTGGCAGCTGATGGGGCAAAAGAGTACGATAGCCTCTTGTTTTGCATCTGGAACCCAGTTTAACCCCTTGTTGTTAAGAGATGTGTATTTTGACATTAGGGCTACTCCTTGCATTGGTGAAACAGTTTACACTGGATTGTGAGGTGTAAATGAGGAATATACAAGCTTTTGGGCTGGACCATCTCATAATCAATGGCAGTCATTGTAAGAACATGACCTGACACCAAGTGTAATATGGACAATTTGCTTCTGATGCTATCCTTCCTGTGGATTTGTTTTGATACTGTAGATACTGTAGATTAAAACCTACCTACAAAGGACTCACTTGGGCTGGCTCACCATAAAGATGGAGAGCTTGTGGCTAACCTTTCAGATTCTGCCTAAAGATGGTGTTGGGTAAAGCAAAATGTGAGTTACTGCATCCAAGACCAAGTATTTAACAATGTTTATTTTTTCTCCTCCAGGTCTTACCGAGGTTGTAGAAGATTCTTCTGCATTGTTGAATTCCACAGTGGGATTTGAAAGAAGAGCATACAGAGGGAGGCTTGGCCATAGTCTTTCCCCACCACATCATACTCCTTTCGTGCCCTCAACCACCTTCAGCTCCACCAAATATAATGTGGATCAGGACCAGCAGCTGAGGGGAGGCGTCTCTATTAAAGAAACCGAAGTTTAGGGCCCAAAATGAGACTGAAACTGGAACATTTCTTTGGAGAAAGGAGAGGAGAGTCTCAAAAACTGGAATTTTTGTTTTCTGAAAAACGCATGTTAGCTTAATAAATCTAAATATATACATATATATTAATATACCTATTTTTAAAAAAAGAAAAGAACATGGCACACTACAGCAATTCTATTTGCTTCATGAAAAGTGTTTCCTGCCTGCCCAAGCATGCTGTTTGCTGTTGGAGATAAGAGATCACTTCTCCACTTCTTCTCATCAGGTGAACAAAATTGACATGGAATGTATTTCCTAAGGACATGTTCCCACTTCTACTCATCACGGCAACCAAGGGGGCTGGAGAAAAGAGGCAGATGCTTCTGGAAGACCTGCTTCTCCTCCCATTCACCCTCATCAGAGAGATTGCAGTATAACCTGTACAAAATGCACTATTTTATTTTCCAGGCAAGGATAAATATGTACTTGTGTGCATTTTTTTATGAATTTGTTTCCCCAGCTTGTAAAAATAACAATAAAAAAGGTCATAACCACTAGCGCCCACAATAGCACTCAAAGTCCTTTATGTGAGCTGGAGGTGTGCACAGTGTAAGTCTGCAGAAGTGGCTGGAAACCAAAGTGGGAGCTTTACAAAGAATGTGGCAACTGGCATTAAACATACCACAAGAAAAAAAACACTTTTTATATCCACACCAGTTTGATTCAACTCTCAATTCACAATCGAGATGAGTGATACTTCATTTTCATTGAATAGTCAATAAGCTTTGTGTAAAATAGCAATTTATTGTTTAAAAATAGCTAAAGAGTACTAATAGAACGTAGTTCAACAAATGACAAGTGCTGTAATCTACAATACTTAGATATGTAACAGTCTACATTCTCCCATCTGAACAAGCACAGATGGCCAATGCTCCCTGCGCATAATCACACTTTCACACTCCCCTGTCTTCACTTTCACTCACTCACATTCACACTCACACTCTTTCACACTCCAGCGGGCTCACTTTCACACATTCACCCGCTCTCACTCACATACAAAACAAGCAAGATATATTTTTTTCCTTTTTATAAACCATTTAAAGTGGTTCTGAAAAGAATCGTTCTTTGTGTACATACTTGTTTAGTTATTTTTGTTTTACATGTAATGGAAAAACATAACAAAACAAAAATAGAGCCATGATAAAAGTGGAAAAACTGAATTAAACATTGGGATGTCGACCCTGCAACCAAGATCCTCTCATTACATTTGTGGACCGAGAAATCTTTGCAGCAAGGCCCCTGTCACATTCACAGCATCCTTAAAGCATCTTCAGCATCCTTCATCCCTTGCATCAGGACCAGTGGGACCTGAACTTACTCCTCACATTTCTTATGTGTTCATCATTTGAGCCTCTTCACAGCTGCCCCTTATGGTTGCTCACTTTCAGGAGGATTTTCTTAGTGCCAGTCAATTCAGCCAGAAGAGTTGGTGAACTCCAAACCTCAAGTGTGAAACCTCCATTCACCTCCTATTTCCCTGACACGTTGGTGATGAGAATCACAGCTGCTTTCCTACAAAATATGGTTACTCCATTCCACATAGGTCAGTCTATCACTCTCTCCATGTTTTATCCTCCTTCCCACTCTACTAAATAGGGGGAAAGACTTAATCGCCTCAACCCCAAGAGAGCTGTAAGCTTCTACATAGACAGAGCTCGAGAGTTCAGACTGGACCATCAACTCTTCATAGATTACATTGTAAACATAAAAGGCAAGCAAACCACAAACCAACTATCTCCAGATGAATTATTCTTTACATCAAGATCTGCTATGCCATGGTGCACAAGAAACCTCCAGAAGGTATTCATGCTTGTTCTACTAGAGCGAAGTCATCTATTTCCGCTCTTTCTAGAAGCGTACCAGTAATTTTTTTTCTTTCCAGAGTTTTATATAGCGCGAACTTGACCAGAATCAGGTATTGGAGCACTTTACATAGCACCAGTTGCATTTCATGAGGACACATTTATTTTTGTTAGGCAGGTCACATGTAAAGAGTGACCTGGTCTTTCCTTCACACTTTTGCTAAACGTTATTGCTTAGATTCTGAAGTGAGAAGGGATGGACACTTCACATGTCTGCAGGATTTGTTTTTTGTATGAACAGACATGCAACCAGGAGGATGGCTTCGGGAATCTATCCAAAAGGTGAGGAATCTACAAGTAGGTGTATTTATCAGAAAAACAAGTGACTTACCTTTGGTAATGCCTTTTATGGTGGATATAGTATCTATCTGCAGATATATATATATATACACACACACACACACGTTTTTAGCAGATTCCCACAACTGCTGAACTGCTGATCAACAGACGGGACACGGACACCAGTTATGTGCATTCATTATTCATTATTTCTTTATTTTGCTAGTGCTCAGCATGGCAGATGATGCGTTTCACCCATCCAGTGGGCTTGATCACACATATATATATATTCACTTAAAAAACCATAGGTTTCACACATGTTATAGTTAGCTGGACATTTCACTCGTAAAAAACCATTGAAATTCCCCCGTTATAGTTAGTGCAGGCAACTATAACTCACGCGACCGCAATCCTCTGCTGATGACGTCAGATATTACATCACTGTATTTAGACACTTATTTACCCATAAATTACACATCAGTTGAGGCACATTATAGGTATTGGTCCTACAAGAATTTCATACATCAAAAAAGTCAAAGAGAATTTTAAAGTCCACAAACAAATCAAAGAATTTCATTAATTGTCATTTGTTTATTATTCTTTTCTTGAATTGTCCAAATTTCATTACAACACATAACGGCCGACACGTGTTTCGTCCATCCGGACTTTTTCAAGGCTGTAACAAATGGATACAAATATACAATATTACAAATCACATAAAAACAATAACTATACAAAGTTTAATGTTTAAAAACACAATTTTAGTTTAAAAAAGTCCTCTTCCAAAAAGACAAATTTACATATATTTGTGTTGTATCGATTCCTTATATATTGACACTCAATACAAATGAGGGGCTAGTGTCAATAAATAAAAAAAGAAAGAAAAGACCATATATATGCAGCTGGTGAAGAAAATGTTAGCAATAGAGTAAAGAGAGCCACCACCAGAAGAACCATCCAGATCCTATTGGAGTATAAGATACATTGCAGTATGGTAGCAGATTAGTGTGTGCTCATAACGTCATAGCGAGGAACTAACCTCATTGGAAAACAGAGTCTCTCTCCATATATATTGAATCAAAAATATAGGACCACTCCTTGTTCGCATTGGTCAGTCCTAGCGTTAAAAGGTCAGTGTTCCATGTGTTAATTTTCTTTCTTATGACTCGAACACTCCCCACGCTCGTAATCAATTTGTCACGGCCAGGCAAACGTCGTAGCGCTAAGGTACTGATACACCTGTGTACCAAAGAACACATGTTCCATTTAAAGAAGTCTCGTACTCAATGTATTAAATATACGGCCATAGATGTGGCCCATATGCTACTGATTAAAAAGATGATCATAGTTGTGGAGGTGCCTATAAAGCAACCATTTTTGGGAGCGGGAGAACCCATTTACTTGTAGGTATCAAGTTATTAATCTGTCCGCTCTATCCAATGAATAATTCAGACTGATTGGTATTCAGACAAAAACAAAACAAAATATCCTGATTACTTAGTACAATCGTAACCAAACATTCTTACCAAAACGTATGGGTCCCTTTCCTATGTCTCATAGAGGACTCGTATTCTTATAGTCGTCCCATCATTAGTCTTGTTCAACGTTTCCCCCACAAAGGGTTACCTTCCAAACAAAAGTTTATCGGGCAGGTCGTGATAAACCTAGAATGAATTAAGAAAACCGTGTGTAGTGACCTATAAGTCTAAGGTATTGTGGACACCACATAAACAAAAACTTTACCGGACATCATTTGTCATTAGAGGGTCTCGTAGGACACACCTTGTGAATAGTTATGAGGTATAGCTCATACTTAAACCTAGTCCTTGTTATGGATAATAGATATGATAGGCACGCAGAGTAGTTAGCCCATACTAGCAACGGTTTAATAAAGAATCCTGAGTAAGTACTAACGTTACCCAACCAGAAATGTCTCGTTTTCCCTCATAGTTAGAGCATAATTACTTTAATATCTGTTAATAAATGGCAAAGTTATTGTTACATTAACATCTTGTAGTATTAGGAACCAAACCCCGTATTGGTCTGATTACCATTGAATCGGTACCTCCCGTCCTAGTTGTCCGTAGAACTATATCAAAACTCGCTGTACTCAAGGTTAGAAACTCTGCTTTCTAAGTTCAAACAATCCAACATACCTGTCGACAGCACCCGTAACCACGTCTCGACTTCCGTAGGAGAACCAACCACTAATCTGACCTTAGTCCTTTTTCCCTTTATCTAAGAAAGTGCCCGGCGTGTCAACGTAAACAAAATGAGCATAGAAAGCGGACTGAGTATAAGCTTTTCAACAAGTTATAGATCGCGCCATTTTGGAGCAGTCTCAGTGTATTTCTCGTGATGAAACAATGGCATTCAATTATTGTTTTATGTTATCGTTTAAAAGACACAGCGGAGCGAATTTGAAAAAGTATACTTTCCAAGCCAAGATGACAAAGACTGTATATAAAAGAATTATTTTCCAATGTGCAGATCTAGACAGTTTTTGTAGCCCTGTGAGCAGAGTATAAAAAAAAAAAGGTGTAAAAAAAAGTGTACATAAGTATTAGTGGGGTTACAATCAACCATAGTCCTCTAATAGCACTAACACAGGTTGGTGATACCGATCAACACATTTATTTATACAATGAATGGTACTGGAACAATATTATTCATGGTTTTGGGACGCATAGTCAGATAATGTGAACCTGCTATAGTGTGTTCACAAACATTAGTTATTAATCCTTGTGCATGTAGGCCTATTTGACAAAACAATTGAGCAGTGTATTCCCTCATTTTTGCTCTGTATGTAATCCTTATATTGCTGCTCAGATGTAATTCACATATTTAATCGACAGATGTCCTATTCTGTTATCAGTTTATTTTACTTATTTACAAGAAAGTATACAGTTCCCTGTCAATGTTCAACCCCAGATCAATGGCTCTTAATCTAATTAGCCATTTGCTCTCCAACTGTCTTAGCATTAGGGTAAGATTACCACCTCGCTTAGATGTTTTTAAACTTTCGATACCATGAAACTGAATATTAATTTTCCCTTCACTCATGTGTGATTGATTGTAGTGTGCTGCCAGAGGATAGTCCAAATTCCCATTTCTGATGGCTTGGACATGTTCTTGTATACGTTCCTTTAAAGGACGTATGGTGCTACCTATATATATTTTACCACAACAGCATTCTATACAGTACACAACATATTTGGAATTACAGGTGATGAAGTCCTGAATTTTATATGTTTTTAACGTATTGTATTTAAACAGAACCAGTTTGTTTTTGGCTAAGTGGCAAATGCTGCACTGTCCACATCTGTGGAAACCGCTGGGCGGTGCTGTTAACCAAATAGTAGTGGTTACTGGTTTGAGGTAACTGTGACAAAGAGTCTGTTTTAACGTCCTCCCCCTGCTATGAATAACAGTGGCCCTTTGGGAAATGTTCTCTTTTATGGTACTGTCCATCTTAAGGATGTGCCAGTGTTTGTTAAGTATACGGAAAAGGTCTGGCGTAGCCGCACTATATGGTACTACTAATGCTGGTCTTCTACCCCGTTCCTCCTTTTTCTTTTTTTGTTTATGTTGTGTGTTACATAAGAGGTTTGATCTTTGAATTTTAGCTACCTTTTCTTTAGCTGAAGCCAACACTTGTCCTGAGTACCCCCGATCTTTAAATCTCATTTCTAGTTTATCAAGTTCCTCCAAAAAAACATTGTCCATGCTACAATTCCTTCTTGTTCTAATCATTTCCCCGTAAGGGATTGATTTGATCTGTGTTGGTGGATGCGCACTTGTTGCGTGTAACACCGCATTGCAGGCTGTCTCCTTTCGGAACATCTTAGATCTAATTTTATGTCCTGTTATATATAGTGTAGTGTCCAAATAGTTGATACTTTTAGTATCATATTGATACGTAAGTTGTATGTTAAACGTATTCTCATTCAAATAACCGATGAAGTCCAGAAGACATTTCTCAGTTCCAGACCAAAATAGTAGAACATCGTCTATATATCTAGTCCACAGAATGATGTTCTCACCATAGATGTTTGGACATTCCCTCCAGATGTGTATTAGTTCATATAGACCCATGTATAGATTTGCAAAAAAGGGTGAAAATTTAGCACCCATTGCCACACCCAATGCGTTTGTCAGGCCCTTTATGTCCCCGAAACCCCAAAGTTCCATCCCGTAGAGTACTGAGTTTTCAGCTTTGACCCTGTAAATCTCAAAAGCTGGAAGCCAATTTTTCGATTTCATTTTTCTTGCCATTTTAAGGATCACTCCTGCCTCTTGGGTTAGCCTAAGTGCATTGTTGCCCACTTCATGCCTCTAACTTAAATTATGTAACAAATTTACCCTGAAGTAGGTAAAGTCGTACACTTGGTCAAGGGACACGTTGGCCGCAGAAATGTTCGCCTGACTCGACTTATATGGATTTAGGGCCATAAATTTAGTTTTTCTCATATTTAGTTCCAGGCTGCGGTCTGAGCAAAAAGTCAAGAAGCGATTTAAAATGTCTTGGAGGCCTTCAGGGGTTTTGGATATAAGTAAGGTGTCATCAGCGACCACTCCTTTTCAAATTGGTGGTACCCTACTCCAGCATCTATCCATCTTTACCTATCTGGGGGTCCCTTTCGACAACACAAGCTCATGTAAACACCTGTCGAGTGTGAGGACAACAACATTTGAATCAGGACACAAGCCTTAAAAAAAGAAGTGGGGGACTGACCAAGTCAGGCAGTATGCAAGTGACATCATGATGCGTGCTATCAAAGCACATGGTGTCACGACGCGTGACATTCCACGTGGCATCACATGAAGTGACCTCACTTGAAGTGATGCTCTGATATGTGTATGTTCTAACATATGCCAACTGAAAATGCAATAAAATAGGTTTTCAAAAAATTGTCTCCTGCAAAGCATATCATGTAACATGCAGATCACAGATTTTTATTTTATGTAGATAGGTAAGTGGATTGCTGCTATGAACACAGAGATCCTTTTGTTACTTGCAGTTAATAAATTGTAATCCTTCTAGTAGACCACAGTGAGCTATGAAGGGTATTTGACTCCTACACCTTGTAACCCTGACTGTCTCATGTAACACATCTTGTACATTAATTTACACACTTACATGATTTATTTGGAATGGATAATGTGTATGTTATGTAAAGTGCTCTAACACTCTGCATTGGTATGAGTAGCGCTATACAAGAAATAAAATAGTGCTATTTAAATTGTTATTTGTGTAAATACTGAGACAGTCCAACCCATCTGACAATCTTACAGTGCATGCACCTATATACAACAAAGTAAAAAGCATGCATCTCTTAAGTACCTGTGAAGAGATAACAAGCTGTGTGCTTTTGTTTTCTCGCCGGTGCATTTGCATTTGTGAGGTTCCAGGCCGCCTCCAGTCCCATACTCGATCAAAAGGAGGCCTGATGGCCCCTTAACTTCTGTACTGATCGTTGCCCAGCTGGAGGTGAAAAAAAAAGCCCCCTCGCTGCCTGCACGTTGCTGCTGGCGATCGAAAGCAGACAACGTACAGGCACTGATGAACGTGTCCTGGTGTTTCAAAATTACACCGGGACAAGTTCAACATATTTCTGTGGGGCCCAACTTCTTAGCAGGGGGGACGTCGTCCTTCATCATTGAAATGTTCAACTAAAGGTGCCCCTTGTACTTTACAGCGGATGCGAGAGCAATGCTGTAGGATACGTGTCTTTATCTTTTGCTTAGTCTGTTCTACATACACTTTCTGGCACGGACATTTGATTAAATAAATCACGTCCTGTGTATTACAGTTTGTGTGATGATTTAAACTGTATTTCTTGTCATTATGTGTGAATTCCCTTTGTTCAACAGTGAGAGCGCACGCTTTGCACCGTCCGCATTTATAGTGTCCTTGGAGCGGTGGTAGCATTAAAAGTGACCGCGTGTCAGGTGCTGGTTCATCTTTAAGGTATGAACTAACTACATAATCCTTAATGTTCTTGCCCCTTTTAAAGGCAAACAAAGGGCACTCTGTGCTACCTATTTCATCCGAAACTAGGTACCAATTTTGATTTATAATTTATAAGGTGAGCAGGGACTCACTGTCTCTCCCCCTTTTTTTGAATGGTTTATTGTTTAAATATTAAGTGTATATGATCACCCAGATTCATTTGTTAAGTAATAGGAGCAAACACTGACTGGGTTGACATTCTCTTAAAAGAACTACACACTGTGTCTATTGTGTTTTTCTAAATATGGGTATATGTCATGTATATAATGTGGTGTGATATGTAAATATATATGTATTTTTTATGTGTTCACTTCATGTCACTAGGTTAACTGTTATTATTATTATATATGGTCTATCTGTGTGTGTGTATATGTACATATATATGTGTCCAAATTGATTACACATTTACCGATTACCTTACTATAAAATCATACTGTGAAAATACAATATATGAATCTTTTTCTTTGGTTTAGAAATAAGTTAACATTAAATGTTGATCTCATCTTAAAAAGAGAGATAGAATAGATTGGAATAATCCAAGCTTTGTTTAAACAAACAGGTGGCAGAACCACTGTTTCCTTAAAGTACTTATCCCCAGGTTCTGCACTAAACTGGGCTACCCCTTGTTAAAATGCGAGTCTTCACAACGTGTGCCATAACAACGCGGTTGTTACAACGACCGCGTTGTTACCACACAAACCCATTACTACGCAAGTCATTACATCGACTTGCAGTAGATGGCGGCGTGCTGACATCAGAAATTTATAATTTACTATTCCAACTCCAGCCTACATAACAGTAGGGAAGGTGTTGGTATAGTAAACTATACTATTTCTAATGTTAGCGCGCCATCTACTGCAAGTCGATGTAATGACTTGCATAGTAATGGCAGTGCGTGGTAACAACGTGGTCGTTGTAATGACCGCGTTGTAAGGGCATCGCGATGTGATGCCCGCGTTGTAGTGGCTGTTTCCCATCCTCCCAATCGCATCTGTTTTTCTTTTGTAATCTATACTAAGATCTGAGAACACACGATTTAAGACTTTTACTTAGGATCCTAAATATCAAAGAATGCAAGGCAGCGTTGGAGCAACTTAATAAACAACAACAATATCCATGGATCTAGTAGCGTTGGAGCATCGCCAGTTGTTACAAACTGATGTCGTTTGTCACACAATCTATAGATTTATAGCTGCAGTAGTTAAGCAGCGTAGACTAGTTGGGAAATTAAAAATGCATAGCCCTGTGTCTACCAAACAATTAATTAGATAGTCGATTGGGTTGTTTTAAAAAATCAAATTTTATTACCTGCAAGGGAATTGTTTTTTTATCTTTTCACATTATCTGTGGATTGTTTTTAGTATTCCTATGCACTCAGTCACGCGATGCACACAATTCTCAGCAAATGATTTCTAGAGAAATTTTTAATTCATCTGTACTGTTCTTTAAAAAAAAAAAAATTATCTTTCTGTTATGAAAACCGTGACTATGAAGGTGCATGGTATGATTTTAATTAAGATGATTTCATCTTTTAGGAATGTGTTTGCTAAGAATGAGATGTATTTTATGTTTGCTCTTTCATAGTTTTGCTAGAATCGAATAAAGATTGCAAATTGAACCGGAAATGTTGCACCATTCTGCAAGGTCATCAGGGATTTGAGCTTGGACTGTTGCTTTGCAGGACAGAACTGATCTGTTTGCAGGTATCAAACTCTGGCCATGCTTCGTTATAGACCACGACTAGTAAGTTAATCTGTTGGCTCAAACATTGACCATGGCAAATCTAAAGTGGCAACACTAGTGTCTAGAAGGACCTTGCGGAAATTACCTCCACCAGCCTTGTTTCCTGCAGTTGGAAAACTCTTTCTGATTTTCCTTAGTCGCATTTCTCTTTTATATTTTGAAAATCTTACTATGTCAATGTCACAGCTGTAGGTTTTGAAATTTATCAGAAATTTGAAAGACCTTCGGGGCTGAATTTGGAGTTGGGTGGTGCCGCAGGCTCCTCTGATTTCTGAAGGAGCTGTTATCCCATAAGAAGATGCAGCAGAGACGTTTCCCCTGTAATTTCTCTTTTATTTGTAGTGTAGCAGGCTAACTCATCTTGTGTTGTATGATGTAAACATGTTCTGGAATTGTTTAGCACCCAAATCTCCAAGATTCTGGTCATGATAGTTTTCTTCTGGTTGCTGTGCTTCCCTGAATGAAGATTTACATTTGTTAGTTTGGGGCATATCAGCAACAACCGGCGATAATTATCGCTAAGCGCACTTAGCGCTAAGATAATTATCGCCGGCTAGCGTGGATTTTTATCGCTGAGATAGCGTGCTATTAGCAATGCTTACCTCAAAAGCGAAAAAAATCCTAACGCTAACTGCCTAACGTGCGATTCTCGCTGGAAACCCAGCGATAATCTCACGCAATGTGGCGTTAGCTTGATGATAGGGACTCACAAACTTAGCCATGATATCCACCTTCCATAGGATATCATGGCTAAGTCAGTCCTGAAGCAGGCGTATGGAAAGTAGCGATAACAGGGGTTATCGCTACTTTTCCTGCCGCTATGCTTCATAGCGTGGGGCTTGATGATAGGAGAAATGTCGCTTAGCAACATTTCTCTTGTCATGTCAAGGTCAGGAACGCCCACTTTGCATCTCATTAGAGATGCAAAGCTGGGCGTTAGGAATTCCTACGCTAACGCAAGTTTTCACACGTTAGCGTGAGTTTGCTAATTAGGCGATAAAATTATCGCCGCTTTTTGGCCGAAAACGGCCGCAAAAGCGGCGATAATTCTATCGCCTCACCTTGCTGATATGCCCCTTTGACCTTCAGTGTAGTTACTTTAAACTTCAACAGTTTTACTATAAGCTAATTTCACATGGAAGCAGGCTGGCAATCCTCTGGTGCGTTGTCCTGCTCCTGACTGGCAGATCACCCTCTTTGGTTTATCGGCATTGATAGAAATCACAGATCCACGCATAGCATCCTGCATGAGTGAGACATTCTTGGAACCTGGGGCACCACAGCTTCAGGCATCACCAAGAAAACCCTGAACCAGGTGTGAGTTCTGCACGGTGCACCCATGCATAGCCTGGAATGCAGTAGCACCCCACCGCTTCCACGGCCATTGAGCCAGCAGGGTCTGCGACACCCATTGCATTATAACACATGGGAGGCATGTTTAATGTCCAACAGAATTTGCTCAGCGGCCTTTTTGGAGCAGCACCCCACAAAGGATATTGCCTTTAACATTCAAGGTGCTATTTTGCATAGGGAATGGCTCAATTGAGCAAAGGGGATTTCTCAGTAGCTGTGACTTTTCTGAACCAGACATGTCAATTGGACAGAATGCACTATTGATAGCTGGGGGTTGTTTTCGCAGCAGACCTACACACTGGTGATGCACACTTCGCTTTGCAGGTGCAACATGAACTCAGTTGGTCAATGAGGAGTATGATCAGGTGCATGTTCAACACTGATATGCCCACTGAATGAGTGATGACCCGCTCACATCCTGAATTCTGTGAATCTGCTGGCATCAGGGCCAGACAGGCCTGTTATTGCACCAGACATTTACCAAGTGGGTTGAAATCCTTTGAGGTCGGTTTTGAAAGCCCTAGGGCTCTCCTGGTGCCTCTGTGACTTTCCCCAGCTCCTAGAGGTTAATTGCAGCAGGCACAGGGAGGCTTCAAGGGAGAGAGAAAGAGAAGCAGGCTGGTGAAAGGAAGAGAGAAAGCAAATGAGAGAGGGAGAAGAGAGAGGGGAGAAAGCGAGGCAAGATGGATGGATGGATGGATGGATGGATGGGTGGGTGGGTGAGTGGATGGATGGATGGATGGATGGGTGAGTGGATGAATGGGTGGGTGAGTGGATGGATGGATGGATAGATTAATGGATGGGTGGATGGATGGATGGATGGATGGATGGATGGAAAGAGATTTTTTATTTTTCCGGGGCTGTTTTTGGTTCCCCCAATCTGGTTGTGGACAGCAGTGGTGACAGGTACACCTTACGGATAGTGAAACAGTGAGAATAGCTTTTATTAACATTTTTGCTTCACTGGCCAACACTGCTGTTCAGAAGGGCTTCCCTTTGCTACTATCAGTATCTATGACTGGTTGGCTTCCTGAGTACAGTAATACATTATGCTGAGTGTAAAACCATCACTTCATTTTCTTCAGTTACCATGGGATCTCCTAACACAACCGAAACCTTGCTCTAGGGAGTTTTACACAGACCTTGCCACGTTAGGGGAACTAGCTGCAGAGCAGAGAGGAACACATTTCTGTGGTACATAACTAGGGTTTTGAAGATAAAGCAATATTTGAACATTTGCTCCAAGAAGATGCAGTAGAAAGTTTGCCGCATGAATGGATGCCAGAAGGCAAGAAGATTCATTCTCATGTGCATCCCAGTCGGGTGGTGATGCGACACAAAGAGCTTCTGGGAGACAACATGAGGGGGAATCTATAGATGCACACGTAGCAGCACTCTGCATTTTAGTCATGGAATTCCTATTTAAGAACTTTACGTCTCAATCAATTTGTGATCTGATGTGATCATTGACCCGAACAGGACTGGCCTAGGCGTACTGTACCACAGAACTACGGTTCCTGGCCCTTATCAAGGAGGCCTCATCTGTTGCATTAATTTGCACCTGCAAGACAGACGCCATCTGGAACAACCACTACGAGCATACTTGAGCAAGCTCGCATCCCATGTATTACAACACATGGGGACCTAAGGATCATGTCTCCCCACCGATCACATACTCACCAATGCCCTGAAGAAGTTCATTACTTAATGAACGAAACGCGTTGGCTGGAACTTTTTATTGTAGGATGACATTGAAAATAAAGGATTTATTTGATACAACGAAACAATTCAACATGATTTATTGAGAATATCACTTGGGCAGTGCACCAATCCATCTTTGGTTTAGTTCTCTCTCTGCCTGGCAGCTGGCACCCAACAATGGCAGGTGCAGGAGTTGTATGTGCACACCGACTCAAACTACCTTTTGATAACCTACAAGGGGAATACAGCAGGAAAGTCCGGCTACTGTGGTCCGCCATTGCTCGCCTTCTTTCATTCAATTTGTGATCTGATAGTAGCACAGTGCTGGGACAAAAAAGTTGGACAGAGACTTTTCTCCACAAAGAACGTGTCAGTGGGCGAAACCACATCTTCAGCAAACAGCATTAAAACCAAAATGTATGCATATTCTTTCAATTTATTTCTCTTGCTTGATCAATTGATCAATTATTTGTACAGCATCTCGTGGACTATTGTAGAACCACCCCAAGACAGCATCACAATATTTTTTATATTATAACCCGCCATAGTGGGCTATATCGACCATTAAAGGCCTTCTCATAATTATAAGCTTGAGAAAAAGCAGAGCAATTATACTTCCTATACATATTATGTATGTTAGACAACTTCAGTCTTGTGTGCCATAAAATGCCAGTACAGGTGCTAGAACTCGAACGTGGGGAGACTCAGATGCTATGAGTTACTATTAAAGACGACAATTACAAAAAGTGTATCAATATGTAATGACTTTATGTAATAGCTAGTTTGCGCTTCCTTATGAGAGGTAAGTTTCTAGCCGACCCGCTCCTCAGTTCGGAATTTGTTCTAGTCCCTGCAGGGATGTAGTGTTGAAGATCTTTTTGCTACATCCCATTCATAATTTGCATTAGCTGACTTATTGACCAACCATACCCGTCTCTGGTCAGGCACTAGCACCTAGACATAATAAAGGAATGCAGCTGCTTTTTTTAAATACACACTCTCCAGAAGTGGGGTACAGTGCAAACGTTTTTTTTTAAAGCTTTGGATGGATAGTCTTCTTCTTGGCAGTCAATATCCTGGGGGATAGTCAAGGTCCGCACCCTATAAGCTGTGCACTGGTTAAAAGCCAATTGATGGAAATGGGAAACTGGTATAGACTGCTTAGGAACCTGTCCCCGAAAGATGAAATTGCTGGATTCCTGTCCAGGGTCCTTGAAAAAACGCAATGCAATTTATAAGAAAGGGACTGGTATTCTATTTTTGAGACTGGGTATCAATCTTCACGAGCGGCAAATTATAAAAGTCTAGAATAATCCCAGAAGCAAGCTTAGTGTTGTCCGGAGTCCCCAAGGAGAGCCAGAGGTTTAACAAGGGAGGATAGTTTTTTTCTATCTATTGCACTGACGATTGCACGCTCCTTTATTCTGCACAACTGGAGAACCCGCCTGATTCCATCAGTTCAGGTATGGAAGGCAAAGATGGCACTCACTATGAAATTTGAAGAATCGTACACAAAGTGGGTGGGGTTGTGTGAAAAGGTTGAATGCCGTATAGCATTATTGGGAGCGCATTGCAGGGTAATTGGAGCCCCCAATCTTGTTATTGAAAGCTTGCTTATCTTTCTGAAAGCAGTGAATTACAGATGGAGTGGTATAGGAGCTGGAGCAAATGCGAATGAAAAGTATTTCGAACAAGTTTGCACTTTTGCACATCGCAGTTTATGTCCACAAAATGCACTTTCCACAGAATGCACTTTAAATTGTTGTGATATGTGAATTGACATCCCCATTCTGGTTGGGTGGACTAGTTAATGCTGCACCTTGATGTTTTCTTCCATGCACAAAACCGTATAATGTCTTATTATATTGATCCCTGCTCTCTTTTTAAAATCAATAATGAATCTATTTATTTCGACCCTCTAAAAATATATATATATTTTTAGAAACAGGGCGAAGGTCCTGAGATGAGAGTGCTGCATCAGCTGAGATGTAGAACATCCACCTATGTATGCTAAGGTACGGGGTATGACACTAAACCCAGAGATCTATAATATATAACCACTTAGCTTCAGTAGTACGGGAGAGGTTAGACAGATCTGTCAGATAACATGACAGGGCTTTTTATGATATATGACCTGTGAACCATGCTGAAGATATTACTGACATGTATTTGTTTTCTAATTGTGGCACGATTATTGCATCTTAGGGCACAATAGTTTAAACATTGTAAACTTCCTTTGTGTCTCTTTTTGATCCTATTGTGGACAAGTACGAGTGAGAGAGCAAAAGGGTGTGTCCTGTTACCACGATCCCTGAGTGTTGTGTTCTGGGGTGCCAAATCACTTGTCTCTCTGGAAAGGTTAGGAGGGCAAGTGAGGCACTATAGCTAGTCGGACTCATGCTCATAGATACTGAGGTTCTATAGTGACTCAGTCCCTACATACTAAAGTTCTATGGTCCCAAGCATGGTTCTGGTCCTGAGCAGAATCCCTGAAATAAGTGAATGTCGGCTTCACTTCTTCTTCCTATGTTTGTCCCGCCCCTGGAGTATAGCCAAAGTACTTTGTCCACTGTTGAGTCCTTCCACTGCACGTCAGACAACGGAGGTCTTTTTTCTTTTAGTTGCAGCTATGCATATGTTTGCACGCTGCCCCCCCAGCCCTGCCTCATGTTATTGCTTGCCCCATCCCTTGTAGCTTGCCGTCGCTATTAGCTTGCCCCGTTGCTTGTAACTTACCTCATAATCCTACATGTTGTTGCATGCCCTGGCACCCTCGTCCCTATCCCGCTTTGTTGATTTCCTCCTCCAGCCCACTCCTAACTGAAAAAAATAATTGACAAAGCCAATAGCTCTCACGTCAGGCAAGACCTATTGGAATTGCCTATGCTTGACACACTGGCAGCGATTGCAAGTTAAGTGGAAATTGTTCTCCCTTGGTATTCACAGTGTCATTTACGGGTAGCCATGTACTAGTGCGAAAACAGGTGCAAAACTGGCAGAATAACTAATGCTAATGCACAAATGGTTTGCTCTTGCTATTCCTTAAAAATGAAAATTCTGCTGGTAAACCTGGGCACAATCTAAAGCAGCAGCACAGGTTTATGCACCCAGAAGGGGAAGAACCTCTTTAGGAGCTGTGTGTACATTCTGTTCCCACTGCTACCACCATGACACCTGAAGCCAGGAGAGCAAGGACAATGCCAGGGGTGAAAACGGAAAATCAAGGATAATAATCACAAGGTAGCGGCTAAATTCCCATTCCGGTTCAACTAGGTGTTTGCGCTTTAATTATCACACTTCCACCATTTTTTCCTGAAACTCAGAAAATATATTGGGTAAAAAGTCTGGAAAACAGGTAAAACGTGCAGATTTTAGTGTCATAAATGCCACATCCGCATGATACGCCTCGTTCTCAGCCAGAAACCTGGGGTTCAGTGAATATCTCGCCCCTGGATGATCGCATTTAGTTATTTGCAGGGCTTTAAGAAGGCCGGGTCCTGCCGGTGTTCAGCACCGGCAGCTGTAAAAAGCAGGTGCTGAGACGGGTCCCTATCGGGCTCTCCATTTTTGCCCTCAATATCTTACTTGTGCAGCAGTACCAGCCTTCACTGCCTTTGATGTAACTTCAAAGAGACTCGTTCTAGTTCTTTCACAGCCTCATCATTTCAGAACTGAAGCATTTTCAATATTCTATAAAACAAAGCCATAGCTCATTTATCTTATGCAACTAACAACTATTGACAAAGCCAATAGTCCAGGCCTGTTGTAGGTATATTATTGCTTGTTGTATTATATATCTGGAAGCAATGACAGAAGTAGCAAAATACCAGTCAGGAGGCACACTATGCTAAGCACAGATCCTTAGCTTATGCGTTTTTAAGCCACACCCTTAATTACATTGGTCACGCCCCTTCAAGAGACCCCCCCAGTTTTCTCAACCCACTTAAAGCCCAGGTTATTTGGTTAATTCAAATCACCACCACCCCTCTCCCTGCTTCACTCTACTTGGAATCAGAGCCATAGTGAATTGTGGGTTTGAACAGTGAGGCTAGCGGTCTACACTAGGTTGCTTACTTGGCTTTTTGAATTGTCTTGTGCTTGTTGCCAGACGGATGTGTGAGGTAGTTCTGTGGATAATTTGTAAAAAAATAAGTTTCGGGGCCCTTGTCAGGAGGCAGCTTGCACCAGCTCATTTCTCCTGTTAGCGCCGCCTAAAACAGAACCAACTACTAACCATGAAAGTGAGGAGAGGATGTGGCATAATGTCCAGAGCTGTCAACTTCGGAGCTGGGGAACCAGCAGGGATTCTCAGGCATCAACTCAACATCCTGTGATTCTGGGAAAATCACTTAATCGCCCCGTAAATAAATATATGTCCTTAACTGGTGCTCATAAAAAGCGCTGGTGTTGATGATTAAGTGCCGGGGCTGAGCACCCGAAACCACCAGCTCACATTAAGCACTGAGGTAGCTACTGAAGCGTATGTTGTTGGATGCCCTAAGGTGTCAATTGTGGAAAGAGGACCCCAATTCCAATCTCAGCTGCCCAACTTCTGATCCTGGTAAATTGCTTTGTTTTTCAATGCCGCAGTTTCGTTATCTGACAAATTTGTAAGAAATAATAATCCAGAAACGAGCATTAAGCACTTTGTAAAAATAAATGGACACTTACCCTACGCTGGATATTGCTCTTTAATAATTGAGCCACACATGAGTTTCATCTCCCAGAGGGCCCGGTTGCCTAGTACCAAGCCTGCAATTGTGGAATACACGATTAGTTTGTGACAGCGAGAGAACTTGTAAACCCGATGAAGAGCGCGGCAGAACGCTAATCTAACAGTGAAAGAGAATGCAAAATAATAATAGGGCATACAGTTCTGGACATTGTTAACCACCCCCAATTGTAGGCCTCCCACCCCCCACCCCCCCACCCCCCGTCCCTTCGTTTTATTTTTATCTGTCAAAGCTGTGCATCCTGGTACTTGAATTTGTATTTTTAAGATTATAAATACAAGACTGAATATATACTGTACACACACTTCGGCCCTGATCACAACTAGTGGGCAGAATACTGGTCCATGTGCAAATGGGAGTTTGCCCATGGATCGCAAATCCGAATAATGCAGTGATGACAACACCCTTGTAATTTTCTCCTGACAGATTTCCTCAGCGAAAACTTGGTGAAATGTATTAAAGGAAAACAGCCAGACAAAACACACTATATATAGAATGTGGTGCAGTAAATACTAATTTAATATGTTTTGCCTTCTTCCCGCCTAGAAAAGTAAAAATGGAACTGATAGAAGACACATGTTAAAAAAAATCCAGCCCTGTGTAATAGTATTTACCAGGTGCAGTAACTAACAGGGCTTATACCGCCTTACTGGTAATTCCATCCGTGAAAGGCTAATACATTATCCTAACTCCATTCCTAGAACATTTTCCAAGAGTTTAAAATTCCCCAAACATTATAATTTTGCATTAAAATGTTGTAAGTAGGGTATTTCAGACTTTCGTCTGTGTTTATCTACAGTTATTTGTATCATCTTATCGGTATTGATCCATGTTTATTTCTGTGGTTGGTGGGAAAAAAAATTGCCACTCTTCTGTTACCAGTAGCGGCAGCTTCATATGGGCGTTGGGGCTCTGGCCTCCCAATTATCTACAGACACAAATGAGGAGGGAGTACTACATTCAGGCAGAAACAAAAGCTTTAGTGCATCATACGTGCAGCTTACCGTAATGAAATGAAGTTTGCATTTTTGTATATATATATTTTTTTATTTATATAAGTTTTATATAGCGCTTGCTAGACCCGAAGGTGTCAGAGCGCTTCACATGATAGTGATAGAATACAGTAAAACAGTCACTCAATGAACATATGAGGTGGGAGTTCTGTAGAGAATGGTACACATCCAAGGTGATAGTAGAGTAACCAACAACTAGAGACACAATTCGAGAGGATGTAATAGGCAACATAAGCAAATAAACAGCCGCTAAAGACAGTAGGTCTAGATCTGATCAGGCGACAATTAACCGAGTTCCGTAAACTATAAGTTAAATTATTTGTTGAGGAGGAGGAGTTTTAGAATATTTTTTTGAAGTAAGGGAAGGAAGGGTTGGAACAAAGGTCACATGGTAGTGAGTTCCATATGCTTGGAGCATTTCCGGAAAAAGAGCGCGACTTCGTTGCTCTATGGTTGTATATAAGACTATCACAGCACACGTACAGGGTGGACACTTATGTGGTGCGCCACCTGTCCTTCACTTGACAAGACCACCCATACCCCATCTGACATTAGTAGCTCTCATTGTCGCAGATTTAATCCTGCCACTAGCATAGTGCTTCAGAGCCCCGGCAGAGGGTGTTAGCGTTCATTTCGAAGATGTCCCCTCCACTCCTCCTCTGATCTCACACTTGTCATCACACCACAAGGTGGAGGTTTAAGCCAAACTCAGTAACCTCCAGTCCACCCTTGTGATGTACAAATCCAAGGAAATGCAAGCAGAAAGTAAGTAAAATGTCCACAATAGTAATCCTTGGTTTTCATGAAGTTTATTCTTCTTGTTCAAAGGAAGTCACTGGAGCACGTCTGTTGCGGCAGAAATCCAACCGAAGAATAACATTCTTCAGTTTGGAATTCTCTATCCACAACAGAGGCAAGACACGAGCACTCCTTGAAAGTACACCTTCTTTCAAGAAGCGCACGCCACAGAACACGGAATGTACATCAAGGAAATGACATCAAGGTAAAACAATGCAACATATCTACTTACGTACTCTACATCATCTCCCTTTCTTTAATAAAGGAAAAACAAACTATTAGAATAAGAAAAATTAAGACAAATAAAAATCCTTAAATTTTGCAGGAAATGAACAGTTCCTTGTAGGTCTGATTGATACAGATGTTGTGGGTGTGGGAGAAGCCTAATTGATCTGTAAATCTGAGTCTTGAGAAGTAGATTGAGTAGGGCTGTAAGGAGCAGTTTGAGAAGATTGTGTGTGAGGATTGTCAGAAGGTGTGCCAATGGGGAAATGTGAACAAGAAGCTAAACCAGAAGAGTGTTTAGTCATCCTAATTCTATCCGCTTGTTCAGGGGAAAGTTTAACTATAGCTCTTTTATTCCACCACCCCTTTTTATCCAAAAAAACTGAGCCCTTTGCAACTTTTATAATTTGAGTGGGTAAAGAAAATTTCGAAATACCTTTAGTGACTCTACATGGATTTTTGATCATAACCCAATCACCAACCTGGAATGTATGTACAACATGTTTAACAGCACAATCAAAATTTCTCCTTTGTACTTCCTGTTGCATCAAGACATTTCTTCTAAGAATATGCTTATCCTTACAAGCTAAGCAATTACTGTCTTTACTTGAAAGTCCTTTTATCCAAGATGGGCAAATGTTCCCATTTGGATTTCTCCTTTTCAGTAATCTAAAGGGAGAAATGCCCGTAGTAGAATGAGGGGTAACAATGTATGACCAAATCTTTTTCCTTAGAAATTCTTCAACATCAACATTGGTGGAAATTGCAGACTGAATTCCCTCTTTAAAAAATCTATTCATTCTTTCAATAAGACCATTCGAGGAAGGAGAGTACAATGCAACTCTTAGATGCTTGATGTCATGTGCATTAAAATACTCCTGCATTAAAGAAGAACAAAAATGTGACCCATTATCCGTTACCACTTCTCTTGGTGAACCCTCAGCTAGAAAAACTCTATTCAGATATTTAATGACAGCATGAGAATTTGGAGTTTCACAAAAATCAAAATCAACCCATTTTGAATGATAATCAATAAGAGAAATAATAAACTGTTTATGTTGAGGTAAAACAACAAAAGGACCCGCAAAATCAATTGCAAGTTTAGACCAAGGCTCCTCAGGTAAAGGAACACAGTGTAAAGGAAGCTGAGAAGTCTTCCAATGTTTATCTGAAACCAAACATGTATTACAACTGTTAATCCAATTTGATATATCTCCATCTAGACCTGGCCACCAAAAGTGTTCTTTAAGCTTTCTAGAAGTGGCACCTATCCCTAAATGTCCTTCATGAGCTGCATGAAAAAGTTTGTTTCTAAAAATGGATGGAGGGACACACTGGTCTCCACGAAAAATCACATCATTAACAATAGATAAATCATTCGACGCTTGTGCAAATGATTTTAAAGGACCAGGAAGGGAACGTTCTTTGGGCCATCCTGATATAATCATGTTCTTAACAGCGGAAAGTGTGGCATCATCACAATTAGCTTTTACCCAATCCGATTGTGATATACTGAAAGGAGACAGAACTAAATCCTCAATTGAAGCAACAACACATTCTACATCATCAAAACTTGAATCAGATGAATTTTCTTTCAAAGATAATCTAGAAAGGCAATCTGCTCTCAAATTATGTCCTCTTGAAATGTGTTGTATGGTAAAGTTGAATTCATGTAACCTAGACAAAATTCTGACTAACCTGGCTGATGCCTTACCAGTGCCATTACCATTGAGGAGGTGCAACAAAGGTTTGTGATCACTTAGAAGAATGAAGTGCGAACCCCAGATATACGTTTTACATTTTTCTACTGCCCAAGGGCAGGCTAAAGCTTCTCTCTCAATAGTGCTATAATTTCTTTCAGCACTACTCAGAGATCTTGAGGCAAACCCTACAGTATGCTCTTTTGAACGTATCCATTGACAAAGTACTGCGCCCAATCCATGTTGACTTGCATCAACAGAGATTGTGCATTTTGATCCTGGAGTAAAAGATGACAAAACAGGAGCCTCAATTATGACTTTCTTAACTAGATTGAATGCATATTCAACCTCACTTGACCAAATAAATTTCTCATTTTTCTTGAGAAGGGCACGCAAAGGCTGAACAATTTGGGAGTAACCCTGGGTAAACCGAGAATAATACTCCGTCAATCCTAAAAAAAATTCAGGGAATCTTTATCAGAGGGAATTGGTACATTTGATATCGCCTGAGTAAGTGAAAATTTTGGTTTTATGCCATTTTCTGAAAGTGAGTGTCCCAAATAATCAACTTCCTTTGCAAAAAATTTGCATTTATCTTTCCCTAAAGTCACACCAACCTCCTTGAAGCGGGACAAGACTGCCCTCAAAGTGTGAATATGATCACACTTGTTTTTTGAAAAAATAAGGACATCATCCTGGTACGCTTGTACAGATGGTATATCTCTAAGAAGGTCATCCATAAATTTCTGGAAAACACTGGCTGCAGAAGCCAAGCCAAAAGGAAGTCTTAAATATTTATATGCTCCGAAAGGAGTGATAAATGTAGTAAGCTCAGATGACAATGGTGACAAAGGAATTTGATGATAAGCACTCCGTAAATCAAGCAAAGTAAAGAATTTTGAACCAGATATACCAGTGAGGCTTTTTATCTCGAATTATTATAATTAGCGTGTATATCGCTGAGGAATACACACTCTTCGCAAGCTTGTTTAAAGTAATCTCCTTCATGATCAATTTCTTTCACTCGTAAGCTCCATTGCCATGGAAACACACCTGTTGATTCCTTAAAATGGCCGCCGGTCCGGTCTGTTTGTGACGGAGCGCAACGTTGTGTTGTTTTGAACCGTTGCTATGATACGACGTTGGGGCGTGAGGCGTCAGAAGAGTGCGTCTTGAAAAATTGCAAAGCACTCAAAATTCCGCCGATTGCTCCCCCGTGTCGATAATTGATCGCCGGAAAGCACAACAAATACCACGCATCGATGCCAACATTAATTTGCGCTTTTCTTTAAATGAGGAGTGCGTGCAAGTTTTGTGAAATCTTCCTTTTTACGAAATCGTCGCCAAAATGTGATGTACAAATCCAAGGAAATGCAAGCAGAAAGTAAGTAAAATGTCCACAATAGTAATCCTTGGTTTTCATGAAGTTTAGTCTTCTTGTTCAAAGGAAGTCACTGGAGCGCGTCTGTTGCGGCAGAAATCCAACCGAAGAATAACATTCTTCAGTTTGGAATTCTCTATCCACAACAGAGGCAAGACACGAGTACTCCTTGAAAGTAAACCTTCTATCAAGAAGCGCATGCCACAGAACATGGAATGTACATCAAGGAAATGACATCAAGGTAAAACAATGCAACATATCTACTTACGTACTCTACAACCCTCTCGCAAACGGGGAAAGAGCAGAAATGCAACGGATACAGTATTTTTCATCCTAGAAAACGTGAAGCCACTTTCAGGACTGGCGCGTGCACATGTTGGAAGAAGAGATCGAACATGCCCTGTTATTTGTAGGTTTAACTTCACTTGTGAGAGTCTTGAAAGCCCCAACACTGTGTGGGTCCTGTCCTCTGTTTCTAGTCTTCAGGACGAAATTAGCTGCTGCTTACCCCCAGTGCTCTTCACATGTCGGCCACAACTGCAGCAATGAAAAGAAGGTCCCTGAAAGGACTTTTGGAACTCCACAGTGTAGTGTGGTGCCCTGGGGTATGAAGCATCAGCCCATACACATATTTGTTGAAGGTAATTGCAGGTTTATTCACCTATAACATACAATGATGCAGGGAGAGCGCTGGGGAACGCCTAACGCGTTCGCGGGCTCAGCGCGTATTGTCGGCATACAAAATGGCCGCCGCGCTCTACGTCATCACGTAACCGTGAAGACTAGAGCGCGACACTACACACAGCTAGAGTCAGGGGATGCTAGAATAGTGTATTTGGTAAAAATAAATAATCCCTTAGAGTATTCTGCTATTTTCGCAGCTTGTTTGTCCACATTCACTATTGTCACTGATGAAGCTATTCTGTATGTGTTTGAGAGTCTCAGCTGTTGCCTGTGAGTGAAGCTTGCATATGGGCTGCCTACATGGTACCTCTCTGTGTGAGGGACAAGTCATGCTACCTCTAGTTTTGGCCCTCTTTAACCTGTTTTTTTTGTGTGAATGTCACCTGCTATGCTTGTGCCTTTACTGAATCAAGATTTTTTTTTGAGGAAGCTTGCAATAGAGGGCATGTGCTGAACATATGCTGTGTGTGACTCAGGATGGCACTTCTGTCTTTGCTGAACCAAGTCCATTTGAAAGGAACATTGAGTTTGGTTAATTTGTAAACACACAAGTGCCAGGGACCAAAGTATTGGACTGCAGTCGGCACCACCCACAGCTCCCGCCACTGCCGCTGAATGGCAGTACCAGCATTACCTACTAACCATCTCAATTAAACAAGTGTGACATCGTGGCCCACTGCAGGACACCTCAAGATGTAGGGATGGGCTGGAATTTTGAGTTTCATCATTTTTTGAGACGTCGAATTGCTAAGCGCTCGTGCTGAGGTCAACGCATAGACTAACAAACAAGGAGACCGTGTGTAAGAGGAAAGGAATTCCTCTTGTCGGAACTAGGGTCCCCACACACCAAGCAAGCTAGGTGTCATGCTTCATCATATGGACCTGCTCCTCGTCGGGTCGGCGCTGCAATACCCGACGGGCACCCATAAAGGGGCTCTTCCGCGGAGATCTTTTGTTCCTGGCTGTATGGTGCAGTGCGTGTGAGGGGTCTAGTGGTGTAGATGTGGGTGAATGTGGGTGATTTAAAACAAGTTGGATAGTCCAAAATATGACTTTATTAAGGCTGGCTATCCACCTGGTTAAAAAAAAACAAAAAAAAAACAGGTGGATGCCAGTCGGGTATTGCAGCGCCGACCCGACGAGGAGCAGGTCCATATGGTGAAGCATGACACCTAGCTTGCTTGGTGTGTGAGGACCCTAGTTCCGGAAAGAGGAATTCCTTTCCTCTTACACACGGTCTCCTTGTCACATACACTCTCTCCCTTTACCCTGAGGAACTGCATACCCTTTCTTTTGGTTCCCACTGGTCCTCATTTTTGGAGACCTGTCCTTTTTTTCCTAACCAGACTTTGATCCAGATCAAAAGACAAAAACACACATGGGGAAAGAAGGAGGAAGAGAAGGAGGGCCAAAATGTGATCAAGGGACAACGTAAGCTTGAAAAAGTACCTTGAAGAGGGAGATGAAGCGACAGCAAGAGTTTGGTGGTGAATTAAAGAGGCGCGAGGTGTGGCCAATACTATGCTCCCCTGATATTTAGCCCCCCCAAACTTTGATAGCACAGGCCACATGCTTATGAGGAAAACATTGGGCCCCGGACCTTAGTCTTTTACAAATTAAATACCGTAAATATGATAGATGCTTTTAGAAACATTGAACTACACTGCGGTGTATAAACATTAGTGTTGAACTGGAATAAGGGGGTGCCATAAGATGTGTCAGTAGACTCAGGAGTATTATGAGAAAAAATTTCTTTTCAGAAGGAATGACAAATGTATCGAATCTCCTAGCTAGAGAAGGGACAAAATCAGAATTAATTATAAACGGTTTAGAAAAAAAAAATTAGGAATCATTATAATCAGGAAACTTAAATAGGGCAAGAAGGGCCAGAGTATGTGGCAGGGTTATATGAAATATGTGACAAAGGCACATTTTGCAGGAAAAAGAAATTATGCTGCATATGATGTTATAAGTGTCCAGTAAACAAGGTACGGGATCTTACGGGTCAAATACCCCATGTTTTGTTTTAAAGAAAGCACATAAACTTTCCATGTGACAGCTAGGCACTTGGAAACCAGTGGAACAACTTCTATTTGAACAATATTATATTCATATTTTCTAGGTTAAGGAAAAACAATAAAACCAAGGAGTGACACGAGAACACTAAGTCTTCAGAATTTAGGGGGAGCATGATAAATAGAGAGTGCAGAACCTGTAGGATGACCCAGTAAGTGAGAGAAGACATCAAAAGTTTAAGCACCCAAATGAGGACTTGCGTCTATGAATAGAAGGTTCTGATGAAGACGTTTATGTATTAGATCATCCAGAACATGGGAGGACTGATCCAATGGCAGAAGTGAGTTATGGGTTTAAAGTTTACCTAGTGGTAGGTTAGGCATCTCTGGTGGGTGCAGTTCATGTGGTTTTGTAACTTCTCCCTCCTCGGTGTCTACTGGTTGCGTAGGCAATAGCAGTTGAATATAGGCAAGGTAACTCTACTAGAGAGACGACTAAAAATGCGTTTGGACAAACCAATTCCGGAGTATTCATGCCTATGTGGACACAGATGGAGATTCTCTGTTGAGAGCATGATAATGCATTTAGGGGTTTTCCATGGAGTCGTAACTCTTTACGGGAGAGAAAAGTGTCGAAAAGCTGTAGCTGACATTAGTATAGGCGAGTATCAGGAGATAGAAAGAGGGTGATCAGCCCCAATACATAGGAAGCTAGATACCTATGGATCTGCTTATTGAACATGCATGTGCCCCTGGACTAAGAATTTTCTTCCCCAACCCTAGTGACCATAAACCTAACTTACAGGGGTAGAAGCGACTCTAATTCACAATGGGGGATGCTTTGTTTGTCCCCAGTCTTCAGAGCCAGAATAGTAGCACACAGGATCTTGGACCTTCAGCGCTGGGATACTTTGTTCCAAAGTAGCTATGTGCTTTACAAGCTCCACTATTATTATTATCTGTGGATAAACACGGAAGTGAAAAGAAACAGAATTTCCAGTGGAGTTGCATTGATTGTTGAGATCATTAGAGGAATCACAACTTCCTAACCAGAAGAAAATGTGAGGGCGGGACCATACAGCTTTTCGAAGCAGCACAAACGAAGTCCGTCCAAATGATTAAAACTAGCATTGGAAAACCAATAGGTCTGGCCTTAGCAAGCTAGTGCATTGGGTATTTTTATTGGAAGCCTATGCCACTAAAAAAAATAAAAATATACAACCACCTAAAAATGGCTGACATATCCCCGCAGGAAAACATTTACTCATTTTTTTAAAGCACTTGTGTGGCTAGTTACTAGTTAGGTCTATAACTAAAAAACCTTTCAGTTGTACCATGCATTGTAAATATCATTGTTTATGTAGGAGACAAGATGATATCATGACGTAACTGAGCACTCATATTGCTGGCAGCCATCATGTTGCAATGTAATTACAATTTTAATAACAGTAACTACAAAAATGTGATAGAAAATAAACCATCAAGTACCTGAGCACCTAAAGATAAGGTAAAATAATTAATCAGTTTTGAAAGTTAATATAAAATAATAATAAAATGACACATTTTGAGCCGCTCCGTCACTGAATAGAAAGGAATTATTTTTCAACCAGTGTGAACAATGTGCACAGGATTTGTGCAGTCACTCAAAGTCAAAGGAGCCCATTGGTAAAGTGGGCTGACCTTTGCTCCAAGTTGTATGCTGTGGTGGGCAGAGGCAAAATGTGAGTGACAATTTAGCAGACTAGTGATCGAAGGCTGCTGACTGAAAGCTCCTCTATGTATACGTTTTTGGAACAACAATAGTCATATGTCTCAAAGGCCAGATCTAAAAGAAATCATGTAAAGGCACCTATAGGCAGTTCTAATAATCATAATAGAAGCAGTGCATGTCACAATGAGCAATGTATGCCTACTGATTCAGTGCCACCGGGCAGGGCATATCTTCAAAGCAGCTATCGTTCCTACAGAGCTCCCTCGTCATGTGTTGTCATATGTCCCGTGCAGGCCCATTTTTGTTTTCCCTACATTAGCATGAGCATATTGCAGGCTGCTCTCTGCTTTGCCCATGTTACTTTACAAACATATTTTGCTTCGTGCCACACTCTACTTTCACACAGAACCTGCTGTTGTTTTCGCATTCTGTTCTTTCCTGGGATTTAGTCTGAAAACCATAGACAATGTCAAACAATAATGCCCCTTGTTATTTTGGTCTGGTCAGGCCACAGCACCTAGGCAAAACACACAAATGCAGCTGTTGTTTGGGAACACATCAGTGCTGAATTTGAGCTGGAACTTTCCGGTGCTGAGCACCGGCACTTTATTGGATTCCGGTGCTCGGCACCGGCACCTAATTGTCAACACCACACTAAGAGCAGGCTGCCACAAGGTGGCGCTGCTCATGTAATTTAGAGATGAGCAGTATAACAGTTGTTTAGAAAAACAATATACATTAAAAAAAAACTAATACCTGCCTCCCCAGCCATTCTGTTAGCTTTGGGGACTTGGAATAATCTGAACTGTCGCATTTACATGTGAGAGAGATGGTTAGTAGTTGTTTTGGCAGCGATGACAGGGGCGATGGGTGGTGCAAGTTGCAGTGGCCTCCTGGTCATAGCCCTGGCACTTAATATTTAACAAATTAAGCACTGGCGGGGGCGTGGCCAAGCCGCCGACCAACATGGCCGCGCAGCATTGAAGCTCTGCCAGCCGCTTTCAGTCCAGCCTCGATATTCCCCGCACAGCGTCGCATCCGCATCGCAGTTGGGCATCGGAAGATTGCTGGTACCGAGACAATCCTGCCGATGTACCTGGTTCATGCCCAGGCTGCGGATAAACTGTCCTCCCAGCGCTGGAAGACGTGAGGGGGAGGAGTGTGCCCCAGCCAGCGCCGCTGCTTTGGACAGCAAGACACGACAGCGGCGCGACCACGAGTGAGAGCTGAATCCTGCCTCAAAGGGATGACAAAAGCTGCCGTAAGTCCACTGGGCGTGGGCTAAGTTGCGTGTTCTCCCCCCCCCCCCGGGTCCGCCCTCGATCGCTCGTGGACATGTTTGGGAGGGAGCCCTTCACTTCAGGCTCCAGGCTTTGTGGTGGAGCGTGCGCACCGAACACTGGGCCCCCGACCCAACCCAGGTCCCCCCCGAGGCCAATTATCGCCCGCATCATGAACTTTCGCGACAGGGACACAGCGCTCCGCCTTGCCAGAGAAAGAGGGAACACTGCATGGCAAGGTTCCAAAATAGCGCTCTACTCTGATTTCACACTTCTGGTGCAAGAAACCCGCCGTAAATATAACGGGGTCAAAGCCACACTCAGAAACTTGGGGCTCAAATATGGCATGCTTTACCCCGCTAGGCTGCGTGTCGACGTCAATGGATGGACCCGTATCTCCGACTCCCCGACCACCGCCCAGGAATTTTGTCACGCAAACAAACAGTCCAACAACAGGGCGGTTGCAGACAAGGCCAGGTCATCTCCCCAGGGCAGCGGCTCCAACGCGAGCATGGAACTGTTCTCGAATACGAGCACTGGCTGACTGTCCCTTCCCACGCGGCGGCATGTCGAGGACATAATCAGTTTGGGATATCAACATTCAATGCTTCACATTTTTTCTAATGACTGACCGACGGGCGTGGCGTCGCCACCCCTCATGGTGTATACCTTTGGTTTGTTTCTAGTGATTTGGATGTACCGAGTTAGGGCTATTTCATTCCAGTTTGAGGTTAATTGGTATATCAGGTTTTACTGTTCACTTGCGCTATGCCTCCCTTCCTTCAATGTGAGGGTGGGTGAGGGGAAGAGGGGGGGAGCTGTTCATCTGCAAGAATTTGAACTTAGCTACTGTCAGACTCACTGTCCTCTTAAATGTTATCAACGACTGTTATTGTTAGCCGTACCCGTCAGGACTCCTAGATGGCACAGTTAGGTAATGCTCATGGTCCATCGGACTTGTCCCTATTATCTTGGAATGTCCGGGGCCTGAATGACAACCGCAAGAAACAGCAGATTGTTCATTATTTGTTACGTCACTATGTCGATATTGCTTTTTTTACAGGAAACGCACATGCCCAAAACTGTCCCCACACGGTTCACATCTAGCTGGGGCGCTCATAGATATTTCTCCAATTTCAGTAGCTATTCCCGTGGTACAGCTATTATTATCCACAAAAGGGTGCCTTTCAGCCCACATTCTGTTATTGGCGACGACGAAGGTAGATACACGATAGTAACAGGCCTTTTAATGGGCCACAGCGTCACACTGGTATGTGTATATGCCCCAAACACTGACTCCCCGGAATTCTTCCATTCCCTGCAGGCCCAGCTCGCCACGTTAGGCTCTACCCTGCTGCTGTTAGGGGAAGACCTTAACTTACTCCTCGACCCCACTCTAGACAGGACCACCAGCTCCCCTAACACTAAGCCACGTGTCAGCAGGGCCATATCAGACCTCTGCGAGCAATTTTCATTATGCGACATATGGTGCGCGCGCAACCCCTCCAACACCGAATACATGCACCACTCCAGTTACCACAACACCGGAACCAGGATAGATTATTGACTAATTTCCCCAGGCATCACTTGCTGGTACCACTCCATTGTCACACTTAGGAGAACATACTCAGATCACTCTCCGGTTAAACTTCTTCTCAAGGTGCCCAGACCAGATGGATACGAACGACATTGGTGCTATCCCATTAGGGCCCTTAATGATGACCTCTTTCACTTGGAGGTGCACGAGGCAATTTAAGAATATTTCACCATCAATATGGGCTCAGTAGACTCTTGGGCAGTTCTCTGGGAAGGTTTTAAGGTGTACATCAGGGGTGTCTGTATTGCTAAACACGCCGGAGTCCTAAAGGTGCTCCGTTCCTCACTCTCCTGCCTTGAGCGTGACTTAAAGGCCATAGATAGCAACATCACTAGCTACCCCACCACAGAGATGACTGCTCGCCGACTCACTCTCTTCACTGAATACAAAGAGACGGCCGACCGGGAAATACTGTTTCTAGGCAAATATTCCACTGCACGACGTTATGGCTAAGATGAGCGACCAGGCAGAGTCCTGGCGCAGTTACTCCACCCCCCCTACAACGAAGCCTACATCACCGAGCTGCCCTCCTCCACCGGTCAGACGCTTACATCCACCTCTCAGATTCGTTGCGAATTCCTCGACTATTACTCCTCATTAAACACCTCCAGATGAGGGCAGGATCCCACTGCACAGGAAGACTACCTTTCAGAAATTGCTCTGGTATATTTATAGAAGCATATGCAAGACTTCCTCGCTGAACCTATTTCAATTGAGGACGTCACTAATGCCATAGAGGCCATTCGCGGCTCCTTGGCCCCTGGCCTGGATGGCTTCACTGGGGATTTTTACAAGGCATACAAGGACCTCCTAGCCCCACAGCTGATCGAGGTATACGCAAAAGCACTTGAGAGACAAATTCTACCCCCCACCTTCCGCGAGGCTGTCATTATCATCCTCCCTAAACCGGGCAGGGACCCAACCTTATGTGGGTCGTATCGTCCCCTGTCCTCACTGAACTTAGACTATAAAATCCTAGCTAAAATCCTCATCATGCGCCTATCTTTGCTGATGGAATACATTATTTCTCCGGCCCAATCCGGATTCGTCCCCCACCGTTCGACCTCCCGGAATCTCAGGACCCTGTTTTCGGTGCTTCACAGGATCAAACCTGAGGTGCCAGCAGCCGCCATTTTATTAGACACGGAGAAGGTGTTTGATTCTCTTGAATGGCCCTTTTTTGTGTCAATTATGCGCCGTATGGGGATGCCAGTGGGATTCATTGCCATCACGGAACTACTGTACAGATGCCCCACTGCGCAACTCCGCCTAAACGGCACCATCTCACAACCCTTCTCTTTATCTCGCGGCACTCGTCAAGGCTGGCCCCTGTCCCCACTATTGTTTATATTGGTGATGGACCCCCTAATTCGGCACTTCCAGGAGAAACACTTGCAATGGGGCCTCCAGTTTAACACTGGTCCCTTGTTAGTCTCCCTCTATGCAGACAACACTATTCTGTATGTTCGAGAGCCCGGCCTTAACCTGGAACCCCTTCTCAGGGAAATTACCCGATTTGGACAGAATTCTAGCTTAGGCATTAACTGGCATAAGTCAGTTATTTTCCCTTTAACCCCTAGTACATCACGATGGGACTGTGAATTCCCCTTAGAATGGTGCACAGATTCGGTTAAATATCTCTGCCATCATATACACCTGGACACCGACCAAATTATCCGCCTAAACTATGGTCAAGCCATTAACGCCCTGGAGGTGCAGGTGGAGCGTTGGGTATGTTTACCGCTTTCGATTGCTGGCAGAATAGCTCTCATCAAAATGATCATGCTCCCTAAATTCTTATACATCCCTATTCCCTTCCCCAACAGGTTCTTCGCTACACTACGCTCGTATCTCATAAAACTGGTTTGGGGCGGCAAACAGCCCTGTGTTTGATGGCAGATCCTGACCCTTCCATATGAGAGAGGGGGATTTGGGGTGCCTGACCTTCAAATGTATTATTTAGTAGCTCAATGCAGTTACGCCTACACTTGGTTTCACCCCAACGCTAGGATCCCATATCTCCGCCCTGAGGCGGATTTAGTACTCCCGGACACGCTCTCAATGGTATTGGCTAGTGGCATACCCAGAGACCCCAATGACATACAAATGGTCTCCACTACCAGCTGAGCTTGGGAAAAGCGAAAGCGAATTACCAGCACATCTATTCTTTATTCCACAGCGCTCCCGCTTCCCAATGCCCGCTGGCTACCAATTACGGGAGAGAGACTAGTGCAACGCACTTTGTCCAAGTTTTCCATCTCCAAACTTGGGGACTTGAACCCTGATAGACACGCCTTTTCTGTTACAGACGAAGACCATTTCCATGAGGCCACCTTAATGGCTCGCTTTGTTCTGGGGCGAATCCGCTCGGCACTCCGGGCATCTCTACCTGGTTTTCCCATTGAGCCAGACTAATTTTCCCATTTATCCACGATCATCGAGAGCACTGGTGGGATACATCTTATTTCTAAACTGTACAAGGCCTGTCCCGAAGTCATTCCTGTGCACGATTACAAAATTCGCAAGGACTAGAAGGCAGATTTAGGTCACCAAATCACGGATGACCAATGGGCCAAATGTTGAACGGTAACAAGGGAAGTCTCCTTGAACAGTCGGCACAAGCTATTGCATTTTAAATTCCTGCGTAGAATGTACATCACCCCGGACAGATCCCACAATATTGACCCTTCCAGACCACACAATTGTCGTAAATGCAATGCCCCTTATGCGGACTTTGTCCATCTTTCGTGGACATGTCCCAAACTACTACCATTTTGGGAGGAGGTGCATAAAACACTGGGAGGCATGATCAAGCTGACCCTTACCCCTACTCCAGAGATTGCATTGCTGGGCTACATGGTGAACTTTCCCAAAACCACACGTAGATTTGCAGCTCTTAGTTTGCTGCTCGCTAAAAGGGAAATTGCACTACACTAGGGCCGAAGAACAGTTCCCACACTACAGGGAAGGCTTAATAGCCTGGCCTTCTGCAACAGTCATAGTGAGCTCTACTCCACTACATTGCCTCGATCCTCCCAGCCCAAAGACATCTGGGGACCCTTCAGGGCTTACACTTTGGCTAGCCGACCGGCAGATGATTGCCAGGTTCAGCAGGGCATTGTTCCTACAGGTGTGGGTTAATCACTCTTTGCGCCACATTCACACATTTCATTACTGCATACTGAGATACCCTCGAGAGATGCTTTGTTGCATGTTTGCAGGAACTTAGATAGGAGCGATGGACGGGCGGGATGCACGTTGGACACTTGGAGACACATGATGTATGCAATGTACATACGGCCTGGGCTGCTGCCAACACCCAGAGATATTCTGATATATTATCATTTTGCTTCTGTAGAAGGAGAGGGTGTTAGGCTACCCTGTCTTATATAATGACAGCTCCTTTTATGATGTAAGTATTTTTGTACTTATTGTAGCACGTATACTACATACTAGAGCACGATAGTTAAAATAAACATTTAAAACTTTTCTTGTGTCTCTGTCAGATCTTATTGTGGACTAGTACGAGTATGAGAGAAAAAGGGTGTGTCCTGTAACCGCGATTCCTGAGAGGGTTGGGAGTGTCATGTTCTGGGGTGTCTAATCACTTGTTTCAAGTGAGTGAGTAGAAGGACAAGTGAGACACTATAGCTAGTCGGTCCCAGGCACATAGGTAGTAAGGTGGTAGGATGAATCATCAGTCTCTGCCTACTAAGGTTCTATGGTCCGAAGCAAAGTTCTGTGCCTACGCAGAGTCTCTGCAACAGCCTGACAGCAGTAATCTCCCCTACGGTTCTAAGTGGGGGGGAAAGGTGGGGGTCTTGTAAAGGGGTGTGGCTACAAAAGCATAGCTAAGAATACTTTCCAAGAGGGTGGCTATTCAAATAAGGGGGGGGGATGGCATAAAACATGGAAACTAATCTCCTGTGCTTCAAAGAGCCTGCCACCTGACCAGTATTTGTAAGCTTCTAAGTGTGCTTTTTTTTATTGCATCGGACACACAAAATACAATTACAAACATGCTCATAAAACAGGCCAGACCTGTTGGCTTTGCCAATGCTTGTTTGTAATATCAGACAAATGAGTACTAAGCATATTGTTGTGAAAAATTTGAAATACAAATATTTCAATTCTGAAAATATGAGACTGCGAATTAAACAATACTGTGGTCCGTGGAAGAGTAGTGGCCTGTAGTGTCACAATCGTACATGTTCTGCCTGTCACGCCACTTTACTTTGCAGCTTCTCTGTGAAACACTTACACCCTATTGCTCTGCATATTTCTGAATTCTTCCATCTGCCTCTTTCACACCTCATCTCTTTCCTCTTTAGCACCTGCTTTAGACACTCTCCTACTGTGCCTACTTCCTTGCAACCAATACACACATACACCTCTAAGCACATTTCATTTTCTTATAGTTTTGCCCTGGCAGTACTTCGGCAGCTTTATACCTCCTTCGCACACTTTCACATATACTCACAATTACAAGTGGCACGTGCCACATTGCTCTGTGGGCTCTGCAGAGGGGAAATGGATTGCATGACCATGTATTATGAATAAGGCTCCCTGTTTTGCGTTTTTACAGATTTTTACAGATAAATACAGATAAAATGGCCAAAAAATAAATATGGATAAATACAGAAGGAAATGTTAAAAAAATAACCATAAAACCGGGAGCCCTAATTATGAACAACTTGATGACACACTGCAAGGCATTCTGAAATCTCCAGAGCTCTCGATCATGGTCTGTTATGAACGACCAATCACAACCTGAGCTTGCACAGGCACCTGTAGGTAATTCAATTCACGGTACCTACAAGTAGAAGTGGGCGAGCACGGGCTCTGGCTAATCTCGAGGTCCTGTTGGAATCTCGAGCCCATAAAGAGGCGAGCTTTCATGTGGCTTCTGTTTGCCTCCCTTCCCATATGGCATCAGAGCTGTCAACTTTGAACCTGGGGAACTAGGTTTGAATCTTGGCGTTGGCTCAACAGCCTGTGATTCTGAGCAAAATCACGTAATCTCCCCGTGCAAACAATGCATGTGACCTTGTGTGCAATGTCATTGGTGCTCACGCAAAAAGCGCTTGGCCTTCGGGTCGAGTTTGAGCTACATTTAAAATCTACAGAAAAATGCACTGAGCTAAAAACAAAGCCTCAACATAAGGAAAGACAAATAGATCTCCATTTTACTGGTTGATTTGTAAAAGTGAAACCAGAAAACCTGGATAAATCCAGTGCTTAATTTGAGCCGGTGGTTTCTGGTGCTCAGCGCTTGTGACAGCTGCCACAGGGTGGTGCTGTCTGGCTACACAACAACAGGTAATTATTCATTCAATAAACATTGAAACTCACTATTAATTGATGCACAAACCCTTCTTATAGCTATGGGGGCCTGAAATAATCAGAATTGTCACACTTGCAGGAGTGTGATGGGTAGTACTTGTGTTGTTTCTATTGTTGGCAGCATGGCAGGGGCAATGTGTGGTGTAAGTTGCAGTGGCCTCCTGATGAGAGCCCTGGCACTTATTATTTTACAAATTAAGCACTGGACGAATCACTTGTTCCCCGCATACGTTATGTGTTGTTAGGCAAATACTTTATTTCACCAAAAGTTTTTTTCTACTTATCGTGTATGGAAACACTTTCAAATATTTGAGTTCAGAATATCAGTGTTACAAAACTATCACTTGTAATAAGTGCTTCGCAGTGCATGTTAAAGAAATACACTTCTTTGGATTTTGAAGAGTCTTTATCAGATTTTATGTGATGCTTGTATGATTTACATGGCAAATATTTTCAGGGCTCGGCTCGTGCACATGCTTTATGATCCGAGCCACACCCTTGGCTCGGCTCTGGCTCACCTTTTCCTGTTAATACCTCTACCTACAAGATGAGTAAGATGTTTCAAAAACTACAGTAAAAGAGAATCTTGCAATAAGAAAATAATCTTCGGAAAGAAAATGAAGTAAAACTATTAAGGCATTTTACATTGCACTGAAGTAGTCTCTGGAATGGCCACATTCATGGCTTTATAGACTTTTTTCAAATATCGATTTTGAGAAATCAGTGTTTCCAGCAATGCATTTCAAAGTCCGTTTTTTAGGTCTCGACCTTGCTATCGTGTAAGCGATCGCAAAGCGAGACTATAGAAAGCGGGTTTGAAAAGTGCTCCCAAAAAGCGGATTGCATGGCTAGCACTCGCACAATCACACGCATCGTGCCGCCATGCAATCCGCCTTTTGGGAGCACTTCAAAGGGTCCGCTCCCCCGCCCCCAAGCGCGCGCCACGGTCCACCGGGCTTGTTTATTTAACCATCTTGAGCGGATCAAAGACTTTCCACCGTCGTTTGTCCCACGAAAGATAGCACTGCGTTGTTCCAGCAGATTGTTTCGTTTTCCTGCCACGGTGGGTCATTGTGAAACTCACCAGCTCAGCTCTGAAGAAACTCATCGGCAGTATCGGATGCAGATGTTCCGTCAAGGACACGTTTGCCCGGGTTGGCTCTGAAGGGGATTCGTTCCAAACCTGGACGGCTGCGTTGCCATTTAATAAAAGGTATTATCAGAACCTGCTTCAGATCACGAAAGCTGGGTCACAGCCACGAGCTTGCACCAGAATTTTGTCAACAATGTCGCCTAATTTGATCCCCCGTTACCACAGAATACGAGGGGCCCTGGTTCCAATATGTAGTAGCCTGCAGATGGAGTCCTTCTTTCTGTAGTGAACTCCAGAGGTGCAATAAATAAACGAACTTCCATAAATGCCTCGGTATCAGATCAAGGAATTAAAAAATGTCAGAAGTGAACTGAAACGTGTGTTCTCCCTTTCAGTGTTTAAACAACCTTTGTAACTCTACTCTGTGAGCGGCCTTTCACCTTGTCTGCCGGCACTGGGGGCAGTCCGTGTGCCAGCACAAATGAACTGTAATAAATTATTACCGTCGAGTAGTGTTTCCTATTACAGGCGAGTTGTGGTGCCACATGGAGGCCTTGCCCAGGAGAACAGTTCTAGCAGGCGCACACGTACCATTAATAATAAGAGCTTGGCTTTATACAGCTCTTCATAGTTTTTGTTGCCAACAGTAAGAGCTGTGAGCAGCAGTGTGTTACAATTAGCCAGTGTAATGGCACTGAAGTCCCCGACCTGGGTAGGAATGGAGGCCAAACAGGCTCGGAGGGGATTCAACCTGATAGAATGCAAGTAACCGCAGACGCCAGTGGCGAGCGCTTAACTCACCTAGCCTCCTGCCCCCTCGTGCCCCATAAGAATAAGCTATTAAGGCGCATTTCCTCCCTCTGTAAGGGTGAAGGAGGGGCGGGCCGAAAGTAGCAAGCACTGTATGCGAAAACTGCTGAGTGTTGGCACTAGAAGTAATTGGGTTTGACACTTCCTAGAGAGGCCTACAATAACAAGCATTTGCAATGCAATAGGTCTCGCAGTTACGCGAGTTTGAGCTATTGACATTGTAAATAACAATGCCTTTTATTTATGTTTTTAAAAAGAAAACAAAAATAAAAGGCATTGTTATGTGCAATGTCAATAGCTCAAACTCGCGTTAATGCGAGACCTATTGCATTGCAAATGCTTGTTGCTTTAGTCATTTCCCGCTGCCTACCAATAGCACCTTTGTGAATTTCAGAGTTCTTGTTTCAGGGAGCATGACTCCCGCGACTGACCACCTTTTCATCCGTATACAGTATTTAGCACTCTAGTTCATTCACACAATTCTGTGACGCATCTAGTTTTTGACTAACTTCAACATGGCCGACTTTGAGGGACTTACAGGTGCCCATGCGCAGTTCTGTATTTTTTTATCTGTACATTTATTGGTCCGACCTATTCGTTAGAATATTTGGCGCCCTGGTCCTACGATCGTCGAGACGAGAGGACTCCGTCAGAGACCAAAGGTGATGACGTGCTCATTTGTTTCCTTACATCCCGTTAGGCACAACGAGCGAACTAACTTCCTTACACTTTAATTTTCTTCGCGTGACTTGTCTTCAGACTTAGCGCATGAAACGGACTGTAACATTGGGTGGTAAATGGGGCTGGAAGATATGTTTACACACTCTGGAGATTTTTTTCTTCTCTAAGTCATACATGCCAACACTCCCGATTCAGGCGTGAGACTACCGATTTGAAGGCTAGTCTCCCGATTCCTGCAGGCAAAAACCCGATTCCTCGGGGTTTCAGCTGACAGGGCTTGGTAATGTGTAACATGCTAATTCTTCCAGCAATAGTCAGAATGGCGATACAGGGGCTCTAGAAGGGGTGAAAACCAACAAAGCCCCATTAATAACCGAATGGTCATTTAAACACCTGTGAAGTACTGGTGGCGGGGGTGGGGTGGGGGGCGGCTGTGTGTGTGCCCGGAAGCTGTTTCAGCCGGGGCTGACGGGGGAGGGAGGGGGGTGTATGCACTGACCGCAACCTGCCAGGCCAGTGCACGACTCTTGCATCCCCCTCTTTCTCTGCCTCCATGCTTCTGAAAGGTGATAAAAAAAACAAGCATTTACAATGCAATGGTCTCGGCATTGGTAAAGTTAGAGCTATTGGCATTGCTCATGACAATGCCGTTTCTTTAAATGTTTTAAAAACAGAAACATAAACAAAAATAATGTCATGAGCAATGCCAATAGCTCTAACTTTACCAATGCCGAGACCATTGCATTGTAAATGCTTGTTTAATCTTACTACCTCCTACAGAATACCGGTCTATCGGTCTGCCTCCCGGATTCTTACCCCATTTCTCCTCATGTGCATGTGATCCCTATTGGACAGTCCAGGTAGAGTGCAGTGCCTCTCTGCTCTGGGACCAGCTTCTTTGATGGTATCATGGTGACAGGGTCTAATATTCACTCCATATTGCACTTTCTTTCTGGCACCACTATGTGAAAGGTGAGGAGCCTTAAGGATGTGAATGCACTGTATCTACACTCTAGTTGTTTTCCTTTTTGCACCCTCTTGTGATCTTCCTCTTACTCCATGTTGGTGGCACGTCTCCCAATGTTACCCTTTTTTGATTTTTTTGTATCATGAACGTACCTTCCACCTGTATCACTTTCTCCTCAATGTTTTCTAGTTCATCGCTTCATCCCCATATAGTCTATACATGAATTGTTGTTCTTATGTTCCCCTGTTTGCCTCTCTTGATACTGCGCCCTGAAGAAGGTTAGACTCAATATTGGGGTCACACACCGAAACGCGCATCGGCACTGGAGTTCTTGTGTTTCTTTGCATCCCTGCAAGATTGTTTACATATAACATTTTACGTCTGTCAATAAATCATATATCAAAATGTCGATGTAACTGATGAAAATAAATTGTGTTGACGCCACTACCTAGTGAATCGGGATCCTGCGGCTTTCCAATATTGTTCACTTTGTTGTTGGAGATCGGATTATTCACTAGATGTTATTATCTTAGTTTGCTCGCTGGATCTGTGTGTCTTTTAGGATATGTGGGAAAGAATGAATATGCGTTGGTTCGAGTGAATGGTTGTGTGATATTTTAGTGGTTGCGCCTGGTTTATTCATTTTCGGTATTTATTTCCTATTATTATGTTTCATTATATTTATTACAATAAACTTGATGCAATTGATTTTCAATATATTTGTTGACTCAGTTTCACCATTCAAACATTTTTCTCTAATGAGTGTTTTCGTGTGGGGGGGTAAGGCTTCCTTTGTCTGTTCATACATATCAGTGAGGATTAGCACTGCTACAATAAGCTGCTAGGCAGTGGGGTTACTGTTTGCGAGCATTACTGTGCTTTCCCCTGCTTCCCCTCCCTACTTATCGGACTAGGGCCCCCTTCTGTGCGACTGATCTCGTTGGTCTCTAAAAGAACTGTCTGGTAGACACAGTGGACGGACGGACGGACACAGACACACACACACAGACACACACACACACAGACACACACACACACAGACACACACACACACACACAGACACACACACACACACACACAGACACAGACACAGACACACAGACACACACACAGACACACACACACAGACACAGACACACACTTGCCCAGACACCGCACTACACAAAAAGACACACAAAAAGGAGAATGATTTAAACCAGCTGGAATGTGCCACACGTGATCTGTTTTTAAGGGTTTGAAACTCGGATCGCGCTAAGAGGATAATTCACATTTTCCAGCCGTAGTGAAGAAGGGCCGTTTCACCCGTCTCCATAATTCTAAAACGCTGTAAGTCATCGGTAATTGTATCTCGTGTTTTGTGCACGTGCGCTGTAGTTTTGTAAAAGAGTTGCTGGCAGTGGCATGATCTGTGCGAGGGCACACACATTACCTGCCCACCTACCTGTGCAGCGAGAAACGCAAACACAAACCGAGCGAGTCCTTAATGTGAAGGGCTGAGCGGGAGGCAGCGCAGGAGAGAGCACTCACGGGGGGTGAGAGATGTAAATACATGGGGGGGGGGGGCGCACGGCCGCTGAGGCTTGTGAAAAATTAAACTCGGCGCATTCAAACTGGCCTATTTCCACTTCAAAAGGGACGAGCGCTGCGCGCCCCACGCGGCTTCAAACACCGGCGCCCGCCAAGGCTTCCAGGAAGGAGCGAGAGCCGCGGCTCCCGGGCCCCGAGCACGGGCCGCGCCGGCAGCCGCCGCTAATTACACCCGAGGAGGACTACTAACTAGGCGCTAGATCACTGATGGAGGGGCCGGGGAGGGAGGCTCGCGGCCTCGCGGAGGAGGGCACGGGGAGAGGCACCGTCAGGGCGGACTGGCAGGGCCCGAGTGCTCACTGGCAAGGATCTCAGGCAGAGCGGAGAGGGGAATCACAGAGCAGAAATGCCTCGCAGAAAGGCAGCGTCCTTTTCGGATTCGGGGGCGTGTTTTGCTGTTGTCTCCTCCCTGAGACTTCTCGCAAAAAACACGCCCCCCGATCCGAAAAGGACGGGGCCTAATCTGAATGACTGACCTCTTCTCCAATGGCTGGCCAGCATTTACGAGGCCAGCCAATGGAGAACAGGGGAGAAGAGGGGCGGGTTCAAGCCCCTCTTCTCCAAGTCATTAAATCTCCGACTTCCGGTTCTGTCTTTCGGCAGACCGGTAGTCCTCGACCTAAAAAGGGAGGGGAAAAGGATGCCAATTTGCGCTGGGTATCAGTTGTGGAAAAGATAAACGTCTAAGTGCAAAGTGCCCAACACATCAAAAAGGACTCAGCACTACTAGGGTGGGAAAAGTCTCAGTACCTCACGGGTGAAAATACATATACACACACGATAGACTACTACTCCGCCCAGAGGTGTACTTCATTATCACATCTTACTACTGACTGTGTGAAGCGTCATTCCAAATACTTAGGCGTTTGTGTACTCAAATGGATGGAGTACTATTTCACACCTCGAAAATACACTGCATCGTCACACATTCAGTTCTTTATCTCATTGATGCATCATGTGCAGAGTGCAATTTCGGTTCAGTTTTTTTCACTGCTGCAAACTTTTTTCATATTTTAGAGCAGACTTAAAAATGTAAGACTAACTAGTGGCTTTGCCAACTGCTGTGTGGGCCCTGCTCAGCTGCATGAACACAGGTTGCAAACGTCTCCCTGCGTGGAAGCCTTCAGACCAGTGCCAGCCTCAGTGTGCATACCCTGCCTCCCTCCCTGTGCCTTCTGTGGGATCAGCCCTTCACCTGTCAGCGCCTTTGTGAAGCGAACGAAGGAGCGTGTTCTTCTGCTAGCGAGTCATCATGAGCAGTAGAATAAAGTGTTCCAGCTTTAACTACCTTTGGCTAAAAATAGCCCATCCACATACAGCCCCCAACTCCCCCCCAACTCCCCCCCCCTCCCCCTCCCCACCCCTGTGTGCTGCACCCGGGCGCTCCAGTATCCACCGTTTAGCTTTCAACTACTTCCACGCAGTCTACTGCTTAACACCACGTCACTACCCTGTTTCCGGCTCTTGCACCCCAGCCAATTGACCCCACCCTACCGCCCTGATCATGTCCGCTGCTCCCCATCTATTCTAGCTTCCCTCAAGTCAACCTCGAGTCTACAGCTGTACTCCTGCAGCAATGTATCACTCCCTACTGTCCCCAGCCATTCTGTAACTGCCTAATGTACGATCACAGATTAACGTTCCCACCTTCTCCTGGCCCTATCTACAACTCCCAACTGTACCCACCAAGTCTGAAAATGCCTACTCCGTCTACAGCTCCTTAAAGCTTTCCTACAGTCTTTAGCTCCCAACTGATGCCCAATGTTTTCCTCAGAAGCCCACGACCGGCCCTACGAATTTCAGTTGTGCCAAATACCAAGGTTACATAGTCTTGATTGCATCTCCATTCTCTTCGATCTACTCCCAGACCCAGACTCGTCCTGCCTCTATCTCACTCTTGCTTGTTCCCTTTCTTCCCGTCTTTATCTTCCTCCTCCTTTCCCCCTTTGTGTTTTTTCTCTGGCTCTGAGTGAAAGTCTCATGAAGAAAAATAAGTGCCAGTCCCAAAAAATGAGTTCCTGTCAGCCCCACCTTCAACCCCCAGCTGAAATTAAGCACTGGTTCCCAGACAGTTGATGGCCCAGGCCCAGTCTGCAGCTCCACAAAATTACAATCCTAATGCCGTAAACCAGACTACATTTCTCCTGTCTCCCGACCACATCTATAACTACTCATTTCCCTGACCAGGTCTGCAGCTCCCTATGCGGACTCTCACTACAGCGTCCGCTCCTCCCTACCAGTTTGCAGCTCCTTACTGGTCTCCTACTCTGTCTACAGCTCCATTTCCCTTCTCCACCAGTCAACCTACGCCTTGACCTAGACTACTACCTGACCCAGTCAGCCGGCAACAACTGCTATTACCCATTCAGCTGCCGACTACCCACCACCTGGTCCCCGACTAGAGCTTTTTGCAGCCCTCATCCATTTTAATGTTCTTATTTTAACCTCCCCTTTCTGCTCACCTCCAGTAACTTTAATTGTTGCCGTCTCGTGACCAGAACCCGCCGTGGATGAGAGAAGATCTGCCTCACATCCGACGCACGCAACAATCCCGGGACTCGTGAGAACGACGGCTCACTATAGGTAAATCCTCTAGGATAGCCGTCAAGGGATACTGGTATGGAGTTAGTTAAGGACTCATTAAAATGAGGGGAAGCGCAATTTTCAGTACAGTCTAGCGTATAGAAACACGCACACAAGGCATTTATCGTGTGTTTTTTCTCCGTGTAAAGCGCCTCCGAGTCTAATGTTCAGCGGGCTACGCAAGAGAACACTTTCTTTCGTTCCTACCGCTAAAGAATCAACACACGGGATTATTCGTCGCGGCCTCGGCGGTACCAGTAAAATGAATATCCCATTAGGATCCGAGAAAACAGGCCGGCGCGCCTTCCCTCAGCAGGCGGGCCAGCGCGGGGGGAACCACTAATGATTAATTGGAGAAACACCCACTGGAGTCAGCCGCGCAGGGACCCCGTGCATGTCGACAGCTTAATTCTTAATTAAGGGTATAAGTGCTCTGCACCCATGCCTAAAGGAGTGATTGGAAACGGCTTGTGCAATAAGGTTAACCTTACAGGCAGACAGAACGAGCATCGCGTGTCGAAGGCTGTTTACGCTCACCTATTTTCGGCATGCTCATGACGCAGTTTGCTTTTCATTTCTCACATGGGGACATTTCCCCGTACCTCCTGAGCTTGTCTGGGTTTAATTTCAATGTTTCTTCCCAGACGACGCGCGCAAGGCTCGTTAAAACGATCTCTACTGTTTAAAGTCACACTGCGCGTCAGAGGACAGCCGGGAAGAGGTGCGTGCGTTCCACTGTGAACATCGGTGACAGCGGTGACCCCGGTGACAGCGGTGACCCCGTGCCCTCGCGGAGGAGGGCACGGGGAGAGGCACCGTCAGGGCGGACTGGCAGGGCCCGAGTGCTCACTGGCAAAGATCTCAGGCAGAGCGGAGAGGGGAATCACAGAGCAGAAAGGCAGCGTCCTTTTCGGATTCGGGGGCGTGTTTTGCTGTTGTCTCCTCCCTGAGACTTCTCGCAAAAAACACGCCCCCCGATCCGAAAAGGACGGGGCCTAATCTGAATGACTGACCTCTTCTCCAATGGCTGGCCAGCATTTACGAGGCCAGCCAATGGAGAACAGGGGAGAAGAGGGGCGGGTTCAAGCCCCTCTTCTCCAAGTCATTAAATCTCCGACTTCCGGTTCTGCCTTTCGGCAGACCGGTAGTCCTCGACCTAAAAACACGTGAATTTGCTTTTAAATGTCCGATTTCTGCAGCAGCACACTTCCAAAGTCCATACATGACAGAAACTCGCTTGAAGGCCCCATTCTCCCGATTTTTTTTTTATTTAAATCCCCACTTTGCTCTTCTGAAATGTTGGCATGTATGTTAAGAGATATAGGGGCAGATTTATGTTGCCTGGCGCATCCCTGCAAATCAGCAAGGATGCGCCAGGAATGATGCGTCACGCAAGTTTACCCTTGCGCCACACATGATGCGCCGCATTTACAATGCGGCGCATCATGGCGCAGGAATAAACAGATGCGTGACGCATCCGATGGCGTAAGGTTGGCGCAGTGCTTCAGTTGCGTCGCAAGCGCGACGCAACTCCAGCACTGTTCCAACCTACCCTATCCCTAACATGGTGCGTCAAGCCTTACGCCTGCTTCAAGCAGGCGCAGGGTTTTGGCGCATCAGCGTTGGGAAAGTGACTCAGTCAAATCTTATAGATTTGACTGAGTCACTTTTCAGGGGCGTTCCTGCGACGGAACGCCCCCCCCTCTGTCGACACGCCCACGTGAAACCTGACGCAGGTTTTACGTGGCGCAGGGCTTTACACCGTGACGCATCTCCATAGATGCGTCACGATGTAAATTGGGCGCAACGCGGCGCAGGGTTTACGCCGCCGCTGCGTCACAAAAGTGACGCAACGGCGGCGTAAAAGTGGCGCATCTGCAACATAGATCTGCCCCATCGTATTAGCAATTCTGGCATGTGAGAGAGGATGGTGCGTGTTAACAGTTTGCCTGTATGTTAGATTTCTATGTTTTGGATGTGTTTAAACTCTTGAGTGCCCATGACGAGATGGTCTCGTCATGGGCCGCGCTTGCGCTGTGCCCATGACGAGACTATCTCGTCATGAGCTCCGCCCGCTAATGAAACGCCCGGCACAGGGCGTGGAAAGGGCAGGGCACTCAAGGGGTTAAGTGTAATTTTTTTAATGAATTGAGTGAATTTATCGCAAGTTGAGCAAAGTAGTTATTTCCTTACAAGAAGGAAAATATAACTAATTGCATCTTCCGTACAATTTAGTGGCCTACTTCAGGTCAGCATATAAGTAGAGGAGGTCTTGACTGAACATCCAGGAAGGGCGTAAAGTGCAAGTCATCCAAGACAGTCATCTCTTGATGAGTTTGCGCCTTGTCTCCCTCTTTCTTATGTTATTTTCGAAGAAGGAAATGATGAACCTCAGACAGTGTAGTCTTTACTGTAAATTATTATATTTTTTCTACTATGCTTAATTTAGCTCCTGGAAATATTTATCATGGACGAAACCATGCATCAGATAAACCTGTGTAAAGAGATAGATGGGTGTTACTATTGTGAGAAGTTGGCCTGGTATATGCTGTTCACTAGTTAAACTGGACACCTTGCACCAGTACAATTCGACACTTTTGGTAGTAGGTTTAAGACCACCTTTAAACAAAGCTATCCTAGTGATAGCTGTGGAGAGCAGCCTTCAGGCTAAGTCTTTAGAGGAATGTAAAGCAGCTTGTTTTGCCTTCTAATCTCTTGAATTACTAAATGAAAGGACACCACACAGGTTTGTATATATATCAAATATATATGTATTTATTACTTGACAACTCTCTACTAATCTCTTTATGAGATTAGAAGTCAGGAACATATGCACAAATCAACGTTTCACAATAAATTAAGCACAAATATGGCTGGGGCCCTAGGGGCGTACCAGACCATATACTAAAAAAGAGACTTAGAGATAACGACTTGCAAAGGGACAAGTTCTAGGGCCTTCAGAAGCGTTGGGGCCTCACGAAACCACCCAAGGCAGGTAAGTAAAGGACCCACAGGGGACGCATGCAGTCTGTTAACCCAGCCGCGAATCCCAATAGACTTCAATGGTGCAAGTCGCGGTTGGAAATTAAGAGTTTAAGGATACTTCGGCAGAGTCTACAAGCAAGTCACTTATAGGGTAAGTAGTTCTAGAGCCAATAACCCACAGGAGCACCGTGGTGCTGGCGTTACCTCGCCCAGGGAAGCTGGGTGCATAGGTGTCTTTTGGTGTCGGGTCGCGGCGTCGTTTTCATTGGGAGCCACTGAAGACTTGCTGCTCGTGAAGACAGAAGAAGTGCCCGGATTCAAAAGAAGGAAGACCTGAAAGCAGAGGTGACAATGTTCAAAGTCACTTGGCAGTGACCCGGGGCCAGGAAGCTGGATGCCCAGTCGTCGGGTAATTTCAGGTAGTTCACGGGTGTCTTGACTCTTCAGCTACGAGGTCCAGGAGGCGTCGATGACAACCAGGAGCTGGATTCGGCGTGTCCCACGAAGTCTGCAGCTTACTGCGGTGTCGGTGACCAGATTGGAGCCAACAAGCCTTGGTAACAGCAAGTCTCGTGGAAAGGACAAAAAGTCAGCGGTGCAGACCAGCAAGGTCTGAGGGACTCACCCAGCGAGGGTAAGTCAGGGCAGGCCTGGAGCAACCAGGGAAGCCCTTTGAAATTGTAGGAAAGTCTTCAGGGGACCCACAAGCCAAACGGCAAGGGATCATGAAGACGCCTCAGGAGGATCCACTCAACAGGGGCCCACGGTCACTCTGGACGGGGTAGTCCTCTGATCTTTGGAGGGATTCCTGCTAGAGGCTAACACTACCTCACCCAGGCTGCAGTAGCAGGCCTGTGGTGTCAGATTTAGTCTGCTTCCCAGGGGTGGGATAATACATGCTTCAGCCCCTGGTAGGCCTGTGAAGTACCTATGCCCTTGGTACCTAAGGTACCATATACTAGGGGCTCATAAGGTACCACAGTATCCAATCACTAGTGCATCTAATATGCACTCCAAGTTGTTTAGAGAGAACGGAGAGGCTGGGACCCTGATTAGCAGGGACCCAGCCAGACTTTAGCCAAAATCCAGTGTAGACATCAGAAAAAAAGTGGAGCCAACATAAGTGCAGATCCTACTCTCCTACACTGACCATGTCGAAACATTATTGTAGACTTCTAAAATGTACACCCCACTCAGTCACTGCTGGGCTATTGTGCTGTACACATAACCACTGGGTCCCATGTTGCCACCATAGCAGAGCCTGCTGCACATATCACTTTCTTAAACCCCACATCTAGCATAGAATTGCTGCAACAGTGCACTTGCAGGAGGTGGTTATGCCCTTACTTGCTACCGACTTTTGCCCCAAAGCTGACAAAGGCCCAGTAGATATTAATTTAACTAATATGTTTGACTCGACTGTCTGAGGCCGTTCCTTGGGTAAATTAATGAAATGTCTAAATTCCTTGCATGTAACAGAAATAAGTGACAGATAGGATTCCACTATCGTATGTAAAATTTACATTGCTATATCACAGGATCATGCAAAGGACGTCGAGGCTGAAGAGAGAGCTGATGCTACTGACAACAGAGCCACCTCCTGGCATCACATGCTGGCAGAACAGCAGCCAGCTGGACGACCTGCGAGCACGTACGTACCAGTGACCCGGCGGTTCAGGAGTGAAGTGTTCAGCACTTATTGAAGCAAAGTTTTTCTTGATTTCTCCTTATACTTCCGTCTGTAGTGATATCCTAGCAATAGAAGAGTTGAAACTGCAGGTGGTCCATCAATAACCAGGATACTGTTCAGTGCAAAAGGAAAGTTAGCCTCCCAATACTCCCTGACTCTGGGTACTTGACTGAGCAAAAGAAAAAAGCCTAGCTTAAAGGAGATGGTATGAAGGTGAGCAGAATAAAATGGTTATCACAGTTACGATTAAGCGGGATTGTTTATCCACAGATATTAAGGATCAAAGGAACACTTTAATACCTAAAAGAGTTAAAATAGTACAAACACAATACACAAATTAAATGAAGTGAAATGAGGAAGTTCTGTTGCAAATCTGAGAAACCTAGCTATGGGCAATATATACTTTTCGCCATCACCAACTGATTGCAATCGATTTGCTGTCCATAATAAAAAAATAAACGAATACAGACGGGCACCAAGTTCCTGCCATAAGTGTAAACTCATTAAAACCTTGTATGTATTTGCTACCTGATCATGAACACTAGATATTTGACAAAAACACAACTGTTACAATGCAATGGCTAAAGTTTTCAAGTAACTTAAAATGCACTGAAGTTCTAGTAAAGCCAGGTCAACAGCTTCATGTTAAAAGGGCCAAACTGCTGTGGGACCCGTCAGATTGTGAGCCCAAAGTCACAATGGCGCACACTAAAACCACGCCAGTCCTCTTCGAGTGATCTAGATCGGACTAGTGTTCAGTCCAGCCTGTAGCAGAACCTCAGCAGACCCTTGTGTGTGCCTTGGGCGACTTCTGGCAATTTGGCCACTTAGGCTGGTGCTGGACCAGTGCTCAAACCATGCAGAAACGGACAAGTGAGTACTGGAAAAAGGCAGGTGGGGAGAGGCGTATCCCACAGGGAGAAGCAAATGTTCGTTCGTAGACCTCGTGTGCTCGCAAGGTAGTCACAGCTCAACTCATTTGTGCTAGTATGTTGTTTGCTGTTGTTTATTCCTGTTCTATCGACTAACTGGTAGAGAAGGATTCTTTGCGTTCTCTTGGTATGCCTGAACCGCGTGGGTTGGTGTGGGACTTCAAAGCAGGCAAGGTACAGTAAACATCGTCAGAGCTTCAGACGTCATTCTAGCCTTAAAGAAATGACCAGAATACAGCTCCACCATTAGGAGGTGCCAGATCAGAGTCCACACATGTCTACGTTGGTGTTGGTCCTCCATAAGCTGTAGTGGTTCTCCAACTTACCAGCCATGGCAGTTTGGCAGCATCCCATTACCAATTGGTGCCTGCATTCACAGAATTCGAGATTCTAATCAGCTATTTTGGGGAAGAGTTGTCCTGCCCAGAAGGCTTTCTGTAAATGACAGACTTGACCCTGCTCCCAGAATGCACTGTGGAAACTGGTTCCTAAGTGACACAAGCATATACAATCTCTATTAGGCTCGTGTGGTAAGAAGATTTATGTATTATCTTTCGAAAGACCTGAACACAAAGCAGCTGAGAGTGGAACAGGTAGTGGGAGTGGGCGGGTCCTTGTTGCTTATGTTAGTTCAGCAGCCTTCTCCATCTTACACTCCCCATTTATACTAAAATGATCTTTGTCATCATCTAAGGTGACCTGACCGGCAGGTTAATCACGGTCTTTCGTCTGTCCAAAATAATTCTGATGTTCATAATAGTAATTGAAAAACCAATGTACATTATATTTGGGACTCTTTACAATCCTAAACCAGCATTGCAATGCAATAGGTCTCGCATTTGAGAGTTTGAGCTATTGGCATTGTAAATGACAATGCTTTTTATTTAGGAGTTGTTTTTAAAACAGATAAATTAAAGGCATTGTCATTAACAATGCCAATAGCTTAAACTCACGCAAATGTGAGACCTATTGCATGGCGCCCATGCTATAACATTTTTTTTTTTTTTAAAGCGTTGGGGGAGAGCTTGTCTGCTATTTGAGAAAATAGTGCTCGGAGGCTGTAATTAAAGCCTACCTTGTAACAACACATGTAACGGAGTGTCACCATGGGAGGTTACAAAATGAGACAATGCGGTACTAAGGAGGGACTACTAAGCCTATTAAACAATGAATACCCCAGTTTACAGTGGACAATTACAAGCCAACAAAAATATGCGCGGAGAGTGGGCGGAGCTTCAAGCATGCCTCAGAGAGCAGCGTATGTGCTGGCTCCGGCTCGACCTAAAAAGGAACACTAAGGTTACATTAGCTCAATGAATGAGGATCTTTGCAAATACAAACTAAAATTGTGCTTAAAGAAAACGAAAATAACAAGCAATAGCATGGTAACTATTGTACTATTCCCCATGGATGGTGCCTTCGTCTTCAGATATTTGTTTTATCCAATGTTACAGTCTGTTAAAATATCATGCCACCCAGCCAATCCAGATGTCAAAAAAAATTATCACTCAAATACCATAAACTGGGGGAGAGGGTACAAATAACAAATACTAAAATGCAAAGACAACTTAGCTATTCCTTCTGGACCATAGTTCTTGGGTGCAATTATATGTCATATTGTCATGTCATAGGTGTAAAGATGCTATCTCTGGTAGAATTCAAGTCAGACCCACCCCATAAACAGGTTACACCTTTCTACCCCCTCGCCGTGACCAGCAGTCCATTTTATTTAGATAGGTCTAAAGATATAGATTTTATGTATTTAGTTTGTAGACACAGCACGGCATGCCAAGACACTGTGTACAGGATGGCAGAGCGATTCACAAAGCTTGGTATGGAAATAACAGTGGACAAATAAAATACTAAGTGTAGGAAGGTGGAATCTGACTGCATGGTTGCCTCCACTTTTTTTTCCTGGTGTTTTGATGGTTTTTGACTAGTCAGGCTGGAATCCTTCTATCCAGGACCCCAGCCTATCTGCTTACTCCCTTAAACAACTTGGAGTGCATATTAGGTGCACTAGTGATTGGATACTGTGGTACCTTATGAGCCTCTAGTATATGGCACCTTAGGTACCAAGGGCATAGGTACTTCACAGGCCTACCAGGGGCTGAAGCATGTATTATGCCACCCCTGGGAAGCGGACTAAATCTGACACCACAGGCCTGCTACTGAAGCCTGGGTGAGGTAGTGTTTGCACTCCTCACTGAGATATAGGTTCACTATATCTCTCCCTGCACACACATTCAAACCTATCGGTCATCCCTAAGGCAGGCCCTATCAATCCTGAGTGCAGGGTGCATGGTTTCCATGTGAGGGGGTGCCTCTGCCTGAGCAGGACCCCTCTGCAGCTCAAAGGAGTCCATTCTCTGGGGCTGTTTGTGAATGCGGTCAAACCATATACTCTTAAGTGCATTATAACCTCGCGGTAAATGCTAACTCTGGGATGGCTGCATCAAAACATGTTGTGTTTGGTGTCAAACGCTTTGGAATCATACCCCCACACAAGTAACTGGTGTGGGGTTATGATTCCACCCTTCTAGAGGGATAGACATGTACCTACTGTGGAAACACGGTAGAATCCTGAAGAGCCCTGGCATCGCAAAATGGATGCCACCAGTCACAGACACTGGGCTGCCCTCCTGCTGATGACCGAAACTCGCAGTGGAGGAGGCACAACAATAGGCATCCTGTCACAGGGAGGTGTGGCCACCTCCCAGACAGGGTTTAGTGTATTGGGGCTGGGTGGGTGCACTCCCAGAGTGCTTTGAAGTCCTGCACTGGGGGAGCAGTAGGCTCCTCTGTGCATACACCAGTTCAAACCGGCTCAGGAGCTACCTGCCCCTGCTCTGGCACGAAACTGGACAAAGGGAAGTCGGTGTAGACACCCACTCCCCTCCCATAGGTGGGGTCATAGAGCTAGTCCCTCCCTTCCTTCTAGTATAAGTTAGGGAACCCTTCCCATTGCAAACTAGTTATCCCTGGGCGACGCTCTGAAGAAGAATCCTGGACCTTCGACGTTCCACTACCTCTGGAAGACTGAAGAATCTCCCTTGGAGTCAAGGAGTGACTCCGCTGCTTGGCATTGCAGGAAACAGTGGTCCCTGAAACCAAACGATAGAGCAAAAAATGAATATAGTCAAAATTGGAACTATATTATAGCCAATGTCCGGCCGGGCATGGCAACTTTAATAAGTAGAAATTCTTGACAGTAAACAAGGAAATGTAAGTAGAAATTCGGTGGGACACAAGCCTGTATCCTCTGACTTACATACCAAGTAGACAGAAAATGACAAAACACAATCAGGCAATTACAGTGATGTTTCTTTGAGAAATAATGAATAGCGAAACATCTGATATTCAGATTGCCACCTTCACACTATATTACATACAGCAATATTTAAGGTGTAGGGTGGGCAACAGAGTCGACGGCGTTTCGATCCTTATGAGAAAGATACAGGATCATCATCAGGACTAATTTAGTTAAATTGCCCTTATTTTGAATGCCTGAGTAAACATTGGACATAAGGCAAACGTACAACCAACATAAATATGGAAAAAACAATGAAAATAATAAAGGGGAGGGAAGGGAAAAATGGAAAATAATAATCAATCAATTTGTAATTACGTAAAAACATTACATTTCGCATCAACAAGGTACTGTGTCAGATCAAGTACTCGTTCAAGTGTGCATTGTTATGCAGTAGTGACATCGCAAGTAGTTGTTATATGGCAACTAATGTCTAAACAGAAATACGGAAATAGACGATTTTAAAGGTTACGTTAAAAAAGACATTATGACAACCGTGGTATACTAGTCACTACATGCGCGGTACGATGTGGACCCGTGAGGCGCACGAGGACGTTAAGTGAAGAAGCGTGTGGAATCCGAAGGGTCAGAGGAGGGGTGGCGGGGAACGAGGGTGAAGAGGGGGTAAGTGGATGGGGGATTACCTCATGTTGCCATGGAGGCAACGGAAAAGATGCCGATTCACGAAAAGGTAACGTTGAGTTAAGGTTTACGGTAGGACAATGCCTGTGAAATAAATGAAAACCATAAGAAGGGCGAAGTATAGTAGTGAGAGCGTTGGGCGTGCCGTGAATGAAGGGCTTACCTACGCACAATTCTTCCGGGAGGAAGGACACGGATAGGTCTAAATGAAAGAAAGTGAAAGAAATAAATAAGGGTCCAAGTGTGAGGAGCGGGACATCTGGATCGTGAGTGCGAGGTGGAAGGGCTTACCTCAATCAACTTGCAGAAATGGGTTCCGTGGCCATGCAGTGTGTACGGACGATGCCGGATCAACTGTGGGGGCAGATAGGTGAAGCTACCTAATGTAGCTGTCTCAGGTCATGTGGGTGATCACATGGTGTAGCAGGTCATGTGGGCGGTCACATGGTGTATCATGTGACCAGGGAGCAGCGCCGTGCGAATGTAAAGGCAAATGACGGCGGAACCAAGGCGCCATGTTGGAAGGGTAATTAAATAAGGAGGAAAGTGGCCAGTGGATAACGGGACGAGTGGAAAGGAAGAGGAAATCAGTGAGAAAGTGAATAGTAAACGCAAATCGTATATTATAAAGAATTTACAGTATGTACATACATATAAATGAAACAAGTGATCGATGTGGTACAATAACCATCAGACATCCAGTGATGGGTAACGATTGCCGTTAGTCACGGAGTCTGGTGTAGAACCCACGGGGTTGTGACCTGGAGTAGGTATTAGTCATTGTTCAGAAATTTTGTGAAAATGAATCCAAAAAAGTTCATAGTAAAGAGGTCCAGTCCTCAAGGCGATTCAGCCCACTGTGTATGCTTCCTGTTTTGAGAATCCATTTCAATTCCTCTTTGTTTAGCAGTTGGGCGAGATCGGCGCCCCTGGGTGGGATCTTCACTACAGAGATTACTGTCCAGCGTATTTCATTCTCAGAGTGGCCCTTGGCCTCAAAATGTTCAACCAATGGAGCGTTCGGAGTTTTGCATCTTAATCTGCTTCTGTGTTGGCAGATTCGTACCCGAATTTTTTGTGTGGTCTGACCTATGTAGATCATATCGCAGGGACATAAGATAGCATAAATCACATTACAGGTGTTACAATTACTGAATTGTGTGAGTGGTTTACGTATATTACCATATACAAATTCCTTGCAGTCATTGGTAAAACCACATACTGAGCAATTGCCACATTTATTATGACCAGTCAAAGAGGGTAACGACCAATGGTCATGAAGGGTACCAGTGTTTGTGGTGCTGGGGAGAGCTGCTCTGACCAAGTGGTCCTTGATGTTTTTGTTTTTCTTAAAGGCAAAGAGAGGTTTCTCTAGGTTCAGTATTCCAGCATTGACTACACTCCAATGTTTTAGAATGCTTTTCCGTAGTTTGTGTGAGGAGAGGGAAAAAGTTGTAACGCATACTATGCGATTCTCTGATTTCTTGTTTTTGGGTTCCAAGAGAGTGTCCCTGGGACAGTACCAGGCTCTTTTGAGGGAGTTTCGGATCAGTCTTTTGGGATAGCCTCTGGAGGTCAGTTTGTTGCTTAGTACTTTGGCTTCCCTGAAATAATCTTCCTTAAGAGTGCAATTGCGTCTGATGCGGAGATACTGAGAATAGGGAAGAGAGTCTCTAAGGGCTCTGGGATGATTGCTGCTGTATTTCAACAGAGTATTGCGCTCAGTTGGTTTTCTGAACAGGCTAGTCACCAGAATCCCGTCTCTGTGAATTATATTAAGGTCAAGAAAAGGAATGGAAACTTTGTTATGTGTGAGTGTAAATTTCAAACCACCACAGTTGTTGTTCAACCAATGGAGGAAATTTTCAAGCATAGCCTGGGTGTCATGCCAAATAAGGAAAATATCGTCTATGTATCGTTTCCAGTGTGACAGGGCAGAGAAAAAAGGATTAAGTGGGACCAGTATACAGTTCGTCTCCAGAGCATTCATGTAAAGGATCGCCAGATTCGGGGCAAAAACTGCCCCCATCGATGTACCTTTAGTCTGCTGATAGTAATGCCCGTCAAACAAAAAGAAATTCCTGGTCAGGCAGATCTCAAGAAGTTGTAAAATAAAAATCGTTGGAACTGCGTGTGGTCTGATGCGTGTCTCTAAAGTTTCTTCAATAACGAGCAAAGCCTCTCGTTGGGGGATGTTAGTGTAAAGAGACTCCACATCAAGAGTGCAGAGTGTATCTGTAGAGGGATCAAAACTCTGGTTTTCTACCAATGTAATCATCTGCATGCTGTCTCTGACATAATGTGGTGTAGATGGGACGAACTCCTTTATGAAAAAATCTACATACAAGCCTAATGGCTCTAGAATGGAGCCGCAACCGGAGACGATAGGGCGTCCAGGGGGGTGTTCAGTGTCCTTGTGGATTTTAGGTAAGGTGTAAATAACTGGTATCCGAGGGGCCTTAGCATTCAAAAACTGGTATTCGAGTTTAGAAAGGAACCCTTCGTCTAGGCCAGATTTGGTGGTTTGCTGGATCATTTGTTTGAGTTCATTAGTGGGGTTAGTGGGTAGTCTACAGTAGTGATCTGTATTCCCTAGCTGTCTTAATATTTCGTTTTTATAGGTAATGGTGTCCTGGAGTACTATCCCTCCCCCTTTATCAGCAGGTTTGATGACTATCGTGTTGTTATTCTTAAGAGTCTGAAGTGCTGATTTTTCTGCCAATGAGATATTGTAAGGTATGTAGTGGTGTTCTTTGGCCAGTTGTGTCAGGTCATTTAACACCAATTTTTCAAAGGTGGAAATCTCCGGTGGGACCATATTGGCCGACGGGGAGAAAGTGGAAGGAGGCCTCAAAGGAGTATTGGGTGCCTTTGGTAAAAAAGGATTTAGCAGGAAATAGCTGTGTAATCTCAGTTTACGAAAAAATCTCAAGACTTCTGTTTGTAGGTCGAGAAAATTAGTTTTTGTGATGGGTACGAATGACAAACCCTTGCTAAGTATCGATAATTCTGAGTCATCCAAGTGGTGTTCAGTGAGATTGAATATAGGGAGTGAGAGATTGGTGAGGGAGGAGGTGGTGTCCGTGTGCTCAGATTGGTCTACCAGCGGTAGTAATTGCGTCGGGTTTGCCGTTCGCCTGGTTGGTTTTGCCAATGGGCACGTTTCAGACCCCCTCTCCTTGGTGGCTCGTGCTGGCCACGTCCTAAAAAAGAGGTTGAAGGTTGTGGATTAACTGGTGTTCTATTTGCACTACTAGTCCCTTCGCCTGGGTCTGAGCTATCAGAGGATTCTACAGAAGTGTCAGAGAATCCAACTAAAGTTTGTCCTCTGTTGAAACGTCCCCAGGGGCGGTTGTTGCGTTGGTTATTATAGGATCGATTAACGTAGAAATCTTTGGTGAGATAGGGATAAGTACGTTCAGTAGAATAGCTCTTAATATCTTTCTTTACTTTGGTAGATTTCTTATTCTGTTCTATTCTATAGAATTCTTCCACTGTTTTTCGAACTTGTTCCAACAGCTGCTTACTGTCAGGAATCGTGTCGTTGCTTGTTATTTGTCGTTCAATATCTGTTATCTCTTCAAGTAGTTTTTTAAGTTCCTCTGTGGCTATGTCGATACCTAGGACCATCCAGTGCCTAGAGCACGTTGTGCTAATGTAGCTAAAATTTGTGATATATTTGGGAATGTCGGTGAAAATTCCAGGTATGTTCCTGACTTGGAGGCCTGCGGGGATAATATCAGCTTTTAAATACTCAGTGAGCATTCGTATCATAAGTTGTAGCCTGACTGTTTTCTTTTTCGTTTTCTCTAATTGTTCTGGTAATGTGGAGCCTGTTTCTTGAGGAGCATTGGCGGAGTCAGAAAAGAGGGAAGGACCTTCTAAAATCTTTTTAATGTATTCATCGGTGTATAAAGGTGCGTGATCTGACATGACACGAAGTGATGCGAGGGAAAAAGGGGAGACAGTTAAGGATATGGTAGTCAGTAGGGAAGGAAAGTGACCCACTATCTAAACAAGAAGGGGAATAGGACCATAAGCCCTTGCAATCCAGCGATTGCGCTTACTATATCAAAGGAGGAACAAGGGCACCCAAAGGAATTAGACAGGGACCTTGGGTAGATACGTATTGCAGGAAACAGTGGTCCCTGAAACCAAACGATAGAGCAAAAAATGAATATAGTCAAAATTGGAACTATATTATAGCCAATGTCCGGCCGGGCATGGCAACTTTAATAAGTAGAAATTCTTGACAGTAAACAAGGAAATGTAAGTAGAAATTCGGTGGGACACAAGCCTGTATCCTCTGACTTACATACCAAGTAGACAGAAAATGACAAAACACAATCAGGCAATTACAGTGATGTTTCTTTGAGAAATAATGAATAGCGAAACATCTGATATTCAGATTGCCACCTTCACACTATATTACATACAGCAATATTTAAGGTGTAGGGTGGGCAACAGAGTCGACGGCGTTTCGATCCTTATGAGAAAGATACAGGATCATCATCAGGACTAATTTAGTTAAATTGCCCTTATTTTGAATGCCTGAGTAAACATTGGACATAAGGCAAACGTACAACCAACATAAATATGGAAAAAACAATGAAAATAATAAAGGGGAGGGAAGGGAAAAATGGAAAATAATAATCAATCAATTTGTAATTACGTAAAAACATTACATTTCGCATCAACAAGGTACTGTGTCAGATCAAGTACTCGTTCAAGTGTGCATTGTTATGCAGTAGTGACATCGCAAGTAGTTGTTATATGGCAACTAATGTCTAAACAGAAATACGGAAATAGACGATTTTAAAGGTTACGTTAAAAAAGACATTATGACAACCGTGGTATACTAGTCACTACATGCGCGGTACGATGTGGACCCGTGAGGCGCACGAGGACGTTAAGTGAAGAAGCGTGTGGAATCCGAAGGGTCAGAGGAGGGGTGGCGGGGAACGAGGGTGAAGAGGGGGTAAGTGGATGGGGGATTACCTCATGTTGCCATGGAGGCAACGGAAAAGATGCCGATTCACGAAAAGGTAACGTTGAGTTAAGGTTTACGGTAGGACAATGCCTGTGAAATAAATGAAAACCATAAGAAGGGCGAAGTATAGTAGTGAGAGCGTTGGGCGTGCCGTGAATGAAGGGCTTACCTACGCACAATTCTTCCGGGAGGAAGGACACGGATAGGTCTAAATGAAAGAAAGTGAAAGAAATAAATAAGGGTCCAAGTGTGAGGAGCGGGACATCTGGATCGTGAGTGCGAGGTGGAAGGGCTTACCTCAATCAACTTGCAGAAATGGGTTCCGTGGCCATGCAGTGTGTACGGACGATGCCGGATCAACTGTGGGGGCAGATAGGTGAAGCTACCTAATGTAGCTGTCTCAGGTCATGTGGGTGATCACATGGTGTAGCAGGTCATGTGGGCGGTCACATGGTGTATCATGTGACCAGGGAGCAGCGCCGTGCGAATGTAAAGGCAAATGACGGCGGAACCAAGGCGCCATGTTGGAAGGGTAATTAAATAAGGAGGAAAGTGGCCAGTGGATAACGGGACGAGTGGAAAGGAAGAGGAAATCAGTGAGAAAGTGAATAGTAAACGCAAATCGTATATTATAAAGAATTTACAGTATGTACATACATATAAATGAAACAAGTGATCGATGTGGTACAATAACCATCAGACATCCAGTGATGGGTAACGATTGCCGTTAGTCACGGAGTCTGGTGTAGAACCCACGGGGTTGTGACCTGGAGTAGGTATTAGTCATTGTTCAGAAATTTTGTGAAAATGAATCCAAAAAAGTTCATAGTAAAGAGGTCCAGTCCTCAAGGCGATTCAGCCCACTGTGTATGCTTCCTGTTTTGAGAATCCATTTCAATTCCTCTTTGTTTAGCAGTTGGGCGAGATCGGCGCCCCTGGGTGGGATCTTCACTACAGAGATTACTGTCCAGCGTATTTCATTCTCAGAGTGGCCCTTGGCCTCAAAATGTTCAACCAATGGAGCGTTCGGAGTTTTGCATCTTAATCTGCTTCTGTGTTGGCAGATTCGTACCCGAATTTTTTGTGTGGTCTGACCTATGTAGATCATATCGCAGGGACATAAGATAGCATAAATCACATTACAGGTGTTACAATTACTGAATTGTGTGAGTGGTTTACGTATATTACCATATACAAATTCCTTGCAGTCATTGGTAAAACCACATACTGAGCAATTGCCACATTTATTATGACCAGTCAAAGAGGGTAACGACCAATGGTCATGAAGGGTACCAGTGTTTGTGGTGCTGGGGAGAGCTGCTCTGACCAAGTGGTCCTTGATGTTTTTGTTTTTCTTAAAGGCAAAGAGAGGTTTCTCTAGGTTCAGTATTCCAGCATTGACTACACTCCAATGTTCCAACGTGCTCTAGGCACTGGATGGTCCTAGGTATCGACATAGCCACAGAGGAACTTAAAAAACTACTTGAAGAGATAACAGATATTGAACGACAAATAACAAGCAACGACACGATTCCTGACAGTAAGCAGCTGTTGGAACAAGTTCGAAAAACAGTGGAAGAATTCTATAGAATAGAACAGAATAAGAAATCTACCAAAGTAAAGAAAGATATTAAGAGCTATTCTACTGAACGTACTTATCCCTATCTCACCAAAGATTTCTACGTTAATCGATCCTATAATAACCAACGCAACAACCGCCCCTGGGGACGTTTCAACAGAGGACAAACTTTAGTTGGATTCTCTGACACTTCTGTAGAATCCTCTGATAGCTCAGACCCAGGCGAAGGGACTAGTAGTGCAAATAGAACACCAGTTAATCCACAACCTTCAACCTCTTTTTTAGGACGTGGCCAGCACGAGCCACCAAGGAGAGGGGGTCTGAAACGTGCCCATTGGCAAAACCAACCAGGCGAACGGCAAACCCGACGCAATTACTACCGCTGGTAGACCAATCTGAGCACACGGACACCACCTCCTCCCTCACCAATCTCTCACTCCCTATATTCAATCTCACTGAACACCACTTGGATGACTCAGAATTATCGATACTTAGCAAGGGTTTGTCATTCGTACCCATCACAAAAACTAATTTTCTCGACCTACAAACAGAAGTCTTGAGATTTTTTCGTAAACTGAGATTACACAGCTATTTCCTGCTAAATCCTTTTTTACCAAAGGCACCCAATACTCCTTTGAGGCCTCCTTCCACTTTCTCCCCGTCGGCCAATATGGTCCCACCGGAGATTTCCACCTTTGAAAAATTGGTGTTAAATGACCTGACACAACTGGCCAAAGAACACCACTACATACCTTACAATATCTCATTGGCAGAAAAATCAGCACTTCAGACTCTTAAGAATAACAACACGATAGTCATCAAACCTGCTGATAAAGGGGGAGGGATAGTACTCCAGGACACCATTACCTATAAAAACGAAATATTAAGACAGCTAGGGAATACAGATCACTACTGTAGACTACCCACTAACCCCACTAATGAACTCAAACAAATGATCCAGCAAACCACCAAATCTGGCCTAGACGAAGGGTTCCTTTCTAAACTCGAATACCAGTTTTTGAATGCTAAGGCCCCTCGGATACCAGTTATTTACACCTTACCTAAAATCCACAAGGACACTGAACACCCCCCTGGACGCCCTATCGTCTCCGGTTGCGGCTCCATTCTAGAGCCATTAGGCTTGTATGTAGATTTTTTCATAAAGGAGTTCGTCCCATCTACACCACATTATGTCAGAGACAGCATGCAGATGATTACATTGGTAGAAAACCAGAGTTTTGATCCCTCTACAGATACACTCTGCACTCTTGATGTGGAGTCTCTTTACACTAACATCCCCCAACGAGAGGCTTTGCTCGTTATTGAAGAAACTTTAGAGACACGCATCAGACCACACGCAGTTCCAACGATTTTTATTTTACAACTTCTTGAGATCTGCCTGACCAGGAATTTCTTTTTGTTTGACGGGCATTACTATCAGCAGACTAAAGGTACATCGATGGGGGCAGTTTTTGCCCCGAATCTGGCGATCCTTTACATGAATGCTCTGGAGACGAACTGTATACTGGTCCCACTTAATCCTTTTTTCTCTGCCCTGTCACACTGGAAACGATACATAGACGATATTTTCCTTATTTGGCATGACACCCAGGCTATGCTTGAAAATTTCCTCCATTGGTTGAACAACAACTGTGGTGGTTTGAAATTTACACTCACACATAACAAAGTTTCCATTCCTTTTCTTGACCTTAATATAATTCACAGAGACGGGATTCTGGTGACTAGCCTGTTCAGAAAACCAACTGAGCGCAATACTCTGTTGAAATACAGCAGCAATCATCCCAGAGCCCTTAGAGACTCTCTTCCCTATTCTCAGTATCTCCGCATCAGACGCAATTGCACTCTTAAGGAAGATTATTTCAGGGAAGCCAAAGTACTAAGCAACAAACTGACCTCCAGAGGCTATCCCAAAAGACTGATCCGAAACTCCCTCAAAAGAGCCTGGTACTGTCCCAGGGACACTCTCTTGGAACCCAAAAACAAGAAATCAGAGAATCGCATAGTATGCGTTACAACTTTTTCCCTCTCCTCACACAAACTACGGAAAAGCATTCTAAAACATTGGAGTGTAGTCAATGCTGGAATACTGAACCTAGAGAAACCTCTCTTTGCCTTTAAGAAAAACAAAAACATCAAGGACCACTTGGTCAGAGCAGCTCTCCCCAGCACCACAAACACTGGTACCCTTCATGACCATTGGTCGTTACCCTCTTTGACTGGTCATAATAAATGTGGCAATTGCTCAGTATGTGGTTTTACCAATGACTGCAAGGAATTTGTATATGGTAATATACGTAAACCACTCACACAATTCAGTAATTGTAACACCTGTAATGTGATTTATGCTATCTTATGTCCCTGCGATATGATCTACATAGGTCAGACCACACAAAAAATTCGGGTACGAATCTGCCAACACAGAAGCAGATTAAGATGCAAAACTCCGAACGCTCCATTGGTTGAACATTTTGAGGCCAAGGGCCACTCTGAGAATGAAATACGCTGGACAGTAATCTCTGTAGTGAAGATCCCACCCAGGGGCGCCGATCTCGCCCAACTGCTAAACAAAGAGGAATTGAAATGGATTCTCAAAACAGGAAGCATACACAGTGGGCTGAATCGCCTTGAGGACTGGACCTCTTTACTATGAACTTTTTTGGATTCATTTTCACAAAATTTCTGAACAATGACTAATACCTACTCCAGGTCACAACCCCGTGGGTTCTACACCAGACTCCGTGACTAACGGCAATCGTTACCCATCACTGGATGTCTGATGGTTATTGTACCACATCGATCACTTGTTTCATTTATATGTATGTACATACTGTAAATTCTTTATAATATACGATTTGCGTTTACTATTCACTTTCTCACTGATTTCCTCTTCCTTTCCACTCGTCCCGTTATCCACTGGCCACTTTCCTCCTTATTTAATTACCCTTCCAACATGGCGCCTTGGTTCCGCCGTCATTTGCCTTTACATTCGCACGGCGCTGCTCCCTGGTCACATGATACACCATGTGACCGCCCACATGACCTGCTACACCATGTGATCACCCACATGACCTGAGACAGCTACATTAGGTAGCTTCACCTATCTGCCCCCACAGTTGATCCGGCATCGTCCGTACACACTGCATGGCCACGGAACCCATTTCTGCAAGTTGATTGAGGTAAGCCCTTCCACCTCGCACTCACGATCCAGATGTCCCGCTCCTCACACTTGGACCCTTATTTATTTCTTTCACTTTCTTTCATTTAGACCTATCCGTGTCCTTCCTCCCGGAAGAATTGTGCGTAGGTAAGCCCTTCATTCACGGCACGCCCAACGCTCTCACTACTATACTTCGCCCTTCTTATGGTTTTCATTTATTTCACAGGCATTGTCCTACCGTAAACCTTAACTCAACGTTACCTTTTCGTGAATCGGCATCTTTTCCGTTGCCTCCATGGCAACATGAGGTAATCCCCCATCCACTTACCCCCTCTTCACCCTCGTTCCCCGCCACCCCTCCTCTGACCCTTCGGATTCCACACGCTTCTTCACTTAACGTCCTCGTGCGCCTCACGGGTCCACATCGTACCGCGCATGTAGTGACTAGTATACCACGGTTGTCATAATGTCTTTTTTAACGTAACCTTTAAAATCGTCTATTTCCGTATTTCTGTTTAGACATTAGTTGCCATATAACAACTACTTGCGATGTCACTACTGCATAACAATGCACACTTGAACGAGTACTTGATCTGACACAGTACCTTGTTGATGCGAAATGTAATGTTTTTACGTAATTACAAATTGATTGATTATTATTTTCCATTTTTCCCTTCCCTCCCCTTTATTATTTTCATTGTTTTTTCCATATTTATGTTGGTTGTACGTTTGCCTTATGTCCAATGTTTACTCAGGCATTCAAAATAAGGGCAATTTAACTAAATTAGTCCTGATGATGATCCTGTATCTTTCTCATAAGGATCGAAACGCCGTCGACTCTGTTGCCCACCCTACACCTTAAATATTGCTGTATGTAATATAGTGTGAAGGTGGCAATCTGAATATCAGATGTTTCGCTATTCATTATTTCTCAAAGAAACATCACTGTAATTGCCTGATTGTGTTTTGTCATTTTCTGTCTACTTGGTATGTAAGTCAGAGGATACAGGCTTGTGTCCCACCGAATTTCTACTTACATTTCCTTGTTTACTGTCAAGAATTTCTACTTATTAAAGTTGCCATGCCCGGCCGGACATTGGCTATAATATAGTTCCAATTTTGACTATATTCATTTTTTGCTCTATCGTTTGGTTTCAGGGACCACTGTTTCCTGCAATACGTATCTACCCAAGGTCCCTGTCTAATTCCTTTGGGTGCCCTTGTTCCTCCTTTGATATAGTGTCCGCTGCTTGGCAGGCACAAAACTTTGCAATCAACGGTCGCAAACCTTCCTGTTCCCGCCGGAGCCCGAAGTCCCTGCAGCCCAGGAAGAGGATTTCCTGGCTTCTCCAAGGCATTGTGAGTCCCCAGCGACGCTGAGGCAAGTGGACCCCACGAGTGACGAGGAACCGCAATCCCTGGGTACCGTGCACTATTTTCGAGTGCAACCCCTTCACGACGTTCTACGAACTTGTGCTTTGGGCCAAGTGTGGTCCAAGCCTCCAGCAGGATTTCCACCGAAGATCAGAGGCCTACCCCGTCCCGAGTGACCGTGGGCCCCTGTTGAGTGAATCCTCCCGAGGCGTCTTTGCGATCCCTTGCCGGTTGGCTTGTGGGACCCCTGAAGACCTTTCTACAGTTTCAAAGGGCTCCCCTGGTTTCTCCAGGCCTGCCCTGACTTGCCCTCGCTGGGTGAGTCCCTCAGACCTTGCTGGTCTGCACCGCTGACTTTTTACACTTTCCACAAGACTTGCTGTTACCAAGGCTTGTTGGCTCCAATCTGGTCACCGACACAGCAGTAAGCTGCAGACTTCGTGGGACATGCCGAATCCAGCTCCTGGTCGTCGACGACGCCTCCTGGACCTCGTGGCTGAAGAGTCAAGACACCCGTGATCACCTGAAATCACCCGACGACTGTGGGCAACCATCTTCCTTGCCCCGGGTCACTGCTAAGTGACTTTGAACACTGTCCCCTCTGCTTTCAGGTTTTCCTTCTTCTGAATCCAGCCTTGTATTCCACCGGACACTTCTCACGTCTTCACAAGCATTGAAAACGACGCCGCGACCCAACACCAAAAGACACCTATGCACCCGGCTTACCTGGGTGAGGTAACTCCTGCACTACGGTGCTCCTGTGGGTGTTGGCTCTAGAACTACTTACCCTGTAAGTGACTTGCTGGTAGACTGTCCCGAAGTATCCTAAAACTCTAAATTTCCTATCGCGACTTGCTCCATTGAAGTCAATTGGGACCCGCGGCTGTGTTCTCACACTGCATGTGTCTCCCTTGGGTCCTTTACTTACCTGCCTAGGGTGGATTAGTGAGGCCCCAGCACTTCTGAAGGCCCTAGGCCTTGTCCCCTTGCAAGTCGTTATCTCTAAGTCTCTTTTTTAGTATATGGTCTGGTACGCCCCTAGGGCCCCAGCCATATTTGTGCTTAACTTGTTGTGAAATGTTGATTTGTGCATATGTCCTTGACTTCTAATCTCATAAAGAGATTAGTAGAGTGTGTCTAGTAATAAATACATATATATTTTATATATATACCTGTGTGGTGTCCTTTCATTTAGTAATTCAAGAGATTATAAGGTAAAACAAGCTGCTTTACATTCCTCTAAAGACTTCGCCTTCAAGGCTGCTCTCCACAGCTACCACTAGGAAAGCTTTCTTTAAAAGGTTGTCTTAAACCTACTACCATAAGAGTCGAATTGTACAGGTGGAAGGTGTCCACTTTAACTAGTGAACAGCATATTCCAGGCCAACTTCTCACACTAGGATATAAAAATTGGAGATGGAGGCTTCAGGAACACATTGTGATCTGTGTAGTGCGTGTTTCGGGAGACCACAGCAGGCAAGTACAGATTACGAGAGATGTTTCTTTCAGAAGTGCTGTTGAAAGTTCCTTCTAAAAGCAAAGGTTGATGTGGCCTGTGGAATATGATTGCTGGGGCCCTTCCAGAGTATGCCTGTTTCAGGGTGTAAGACTTTCTGAATCTGTCCAGCTTGAGCGGAGGTTGACCTTTTAAAGTTTTATTTCTACCAGATTCTGATGTTTTTAAAGCTAGGTAATCTGGTTTGTTCATGGGAATCGCCTTATAGGTGAAGTTGTTTCCCATTTGGCGAAGATCTTATTGAATGGCTCTCTGACCCACAGCATCGACATCCAGAGAGGGACAAGACAGGGATGCCCCCTATCTCCTCTCTTATTCAATATATATATTGAACACCTAGCGCAGACAATAAAACTGGATAGCACCATTATCCCATTTAGATCGCAGAATTATCAGTGCAAAATAGCACTTTACGCCGATGATGTTATTGTGTATACTAGTGACCCTGATTCTATCATTCTGCGGCTTGAAAACACATTGAACGAGTTTGGTCTGATCTCAGGATATCTTCCCAACTCTGCAAAAACCGAAGTTATGTGCTGGAATATGGCTTATGGAGGCGGCCCTTCCAGCAAAGAATTTAAGTATCTAGGGGTTAAAATAGTTAAAGATCTGAACAAAATACCCCTGATAAATCTGGCAAAAATCGAAAAGGCAATTGACTACCTCTTTGCCAGATCGAAATACCTCCCCCTGACGATCTACGGGAGAGTAAATCTGGTAAAGATGTCCGTCCTCCCTAAGCTGACATACCTTTTTAATGCTGTCCCCCTAACTTTCCCTCAGAAATATATAAGTAAAATCCAGGGCAAAATAGGGAGCTTTATATGGGGACAAAAAAGCTTAAGTATGTCGTGGAAAAAATTAAGAAGGAAACTTTTAAAAGGGGGGTTGGCTTTTCCAGATATTACCTGGTACTTAATGGCTTTCCAATTTAAGGGCATCAGGATGCTGTTGACTACCCCAGGGGAAACCGCATGGTGTAGGTTACTTGGAGAAATGGCTCTAACAGAGGGAGGCAGTGGAGGGGCTGGGTTCCTATATAAATTCGGGGCACCCAGATTTTTTTAAGCGTGTATGTCTTAAGGTCCTGAAGGCTGCTCTGTCGACCTGGTACAAACTAAGACGTATCTGGGGTATAGGTTATTTTTCTTATTTTGCCCCTATTTGGGATTCCCCGGGGACCCCCAACCCCCCCCCCCCCCCCCCCCCCCCCCCCCCCCCCTGCATGCAAGACAGCCTGGTGGCTCCGATAAAAAGAGCTGGTTTGCTGAAGTGGTCGGACCTGGTGGATTCAGACGGGGTCCTCCCCTGGGAGGTTCTGCTAACTAAGATAGGCCCCACCTTTTCAAGGTTCAAATTTCTTCAGTTGAAATCATGGTGCGAGGTTGAGGCGGGAGACATAAAAGGGAGATGGGAACTTGAACAGCTACTACAAGATCCGCAGCCTAAAAAGAAGGAAATCTTTGTGGTATTCAAGGCTTCTTGAAGCAGAGGATAGTGAGGTTCCTTCTCACACTTCAATATGAAACTCAACTCTACTCGTCCAAGGCATTGAATAAACGCATGAAGCTTCCTTCAAGTTACTTTACAGATACATCAAGCCCTCCCACCTTAAGAAGAACCACTTCTTCGTGTTAAACAGGCTATATTATACCCCGGCCAAAATTGCCAAATTTGCCCCGGTACCCACCCCAACCTGTCCAAGATGTAAACAAGATAAAGCTGATGATATTCATATTTTTTTTGATTGCCCAGAGTTAAGCTCTTTTTGGGAAAATGTGGCGGACTCACTATCAGCTATCTTTGAAATTGATATCGAGGTCAACCTCTACCTTGTGTTCTTTGGAAAAAACTAGCAAGTTAATGGGTCTTTTATACAGTCTCACAAGGGCTTATTGCAATACCTTATAATCCTGGCTAGGAGGGAGATTTGTATTAAGTGGAAAGATCCGTCCCCTCCGGTCAGAGATAGCTGGTTAAAAGCTGCCCTGAGGATGGCCTTGCTTGATCAAGATAGTGGGGTGACTAGGCCCACAACATCTGGTCCCCATTAAAAACTTGGGGACATGGTCTTCAAATGATCCCCGTATAGATGCCAATGGTGGTCCAATGATTACACCAGACCCCAAAAAACGTGGGGAAGGCAATGATGGCCTAGACAAAAGCAGTTAGCCGAGGGGCGCCCATTCGTTCAAAGTAGTCTGCTTGTTAAATCTGCCAACGTCTTTGGTGAGATGAGGACAAAAAAAAAACTCGGCCTTGCGCAGGGCTTTAAGTGGGATGAAAAAACTGGGGGGGTTGTCTCTCAAGGGGGGCGTGGCCAATGTAATTAAGGGCGCGGCTTAAAAATACGTAAGCTAAAAATTTGTGCTTAGCATAGTGTGCCGCCCGACTGGTATTTTTCTGTTTCTGTCATTGCATCCAGATATATGATACAAGTAACATCATACCTACAACAAGTCAGGACTATTGGCTTTGTCAATGGTTGTTAGTTGCATAAGATAAATAAGCAGCAACTATGGCTTGTATATAATATTGAAAAAGATTCCACTTAAAGCCCTGGTGACACCACGACAATGTTGCTGCTTCTGAGTTTCAAAAAGAGAAGGGTAATCCAGAGAGAAAACGACTCTTTAAAGGATTTTCCTTCCCCCATAACGCTTGAATAAAAACGGACCGCCTGTGCTAGGGCACAAAACAGAGCCCGATAGAGACCCGTTTCGATGCCTCCTTAAAACAAGTATTTACAATGCAATAGTCTCGGCATTGTTAAAGTTAGAGCTATTGGCATTGCTCATGACATTGTTTTTGTTTTTAAAACATTTAAAGAAACGGCATTGTTATTTACAATGTCAATAGCTTAATCACTCTCAAATGCGAGACATATTGCATTTGCACCCACACACAGAGCCACTCACATAGCCACCTACACACACACACACACACAGTTACCCACACAGAGAAAGCCACCACGCATAGAGCCACCTACAAAAAAAGCCACCCACACAGAGCCTCCCACACGCACACAGAGCCTCCCACAAGCACACAGAGCCACCCACACGCACACAGATTAGGGATTATGACTTTGCTGTTTCCACTCAAACTATACAGGTAGAACTGGTCCTGCCACAGACAAAGAGAATTTGCTTTGAATCTTTTATATTAATCCCAATTAATGCCCACTGGCCCTGAGCAAAGCAGCCAACAGCTGAAGACATACAGGCGTTTAAAGGTGCTTTACCCTTTTGCACGGTGTACATCAGCATGCATTACATAACATAAGGGCGAGTTGCTTAGGTGATGAAGGTGCAATTAACCTATCAGAGCTCAATGGACAGGCCTGCTGTGTGCAGGTTAAAGAGTAAGAGCGAGAGGTAAGAACGCAACCCGATTACGTCCTTTGTGTAAGTTTGCATAACGATATTTGTTAAATAAGCTATATATACGGCAGAGTGATCTTTTGGGCCTCTACTCTAATGTAGTTTCAATGTCAACAGGCTTTCAAACATGATATAGTTCCGATTTTGTACAGATGAGCCATCTAACCATTTTCCACATGAAAAATACAAGTTATGTACTTTAAATTAAGACACATTACAGGCAACACAGCTATAAGCTTCCTGGAATTATTTTCAAAATCAGTCTGTCGCCAAATAAGTACATCTGCACTTCACTTTCTCCGTAAGACTTCTGAAGTGCGCGCTGTGCAGATGTAGTTAGAAGGCCACATCCACTCACACCACTCCTCGGACACAGGTGGCAGCCCATCCAGATATTTAGAAGCCATTATACACACGCAAACCCATGCCCATGGTTAAGAACTCTAAATATCGTGCCTAGGTAGACCCACCCATGTGATTCTTCACTCCTCCCCCAGATTATCTGTCAGTCCTGGCTCCCCTACCTGCCATCACTGACACCCCCCCCCCCCCCCCCCCCACCCCACCCCACCCCCGCACACATCGCCTCTTCAAATTCATTAATCATTAATCCGGCGTCCTTTGTTCACAATAATTATGCTATAAATCTTGCTTTCATCTGTACTCCGCTGGAATTATTTTTTTTAAACAAAACCCTTCCCCTGCAGTCCTTTAAGCTGCGCAGCTAGAGAGCCCCTGGTCCTGGGGCAGCGCATGGAAGCCCGCCCTAGCTGCCTCGGCTGCACTAATCCCTTGACGAGGTCTGATGGTATTACTGCGTAATCTCCATTGTCACCCACTGTTCCTCATTGTTCACTGGGGCTCAGTGACCCAGGTGAGGGCAGGCACCCCTGAGGCAGCGGCAGGCGTATTCTGGGCTCGGAAAATAATATTCTTGTACAACTGTCTCATTTCTCAATTTGTGCCTCTCAGAACTGTAACATAGATTAGACAAGAAACGCCGGACTAGTGCAGATATATCGCATGGTATGGTCAGAGGCTGTTGATGAGATTTCACCAACGTAAGAGGCACTCACTTAAACAAAGCCATGGATGGGAACTAGTGAGAAATGTTGGAGGCTTAAAAAAATGGTATTATTAAGTCAGAGATTGGAAACATGCCTAGTTCCCGAACCTTCTTTGTGGGGTGGGAGGCGGGACGCAATACAGAGGGAGGGATGGAGCGAGGTGGGCCAGAGGAAATACATATGTAGGAATAGGGTAGGTAACATGGAAAGATGGAATAGGAGTCGGAAGCAACACAGACAACTGTGGATGCGAGGGAGATGCCGGGAGCAAGCAGATGGACAATGGAAGCTGGGGGCAAGCAGATGAGAAACAACGGGAGGAAGGGGGCTGTCGCAAGTAGACAGACAGCGGAGGCAGCAGTTACACGAGGAAGATAGCTGAAAAGGACACACTTTTGTAAAGTTCTGAAACAAACAAAAAAGTAGCACCTATAAAAAATATACGGTGAAGGGACCCAAGTAATGCATCCATGCTCCGGGACAAACACACAACAAATACTGGCAAAACTGTTGCCTTACCTGGCGAGAGCCATGAACACCGCCGCCTTCCTCCGAGGCGAAGCAGAAATGCCTCGGAGAAAGGCAGCGGCGGATTCGGGGGCGTGTTTTTCTTTTCTCTCCTCTTGCCATTGGCTGGAGGAGATAATTAGAAAAGTAGCAAAAAACACGCCCCCGAATCCGAAAAGGACGGGGCCTGTTCGGAGAGACAAACCTCTTCTCCAATGGCTGGCCAGCATTCAAGAGGCCAGCCAATGGAGAAGAGGGGCGGGTTCAAGCCCCTCTTCTCCAAGTCATTAAATCTCGGAGCAAGACTGCGCAAGCGCAGCCTTCGAGCCGAGACCTAAAAACTGCCGGAGCTCAGACCCGGTTAGACGCGGCCCACTGAAAGCCCTAGCCTGGCGTATTGTAATTTGGTGCTTATTTAAAGTCTGCAGTGTCGAGTTGGCGCTATATAAAACTGCCAATCAAATATACAGCCTAAATCTGCAGTAACTCCTGCAAGCTCTGCGCCCTCCCGCTTTTCCTCGGGGTGGTAGCGATGCCATCTGGACTGTGCTAGCGCCAACACACACACTGGTCTCAGTGCTGACAAGATCAATCGGAAACTGAGGCATAAGGAGGTCACGGAAAGAAACAAGACATAGAAATGTCTCTTGAGTCGGGGTGTGCGCGTAGCATCTGTGGGACGCTGTGTGTGACCAGGACAATGTTCAATGTTTGCACAGTAGAGACTGGTAACAAACATATAAAGAACTTATGAAATAATGACATCATGCAGGGTAAAGGGTGGGAGGGGAGGCACTGAAGTATCCTCGCTTTCTCTTTCTCTGCTGCCTCAAGCTCCTCGTCTTTAAAGTACTATTTTTTAATTAATAACTGGGCCGTTGTGAGAAGTTGGCCTGGCATATGCTGGTCACTAGTTATAGTGGCCACCTTGCACCAGTCCAATTCGACTCTTGGTAGATAGGTTTAAAGACAACCTTTTAAAGAAAGCTATCCTAGTGGTAGCTGTGGAGAGCAGCCTTCAGGCTAAGTCTCTGAGGAATGTAAAGCAGCTTGTTTTACCTTATAATCTCTTGAATTACCAAATGAAAAGACACCACGCAGGTATATATATCAAATATATATGTATTTATTTCTAAATATACTCTACTAATCTCTTTATGAGATTAGAGCCAGGTAAACATTCAAAAGATCAACAGTTCTCAATAAATTAAGCACAAATATGGCTGTAGCCCTAGGGGCGTACCAGACCATATACTAAAATAGTGGTTTAACAAACTCGACTTGCAATATGAAGAGGCCTAGAGCCTTGGGAATCGCTGGGGCTTCACTTCTGCAGTGTTAGCAGGTAAGTAATCAACCCACAGGAGGCGCGTGCAGTGTCTAAACACACACGCGGGATTCAATGCGTTTCAATGGCAAATGTCGCGGTTTGTATTTTACAGTTCTAGGGCACTTCGGAGTGGACAACAAGCAAACAACTTACAGGGTAAGTACTTCGATAGCCAATGTACACTTGGGCACCGTAATGCCAGAGTTACCTCACCCAGGGAAGCCGGGTGCATAGGTATCTTTTGGTGTCGGGTCGCGATGCTGCTTTCAATGGAGATCGGGGAAGTCTTGCTGCTTGTGTCGTCGAGAGAAGTGTCCGCTTGAATCCGACGATGGATTGGAGTTGCAGGAGCCCTAGAAATTGAGGGGACAGAGTTCAAAGTCACTTGCCAGTGACTGGTGGCCAGCAGGATAGATGACCACAGCTGTCGCGTCTCTTCAGGTCGCTGATGTCGTTTTGTCTCTTCACTCACGTGGATCAGGAGGGGTCGATGAAGACCAGCAGCTGGATTCCGGAGCTCCCACGACGTCTGCAGCTGTTGGCGGTGTCGGCACTCGAATTGGAGTCAACAAACCTTGGCAACTGCAAGTCTCGTGTGGATGCAAGATTGTCGATGGATCAGACCAGCAAGGTCCGATGGACTTACCCAGCGAGGGTAAGTGAGGGCAGGCCCAGAGCAACCAGGCGAGCCCTTGAAGTCGATGTGGAAGTCTTCTGGAGGGCTGCTAGCCAACGGGCAAGCAACCGCGAAGACTCCTTTGCAGGAAAAGTTTAACAACAGCCCACGGTCACACGGGACGGGGTAGGCCGCTGAAATTCGGTACCAGACCTGCTCAGGACTTGGACAACAAATGGTCCAAAGCACAACTTCGTTGGACGTAGTTTAGGGCTTGCACTTGAAATCAGTGCACGGTTCCCTGGTATTGCTGTTCCTCGTCACTCGTGGGGTCCAGATGCCACAGCTTCGCTGGGGACTCAAAATGGCCGACGAGAGGTCAGGAAATCCGCTTCAGGGGACGCAGGGACTTCGGGCTCCGGCGGGAGCGGTAAAGTTTGCAACCGTAGTTTTGGTGCCTGCCAAGCAGGGGAGTCCCTCCTTGACTCCAAGGGAGATCCTTCGGTCTTCTAAAGATAGTAGAAAGTTGAAGGGCCAGGGTTCTTCTTCGTAGAGCGTCGTCCAGGTGTAATCTAAGTTGCATTGGCAAACTTTGGTATCTTATAGTGAAAAGATGGGAGGGACTAGCTCTATGGCCACTCCTCTAGGAGGGCCAGGGTAGTGGGTGGCTACACCCACTTCCCTTTGTCCAGTTTCGCGCCAGGACAGGGGCAAGCAGCCCCTGAACCGGTTTGAGCTGGCATATGCACAGAGGAGCCTACTGCTCCCCCAGTGCAGGACTTCAAAGCACTCTAGGAGTGCACCCACCCAGCTCCAATACACTAAATCCTGTCTGGGAGGTGGTGACACCCCCCTGTGACAGGAAACCCTTTGTTGGGCTCCCTCCACTGCGAGTTTCGGTCAGCAGCAGGAGGGCAGCCCGGTGTCTGTGCTGGTGGCATCCATTTTGTGATGCCAGGGCTCTAGATGATTTCTACCGTGTAGTACAGTGTGTACATGTCGTCCCCTCTAGAAGGGTGGGATCCTACTCCCACACCAGTTACTGGTGTGGGGGTAGGATTCCAAGTTGTTTGACACCAAACACGACATGTTTTGATGCAGTCATTCCAAAGTTCGCGTTTAACCGCATCCACAAACAGCAGCAGAGAATAGACTCTGCCAACTGCAGAGGGGTCCTGCTCAGGCAGAAGCACCCCCTCACATAGGAAACCACACACCCTGCCCTTGGGATTGATAGGGCCTACCATAGGGGTGACTGATAGGTTTATATGTGTGTGTATGGTGAGGTATAGGAACCTATACCTCTGTGAGGAGTGCTAACACTACCTCACACAGGCTGCAGTAGCAGGCCTGTGGTGTCAGATTGTGAGTGCTTCCCAGGGGTGGCATAATACATGCTGCAGCCCCTGGTAGGCCTATGAAGTACCAATGCCCTAGGTACCTAACGTACCATATACTAGGGGCTCATAAGGTACCACAGTATCCAATCACTAGTGCATCTAATATGCACACCAAGTTGTTTAGAGAGATCAGTTAGACTGGGGCCCTGATTAGCAGGGACCCAGCCAGACTATAGCCAGAAACCAGTGTATACATCAGAAAAAAAGTGGGGGCAACACAAGTGCAGATCCTACTCTCCTACAGCCGTCTGCTCGAGGGTTTTTATAGTGGATGGTAAATTTCAGTAACATTTTGCGTTGCTATGCACCACATGAGCACCTGTGCAAAGCTTTAATAAATGTACCCCCTTACCTCTGCTTCACAGGTTGAAACACCTTCCTGACAGCACAAACATGGAATGTGCTTTGCAATTTGTGCACTAACTCTAAAATGTTTCCGGCGAACTCGTTTGGGCTATACGCACTACACTGGACCTCAGTTGCTTAAAATCGAACACAAATGTGATAAGTTAAAGTCTATATATTTAAAAACAAACTGAAGTTCGGCAACTGCTTTTTGTTTTTTTAACACCAAAGCACTAGTGCTGTCCTTGATGAATAGCTCTGTAAGACCAACATTTGTCACGTCACTCTTTTCCTAGTAAATTAAAACACTCATTACGTGGCAGTGGATGGCATTGGACAGCTGTAAATTTTTCTGCCCGTAGTACGTTACAGCTTGAAGATTTACGTTTTAGAAGAGTGTATTTTCATATGTGTACTGTAGGCATCAGAAACATTCATACCAAGCTTGCACGTTACTACATCCAGAATGTAAAGACCCCTCAACAGCATCCAAAGGCCCAGCCCTGCAGATATCTCTGGCAATACATAGAACTTGGAGATAAAGGCTTTACTGGGGGAACACCAGTCATCTGAACTGGTCGTGTTTGCTACCAGCCCTTTTGAACTGCAGTATTGCAACTTAAAAACGAAAGTGAAACAGGAAACCGTGCTTAAGGTTTGCCTTTTCACTTGTGAATTCAAACTTGTTCAATTGAAATTCTCTACTAATGGGAGATGGGTTGGGGGTGGGGGCTTGGGAGAATTTCAAGCCACAAATCCAACAACTTTCCTAGGGTGTTGCAGAAGTAAGAGGAAACCGTGACTTGTGTTGCTAAAGAACAACTTGGTGTACCATCTTCTGCAAGCATGTGTGACACTGAGAACTGAAGACAAGGTTTCTGTTAAATACCGCAGCATGAATACAAAGTGCCCTCCTATGGACTAGTGTTGATGTGTGCAAATACACTACGGCTCCTGCTTGTTCTACACACACAGGACGTGCTTCCAACAGGGTAAAAAATTGACAAATAAAGAAAAAACTAACTTTATAAACAAAGCAGTGCGCCACATTTAACAAAGACTATCAGATAGATCAGCGCTGCAGCCAGGCAAGGCAGACATCTGTGTATAATCCTCAGGTCACAGTCTCACATCCTGGACTGGCCAACTGAGCTTTCAGTCCTCTGGAATCGATTACACGAGGACCAAGGAGTTTGGTGTTTGTAAAAACTCTTGCCCGCGTGCAGAGAAGCCATTTAGAGCGTGATGTGCACTGCATAGGCACTTTACATGCTCTTACAGCTTTCTGAATAGGGACATCACCGTCACTAAATGTCAGCACAGCCCGAGGTGGAAGGGAAAGAAGGATGTCTTCCCCCTGAAGAAAAAGAGACGGTGTGTGATGTTGAAGGAGGGGAGAGGTGTGCCTTATGTTGTATACCTTCTTCATTATGATAAGTGGTGGGTTCGTGTTTGTCTGGGAATGTTTTTGGGAAGAAACTGTAAAGTTTTACTTCCCCCAAAAAAGAGGTTGAGAGGTGCCGCTCACGTTAGATGTGACCATGCGTGTCCTAGGGAGGAAGCGGTACTTCCTCAAAAATGAAAAAGAAAGAGCGTGGTGTCCGTGAAACGGGCGCCTCGCTCAGTATTAAAGTTAGGAAATAAAATAAAAAACGATCGTGGTGTCCCTGAACATTAAACTTTTACTAAAAATAAAATTTAAACTGAGCGTGGCACTGCGCTCAGCATGTATGTAAATAAAACAAAGTCAATAAACAAAATAGTGCTTGCCACTACATAAAGCATACCGTGGAGTGAGCCAAGTAAAAATCCAGTCCTTATGCAAGGCAAGCACTTGATAATCTGAATTTTCGATTGTTTGAATAGATAGCCCTGAGAAGTCTAGAAAAGATGCCTCATTTGAAAAGATGCACTTCTCTTGGTGGAAATTACTCTAGGTAGAGTGCATTGACACTTATTTGGTTTATGAAGTGAATGATGAATACGCAGAATGATTTTTTTTGCATTGATAATGTACTGTTCTTTTCTTTTCCATGACAATCAACTCGTAGTTAATTTCAATTTTAGCATTGATTATATAGCATTAATATTGCCCAAGGTAGTGGAGCGCTGTACAAGGTCAAAGGCAAAGTCGCAGTGAATGTGTGATTGGAGGGGTAGCTGATTCCTAAGTGCATAATTGGACAGTTACTGAATTATGATGTAGTGTTCTTTAAAGCGACGTGCCTTGAGACATTTCTCAAATGGAGCAGAATTGAGGTGTGGTCCTGATGGATACAGATGTTGTTCCAGATCCTTGATGTTTAGGTGGAAAATGCCTTCTAATTTCTTTGTTGCACTTGTTTATCTCCTGCGTTATGGTGTCCTGGCTGCAGGTGTACAGAGTGCCACGACAGATATTGAACTTGTTAGTAAATAGGAAGGCATGCCAGTTGGGATGGCATTGTAGATGGTGGAGCTGGTTTTGAAGTGTGGTCTGAAAAGAACCGCTAGATGGGTTATATCAAGGTAAAGGTGATTTAGTCCCATTTCTTCAGGCCCTTTGTGAGACATGCTGCTCCATGAAGGATGCCCCTAAATGGGACCAGCGTCGAGTCTGAGAGTCCATGGAGAAAGGTATTGAGAGTGCAAGCGCTTGAATAGCAGTTCTGAGGTTGCTTTCCGGGACAAATTATTTAATTTTCTTTGGTAGAGAGAAATGTATCTAAGCAATCTTGGTTTTCTTGGTGATGTGTTGCTGTAGTGTGTTGTTAGTGTCCAGGGTGAGTCTCAGGGGCTTGGTATTAGGTGAGCGTTGACAAGTCTGTCAGGGTTCATTCCATGGACCCAGGTTTGGACCAGTTGTTGCTTGTTGTTCTTGGCAAACCATCAGGAATTTTCATTTGGTTAAGCTTTTGGTAGGTGTTGGACATCCAGGTCAGGATCAGGTGCAAGCAGGGTTATCGGCTTTGGCTATATTGAGCAGATAAAATATTTGACTACAGTTGTTTGTTGTCAACATATTGGTAAATGTTGATGCTATTTGTGAGTATAGACCCAGGGTCCCCATTTAGAGGTTAAAGAATAATGGGGAGTGTGAGGGAGCATTAAATTGAACCACTGAGAACCCAGCAGGTGCTAGGTATCTTCTGAGACCTCGAGGTGTCCATGTGAAGAAACCAGTGTCTTTTTGATAGGTCGAGGAGAAGAAGTGAAAGCTGTTTCCTGTAAATTTCATTTGAGGCTTTGGGGTGTGGATGAGGGTGGTGTGATTGACTGTTTCAACAGCAGTTGAGAGGTACGGTAATATTAGGAGATGGGTCAGAAGACCATCTATGGTTTGTACATTTGCTGTCTTCATGCAGTGGGATTTGAAGCCAGATTTTTAGATGTGAAGGAGATGGTTGGTGTTGATATGATCTTGAAGTTGTGCATATACAGATTTTTCAATAATCTATGGGATGAAGGGTAGATGAGTAATACGCCAATAGTTTGCAAGGTCTTCAGTGCCTAATGTAGCTTTCTTCTGGAGTGGGATGATCTGGTCCAGAGGTCTCCAACGAGTAGCTCGGGAGCTACTGGTAGCCCTCCAGTACCTTCAAAGTAGCTCTCTGAGGTGAAGTCAAGCCCAGTATCAATTTCAGAGAGTAGGTGCCTATTAAAGAAGGCAGCACTGATCATCTCAAGACCCTAAGAGTGACAGCCATGCCAAACTTATCACAGTAACTAATACTAACACTCAAACACACACTGTGCTGGCTTATAGGACCTGCTACATACCAGTCTGTCTCCAATCGCAATATAATTAAGCCATAAGGAGATTGACCATGTTGTAGTCCCTCCTTTATCAGTCACAACATGTGTGTGAACAGTGCACCATCAAAAAAGTATGGCAGCAGTAGCCTGAGCTGTAATCAGTGCTGACCCACCAAAGTGCGGGACTGCAGGAGTCCGAGTGAAAATGTGTCAGTTAGATGCATGATCAGCTCAAGACCTGAGGAGAACAGGGTATGATCCAGACCAGAGAAAATTAAGAGGTTCATCAACATTTATGTGTGTGCCCATAATAAACACTATTGCTTCCTGAAACTGTGCCTGGTGCCAAGAACCGCCAAATATATATGCTAGCCCCATCATAAGAGAGTTCTATTTGGCATAATTGTGTCCATTCCTGACATAGTGCCAATGGCATAATGATGGTCATCTTTGACTATTTTAGTATTTTTGGACTAGTTGTGGTATGCTGGCAGTCATCATAGACCTACTCTGAGCATGACTGGCCTTTATGTACCTATTCCTGGCATATTAAGGTCATGACTGATATGTGGTCTTATCCTTGATCCTTCTGGTTTCCAGCCTTGGCACAAATGTGGCCCTAGTATAATGGTGGGCATTACTGGCATAATCCAGGCATCCATGGTGCTATGGTGAGAATCCATTATGATTTAGTGGGGTAACCCACAATTGCCCACGGACCTGGGTAATGATTGGTATAGGAAACAATGGTCCTAGACCAGGGGTCTCCAACCTTTTCTGTAGTGAGAACTACTTCTGCTCAAGGAAAGTCTTCCCGAGCTACTAGCAAATTTTATACCTGTAAAATAATGACCACACTATGACCACCCAAAGCAAAGATTTTCAGTAGTTACCATCCAAGTATACCAAGTGCGGTTACCAGCAGAAATGCTGGGAAAAAGTTCTTCAATATTAAATGCCTCCCCTTGACTTATGAAGTAACATTCAAATCTTGACATGCCCAGTGGCACAAAGGACATAAGCACAGCAGTACGTCTGCCCAGCTCAGCTTGAATTTTCATTCACCAGTTTCAGCAAAGGCACATTTTTCTAGTACTACTTTCCACTGTGGGCAAACAAACTCAATTTTCCAGAAAAAAAACATTTTTGAAAACTAAAACTGCCTTTAAAATATCAGTTTTAGAGAAATGCACACTCAAAACATCAGCTTGTTATTATCATCATGTACTCCCAAGTACAAATGCCTCATATGGACAGACTACTTTGAATTCCCAGGTATTATTCATATGCCATGGATGCTCACCATTGGTATAGGAAACAATGGTCCTAGACTTCTTTAAAGCTACAATTCAGTTATGAAAAACATTCATTAGTCAAAGGGCATCCGGTACATATAGAATTAGCATGTATCATTAATGTACCACCATTTTCTTTACAATGCAAACAAGTATATCCTCAAAAGACACTAAGGCACAAAATATTGCTCCAAAAGTGACTGTGTATTATTTAGGTTCGAGGCATGTGGGCTGCTGAATTCATATCTGTGCATAGATCGCCGCCTAGTGTTGGGTCCGGATGTTTGCACGTTGTTGTCCTGGAAGAGCCTTCGAAGTATCCTTGGATAGGTGACTCCTCCCCTGGACTACAGTGCGCATGGGCATCCTCTCCATCCTCAGATTGTTTTTTTCCGCCATTGGGTTCGGATGTGCTATCTTAACTCCAGTTAGGAAAAAGTTAGTCGAGTCCAAAAGGCCTTTAGTTCGCGTCGGTACTGTTCACTCGATCGGTTTCGACCCTACCTGTTAGCTTACTAACTTCGGAAACAACTTTTCGCTTTTTACCTGACCATCGACGACACCGACGATGGAGTCGAGGACACCATTCAAGAGGTGCCCGGTATGCAATGCGAAATATCCCCATATCGACGTCCACCCGGTGTGCAACAAATGCTTGTCGCCGGACCACGACGAATCAACATGCATGGCCTGTGCCCGGTTCCGTTCCAAGAAGACTCTACGGAATCGTCGAGCGGCGAGACTCGAAGCGCAGCACGCGGCACCGGCCCCGGCAGACATCTTCAACGCCGAAGATGTCGAGGAGTTGGAAGTCCTACCCTCCAATCCGGGTTCCGAACATGACTCCGGTTCGGACGACGTCGACGAATCACTCTTTCGCAGAGATGAAGACAACGCCGAGGTAGGAGACGACGATGAGGCCTTAGGGGCCGAAGAGAGTAGCTCCAATGACGAGCAAGGCCTACCCGTTCAGACTGACGAGGGCCCAGTGCCACAGTCTATGGCTCCGGTCGAGGGATCGCCTTCGGGCCTTACCCGAGACCTATCCCGCGGTTCTTCGGCCCCGCCCTCGGGCCCGGCCTCGGACGTTCAGCGGCAGCCATTATTACCTACACCGGCTGGTTTCCCTTCTACCAAACCGAAACCGAAAGCTGCACCGGTACAAATGAAACCGAAACCGAAAGTGGCGCTAGTCGGATCGAGGCCTTCCACACCTTCGACGCCAGCGACACTCATCGGCACCGAGCGCACCAAGCGAGACTTCGGTGCCGAACTTGAAGCGGCCGACGCCGGAGTCGGCATTCGGAAAAAGGCCCTCGGTGCCATCAAACCTGCTCGGCTCTCGGCGCCCACGCCATCGACTCCTAAACCAAAGGTCATACCACCTGCTGCGTCTCACGTCGCTTCCACGGCAACACCGAAGCCTCCTGCATCGAAGGCGTCGACGGCCATTTCCGCCCCTCGACCCGATGACCCACCGGCGCCGAAAAAGTCCACGGCCGCCTCTACAAACCTGGTGGGCGCTAAGGCCTCGAAAGCGCTTCACGCGCGAACCGTTGCAGCACAAAGCAGCAAAACCCAAGCGGTCCTCCAGGACACATCGGGCTCCGGCCCACTAAAAGCTCAAACAGCCTCTTCGGCGCCAGCCAACATAACTTTTGGCCTGCCGCCATCCACGATCCCGAAAATGTTCCAACTCAGGACACGGGTCACCCACACCACGGTTACACCTGCTGAGACGTCTCCATCACGTTACATCGACGCTAACACCGGCAGGATGGTTATCCATGACCGGAGGATAACTTCAGAGCCACCCTTGGACCCTTTCAGGATCCCACTGAAGAGAAAGCTGCCTGTGGACTCAGAACCTGTGCTTTGCGAGTCTTTCGACTCGCCCTACCAAGACCCACTATCATTCTCTCCCACACACTCCGACACGGATGCGTTGGCAGACTATATGGATGACCAAGTCCCTTACCACGGAGACATGGACCCTGATGACCAACAGGACCCTGATCAAACTTGGGGCGACCCTGCAGACCCCAGTGCACCTCTAGATGCACAGGACCCTCAACTCTATGGAGCGAAAACATCTCCGACAGAGGACACTGCAGCGTTCAACGCTCTTATTGAACGTGCTGCAAATAATCATGACGTGCAGCTTCACTCTGGCACTGTGGAAGACGACTTCCTTATGGACACTTTCGCTTCCTCGGAAAGGCATGTAAAGACTCTACCCATGCTGAAAGGAGTCCTCAAACCAGCCAAGGACAACTTCAAGGAACCCACCAGGGCACGGGTGATAAACCCCAGGATCGACAAAAAGTACAGATCAGCACCTGGGGACCCTACTTACATCAGAGGCCAATTACCTCTCGACTCCATTGTCGTTGCGAATGCTCGCAAGAGGGCACACTCGCAATCAACAGGTGACGCTCCTCCCCCGGACAAAGAGTCCAAGGTTTTAGAGACCTCTGGCAAGCGAGTTGCCGCACAGGCTGCCAACATATGGCGCATAGCCAACACTCAAGCGCTCCTCGCTCGCTACGATAGAGCGCACTATGATACAATGGAGCAACTACTCCAACATCTCCCTGACCAGTTCAAAGAAGGTGCAGAAATTCTTATCAGAGAGGGACAGCTACTCACAAATGCTTCCATCAAGTGTGCACTAGATGCCGCAGACATGGCGGCCAGGGCCATAAACACAAGCGTCATGCTGCGACGACATGCCTGGTTGCGAATCTCCGGGTTCAAACCTGAGGTGCAAAATTATATACTGAACCAACCTGTCAACCCCGACTATCTATTCGGGCCGGAGGTTGACACGGCCCTTGAGAAAATAAAGAAGGACACAGACACTGCAAAGTCCATGGGGGCTCTCCAGACTCAGTCCTTTCGGAGCAGCTCCTTTCGTCGCCCCGGAAATAGGGGAGCAGGTAGAGGGCAGGGGTCACAGCAGACATACAGCAAAGGCAATACCCAAACAACCTACAATAAAAACACCCGGGGTGGATATCGTGGCTCCAGTACAAAGGGCAGAGGACGCGGCTACGGCAACACCAGGTCCTCCCCCAAGAACAAGCAGTGACGCCCTCTCCCTTCCTCCCGACCACATAACACCTGTCGGGGGAAGGCTACAAAGGTTCCTGTCCACGTGGAACTCCATCACCACGGACAGGTGGGTCAAAGATATTGTCAAATACGGTTACTGTCTAGAACTAACCTCCACTCCACCCACAATACCTCCAAAAAACCGTCCTATGTCCTCAGAGCACTTAACGCTCTTACAGCAGGAGGTGCACAGTATGCTTCTAAAAGGCGCAATGGAGGTCGTACCCGTCCAAGAGCAAGGTACGGGGGTGTACTCCCTGTACTTTTTAATACCGAAAAAGGACGGGTCACTCAGACCTATATTAGACCTGAGACCCCTAAACAGATACATTCTTTCCGAGCATTTTCACATGCTCACTCTACAGCAAGTCCTCCCGCTGCTCAAGCAGGGAGACTTTCTGGCCACACTGGACCTCAAGGATGCGCATTTCCACATACCCATCACACAAAAAATACCTCAGGTTCACTGTTCAAGGGCAGCACTACCAGTTCAGAGTCCTTCCCTTCGGAGTGACAACGGCACCAAGGGTGTTTACAAAGTGCCTAGCTACTGTGGCGGCACATCTACGGAGGCAGCACATACACGTCTACCCTTACCTGGACGACTGGCTCGTTCAAGCAAAGTCAGCCCAGCAATGTGCCAGCCACATGTCCCGCACCATTCACCTCCTTCACAGTCTGGGGTTCTCACTAAATTACCCAAAATCCCATCTACAGCCCGCACACGTACAACAGTACCTAGGTGCGACTATAGACACTCTGGCGGCCACAGCTCAGCCAAATTTGGTGAGAATCAACAGCATGCAAATGCTGATTTCAAAGTTCAAACCTCAACACTCCCTTCCGGCGCGAGTGTTCATGCAGTTGATAGGCATGATGGCCTCCTGCATCTTCATAGTCCCACACGCGAGACTACATATGCGCCCGCTTCAGGAGTGCTTGGCACGTCAGTGGAATCAGGCTCAAGGACAATTGAAAGACCTAGTGTTGGTGAGCGGTCGGGCATACAACTCTCTGCATTGGTGGAATCCACAAAATCTTTGCAAGGGTCGACCGTTCCAGGAGCCTGTTCCACAAATAGTACTGACAGCAGACACGTCTCTCCAGGGATGGGGAGCTCATGTACTCCACTACACAGTGCAGGGACTATGGACCACACAACAGAAGAAAATGCACATCAACCTTCTGGAACTGATGGCAATCTTCCTAGCCATGAAGGCATTCAAAGTACATCTGTGCAACAAGGTCGTGTTGATCCGGACGGACAACATGACCGCAATGTACTACATACAGAAGCAGGGAGGGACGCACTCTCCACAGTTGTCTCATCTGGCTCAGAGCATGTGGAAGTGGGCCATTCAGAGGAACATGTTCCTCATGGCGGAACACCTCCCAGGCAAGGACAACCAAATGGCGGATCTGCTCAGCAGACACAGCCACCAGATGCACAAGTGGGAGTTACACCCATCAGTACTCCAGCCGTACTTCCAGCAGTGGGGTCATCCAGAGATAGACCTGTTCGCCACAAGCGAAAACGCAAAATGCCAAAGCTTTGCCGCCAGGTTCCCACATCCGCAGTCGCAGGGCAATGCGATATGGATGAACTGGTCCGGCAGATTTGCGTACGCTTTTCCCCCAGCACCGTTGATACCGCTGGTGGCTCGCAAACTCAGACAACACTCCCTGACACTCGTCCTAGTTGCTCCTACGTGGGCACGCCAGCCATGGTACACCACCTTCCTCGAACTTTCCGTGGTGCCGCATCAAAGGCTGCGGATCAAACCCGCGCATTTGACGCAGAACCATGGAGAGATTCAGCACCCAGATCCGCAACAGCTGAACCTGGCGATCTGGCTCCTGAAGTCCTAGAGTTTGGCTACCTCAACCTGCCACCTGACTGTATGGACATCATCAAGGAGGCCAGAAGACCCACTACAAGAGCTTGCTATCCAGCCAAATGGAAAAGGTTTGTTATTTACTGCGGTAATAATGACATTAACCCGCTTTACGCATCCATCCAAAACATCATTTGTTACCTCCTACACCTATACCGATGCAATCTAGCGTACACCTCTATACGTGTCCATTTGACCGCAATATCAGCCTATCTACAAACCAGGCAGCACCTCTCTCTATTCAGAGTGCCTGCCATCAAAGCATTCTTGGAAGGACTCAAACGAGTTATTCCACCAAGCCACCCACCAGCTCCAATGTGGAACCTCAACCTGGTCCTCACACGCCTGATGGGTCCACCCTTTGAACCTCTCCACTCATGCGAGATTCAATTCCTCACCTGGAAAGTAGCCTTCCTGGTAGCGATCACTTCTTTAAGAAGAGTTAGTGAACTCCAGGCACTAACCGTTCAAGAGCCATTTATACAGGTTCATGCCAACAGGGTCGTACTACGTACCAACCCCAAATTCATGCCCAAGGTAATATCGCAGTTCCACATGAATCAAACTATTGAACTGCCCGTTTTCTTCCAAAACCCACAAACTGTCGCGGAAAGGGCACTCCACACACTAGATGTAAAAAGGGCCCTCATGTATTACATCGACAGGACCAAACCCTTTAGGAAGACAAAACAACTGTCCGTTGCCTTTGCCCCACACCACAAAGGTAACGCCATCTCCAAAGCAGGGATAGCCAGATGGATAGTTAAGTGTATCCAAATTTGTTATCAAAAGGCAAAACGCACATTAACTATTCCCCCACGAGCCCACTCAACACGTAAGTTAGGGGCCTCCATGGCTTTTCTAGAAAATATTCCCCTGCATGATATATGTAGAGCAGCCACCTGGTCCACTACACACACGTTTACCAAACACTATTGTGTAGATGTGCAATCAAAACAGCAGGCAGCTGTAGGACAGGCTGTTCTCAAAACCCTTTTTCAGACCGCTGCAGCTGGCACTGGTAGCCGCCGCTAATAGAGGGCACTGCTATTCTATGCACAGATATGAATTCAGCAGCCCACATGCCTCGAACTGAATATGCTACTTACCAGTATGCATCTGTTCTTGGCATGTAGGGCTGCTGACATTCATATCGCCCTCCCTCCTCCCCGGCGCCTGTAGCAGCTGCAGCTCTCAGAATTACTGTAAGCATGGTCATCACTTTCTGTATCTACTCCATCACTGCCACAATGGCGAAAAACAATCTGAGGATGGAGAGGATGCCCATGCGCACTGTAGTCCAGGGGAGGAGTCGCCTATCCAAGGATACTTCGAAGACTCTTCCAGGACAACAACGTGCAAACATCCGGACCCAACACTAGGCGGCGATCTATGCACAGATATGAATGTCAGCAGCCCTACATGCCAAGAACAGATGCATACTGGTAAGTAGCATATTCATTACTTTTATAACAGATCACCATATTCAATGCTCCAAATAGAGAAAGAGGTTGCTCCAAGGTGAGTGTGAAAAAGGAAAGTGCTCGTGAGGTAGGACAGATATAAAGGAGGGGAATCCAAAAGGCCAATTCAATAACCAATCAATTACACATGCTGGTATCCTTAGTAAAACTGGTCGTGGTTCATAGTGGCACCAGTTTTACAGATAGGCCTATCCCTTATGGATTTACAAATATTCATTTCATGATTTTCTGGTGACGCACAGAGAACATTCATCTGTGAAAAGGCAGGGCTCGGATGATATCCGGTACAGGCCCACTGGGGGAGAGTGTCGACATTTCGACCCTGGTGCAATGAGGGTAATTTATATCCTCTGCAGGCAAGTCTTCCTCAGGACGGGGGAAGGGGAGGCAACCTAGGGTGGGGTACAGTCAGGATACAGCCCCTGAGGAAGACCCGCCTGCAGAGGATATAAATTACCCTCATTGCACCAGGGTCGAAACTTTGACACTCTCCTCCAGTGGGCCTGTACCTGATATCATCCCAGCCTGCCTTTTCACAGATGAATGTTCTCTGTGCATCATCAGTTATTGAATTTGCCTTTTGGATTCCCCTCCTTTATATCTGTCCTACCTCACGAGCACTTTCCTTTTTCACACTCCCCATGGAGCAACCTCTCTCTCTATTTGAAGCATTAAATATGGTGATCTGTTATAAAAGTAACTAAATAATAAACAGTCACTATTGGAGCGAGATTTTGTGCCTTTGTCTCTTTTGAGGATATCTTGTTTGCATTGTAAAGAAAATGGTGGTACGTTAATGATACAATGCTAATTCTATATGTACCGGATGCCCTTTGACTAATGAGTGTTTTTCATACCTGAATTGTAGCTTTAAAGAAGTCTAGGAAAATCGTTTCCTATACCAATCATTACCCAGGTCCGTGGACAATTGTGGGTTACCCCATTAAATCCTAATGGATGCTCACCATAGCACAACGGATGCCTGGATTATGCTAGTAATGCCCACCATTATACTAGGGCCACAGTTGTGCCAAGGCTGGAAACCAGAAGGATCAGGGATTAGACCACATATCAGCCATAACCATTAATATGCCAGGAATAGGTACATATAGGCCAGTCATGCTCAGAGTAGGTCTATGATGACTGCCAGCATACCACAACTAGACCAAAAATACTAAAATAGTCAAATATGACCATCGTTATGCCATTGGCACTATTATGTCAGGAATGGACACAATTATGCCAAATATAACACTCTTATGATGGGGCTAGTATATATATTTGGTGGTTCTTGGCACCAGGCACAGTTTCAGGAAGCAATTGTGTTTATTATGGGCAAACACATAAATGTTGATGAACCTCTTAATTTTCTCTGGTCTGGATCATACCCTGTTCTCCTCAGGTCTTGAGCTGATCATGCATCTAACTAACACATTTTCACTCTGACTCCTGCAGTCCCGCACTTTGGTGGGTCAGCACTGATTACAGCTCAGGCTACTGCTGCCATACATTTTTGATGGTGCACTGTTTACACACATGTTGTGACTGATAAAGGAGGGACTACAACATTGTCAATCTCCTTGTGGCTTAATTAGATTGAGATTGGATACAGACTGGTATGTAGCAGGTCCTATAAGCCAGCACAGTGTGTGTTTGAGTGTTAGTATCAGTTACTGTGATAAGTTTGGCATGGCTGTCACTCTTAGGGTCTTGAAATGATCAGTTCTGCCTTCTTTAATAGGCACCAACTCTCTGAAATTGATACTGGGCTTGACTTCACCTCAGAGAGCTACTTTGAAGGTACTGGAGAGCTTCCAGTAGCTCCCGAGCTACACGTTGGAGACCATTAGATCAAAGAAGCAAAGATGCACCACACTTTAGTGAAAAGCAATCGGATGAAACAATATGGTTCAGATCCAATTGAAGAGACAGATAAGTATTCCTTAATTTGGTCTTTTTATTCCAAGTTCATTAGGCAGCAGACATTACAGTGCGACACAGCCGACGCGTTTCGTCCTGTAACAGGACTTCTTCAGGGCTGTTAAAAATACATAGACATACAATTATAAATACAAATATATACAACCATAAAAAGTGTCAAATATTAAATGACAATCTAACAAACACAGCCTACACTGAGACAAACAATTTTCATAAATTTATACTTTCAAAAGAGTAAGTATAACCGGACATGTGCGAAATCGAGGTTGTACTGATTTTCCTCAGGTCCAAATTAGTGGACCATCCAATGCAACCGGGCTTTTCAACATAACATTTTGTGTTTAACATGTTCTCCCAATACAATTCTTATATAGGAAACAAACAAATGAAGGTTCCAAGGAGGAAGAAAAGGAGGGAAAGGAAAAAGGAGGGAAAATGAAGGGCAAGGAGTGCAGTATCTTATGCTCCATATGCCAATCTACATATTGTATATTAAGATGATAATGTGTTAGCTGAATATTCAAAACAGATTCCACCTAACAATATAGGGAATACCATAAGAGAGGTAGGTTCATAGTGTACCTACCAAGTTATGTAAAAGATTTCTTGTTTACGTTGTGATCGTTGTTAATACGATGAGGAAAGGATCTTTGATGTAGGTTCTTTCCTTCCATACAAGGTTATCTGAAATGTGAGACCATATCTATTATTGATAGATGGTATATATATTCATATTAGATTATGTTAGGTAGGCGGACATTAATAGGAATACTCTTCCATCTCCTTATAGTATTACACATAATGAAAGCAAAAGCCTAGAACTTAATTAAAGTCTAAATATAAATCAAAGCTGAGTCTAGCTTAAATAGACCCCACTCAGACTGTGGTCGTATAATGAATGACCCAGATGTCCACTAATACTGTGGGACAGAAATGTGTATATAAATCTGTCTTTAACCCCTTCGCTGCGGCGGAAATTCCGCCGCAGCGCTGGGGGGTGCGGGGGGGCAGCGCGGTGCTCATGACGGAGCCACTCCGTCATGAGCCACGGTTGGGCTGTGCTCATGACGGAGTGGTTCCGTCATGACTCCGCCCACGGCGCTAATCGCCCGCACAGGCGGGGAATTAGCGCCGCGTGGGCGGCACGGCCGCAGCATGACGGAACCACTCCGTCATGAGCACACGGCAACCGTGGCTCATGACGGCGTGGTTCCGTCATGAGCACGGAACGAGTTAAACATTGATGAAGATAAAAGACCATGTGATAAATTCCAATATGACATACCTTCTCAGTGTCAAGTATGTTCTGGACCGTTGAGTTTCTCATCGATTTGGATAGCTGATTTTTTTATTAAATCATGTCTTTCAGAGAAGTGTTTATAAGATCTGAAGTAAAAAATGACACAACTATTAAAAGACCGAGTTATGCCCAGTCCAATTTATTTTGTTTTATTTTATATTACGACATGCTAGACTTATAACTATGTCGATGAGTCCATACTCTAACGTATCTAATGTTAAGACGGCCTGGCGGAGGTACACGTGTTCTGCTGTGCTCCTATTAAAATGCGATCTCAAGGGTATTGAACAGGCGTGACTTCTTGAGCGGTAACGTCTAAAGCGAACTTGACCCGTCAGTCCATATTTAGGTTTACCTCCCTGCTCTACAATTAGCGAGTCGTAACTAATACAAGGGATTAAATAGTCCCACCAGACTCTAACAGGCATGCATGCCCCCTATCCTGACTACTGTAACGATCCGAGGATGGAGGCCATTCTGGGGCTAGGTGTGGTTGCTTGGATTAGCAGTGTGATGTGCTGGGTGAGGCACAGGATGCTCTCTTATCTTGCAGGTTGCAGTGGAGAAAGTGTAAAGCACAAAGTTTGTAAGTACGGTAACCTAATTTAAAGTACTGAAATGAGTAACACGTATGAATAACAAGTTTCTAATTTCAAGTGTTATTTTTATTAAAGAAATAGTTGGTGGTGCTGATACGCCATATGGAAAAGGAATTTTCAGCCTGGAATTGCTCATCCCGGAGAGGTAAATGTTGCACATGAATGTGGCAGCAGGAAGTTTGAGGAGGAATTAGTTGACCTAATTCTGATATCTACTTCCCACAATGCTTCTGATTTCTAAGTATAATTTGCAGGATATTGCAAGTCGATTAGCGCATTTTGTGGCATACAACTGCACTTTTTCAGAAATTTATTTTATTCGCATTGATTCGTTTTTAACAATAAAAAAAAAATGCCAACTCTTCCAACAGGATGTATTTTGATGTTAAATAGGCATGTTTAGACTAAAACATTAGTGGATCTTGCTACACAACCATTTATGGCAATATTCCTAGGCCAAGCCCACACTGGAATGAGCATTGGGGGTACACGATGCTGGTCTGCAATCTGTTAGTCTCGAACCATTACTACAATACTGATCTCTTACAATATCATCTTGAGTGGACACGAATTATAGCAATTCTTTTTCCTCCAGGGGTCATTGTAACAACTCACGTTCTCAATAATTTTTTTGTTTTGCAGATATCCGTTTGAACCCCCGAAAATCCGTTTTTTGACTCCCATCTATCATCCCAACATTGATACTGCAGGAAGGATTTGTCTGGACATTCTCAAACTGCCGCCAAAGGTATGAATGACGAAGAGCTTTAGTGGGGGCTTTTAGTAAAAGGTTTTAAGAGACCACAGTTTCACTGCAAGTGACAGTCTTCGACAAACACATTCATCATGACTTGAATCTAGGACAAGTAGCGGCCATTTAGTTCTGTTTTTAATTATTTTGTACACAGAGTTCAGAATGAAACTTGTCTTTTTTTTTTTTTCTAGTGATGCTTCTTTTATATTGTCAGGGTGGAATCCCAAGTTACTTCACACCCAGCTGTTCTTGCAATTTAGTGTGTATTATGTTCCAGCATGTTTGAATGCAACTCATAAAGAAAACTTATTTGTTTTCTTCTGTAAATGAAAAGTCGGGGGATGGGGGAAGCAGGCGGGAGGGATCCTTATTGCTCTTTTTCACGTTGCATCTTTGAAATACCACCTTGTGAAGCAATTTGTGGTTCACACACCTGTACATTGTCTCCTTGGCTCCCAAGAGAGAGATGGTCTTTCTGATAGAAATGTTTTATTTGTAACTGCTTTCAATAATGCTGCTGCTCTGTAATTATTTTCTCCTTTCCAAAGGGGGCCTGGAGACCTTCTTTGAACATTTCCACCTTGCTCACGTCTATACAGCTGCTGATGGCAGAGCCCAACCCTGATGATCCCCTCATGGCTGATATTGTAAGCTTTAGTTCTTCAATGTTACATTTTTGTTACATGAAACGTGCAGCTCAGTCACTCCAACAATGATACATATGGACTGATCGTTTAAATGAATATTTGCATGGTCTTTCCACGCTGTTCATATAAAGCTGTTCACAAAACGAATGGAATGAATAGGAATGGAGGTCAGTTCATGTGATGAGAACGAACAGGGTGGATTGTTGAGACTATTTTGTGTTGCTTGAGTGTGTAGGGCAATGGAGATGATCTTGATTATAAGTAACTGTGCCACCTACTTTTCAGGACATCTATGTTCCTTTCCACGCACTAGCACCACAGCCTCTCACTGACGTTCGGTCAGAGGTCCGCTATTCATTTTTATTGTTAAGGAAAAAATGTTAGTCAAGTATCCATGAAGAAGATGGAGAAATTACAAGAGGGACAGATGGCTCAGTCTTGTTTCCTACTTCGCTACTGTAAAGTCATGGTTTTAGAAATGCATTTGATATTTTTGCGTTGTCTTCTCTAGACTGAGCCATCTCGTTCTTTGTGATGGTTGTTCTAGATTCTGAAGACCATATCCCTCCTAATGGGACTTCCTTGTTGCCAGAGCCTTGTATTTATAATTTCCAGAGTTGTAAAAGGTTGTCTCTTGCATGCTAGAGACCCTTGTGGTCAATTTTTAAGGTGTGAAGTTTGAATTGTAACTGTATGTAGGACAGTAGGATATGCCTCTTATGTTGCCCCCACTTTTTTTCTGATGTTTATACTGGTTTCTGGCTATAGTCTGGCTGGGACCCTGCTAATCAGGGCCCCAGCCTCTCTGTTCTCTCTAAACAACATGGAGTGCATATTAGGTGCACTAGTGATTGGATACTGTGGTGCTTTATGAGTCCCTAGTATATGGTACCTTAGGTACCAAGGGCATAGGTACTTCACAGGCCTACCAGGGGCTGAAGCATGTATTATGCCACCCCTGGGAAGCAGACTAAATCTGACACCACGGGCCTGCTACTGCAGCCTGGGTGAGGTGGTGCTAGCACCCCTCACCGAGATATAGGTTCACTATATCTCTCCTGCACACACATTTAAACCTATCAGTCACCCCTAAGGCAGGCCCTATCAATCCTGAGGGCAGGGTGCTTGGTTTCCATGTGAGGGGGGGCCTCTGCCTGAGCAGGGCCCCTCTGCAGCTCTCAGAGTCCATTCTCTGGGGTTGTTTGTGAATGCGGTCAAATCATATACTCTTAAGTGCATTATAACCTAGCTGTAAATGCTAAATTTGGGATGGCTGCATCAAAACATGTCGTGCTTGGTGTCAAACGCTTTGGAATCATACCCCCACACCAGTAACTGGTGTGGGAGTATGATCCCACCCTTCTAGAGGGATAGACATGTACCTACTGTGGAAACACGGTCGAATCCTGAAGAGCCCTGGCATCACAAAATGGATGCCACCAGTCACAGACACTGGGCTGCCCTCCTGCTGATGACCGAAACTCGCAGTGGAGGAAGCCCAACAATAGGTATCCTGTCACAGGGAGGTGTGACCACCTCCCAGACAGGGTTTAGTGTATTGGGGCTGGGTGGGTGCACTCCTAGAGTGCTTTGAAGTCCTGCACTGGGGGAGCAGTAGGCTCCTCTGTGCATACACCAGTTCAAACCGGCTCCGGGGCTACCTGCCCCTGCTCTGGCGCGAAACTGGACAAAGGGAAGTGGGTGTAGCCACCCACTCCCCTGACCCTCCCATAGGTGGGGTAATAGAGCTAGTCCCTCCCTTCCTTCCAGTATAAGTTAGGGAACCCTTGCGATTGCAAACTAGATACCCCTGGACGACGCTCTGAAGACGAATCCCGGACCTTAGACGTTCCACTACCTCTGGAAGACAGAAGAATCTCCCTTGGAGTCAAGGAGTGACACCCCTGCTTGGCAGGCACCCAAAACTGCAATCAACGGTCGCAAACTCCATCGCTCCTGCCGGGGCCCGAAGTCCCTGCAGCCCAGGAAGAGGATTTCCTGACTTCTCCAAGGCCATCGTGAGTCCCCAGCGACTCTGAGGCAAGTGGACCCCACGAGTGACGAGGAACCGCAATCCCTGGGTACCGTGCACTATTTTCGAGTGTAACCCCTTCACGACGTTCTACGAACCTGTGCTTTGGGCCACGTGTGGTCCAAGCCTCTAGCAGGAATCCCTCCGAAGATCAGAGGCCTACCCCGTCCCGAGTGACCGTGGGCCCCTGTTGAGTGGATCCTCCTGAGGCGTCTTCGCGATCCCTTGCCGGTTGGCTTGAGGGTCCCCTGAAGACTTTCCTACAGTTCCCAAGGGCTCCCCTGGTAGCTCCAGGCCTGCCCTGACTTACCCTCACTGGGTGAGTCCCTCAGACCTTGCTGGTCTGCACAGCTGACTTTTTGTCCTTTCCCCGAGACTTGCTGTTACCAAGGCTTGTTGGCTCCAATCTGGTCACCGACACCGCAGTAAGCTGCAGACTTCATGGGACGACTGTGGGCATCCATCTTCCTTGCCCTGGGTCACTGCCAAGTGACTTTGAACACTGTGTCCCCTCTGCTTTCAGGTCTCCCTTCTTCTGAATCCAGCCTTGGATTCCACCGGACACTTCTCCTGTCTTCACAAGCAGCAAGTCTTCATTGGCTCCCATTGAAAACGACGCCGCGACCCGACACCAAAAGACACCTATGCACCCGGCTTCCCTGGTGAGGTAACTCCAGCACTACGGTGCTCCTGTGGGTTTAGGCTCTAGAACTACTTACCCTGTAAGTGACTTGCTTGTAGACTCTCCCGAAGTATCCTTAAACTCTTAATTTCTAATCGCGACTTGCTTCATTGAAGCCAATAGGGATTCGCGGCTGTGTTCTCACACTGCATGCGTCTCCCGTGGGTCCTTTACTTACCTGCCTTGGGTGGTTTCGTGAGGCCCCAGCGCTTCTGAAGGCCCTAGGCCTTGTCCCTTTGCAAGTCGTTGTTCTTAAGTCTCTTTTTTAGTATATGGTCTGGTACGCCCCTAGGGCCCCAGCCATATTTGTGCTTAACTTATTGTGAAACATTGATTGTGCATATGTTCCTGCCTTCTAATCTCATAAAGAGATTAGTAGAGAGTTGTTTAGTAAAACATACATATATATTTGATATATATACCTGTGTGGTATCCTTTCATTTGGTAATTCACGAGATTATAAGGTAAAACTGCTTTACATTCCTCTAAAGACTTAGCCTGAAGGCTGTTCTCCACAGCTACCACTAGGATAGCTTTCTTGAAAGGTTGTCTTAAACCTACTACCATAAGAGTCGAATTGTACTGACATCAATGTCTGGATGCAAACCAATCATCTGCAACTCAATGCCAGTAAGATGGAGATCATTTTTTTCAGGAAAGCCCAAGCTCTATGGTCCAGTAATTGGTGGCCTCCCAATCTCAGCCCGTGTCTATCTTCCAAACTGGTGGTTCGTAACCTTGGGGTGATGATCAATAATAACTTGTCCAGGAAAGACCATGTCAATCATGTGACGGGTATCTGTTATGGACTAATGCAAAGTCTTTGCAAGATCTTCCAATGGATCCCAGTTGTATCCAGGATGCCGCTGGTCCAAGGACTAATCATCAGTCTGTTTGATTACGGAAATGCCCTGATGGCATCACCAAACTCCAGGTGCTACAAAATACAGCTGCTAGACTTGTATTAAACCTACCCTCACGGTCCCCGTCGGCACCTAGTCTGAGAGCTCTTCGCTGGCTTCCCATCAGGAAACGCATCCATTTTAAGATCAATTGCCTGGTCCACAAAACCATCCATGGGAACGGGCCATGCTGTCTTGCTAAGAAACTAACTCACCTGGTATCAACCTACCAAAACCCTTAGGTCCTCAACCAAATATCTTCTCACCCCTTGTAAGATTCGCACCGCCAGAAATGGTGGCAGATGCTTCGCACACCTCGCTCCTACTCTGAGGAATTCGCTCCCTCTGCAGCTACGTATCAAAACTGACCACATACAGTTATGGAGAAATATAAAAACCTGGCTATTCTTATCTCTCTTCTTCCTCCTAGTTTTCTTCTCTTTTTTTCTCTCCTCTTCTTTCTTTCCCACCCCGAGGTTTTTGCCAGTGCTTTGAGACCCACGGGTGATATGCGCGCTCAATACTATCCTATGACCATGACTAAAGCAACGCTTCCGATTCCTTTGCTTTCAGGCCTGAGCTAGCTATGAATTAATATGGTTGGCTACTTCCATCTCCCTATCAGCTACTCAGCATCTCATTTAAAGTTCTTGTCTACTGGAGTGAAATGATAAACTCCACGGAATTCAGAAAATGTGGCAAAAGGAACAGAATAGTTTCTTAATGTATCCTCTACTTCTGCTCCTATAGATAGAGAGCAGCAGGATGCATGCCACAGCAAAAGAAACATTTAAAGCTTTAACTACAGCCCTCAAAAGCAGTAAGCTCACTAGAGCTTTGCGGGTTTGGGCTCCCTCGGTGGAGCGGGGAGCCAACGCTTAGAAGCAGGCAAGCGTGGTTTCAGCGCAGCACCTACCTGGCTCTTGGGGCATTCACAACCATCTCCAGCATCGTGTGGATGCCCGGTTCCCCTGCCGCTGCCGCCTCGCGCCACCTGAGGCTGCCGCAGGGTTGAACCACAAGCCCCAGCATTCCCCTTTGCCCCGCCTACTTACGCAGGACTACGCGCCCGGAGGCGCTACTTGTTCAGAGGCTCCCTCGGTGGAGCGGGGGGACAACGCTTAGAAGCAGGCAAGCGTGGTTTCAGCGCAGCACCTACCTGGCTCTTGGGGCATTCACAACCATCTCCAGCATCGTGTGGACGCCAGGTTCCCCTGCTGCTGCCGCCTCGCGCCACCTGAGGCTGCCGCAGGGTTGAACCACAAGCCCCAGCATTCCCCTTTGCCCCGCCCACTTACGCAGGACTACGCGCCCGGAGGCGCTACTTGTTCAGAGGCTCCCTCGGTGGAGCGGGGGGACAACGCTTAGAAGCAGGCAAGCGTGGTTTCAGCGCAGCACCTACCTGTCTCTTGGGGCATTCACAACCATCTCCAGCATCGTGTGGACGCCCGGTTCCCCTGCCGCTGCCGCCTCGCGCCACCTGAGGCTGCCGCAGGGTTGAACCACAAGCCCCAGCATTCCCCTTTGCCCCGCCCACTTACGCAGGACTACGCGCCCGGAGGCGCTACTTGTTCAGAGGCTCCCTCGGTGGAGCGGGGGGACAACGCTTAGAAGCAGGCAAGCGTGGTTTCAGCGCAGCACCTACCTGGCTCTTGGGGCATTCACAACCGTCTCCAGCATTGTGTGGACGCCCGGTTCCCCTGCCGGTGCCGCCTCGCGCCACCTGAGGCTGCCGCAGGGTTGAACCACAAGCCCCAGCATTCCCCTTTGCCCCGCCCACTTACGCAGGACTACGCGCCCGGAGGCGCTACTTGTTCAGAGGCTCCCTCGGTGGAGCGGGGGGACAACGCTTAGAAGCAGGCAAGCGTGGTTTCAGCGCAGCACCTACCTGGCTCTTGGGGCATTCACAACCATCTCCAGCATCGTGTGGACGCCCGGTTCCCCTGCCGGTGCCGCCTCGTGCCACCTGAGGCTGCCGCAGGGTTGAACCACAAGCCCCAGCATTCCCCTTTGCCCCGCCCACTTACGCAGGACTACGCGCCCGGAGGCGCTACTTGTTCAGAGGCTCCCTCCGCGTCGCGCGCGGGTCGGCGCCGGGAGAAGCCCGGGACAAGGGCGGGACCGTCTGTGGCCGTCCGGGGCCTGACGAGGCCGGGCTGGGCCACCCCTCCAATAGCCACTACCACAGAAGGTAATTAGTGTGATTGTGTATAACTGGTAATTAAAATGGTGAAAGGAAAAAGCACCAGATCAAAAACTCCTGCTGGTGCTACACTAGATTCATTTTTGGTTAGGGCAACGACTCTGCTTGCACACGAAATAGAGTTGACTGAAAGGAGATTGTCCTTGGAACCTGGATGTCCCTCACTGAGATGCCAGGGTTCGCCCGCTCATTTAAACTCCCAAATTAGTAATCAGGCCTCCCCAGGTATTCCACGAGATCTAGTTGGCATTGAAGACCCTAATCCACATCTGACCCCAAGTGGTGGAGACTGTAATTCAACAACCGACATTCATCCAAGTCCACCGATCTCTATTGAGTCTTTAACATCACCGCCTAAGCTAAGAGAGACCAGAACCAGGAATACGTTGACCGTCCATAACCCTAGGGTCCTTAAAGCGACCTGTGCTACGAAAAAGAATGTTTTGCAAAAAAAACCTACCAAAAAGCTTCATCAGCCTAAAGCAACCCTTTCAACATCCAACCTACCTGTCCCTCATGTCATTGACCAAACGTCAATTCGGGATGATTTACTAAAGAAATTAGACTCTATCATTGATCCGATAATCGACAAATTGGCAAGCATCGAAGTAAGGATCTCCAAGTTGGAGTCACGATTTGATAATTTTCCAGCAATAGCTCAGAACAATGTTATCCTAGATGGTCCCTTACATGGGCCTCAGCCAACTTCAACAGAAAATACTCCCATGCCAGGGACACAAGCCGCCCAACCTTCGATCATAACAGCTTTATCCGTAGCGCAACCAGAAATCACTAGGAGCTCACAATATCTTAATGCTCCCCAAAATAGAGCTGAAGGGCCCTGTGCATTAGCCCAGCCGGAAACATCTAAAGCTATACTCACTACGATAAATACAACACAAGTACAACCAACGTTCCATTTATCTCCTCTAGCGGCTCCTTTGGCGTTGGTTCTGGCACAGGTACCCCCGTTATCACCTAATCAAAGAGAGACTACTATCCATCTAATGGACAAATGTGCATACTGGATATCGTCAAATCTCAGTGCCCCTGAATGGGTATGCCAATCACTCGTAAGAAAGATCATTATGGCGAGAAGAGTTGACTGGGTGGGCTCTCAGGAGAAGAAGCTAAAAGGGGACTGTGGCATTGTGCACTTTTCAAGCACTAATGTTTTGCCTGTGCTTCTTAGAAACTTTTTTCCCCCTCAAAGGAGATCGTTTGAAATAGTGCCTCTAACATATGATTACTTCTATAATAAACGTCAATTCAAAATCCCAAGCTTGACCAGGGTAAAAAACTCTATGGTACAGTCTAGTGCCCCCACCATAGTCAGTTCACCCTGTGTTAATACAGTATCACTGTCCAATAGATTCGAAGCACTTTCCAATCTGGAAGAATGTGATTGACTCGGGATCAATTCTTTACCTTTTACACAAATCCCAAACAAACACATGAAAGTACATGCTAATGCTATTGGACCTTGTTTTAATCTATATACTCCAACCCATTTGTCAACTTATTGTGTATTGCCTAGTTTTAATCAACCAGACGTAAGCGAAGAAGTCAGTAACCCAGCTAATGTGGAGACTCCTTGTACCGAACGCCAACCAACCATAGCCTCCCCCCTCAGATCTTAAAATCAGGATTCTATCATGGAATATCGCTGGTATAAATTCAAAGATAGATAACCCAGAGTGGTCTAAGTTTATTTCAGAATATGATGTCGTATTATTCCAGGAGACCTGGTCGCTTGTGCCTACACTGTTCTCCGGGTTTTCGGCACATACTGTAGTAGCGACTAAGGGGAAGAGGGGTAGACCTTAAGGGGGCCTCTCCATATGGGTCGCAACTCATCTAGACTGCACTATCTCTGAACTAGATCTGTTTTCAGTAGATCTTCAAGGTCTGGCTCTTTTATTCAAACCCAATTTTAAACTAATTGTTATTAACGTTTACTCACGTCCATCTAGCCTATCTCAAGATTCTCCGATTTTCGACTTATCTACTAGTTTACCAGACCTACCTAAACATGATAGATTAATAATTGCGGGTGACTTTAACTGTCAATACGAACCGCTAGTTGATCTCCCATATATATTAGAAAACGAGGAAGATAATTGTAATCTAATACCAGATCCCCAAATCCAGAAGGTAAAGGCTTGGACCCCATTAGTTATGCAAATTAATGCATTTGTCCTTACGCATTCATTGAGGGCCTGCAATGGTCGTCTAAAATCAGACCAGCCAGGGAAACCTACCTTTAAAAGGGACAATTATTCCTCCCTAATAGACTATATTCTGGTGGAGGTATCTTCTTGGAATAGCATTGTAGACTTTACTGTCATTTCTAGATTTGACAGTGACCACGATGCGTTGTTGCTTGAGCTATTAATTCCTGTCTCTCAAGCATCTTCTACTACTGGCCCTATGGCCGACCGGAACCTTTTTCTGGACAATAATAAAAGAAGAATTAGATGGGATGCAGTTAAACGCACCCCGGACAAAATCTTAGAACTCTATGGGCTGATCCTCCCAGCGCTTCTCGAAACTGAAAGGTTATTTACCCCACTTCCAAGCGATTGGGACTTACAAGCGGTAGAATCAACTTACCTGCATCTTACCTTGGCTCTTAAAACATTTTTTAATCCCCCATCAACTAAGTCCAGGCATAATCACTTTTTTAATTCCTGGTATACTAAAGAATGTAGGCAGGCAAAATCCGCTCTTATTAATGCAATAAAAACAAAAAATAAGGCTGTATTGAAGCCCTCCAGGAAGCTTTATTACGAGACTATTAAAAATGCAAAAAAGTCATGGGAATTTGAGAAATGGGAGGCCCTCAAAATTGCCCTTTCTAATAAGGACATGAGGGGATTTTGGAAAATTATCGCCAACTCGGGCAATAAGGACGAACGATCCCCGACTCTACCGAATATTGCAGCATCTGCCTGGGAAGCTCATTTTAAGTCATTGTACTCAACTGGAGATGATCTGATTCCTACGGAGGGTCCTCTTCAGCTAGCACAATTTGACTCTTTAAATGAAATTACGGCGCAAGAAGTCGAGGGTGCTATTAAAACCCTCTCTACATCTAAAGCACCTGGCCTAGATAAAATCCCCGGGGACCTATATAAAGAAGAACCCTTGATCTGGGTTCCTTATTTATGGACCTTATTTAACGCCATCATGAAAGGTATGAATATCCCAGATAAATGGCTAGGAGCTGAAATATTCCCCATTTTTAAAAAAGGATCACCGTTGCTTCCTGCAAATTATAGGCCAATTAGCCTAATAGATGTAGCACAAAAGCTGTTTGCTAGAATTTTACTTAATCGTCTGCATTCTTGGATGGAAGAGATGAATATCTTGAGTGATTTACAGGCAGGATTTAGGAAAAGGGTGTCAACTGTTGACCAGCTCCTAAGGCTGCAATTATTATTCTGGAAGACAGTATCAGTGGAGGGTGGCAGCCTCTATCTGATATTTGTCGACCTGAAAGCAGCTTTTGATATGGTCCCAAGGGCTAAGCTCTGGGCGGTATTGCACAAGCTGGGAGTCCCCTTGGACCTACTAGCTATGATCATAAGACTGCACACTGGCAACTATGCGCAGGTCCGATATGGTAAGGCAGGCCAATTAACCGCGCGCTTTCCAGTCAACAGAGGAGTCAGGCAGGGATGCGTGCTAGCCCCTACCCTGTTCTGTCTTTATGTTAACGCTTTGGTTAATCATATTAATAAAACGGACCGTAGTGACTCCCCTAGACTTAATGGTAGAAAGGTTCCAGTCATGCTATTTGCAGACGACACCCTTCTGCTATCCAAATCCCCGATGGGCGTTCAACGTGTTTTAGATAGTTTTTTAGCATTTTGCATTGACCATGGGCTCGAAATAAATATTTCGAAAACTAAATACATGGTTTTTAACCCAGCTAATACAACTCGGCCTAATCCCACACTCAATGGAACAACTCTAGGAAGGGTCTCACTATTCGATTACCTAGGGATCACACTTTCTGAGTCTTTTTCCTGGGCTCCCCAACTAGACAAAGCAGCTATGCGGCTTGCCCAACTATCTGGTGCGATATTAAGAATGGCTAAATATACCACACACAGGGCCCCTGGCCCCGCTGCAGAAATCTACAAAGTGCAAGTAAGAAATGCAGCTCTATATGGGGCAGAGTTGTGGGGCCATTCTCAGTTGAAAGGTCTTTCTCTATTAGAGAACAAGTTTATTAGACTTTTATTGGGCTTACCGCAAAGCACCCCTTTAGTACCACTACGTCTTGATCTGGCAATACGACCAATAGATGAAGAAGCTGGCCTACGTCCTTTAACATACTGGCGAAGACTTTGGCTCACAGATGAGCTAGGGTCCTATTGTCGTGATCTTAGTTCAATAATTTCAGTTAGCACTTCTAAGAAGTTTCCCTGGCTTGTCTATATTAAGGAGATGTGCTACAGGATTGGTTTGCCTGAACTCTGGACTAGTCCTGGGGTATTTTGTTTGACGCTCTCTCGTGTCAAACTGGTCCAGGCATATAGGCAGCATAAGCTAAGTGTATTACAACAAAACACAACTCTTGGCAGTCTTTCGAGACAGTTTTTGTTAAATAAAGACCAGTATATTTTTGAATCATTCCTGAATGAAGTGCACCCATCTCTGGCAAGGAAACTATATATCCAATTTAGGCAGGGCACCTTACCTCTTAGGGACTTTACTAAGAACTGGTCCAAACAAAGAGAAAAAATTTGCCCAGCCTGTGGAAGGTCGTCTGAGACAATAATCCATGTATTGTTTCTTTGCGTTGCATATAGAGCCCCCAGGAAGTATTGGCTCATTCCTCTATGTAGGAGCTTAGGATTTACAAGATGTACTGAAGCCTATCGCATTTTAGCCACCGACACAAGTACTGTTGTAGTGTTTGCTGTTTCACGTTTTTTACATGCAATGTGGATTAAGCGTCTTAAGTACTAAAGAATCGTATGCTGCTATGTATATTTTCCATGGTCTATTTTAAAATCAATTTCTTAATGTTTTTTATTATGCTCAAGTTTGCTTTTTATATGTATTTTATGCAACTTTTATGATCCTTTGATCGAAATAAAGTTTACAAATGGAATGGAATGGTAACCTACCTAGTGATGACCGGCAAGACTTTAGTTAGTCATCGAAGATAAAATGTTATCCAGTCATATGTGTCTGTCGATGTGGCACATATGTTTGCTTAAAATTAGTGTCATGATCAATGCATGTTGAGATTTTTAAAAGGTTGAAGGAAACTCGATTCTTCGTAAAATGTATTTATTTCTTGGGTTCATCTGTTTGTGGTTACCATGCAAATCATCAAGGGTATAAAATGAAGAATGAAGCGGATACTTTGCAAGTGGTGAGTCCAGAAGGGAAATAGTACTCCTAATCATAGTGGAAGCATTCAGAGAATAGGGTTTAACCATATTTTCAGTTTGCACCATGCCACCAGCAGCAAGGAAAACAATTACAGCAAAGATCTTGATTTCACCAGCACAGGAGGAAGGGGACAGAAATCTTCAACAATGGCTAGGAATGCACCTCAAGCCTCCAGACAATTAATACCCTCACTGTTATTCTCTCTGGCAGTGAAGAGCATTGCGCAAAATCCAAGCGTGATTTTGGTGCTGTCTTTTTCAGAACCTTGTTTAAGATTTTGTGGTACAGAGGCAAAATGCATATTGGCATACAGGTTATATATAATACGGGTATAATTGAAAATCACAATTCAATATGGCACATAAACATGGGAGAGTTTAATGCAGAAACTATGTGGGTGACTGTGGAGGCAAAAAACCCTTACAGTCAAAGTGAGAGGCAATAAAGTGCCACCCACCCTAGTATAACAGGAACAAACATTGCTGATAAGCCGGAGGGAGAGCTGGGACTACATAAACCCCAACTGTGCAGTTCTGCAAACATATAACCTGAGCCTCCATGATAAGCATGTGCATTTCTACATATTTACGGAATGGATTCTGTACTTTTTTCAGATGTACTCATCTTATCTCTTATTAGTGTCAGTTTTTCATTGAATAAGTTGACCAACACCGTTTGGGGGGCTGAGGGAGGTGGACAATTTGCAGGAACGAGCAATGGTGAGCCTTGTGGCAAGAATCATGTGAGTAGGAAGTCTGTCTGTTAGGCTGACAAAAGGTACTGAAAAGATCAGGACACTGGAGATGCGCAGGTACGTTTTTATTAGGCCAGCAGGACCGATGCGGCCACTTCTTCCTTTAACAACTGTAACTTCCCAACAGTCCCCATTCTAGAATCCAACCCAACAACATTCTACTCATGCCTTCGCGCGCAACCACGTGAGTGGCCAGAGCAGAAGCAATGCAACCCAGCACATCTTTCCCCAATACAATAAACAAAAGAAAATTAAAAACCATAAACATTCAAATTAGAAATATTTCTATAACATGTCTAAAAATACCTTAAGCTTGTAAGCATTAAGCTCTTTAACATAGCAAAAATAAATGTTGACGGCCAGGCAATTACCATTAAATTAATGCATAACATACTCTCGGAACTTTGTTGGCAACCTAGTTATCCAGTATTGGGGTATCATTCATAGATTCACATGCCTGAATCATTCCCCGTCGCCGAGGCGGGAGTCCCGGTAGATAAAAAAGTAGTGCCAAAAATAATTAGTAGTAGTAGTAGTAGGCCCAAAGAAAAAAGGCCCTATCTACCTCGTTATGTAAAAGAACCCAAGAATTGGTAACAACCAATCAGACATCAGCACCCTTCTAGAACCCTCTCAGCAGAGCCAGCTCTCCTCAGATTTTCACCGCACGTCGTGTGGAAGGGAGTCTCCCTGAGTGCCTACTCAGTTTCTTCTTTTTCTTCAGTAATGTCTGACAAGAAAGCTTTGTTTAAACCCTGCAGGACCTGTGATAAGAAGAGGGTCCATGTAGACGACCAGCATGAGGAGTGTATTTACTGTCTGCATCCTAAGCATGTTGCTAAGGATTGTAGAATTTGCCGGACTTTCCCTCCCAAGACCTTAAGGGACAGAGGCAAGAGTATTATTATGGTTGAAATCTTCCTCGGCTGAGGAGGATGACAGGGCCTCGACATCTAGCAAAAGGGCTAGATCTATTGATAGTTCTTCCAGTGAAGGGAGAAAACATCATAAGGCCTCTCATGTAACTTCTGACCATTCGCAGAAGTCACAAGACTCTGAGAGATCCAAGAAGTCTTCAGCTTCTAAAACCGTGAGTAAATCTCAGGTTAAGACTTTGTCAGTGGGATCGTCATATACTATCTCTGTGACTTCTGCTGCTCCTCTGTCGACGGCTACAGTCTCCACTACTTCGATATCTTCACCTATCATGTCTCCTAAAACATCTAAGACTCCGTCGACAACTGCGTCGACGTCGAGCATGAAGGAAGTTCTGTCAATGACGACATCGTCGATGAGGACATCGTCGACGAAGACCCCGTCGACGACGACGAAGACCCCGTCGACGACGGCGAAAACCCCGTCGACGACGGCGAAGACCCCGTCGACGACGGCGAAAACCCCGTCGACGACGGCGAAAACCCCGTCGACGACGGCGAAGACCCCGTCGACGACGAAGGCGACGACTACAATCCCGACGACGACGATCCCGACGACGGCGAAGACCTCGTCGACTATGACGATCCCGTTGACGCCTCAGAAGGCAGCAATTCCGTCGACGACGGGAAGCCCGTCGACGAGAGGTTTCCTTAAAGCGATTCCACCAACTACTCATGTTACGCCTATTGCGTACACGCATATTCAGTTAAACTTTTCACAAACAGAATTACAGTAATATTTCTCCTTTGCTGCCTTCGCATATCTTAGACTCTTATGCAGAAGAGGATGATTTTGAAGAGGAGGATGATGAGGGTCCTTTCGGAATAGCTCGGCACCCCTCGGATTTACATATAAAGTGTCAAGAGGTGGATGAGGAAGAAGACTATCATGAGCATGCTTACCAGGAAGGCCTTGCTACACCAGTTTACAGGCATCCTTCAAGGGATTGGGATCGTAGAGAAACGAGTCATCTCCCGCCTACACTGATTCAAGATCTTCAGGCCATGCTGGCGGATTACCGCCAACGCTTTCCTCCACAACAACCTCTTCCTAATTTACAACCGACTGAAGAGTCACAAACGGACATTACAAATTCGCCGCTTCACCCTGCTGGTTCGGGGACGCAATCACACCATGATACCATTTCCTCTGATGAGGAAGATATCGAAGAAGGTGAAGTGCCGGATAAGGACACCACTCTGGATCCTTGGGATGACTACATTATTCCCATGCCTTCTCCACCCATTCCTCAGCCATCGGATTCTCCTCCAGAGGATATAGGTGGCTTTCACAATTTAATGCAACGTGCCGCAGTCAGGTTTCAACTACCAGTCACTGTGGAGCATACGGATTGTTTCCTCCATGATTTTAAAGAGGAGCAAAGGAAAATTACCAGAGCAATTCCCATCATTGATTTTCTATGGAATGAGGGGTTAAAAATTATGAAGACACCTGCTTCCGTACCTGCGGTCCTCCCTCGTATTGACAAGAAATATCGTGCTCCTCCAGAAACGCCTTCTTGTCTAATCTGTCATCCCCGACCAGATTCCGTTATATCGCAGGCTGCTCAACAAAAGTCCAGAAATCCAGCTATGCCGATATCAACGCCGCCGGATAGGGAAGGACGAAGATTGGATCTTATCGGTAAGAAGTTCTCTACTATGGCGGCAACTTCTATCAAAGCTGCAAACTCTTTGGCCATACTTGGTCGCTATGACCGCCAGATGTGGTCAGAATTCTCGGAATTTATAGACCTCATTCCTGAAGATCGTCAACAAGAGGCAAGGAAGATACTTCTAGAGGGAGAACGAGCCGCATCAGAGATCATAGACTGTGCTCTGGATATTGCTAATACCAACTTTAGACAACTTGCAGGGGCTGCAGTTCTTAGGCGTCAAGGATGGCTTAAGGCAACATCTTTTAGGCCAGAGGTTCAAGCCAAAATCATTGATATGGCCTATGACGTAGAATCCTTATTTGGGAAACATATAGACGAGGCCCTCCTAGCGATCAAGACCGATACGGATACAGCTAAGTCACTAGCTGCTCTCCAATACAAACGGGGATCTTTCCGTGGTGCAAGAGGACGAGGTTTTGTATCAAGGGGAAATCATCAAAGTCAGCAGAACAGACAATATCAATCTCAATATAGACAGCCTTATGGACGATCATCATACAGGCAATCTTCCTCGAATAGTTTCTCTCGTCAGGGAGGAAGAAGGCGATCGAACAATCAAGGTCGCGACGGCAACAAGAAGCAATGATTTACACTGGACGCCAGTCATCCCTCCTTCCCTTCCAGTGGGAGCAAAGATATCAACTTTTGCACACAATTGGGAAGAGATCACCTCGGATCGTTGGGTCATCGACCTAGTCAGAAACGGTCACACCCTGGAGTTCTTAAAACAACCTCCTACTGCCCCGCCCAGGGGTCCCCTCCCCCTCGTCTTCACTTATTGTTCAAAGAAGCTTTAATAATGCTCCGCAAGAACGCAATAGAGAAGGTTCCTTCGTCCCAGAAGGGAACCGGGTTCTATTCTCGATTTTTCCTCATAAAGAAAAAGTCAGGGGAGTGGCGCCCGATTCTGGACCTCCGCAAGCTCAACAAATTTCTAAAGAAGCAGAGTTTTCGGATGGTTACGCTGGCCGAAGTTTTGAGCTGCCTGAACAAAGGGGATTTTATGGCTTCTCTGGACCTGGAGGACGTGTACTTCCACATTCCTATCCTTCCCAAGCATCGCAAGTACCTGCGATTTTGTAGTGGCTGGCGTCCACTATCAGTTCAAAGTCCTCCCGTTTGGGCTGAAATCTGCTCCAAGAATTTTTACAAAGTGTCTCGCACCAGTAGCAGCGACTCTAAGATCTCAGGGAATACAAGTATTTCCGTACTTGGACGACTGGCTGCTCAAAGGCCCTTCGAAGCAGACTACCGTAGAGGCAGTTTCAGCATGCCTAGGTCTATTCTCAAACTTAGGCCTCACTCTCAACAAAAGCAAATCTCAACTGCTTCCTCTTCAAAGGATTCAGTTTCTGGGAGCGATGCTGGACACCAGACAATGCAAGGCATTCTTGTCAGAGGAACGTCAGCTTCGTTTACAAAAGCTAGCACTATCAATCGCAAGAAGAAAGTCAGTTTCTGTCCGGATGTTTGCGTCTCTTCTGGGGATGTGTTAATCAACAATAAATCTTGTACCTTTAGCACGGCTCCGAATGAGACCTCTGCAGGAGCAGTTACATCTGCAATGGAAACAGGCCGTTGGGTCGTTCAACGACTCCATCATGATAACACCTCACATGATGGTCTCTCTGCATTGGTGTTCTCAGATGAAAAACCTGGCTCCGGGCCTTTCTTTTCTAACATCTCCTCCAGAATTCGTGGTAACAGACGCCTCCGTGGAGGGGTGGGGAGGACATCTCCAAGATTTACAGATTCAGGGACGATGGTCCCAAGAATACCGCCAACAGCATATCAACAGATTGGAGCTTCGCGCCATTTTTCTCACTCTGCAAGCTTTCCTCCCAAGAATTGCAGGGGCCTCAGTTCTGGTCCGGACGGACAACACGACCAGCATGTATTAAATCAACAAGCAGGGAGGAACGAGGTCACTGTCCCTTTCGCAGGAAGCTCAGGAACTATGGGAGTGGCTTACAACACACAAGATAACCTTACGAGCGGAGCAAGTCAGGGGCCTTCACAACACGTTGGCCGACAACCTAAGCAGATCTCTGGCAGGCTGTCACGAATGGGAGATAGAGCAGAAGCAACTAGACGAAATTTTTCAATTATGGGGCAAGCCAGCCCTGGATTTGTTTGCTACAAAAGAAAACAAGAAATGCCGCTATTACGTAAGCAGATTCCCTCAACAGGGATCAAGAGGAAATGCCCTGTCCATGAGATGGTCAGGGCTTTGTGCGTACGCTTTTCCCCCGATATCACTAATTGCGAAAGTGATCCGCAAAGTGAAGATGGAAGGTTGCCGTCTCATCCTGATTGCACCCCGTTGGCCAAGGCAATATTGGTTCCAGGAGCTACTTCTTCTAGCTCACAGCTCCATCCGTCTAGTACCAACAATCACGATGTTGACAAGGGAAAGGGGTCAAATACTCCATCCAGATCCACAGTCGCTGCACTTGCACGCATGGCTCCTGATTTCTTAGAATACAAAGATCTAACCATTTCACAGGAATGCCGTGAGATTCTATCTAAATCACGCGCGCAAAGTACATTAAAAACTTATCGTTTAAAGTGGAAACGATTTTGTCATTGGTGCGAGGGGAAGGATGTCCATCCTTTACAAGCTCCAGTAGAACAAATCCTTCCTTATTTGTTATCCCTGGCCAAATCTGGGCTTGCATTCTCATCAATAAAAGTTCATCTTGCGGCTCTATCAAGATTCAGGAAGAGTACTTCTAAACCTTCGCTCTGTTCCTCTTCATTAATAAAACAATTTATGAAGGGGCTATTCCGTGTTTTTCCACCAATTCGTGCACCTCCTCCAGAGTGGGAGTTGAACACAGTACTAGCTCAATTAATGAAAAGACCGTTTGAACCTATCCACAAGGCTGAGCTAAAATTTTTAACATGGAAGGTGGCTATTCTTTTGGCTCTTCTATCGGCTCGAAGAGTCAGTGAGATTCAAGCGTTCACCATCTCAGAGCCCTTTTTGCAGTTCTCTAAAGATTATGTTACTCTCAGGACAAATCCACGATTCATCCCTAAAGTTCCGACTCAGTTCAACTTAAATGAGCCAGTGAAACTGAAAGTTTTCTTTCCAAATCCAGCCACTCCATCTGAGCGAGCGTTACATTCGCTTGATGTAAAACGTTGTCTGAAATTTTACTTGCAAAGGACATCAGGCGGTCCAATCAATTGCTAATAGCTTATGGTCAAGCTACACTTGGGTCTGCTGTGACTAAAGCGACTATAGCCAGATGGTTGGCTTCTACAATTCATTTTTGTCATGATAAAGCCAATAAACCTTTACAAAGGAAGGTCAGGGCGCATTCTACTAGAACTATGGCAGCATCTACTGCATTGTTCGCAGGAGTATCCTTGGAAAATATTTGTCGTGCTGCAACGTGGAGGAATGTTCACACATTCACGAAGCACTACTGTCTGCAATCTACTCTGCAGGAAGATACAGCTGTAGGACAAGCCGTACTTCAACATCTTTTAAACTAAGGTCAGATATATGTTTTACTTATTATGAGCGATTTCATGAGTTGTGTATATTTATGCATTTTCAATTTGCTGTTTATAATTGCTATTTCTTAAGCTACATATTTCATTTCTTTGTGTAAGATACATGTTTGGATTTTAAGAGAGGACATCTTATACCTTCTAGTTATCAAATTGCGGGCGTAATTGGGAGTGTATCAGCAATAGTCTCCCACCATCCGCAAACGACTGTATGCTTGGCATACTGCTTGCTACTCTGATTCAGGCATGTGAATCTATGAAAGATACCCCAATACTGGATAAGAAAACAAGTTAATTACCTGTAACTACAGTTATCCAGTATTGGTATCTTTCATAGATTCACATGCACCCACCCTCCTCCCCGCAGAGTCAGTTCTCTATGTTTGGGATATGTGCTTTCCACTCGTGCTAGGAAAATCTGAGGAGAGCTGGCTCTGCTGAGAGGGTTCTAGAAGGGTGCTGATGTCTGATTGGTTGTTACCAATTCTTGGGTTATTTTACATAACGAGGTAGATAGGCTTCTAAGATATAGGCCTTAGGGCCTTTTTTCTTTGGGCCTACTACTACTAATTATTTTTGGCACTACTTTTTTATCTACCGGGACTCCCGCCTCGGCGACGGGGAATGATTCAGGCATGTGAATCTATGAAAGATACCAATACTGGATAACTGTAGTTACAGGTAAGTAACTTGTTTTCTTATCCTGGAAGAAGGTACAGGGGCCCTCGCCTCAAAGTGCTCCTCTCCATGATCGGCTTCAGACCCATGCTTCCCGAACACACCATCTTGATGTAACTTAGTCACTGTGATTTTACTTTTGTTCCACCCTCTGCCATCTTTCAATTTCACTGCACTCCTGTTGACTCTCACAACAGTCTTAAGGTCAGAGAACCTATATTCTCCCTTAGTTAGAATCCTAGAACATTTTGCCCTAACCTGATCACTAACATTCACTCTCAATTCTCTGGTCCTTCTGCTGAACATATTTGTTTTGAGCTTCTACTCTCTCTTATTGCCTACTTCCCTTATTTTTCCTTTGGGTAACTCAAACTCACCTATCCATCTCCTCAACATTTTGGAAGAGGGAACTCGTCCTCTCAACAAAATGAACGGAGAAATCTCCGTGTCAGCGTTGGCTATTGTGCGCACTGCCCGTAACATTTTCTTCAGTTCTTGCTTACAATTCAACCCACTGGCTTTTGACAGTTGTACATTCTCCTTGATCAGCCTGTTAAATCTCTCTACGAGACCATTGTAAAGAGAAGTTCTAGTATGTTTTATGCCCATGAATTTCATAAAGTCCCCAAATTGCGTCGCAGTGAAGTGACATCCATTATCGGAAAGTGCCTCATCAGAAACCCCTTCCATTTAAAAAAATAAAATAAAATGCCTTATTTAAAAAATGGGTATAATTTGTTGTTAGTGAACTAAATTGATTTTCAAAAGAGAAAGTTTACCAAAATCTGACACGTAGACTGTTTACTAGAATCCGACACAGTCAGTTTTCATGAATTCAGCAAAGATTATCATGATGCCGAAGCAGGATTAATTACAAATAAATACATTTTTCTTCCTTGTAAAAACAACATGCAGAGTTCTCATTCTAACAGTCGCACTGAACCAATCTTCAGCGAAAACAAGCCTGCTTATATTTAATATGCAGGTAGAATCTACCCACGTTACTTGACAGAGCACAGTATGTTGTGTATACATTCAATTGAGTTTTAAAATAAAGGATACTTATTGCAATGAATTCTAAACTAAATGTGTCATAACGGCAAACTTTAGCTGTGTTCCGCTTATGTGTTTTTTTTTATAGTGCTCTTTTACACAGGCAAGGGTGTGGTCCGCAATTCACTAAAACTTCCACATACATAGCACATTTCTGCAACTTCATTTGAATGACCTGTACTATGCACCACAACTATCCTATTACCCAACCAGTTAATTTGAATCCATTTATGTTTTTTAGTCATCTGAGTATAAATACAACAAGCAGATGTTCTTAAAAAATGCTGCCATCTGGACAGAGAAGCATGCTGTTCAGGGGAAGGAGGTAAGATTAAAACTTCCTTTGATGTTAGCTGGGTAAATATGAAAAAATAGAACTTGGCCTATGGGGGGACTGAATGAATTTCCTTTGGTAGATAATTCGTTTTGTCCAAGCATCTCTTTGATTGTTTATGATCAGGGCTGCTTGTTTTATGGTATTTCTTTTTTTTTAATCTCTTAATCAGAAATGAGGGTCTGGGGTTCTGGTCGCCTTAAAAAACCCTCATTCACGAAATAAGCGCGGTTGCTGTATATCTTGTTTCTCTGCAGGAATGGTTACGTGAAAAGCATCATCATAGGGTCTTGGTTATGCTTTCCTCCACCTGGAGGAAGACCAACTGGTATTTACAGTAGTGATTAGATAACATGAAGGTAAGGGTGCAGTGTCATTAAAATTATCTCCATCTGTCGATCTTGGATTGATTATGTCGAAGATGGGGTAGAGGTAAAAACAAGGTGGTGGTGCGGTGATTGAAGGGAAACTGTTCTATCGCGCCTGTTTGAAAACGTGGCTGGTCGACATGTTTTAGCCCAGGTGTGCCCAGTAGGGTCTGGGGGCTTTCTTCAGGACCAATGGAGAGCACATTGTCCAGTCGTAACGTGGAAAGATAAGTAGTGCACTTACCCTTCTTCTTAAGTGCGCCTGTTCGCACACTTTCGAGTTGTATATGTAATTGTGTCTACAACTTAAATCTCGTTCTATGGACAGAGTTGGACCCGATGTCACTGCTGTAAAAATCCGGATTTTTGTGTTGGGGAATATGGAGTGTATAGAATTCTTGCCATTGTCAGATTTTGTATTTCATTGATGGATCCAGGGTAGTTACTGGAGTCAGAGTCCGTGGAGTAACATAGGCCCCGCAACCCCTGTGATGTGGGGGCCCTCATCACAGTACCCTGACCTGAGGGCTCCTGATTAAGTCCGGAGAGGGGCCCCTCTATGTAGGGGTGGGGCTCAAGTTTCGTTACACTACTGGTCAGTCTCTCATGACTCTGCCTTCATCTGTTTTTTCATAGCCTTTGGTAAGCGTCTCTACTGAGCCATAATGATTTTCCCCGTCCACCATCTCCAAAGAGGGCAGAATGCCATCACTTATCTTCTCATTAGACTACACAAAGTTCCCCATATCTTCCCCAACTTTTCCTTCATCACGTACTCCCCATTACTCTAACAAAAGAAATCCAGTTCAAACACTTTGTCTTATGTCAACAAATCCAACTAAAAGGGTATCCTTTCCTCATTTTAGAAAGTCTCCCACAACATGCCTGTCAGATACTTTTACCCACGCACACCAAGTGCGGGCAGAGCTTCAGAAGTCATCCCACTTGCGACCTGGCACAAAATGAAGAAAAGGAGACTTGTCACTAGACCCATGGAAGAACACAGATTAACCACTAAAGGGGGGGGGGGGTAATAAAGATAGTACTATAGAAGGAGAAAATAGGAGGGAGGAAACAGAAGAGGGAGATCTTTGATAAATAATTGGTGAATTGTGGGAAGAAGTGATCATTAGATCAGGCAACAAGGGATCTGCACACATTCGCTTATCAAGCACTACCTGGATTAAAAAAGATGGGATCCAAGTCTTTTTAAGGGAGTAGTGATCAAAGAAGGACTCTTCCCCATCTCTTATTTTTTTTCTTATTCTAATGTGGTCAGTGAATTTTGGCTTTGTGGAATACCCAATGAAACAAGGAAGCGCATAACCTGACAAAGTCGTAAGAAACCTCTTTCCTGCTGCAAAACCCTCTGACTATTAAAATGGAGATCTTATCAGTGACCACAACAGAAAAGTGGAACAGGTATACACTAAACAATAAATAATGGTATACATGAATGTAATACTCCTGTGCACGTTTACCCAAGCAATTACAATTGCATAAATGTTCTAGAGATAGACATTTCCTGAGCCAGGGCAAGAGCGCGATCGACATTTCCTGAGCCAGGGCAAGAGCGCGTGTTACAGCAAACTTTACAGTTGGAACATATGTCTAAATCAAAACTGTCCAGGCAGCTGTGGTTTGCTAATGCTGTGGGACAATTTTTGCGACTTGGTAGGCCTGGTGATCATAGATGGAGAAACCAAAGAATGGTGACTGTTAAACACTGGTGAAATGACTGAACTCAATAGATACATCCATTATGGACATCTGTCAGGAAGGGACTATACAAGCATCAACATATCAACCAAATCCAGAGAGACTCACTTATGCCTCGCAGTGGGAACGTAAGAAGCTATAGAAAGTCACTTGTCGTTGGGCCATCAACAAAAAGTACAGGCCTGATGGATATCAAGGCCACGAGACAAATCAAGATCACCCCTCAAGGAATGACAAGAAACCTGCCAAGAGCGTCCAACCCATTTCTCTGTGATGTTATTGACACACCTATGTAAGACAGTGTAAATACAGTGAAAACATAAAGGTCCCTGAAAATTATGAATGTGAGCTACAGGAGGATTGTTAAAATAAAGTATAATAACCATCAACCGAATGGAGGTTTTAGACCAAAAGTTAGGTGTATTATGTTTTATACTAACTCTATATTAACTTGCTCAGAGCTGAGAAAATCCAAGACCATAGTTCCTGCATGACACCAGGCCCTCACCGATATTGAAAGGGATATACTTGAACCGGCAGTTTAGCGCACAACTAGGGGACTGGATTACTTTGTGGTGCGTTATGAGCTATTGGCAGATAGGCCCTCTGGTTTGACGGCCCACTAACTCACATCGTAGTTACTTTTTAAATTTTCCTTGCTTCTCTTGATTTGCGGACTGCTTCCCGTCCCGGTTTTCTATTCACAACTGTCCATTCTTACACCCTCCATAATCATATGTCCTGTGCATCAACCCCTTAACCCACTCCTATGTAATGATTCGGGGACTACAGACTTCCTGGGTACACAGGCCATTCTCAAGTGCTAAAAAACAGTTTATACAGGAACACAAGAGGACATTACCCATAGCCCACAGTTAATAGATATCTGTATCGACGGATCAAGCCCAAACATAAACGCCTATGATCATTTCAACTGACTTGATTAGGTACATAGACAATGTACACAAGTGTATACTGTCTCAAAATAACACCTGGGGCTGTAGGGACCACTTGAAAGTACCCACTTAATAATTTGCTATATTAACAGGGACCAACCTTAATACCCCTTTAGCTTAGTTACGGGTACAGGCTGCCACATAAGTCTAACAATTGTGAATGGGCTGACACATTTTTTTAAAGAGAGAGAAATCCATTGACTCAAATGCCCTGCCATAATGTTACTTCAAAAAAGAGAGTGAAAGAGAATGCAAAACTAAAACAGGATTTGGTGAAGAAAGTGATATGTTCAAGTTAGACATACAGCACAAGCTTAGGCACAGGCTCTCATAAACTTTACAGGAAAAGAGGAGTAACTATTTTAATGAGGAAACCTCTGCTAGCAAGAGTTTTGCAAACATGGTCTAAACCAGCCGGACACTATATTTTGCTAAAAGGGAAATTGAAAACATTAAGGTTGTGTTAGGCTCAGTTAATGCTCCTGTTGGGGACAAAGACTTTCTTGCATCCATATATAGAACATTACTGTCTATTGCATGGACAGATGTAGTATGGAGGAGGAGACTGGAACCTGATGAATTAAGGTCCGACTCCATTTTTGAGTAGGCCCCAACTCCCATTTTAGGTACTGCAAGTCTCCATCTTTCCCGATTTATGCAGAATCCTTGTCATGTCTGCCATTAATGCAGATGTTGTCTGATCTTATCTTTCTAAGCACAGTGGAAGTGTAAAGTTAATCATTCTTTATTCAGTTCAAAACAAGTTAACCATAAAAGAATTATAATACTGTACAGTATAAAATTGAAATACAATCAAAACCGACTATCAAGTGCATGTTTGGCTGCATTGATGACCAAGGAAAAGCAATAATTCAAATAGTCATAGTCTAGAAAACATCACACAAATCTTTATCAGTCTAATGTCATAGTGTCCCTCATCCTGACAGCACAATTTAAAATACAGGCATCATGAAAGCAAGTTTGGAAATCAGTTAACTTCTGTAAGTATTGCAGACCAGGCCTGGCTTGCCTAAAATTCATTCTAGTAAAAAGTATCTTTTTTTGAAAAATCATCTGCGCATATGTGAATAAGAAGAACAAACAAAAACAAAATGCAGTGTATCTTGAACAGAGCAACCATCACAAAGGCAGGGAGTATCAATGTTTTCTGCAGTCCAGGCATTTGCACACTCAACAGATGAATTAAGTTGAACCTGGAACGTTTCAACAAAAGCAATAAGTGCTTGACAAATCATAATTTAGATATGGTTCCAAGAACAAAGTAGTTTGAACCAAAATGTAGGATCCCACAGAAGGCAAGGACAGGCCTCCAATTTCCCTTTCATCGAACTTAGATGTAAAAAAAGCACTCTTAACCCCATGCAGTGTCCTCCATAACGACAGTTTCAGATTGAAGAAACAAATAGGTTTGTGTCTGTTACCACAGTGCCCCTGATCCCATTGCAGGGATTGTTAGTAACCCAAAAGCAATCACTCTGCTTCAGTAGTGTATTGGGTAGGGTTCCGTGGGCTACAATAACCTTTCTTTCACTTTCAGCATTGGTGCATTGAACTGAGTTCACCTGTGTCACCCGTGAGTGGGAAAGCAAATCTTGTAGAACTACGCCAAAGTCGTAGTTTACACAACAGTAGTAATTTCCTACGCACTTGATTAATCGGGTAATCGTAGACCACACTTTAGTAGACCCCAGGCAATTAACAAACCCATTAGAATGGGATTATATATTGACCTCTTTCACACATGGGACTTCATGTCGACTTTTGCTTGAAAGGGTAAATCTTATGAAGAGTAGTTGATGTTTTGATCATAACAAATAGTGCATCTAATCATGACCTCATTATTCTGTTCTTAAAAATCGACCTTATAAGCCCTTTTAAAGGCCTCTCGTGATGGTATATAAATACAGTCTTCCAGAAGATGAAAAACGACTGGTATTCCCTCACATTATAGTTGACTTGAAATTAGGGCTTGGCAACCTCTGCACATAACAAATGGACCATAGGGAAATTATATGAGAGAGACGAAATGATGAGCGACTCTGTTTTAGCTAAGTGGAAACCCAGGCACTGTAAAGAGAGGTAACCTATCTTACATCAGTTTGCACTGTGCCACCAAATGTCTTTAGTTAAACTAAAATGTAATGTCAACTAAAAACGCTAAAGAATCTACACATCCATTTCCCACTATCCAAAATAGACTGGGTCAACTACTGACCAATCCAGTGGGATTTACTAATACCTTTGCCTCTTTCTACCAAACATTGTACCTTTCCGATCATACTGATACCAATGTCTTAGAGGACACATTTTTAGCTAAAGTGACACTATGGATTCACTAAACAAAGCAAAAACAAATATTGGAGAAATCTCTGTGCAAGCGATTGCATAACTTATATATGATATGGGCATGGGAAAAGCACCGGGAGATGATGGACTTCCAATAGAACATTAAATGATTTTTTAAAAATTAAAAAGCTTGTACCACTTTTACACCAAGTGTACCGAAAGACTGATGAAAAAGGAGGCTGGACACCAGAATTTATTAGCACTTAAATATTACTTGTACTTAATGCTCATATCACTATTAAATATAGACATGAAAATATAAGCTAGAATATTGTCAAGTAGGCTGAAAATCGTGATACATTACCTCATTCACCCCTTGCAAGTGTGATTTTTCGCAAATCGTTCGTTGACTGTGCATCTAAGGACATTATCTCATATTTTATGGCAAGTAAGGAATAATGAAGATGACAAACTTGCTATATCCATTGTGTGGAATGGGGTGTTTATTTAATGTACAGGCAAAATTGGGTCTATGAGGGGGATTTCATCTTAAAAGTGTAATGGCTATATAAGGAATCGACAGTAGTGAGGAGTTCTGGGGCCTCCGTTTCACAATTCCCTGGGGTGCGAAGAGGTACCAGATCAGTCCGCTCGCTCTCCCCATTCTTTAACATTAGAACCACCAGCAATTGACCTTCATATGTTCAAAGACATAATGGAAGTGACCACAGCAGTAGTAGAAGTCAAGATACTATTTTATGCTCATGACATCTAGATAACCCAACCAATTCCATCCCAGCACAAACTTTTCGGGGCATTGGATCAATTGGGAGAAGTTTGAGGCTTTACCATTGACAAGAACCAACATCAAGTGATACCCCCTTTAAATGAAAGGAATGCCGACTGAAATATTTTTTAATGCTGGTTAATTGGGGTCTCAAAATTAGGAATCTTATTGGACTGCTCATCAGGGAGCCCAAAGGAAATGCATGCTTCTCTCGTGCAGGAAGATCCCAACATTAGTGTACCTAAAGAAGGCCATTAATTGCTTGGCGTGGGGGGGAAACCAATTGTACGTGATAGGATCTAAAGTGGAGGGACACAACCACCATTATATATTGGCTATGCATGTGAGAGTCCATGTCATTACAAGGCTGCATAGCAGATTGCATACATCTGCAGGCACCTACATGGTATAATGAAGTGATCATTATAGATGAGAGTTCCATTTCATGGAAAACTTGGAAAGGCAAAGATTCACCTACCTGCCCACTTATTAAGTGGAGGAGGATAGCTTTTAAGTCAAGTGCTAAGTTACAGAAACATTTCAACCTCCCACAGTGTCCATACTGGAGATATTTGCAACTGATGCATAGTTTATAGAAATGCCTGAGATATAACCTGGAGAGCTTGAGCAATTGGCAGTAAATACATGTATGGATATGTGGTATCTGCAGGGGCATGATAAAGATTAAAAGGAACGCTTGTTGAACAGAAAACACACCAATCCGCATGTGTCTGAAAACATATGGGGAAAACGGATTATCAAATAATCTGAGGAGAAATGTGGGGGCAGCTCCACAATGACAAGGGAACAAGAGGTCTGGCTGAAACAGAGTTGATTTAAATTATTACATAAATGGCTCCACCCAAAGCTGCAAACCCCTGCAGTGAGTCCAACATCTGCATGTTGAAGATGCACAGAACAAAATTGTTGCATTGTACACATTTTGTATGAATATAGTAAACCAGCTCGCTATTAGAACGACCAATGGGATGATATTAAACGGGGATTAGGGATTGTGAGAAGTTGGCCTGGAATATGCTGGTCACTAGTTAAAGTGGCCACCTTGCACCAGTACAATTCGACTCTTATGGTAGATAGGTTTAAGACAACCTTTTAAAGAAAGCAATCCTAGTGGTAGCTGTGGAGAGCAGCCTTCAGGCTAAGTCTTTAGAGGAATTTAAAGCAGCTTGTTTTACCTTATAATCTCTTGCATTACTAAATGAAAGGACCACAGAGATATATATACATATATATATATATATTAATTATCTACTGGCGCTCGCCAGTAGATAGTTATAGTTAGGACCGTGTTTCCATAGGAAATCCGCAACATTCTATTTGGAATAACTTTGGCGCCGGTTGACGAATCCTCGTGAAATTTTCAAAATAGGTGGGGCGCTCTGCTCCGCTCCGCTCCTACCCTGAAAGTCTCGGGGGGGATTCGTCAAGCGGGGGCTGAGAAAAAAGGGGGGTCCCAAAACACGTTTTCCCCATGCAATTTTCCATAGGGACCTTTAGTCCAATGTACAGCCCGAACGGCTGAACAGAATTACTTGAAATTTGGCAGAGAGGTAGTCCTCAGCTCAGGGAAGTGCCTTTTGCAGGTCTGGTGTCAATCTGTTCAGTAGTTCCTGAGAAAATCAAAAGTAAAATCATATATATATATGTGGGCGGAGCCTAACCACACATCTCATCCTGAGATCTGATTGGCTGTCAGCACTTCATCCAAGAAGTGTTGGCAGCCATCTTGGGACCAATATACATGATAGCACCTCATTAAAAAGCATTGCAGTTAATAGAAGGTTTTAAGACTTTAGTTACATTATAAATCATTTGTTGATGGTACCATACTCATTTTAGGAATTGTGGTATGTTCTAAGGTGATTTCACCATGTGAAAAAGCCTTCTGCTGGGATATCATGATTGAGAGAAAAATATTTTCTCATGCTTTTCCCACAGAGGTTTGGAAGGTGATCTATAAGCTAAACTGAGAGCTTATTTTCTGTAAATTCACATTATCTTTCTCAGTCATGTGAGAATGAAGTCTGACATTCTCAGTAAAACATGTACATCCAACAAGGGCAGAGACTGTCAGTTGATTCCTTTGTGTTCTACTGCAGCTTCCCGGAGTGTTCCAAAGAACAACTAGAGCGCTAACAGTCCTACTTATGATAAACGTATGGCACACCTGAAGCCATCTTGCTTGGATTAAAGTGGTAACTCTTAAAACATTTAATTTAAAAAGGAACAAAATGAGGGGGTTCATTTTTCCATAACAAGTATGATTAGTGCTGCAGAAAGAAAAACTAGGGCACATTTTGACTTCTGAAATCCTCTTTTATTTCATTAAAAATTCTGACATGCAGACTGAAACATGCACTTTCAATACCAGCAGCAGTTTTCCCTGGTGAGCAGTAGCTTTACTACAGTGATCTAATGAGCAAAAAGAGTGCTAACATTCTGTATTTATGGCAAATGTGTGACACATCTGAATGCCTTCTTGATGGAATCAAAGTAAAAAGCTGAAAGTCTTTCCTACTGAGGAGACTGCAGTAAATGAGTAAATTAGGAAACTTCATAACAAATAAGTCTCCCAAGATGGCCACCAGAGACAAAAGAGCCCAAATATCACCCAGATGTAGCCCAAGTATAGCCCAATGACAGAATGTCCCAGAGTGTTCTTAAAAACAACTAGAGCGCTTACTGTCTTCATTATGACAAAAGTATGGCACACCTGAAGCCAACTTGATTGGAATAAACTGGTAACACTTAAACCATTTAATTTAAAAAGGAACACAATGGGGGGGTTCATTTTGCCATAGAAATTATGATTAATGCTGAAGAAAGAAAATGAGGGCACATTTTGAGTGACTTCTCAGATCCTCTTCTATTTCAGTAAAAAATTCTGACATGCAGACTGAAACATGCACTTTTAATACCAGGAGCAGACTTCCATGGTAAACAGTAGTTTTACTACAGTGATCTAATGAGCAACTAGAGTGCTAACTTTCAGAATTGATGGCAAATGTGTGACATATCTGAATACCTTCATGATGGAATCAAAGTAAAAAAACTGAAAGCATTTCCTACTGAGGAGACTGCAGTACATGAGGAAATTAGGAAACTTCATAACAAATAAATCTCCCAAGATGGCCACCGGAGACAAAAGAGCCCAAATGTAGCCCAAAATCACCCAGATGTAGCCCAAATATAGCCCAATGACAGAAGTGTGCAAAACACTTAATATTTTGTGTTTTTGCAGTGTTATATAGTGCAGACTTGTCAGGTATTGGAGTGCTTTACATGAGCATTGGTTACATCACACAAGAACAAATTCATTTTGGTTGTAGACATGGGGAGACTAAGTGATTTGACCAGAATCACAGAATGTCGAGCTGAAGCAGAAACTCCAACCTGGTTCCCCAGTTGCAAAGTCTGCAGTTCTGGAAGTAACACCACATCCTCTCCCCTAAGTGCAACATTTAATCAAGTGGTCAACTGGATAAAAAAACATAAAGATAACAAATAATTTAAAAGTGCTTTGTCGCTATTTGAAAACTCAGAAAATATGTCCTTATTTTAGTCTTTTAGAGCACTAACCATAATTTTGATGCCAATAAGACCCTCTCATATATGTAATTTCTAAAGGAAATGCTCTAGGTATTACAGTTTTGATTACATCAAGATGACGTCAGGTGTTCCACACTTTTGTAATAAATATAGAATGTTAGCAATCTAGTTGTTCATTAGGATACTGTTGAGAGGCAGAGGCCAGGGACACGGACTCTGAAAATTGAAGGCAGGTAGGAGGGTGCAAAGGCAACAATTTAACCACACTGAGCAGGCAGGAAGGGCCGTGGCAGCACAACAGACTATGGAGGGCAGTGGAAAGGGGGGCAGGGGCAACAAACCAACAATACAGGACTTGCAAGAGAGGCTGTGGCAATGTAATAGACCATTGTGGGCAGAAGGAAGAGGCAATGGTAGTACAACCATACATGCCAACAGACCCGATTCAGCCAGGAAACGTCCAATGTTTTTAAGCTCAAATGGGCTTTATTTGATCTGTCTCCTGTCTACAATCTCCTCTTTTTCAATGTAACTCAAAGGGGAAAATCAATACCCCAGTTTTTTTTCAAAATCTCCCTCTTACCAAGTTCAAAATGTTTGCAAGTATGGTACATTGGATCATGGAAGGAAATGGGGTAGGGACATGGACTTGGATAACAGAGGACAGGAGGGACATGGAGAGGTGCACCAAACTGACCCTGCAGGGCAGGCATCAGGGTTTGCAGCAGCACAATACACCACACAGGGCATGCGGGACGGGAGTGCAGCACAACAATCCATAGAAAGCAAGAGGGAGGGGACAGGACCATGCACATGGACAACAGAGAACAGAGGGGCAAGAGGCAATGGTAGCTAGCTGACCATGATGGACAGACCGGAGAGAAAGCTGCAGCATAACAGACCATAAAGGGCAGGAGGGACGGATCAGGGGCATTACAATGGAACAGACAAGCCAGGAGGGAGAGAGTAGGGGTCTGCACATGTAAACAGAGGGCTGGGGGCAAGGGGGCAGGGCAGGAGCAGCAAGATAGCCATGGAGGTCAGGCAGGATGGGCACTAGAAGCAAGACACACCATGAAGAGCAACAGTGAGACTGTGATGGCATACACACAGGCCATGGAGGGAAGGTGGGAGGGGGTCAGGGGCAGCTAACTGACCACACAGGGAAGGTGGAAGGGGCCATGGCAGCACAGAAGACCATGCATGGCAAGTGGGAGGGTTAGTGGCAGCACAATGGCTGTGATGGGCAAGAAGGAGGGTGCAGGGGCATGCACAAAGGACGATGGAGGATAGAAGGGAGGGTCAGGACCTGTGCACAGACAAAGTTCAGGGGAAGGGGCCTCACAACAGACCGCACGGGGCAGGCAGGAGGAGCAGTTGCAGCACAACAGACCAGGGAGGGCAGAAGGGTGTGGCAGTACAATGGACCATGTAGGACAGGAGGAAGAGGATAGGGGCATGGCATGTGGACAGGCAGGGTGGAGGTGGCAGGGACAGGTTACAGTCATCTGACAATGCTAGGCAGGTGGGAGGGGAGTGGCAGCTCAACAGAACACTCAGAGTAGATAGGAGTGGCAGGTCCATGGAACATGGTGGGCAAAAAGGATGGAGCAGGGGCATGCACAAAGACATCGGAGGGCAGGGGGAAGGAGAATAGGGGCAGCAAGCTAAGCACAGAGTTTAAGCAGGAGGTCAATGATGGGGCATAGAATTGGGCAATGGAGGGCAGGAGGAGGGGACTGGTACATCATACTAAATTGAGGGCAGTGGCAACACATCAGACCATGCATGGCAGGAGGGAGGAGGCTAGTCCATGGATTCACACAAGAGAGGATAGGGAGGAGGGGGATGGGGCAGCAAGCTAACTGTTCAGAGAAGGCGGGTATTAGGAACTTTATTGTTTTTAAAACGTGTGTCTGTGCGAACTACTTAAAATATGAACAAGTATGCAGCATAATCTCACTTTTATTCAGGAAGAAGAGGACGTTTGTGCCTGTGACTCCGGGCTCACTTGGCAGAAACACCCCCTGACCCTCCACCCCCTATCGCAAAATGTAATGCCCGTGAAAAGGGTAGGTGAACACAGTGTTATATAGAACATAGTCCTGAGAGCACGATTGAAAATGAAAACTAGATATAGTGTATGGTATAAACTATGCACCAAAAAGTGTGATATAAGATGAACCGGGCGTGAAATATAATATGCAATACATTGTGCGCAATGACCGATTCATTGGAGAGCGCGAGATAGCACAGGCACTAGCGCGTGCTATGCGATGTGCGCCTTGGAGTGTAATATGCACAGGGCAGTGTTGTGTAACCTAACTAGTCTCTAAAGTTGTAATATAAAATATGTGCTGGGGAGTGTAACGTTGCATATGCACTGTGACAAAGATATGGATCCAATATGTATGGCATAGCACTGTGCGTTATAACATAGGCATCGAGGAAGGCACGTTAGATGGGGCAATATAACCCGTGCGAAGACAAGTGTGGCATGACATATTCACGGGGTGGTGTTACAGTGCACATGGGCTAGAGAGTGTCATAGCATATGCACTAGCTGGTGGAATACAACACAGAGGTGTGTGGCACTCGGCAGGCAATGGCGGGTGTAACACAGCATTGGGCTCTCCCAGGAGCGCGCTGTGACTCTCGTGGTGTTCGTCCCCTTTCCAGACAGTAAAATAAAAAGTATTACACATCCGGCAGTGGATGTGTGTTTTATTAACCATGAGGGGGGTTTCTTACATAGTTTTGGTCGAATTTTTGTCGAATCCCCTTTGAATGGCTTGGTGTGCATGTGTATTAAATGTGCCCGTCAATAGCTACCCATGTTTGTATAAATAAACGACAAGGGTGTCTACCGGGATTAGGCACGGTAGGGCATCAGACATGTCAGAGCTTCACTAGTGGTGTAAATACATTCCACGTGGATTCATTGTATGCATAGTCGCCTTTTAATGAATATCACTCAAATCGTCATGGTGATAGGTACGTACGGTTTGTCCAGCATGTCCTGGGTGTGTCTATAAATATATATTTTTTTAAAATAATAAAAAACAGTGGCCGGCCCTGGGGATTGGGGTAAAAAAATATAATTAGGAGACAGGCCCTGGGGGATGAGGTCATCAGGGCCAATAAATTAGAATAAGAAGGGGAACCACACAGCCCCCCTTCTTAAAAAATTTAAATAAATAAAAGACTGGCATCGTGCCGGAGGCCCCTCCCCCTCCTTGCAGCACTCTGCAAACGCGCCCCCTGGCGAGTTGTAAGTTGGGGAATTAATTCCTCTTCAATACTGAGGGTCCTGAGGGCCAACTAGCCCAACAGGCATCTCCAGTATGCGCCAGGGAGCTGCGCTGCAGACAGGTGTTCAGAGGCCAAGCCCCTTTTTACACCTCTCTGCAACGCAGCTCTGTGGCGCTTACTGGAGGTACCTAGTGGTCTAGTTTGACCCTAGGGACCCTTAGGATTCAAGGAGACTTAATCTCTCAACTTAGAACAGCCACAGGGCGCGTTTACACAGTGGTGAAGGGAGGGGACGGGGCCTGAGGTGACGTGTGCAAACACGCACTATGGCACGTTTTAAATTGGGGATATAATTTCCCTTCAATACTGAGGGCCCCTGGGGGCTAACTAGCCCACCAAGTGCTTCCAGTAAGCGCCACTGAGCTGCATTGCAGAGAGGTGGTCCAGGCTGTGCCACTTTTTACACCTCTCTGCAACGCAGCTCTGTGGCACTTACTGGAGGTACCTAGTGGTCTAGTTGGACCCTAGGGACCCTCAGGATTCAAATGAACTTAATCTCCCAACTAAAAATGGACACAGGGTGTGTTTACACAGTGGTGAAGGGAGGGGACGTGGCCTGAGTTAACGTGTGCAAAAACGCCCTGTGGCCTGTTTTAAGAGGTAGTTTTAATCCCCCTGCCCTATTATATACTAGGGGCTTACAGAGAAGGTCATGCTAATCACAGGGGGACCCCAACGCATAATGTTCCCTAGTGTATGTAGGTGTTTTCACTGTATTCTAAGTGTCTTTTAACATAGCACTGGCTCTAGGACTGGTTAGTCAGACTCAGTTACCACCAGTAGCCGTCTGAAAAAGTTGAGGGTACAGGATGATTTTGCAACAAGGATTCTTTCTGCTCTTCTTTTTGTTCTTTCTGCACGTTATCCTTCTTCCTGCACTTTTCTTCGTCTTTGAGGACTTCTGTTGCTTCTTTCTGCACTTCTTTTTTTTCTTTCTGTGCATTTTTTCTTCTTTCTTCACATGTCCTATCTCTGTAGGCATAGTTAGAAATTAGCATTTAAAAAACCTTTGAAATTCAAAACATCTCAAATGACATCACTGATGACATCACTGATTACATCATCCAGTGAATGTCTGTCTTTCTGAAAATTAAATATGTTTTATATATGTATATCTCAAGGTCGATGGAAGAATAAATGGGTATATAAGTGTCTAAATGGATGATTTGTTTTTGAAAAATTGATTGTGTAACTGACTGATTAAGTGTATCATAGTGAATACATGGCTTAGTGAGTAATGTTTAAATATGTAAATATCTGTATCAGTCTCTCACTTTGTGTATAAGTGGCTGCATGGGTTGGTGAGTAGCTACATGGGTGTCTATATAGGTTATTAGTTGGTTTTTTGAGTATCAGTCTGAGTGTCTGCATGGTTCGGTGGGGGGTATTACGTAGTGCATAGGTGCATGAATGAGTGACTCACTGTTTGTATGTGTTGAAGACAGCATGTGTGCAGGACTGTATGGGTGGATGAGTGTGTGTATGGGTGTGTTAGTGAGTGAATGACTGTCTCAATAGTGTCTTTATGAGTAACTACATATGTTTTAAACTAGTATATGTGACTATTGGTGTATATAAGTGAGTATATGTGAGAGTGAGAGATTGAAAGAGTTCCTGTATGAATAAGTATGTGTTTCTATAAGTGATTGTTTAAAAGAGTAAGTATGTGTAAGTTTCCGTAGAAGTAAGTGTGGTGGTGTGTGTATAACTGTATATGCAAGTAAATGTATGTTTGATTCTTTATTAGCATGAGTGACTGTGTGTGAGTAACTCTATGGATGAGTGGCATTGTGTAACAGGATGTATAGGTGTATGAGTTCATATGATGAGTGAGTACATGTATGAGTGACTGTATAGGACTGTTGGTGAATGAGTGGATGTGTATGTGGATCTTAGAATTACTGAAGAGGTTGTTGTAACTGGTATTGGTATGTCCATTGTTTTGAAAATTTTAGTCTCTATTTTTGAATGTGTGTATCAAAGGTTATATTAGGGTGAGAGGAGGTCTGCCACTCTATCACAAGGATGATGTCATGAGTGATGTCATCAGTGATGTCATTTGAGATGTCATGAGTGATGTCATTGACCATGTCATGAGTGATGTAATATGTGACGTCATCAGCAGTGCATTGCGGGTGCGCGAGTTATAGTTAGCTGAACTAACTATAACGGGGGAATTTCAATGGTTTTGTACAAGTGAAAAGTCCAGCTAACTATAACACCCCTGAAACCTATGGTTTTTTCAGTGAATTTCTGAGGTTTTTTAAATGCTAATTCCTAACTATAACGTGCCTGAAACCTATGGTTTTTTCTGTGAATATATATATATATATATATATATATATATATATATATATATATATTATATATGTATTTATTACTAGACACACACTACCACACTACTAATCTCTTTATGAGCTTAGAAGTCAAGGACATATGCACAAATCCACATTTCACAACAAGTTAAGCACAAATATGGCTGGGGCCCTAGGGGCGTACCAGACTATATACTAAAAAAGAGACTTAAGAATATCGACTTGCGAGGGGACAAGGCCTAGGGCCTTTAGAAACGCTGGGGCCTCACTAATCCAGCCAAGGCAGGTAAGTAAAGGACCCACGGGAGACGCATGCAGTGTGAGAACACAGCAGCGGATCCCAATTGACTTCAATGGAGCAAGTCGCGGTTGGAATTTTAAAGTTTTAGGTTACTTCGGGAGAGTCTACCAGCAAGTCACTTACAGGATAAGTAGTTCTAGAGCCAACACACACAGGAGCATCGTAGTGCTGGTGTTACCTCACCCAGGGAAGCCGGGTGCATAGGTGTCTTTTGATGTCGGGTCGTGGCGTCGTTTTCAGTGGGAGCCAAAGAAGACTTGCTGCTTGTGAAGACAGAAGAAGTGTCTGGTGGAATCCAAGGCTGAATTCAGAAGAAGGAAGACCTGAAAGCAGAGGGGACAGTGTTCGAAGTCACTTGGCAATGACCCGGGGCAAGGAAGATGGATGCCCACAGTCGTCTGGTGATTTCAGGTGATCACCGGTGTCTTGACTCTTCAGCCACGAGGTCCAGGAGGCGTCGACGACGACCAGGAGCTGGATTCGGCGTGTTCCACGAAGTCTGCAGCTTACTGCGGTGTCAGTGACCAGATTGGAGCCAACAAGCCTTGGCAACAGCAAGTCTCGTGGAACGTGTAAAAAGTCAGCGGTGCAGACCAGCAAGGTCTGAGGGACTCACCCAGCGAGCGTAAGTCAGGGCAGGTCTGGGGCAACCAGGGGAGCCCTTTGGTTCTGTAGAAAAGTCTTCTGGGGACCCACAAGCCAGCCAGCAAGGGATCGCGAAGACGCCTCGGGAGGATTCACTCACCAGGAGCCCACGGTCACTCGGGACGAGGTAGGCCTCTGATCTTCGGAGGAAAACGGAGGAAATCCTGCTGGAGGCTTGGACCACGCGTAGTCCAATGCACAAGTTCGTAGAACGTCGTGAAGGGGTTGCACTCGAAAATAGTGCCCGGTACCCAGGTATTGCGGTTCCTCGTCACTCGTGGGGTCCACTTGCCTCAGCGTTGCTGGGGACTCGCCATGCCCTTAGAGAAGTCAGGAAATCCACTTCCGGGGCTGCAGGGACTTCGGACTCCGGCGGGAGCGGGAAAGTTTGCGACCGTTGATTTAAAGTTTTGGTGCCTGCCAAGCAGGGGAGTCACTCCTTGACTCCAAGGGAGATTCTTCAGTCTTCCAGAGATAGTGGAACGTCGAAGGTCCAGGATTCTTCTTCAGAGCGTCGTCCAGGGATATCTAGTTTGCAATGGCAAGGGTTCCCTAACTTATACTAGAAGGAAGGGAGGGACTAGCTCTATGACCCCACCTATAGGAGGGTCAAACGAGTGGGTGGCTACACCCACTTCCCTTTGTCCAGTTTCACGCCAGAGCAGGGGCAGGTAGCCCCTGAACCGGTTTGAGCTGGCATATGCACAGAGAAGCCTACTGCTCCCCCAGTGCAGGACTTCAAAGCACTCTAGGAGTGCACCCACCCAGCCCCAATACACTAAATCCTGTCTGGGAGATTGTTACACCTCCCTGTGACAGGATGCCTATTGTTGGGCCTCTTTCACTGCGAGTTTCTGTCAGCAGCAGGAGGGCAGCCCAGTGTCTGTGACTGGTGGCATCCATTTTGTGATGCCAGGACTCTTCAGGATTCTACCGAGTTTCCACAGTGGGTACATGCCTATCCCTCTAGAAGGGTGGGATCATACTCTCACACCAGTTACTGGTGTGGAGGTATGATTCCAAAGCGTTTGACACCAAACACGACCTGTTTTGATGCAGCCATCCCAGAGTTAGCATTTACCGCAAGGTTATAATGCACTTAAGAGTATATGGTTTAACCGCATCCACAAACAGCCACAGAGAATGGACTCTGAGGCACCCCCTCACATGGAAACCAAGCACCCTGCCCTCGGGATTGATAGGGCCTGCCTTAGGGGTGACTGTTAGGTTTAAATGTGTGTGCAGGAGAGATATAGTGAACCTATATCTCGGTGAGGGGTGCTAGCACCACCTCACCCAGGCTGCAGTAGCAGGCCTGTGGTGTCAGATTTAGTGTGCTTCCCAGGGGTGGCATAATAAATGCTTCAGCCCCTGGTAGGCCTGTGAAGTACCTATGCCCTTGGTACCTAAGGTACCATATACTAGGGACTCATAAGGCACCACAGTATCCAATCACTAGTACACCTAATATGCACTCCATGTTTAAGGGAGTAATCAGATAGACTGGGGTCCTGAATAGCAGGATCCCAGCCAGACTAGTCAAAAACCATCAAAACACCAGGAAAAAAGTGGGGGCAACCATGTGGTCAGATTCCACCTTCTTACAGGGATCGAAATATCCTTGTATTGTGTATCCTTGCTCCATGATGCATCATCCATTCCTGAGATCACCCAGAAAAGATCGAGATGGTTCTCCACATCCATGGTGGTGGCAAAAAATGGGATTCTGAGGCAATGAATCACACTGAAAATATCCACGTTACTAGTGGTTGACAGACGAAAAACAAATTAGCAGATTAAACGACCAAATAACTAAATATGAAGAGAAATGACGCTCTTTTCACTGGCAGTAACACAATATATATTTGGCAATACCATGTTGGATTATTTTTACAGTTACGTAACAGGCTATTTAGTCGATTGCTGATGTAAAACTTTTTCTGATGGATACATCTGCCAGTGGATTCCTCACCTTGTGAATATCCCCTGCGCCAGCAACATTCGGAAACTTTTGTAGCAGTCCACGCCGATGAGGTCGCTCGCGACTCCGCTGACGTCACCGGCTCCATAAGAAGACCTCGTCAGCGTGTTGACGTCAGTTCCCTTTTTTGTGCGCCGTCGACGCCAACGGATTTCGGGAATTGCTGTTGGTAGCTTCACTGTTACTTTGTGTTTTTTTCTGGTTTTCTCTGTTTCTCTTTCGAGAAATATGTCGACAAGGAAGTCGAGCCCTGTTGGGAATGTGGCAAGCACATGTCAATTACAGACCCACATGAAGACTGTGTTTGGTGTCTCTCGTCCGACCATGATGTGGATGGTTGTTCTTGTTGCCGGAAGATGAGTTCTAAGGCTCTTAAAGAAAGGGAGGCGAAGCTTTTCATCGCCAGGATGAAGAAAGAAAAGAGGAAGGAGAAAGTCCAAGTCGAGGTCGGCGTCCAAATCGACTTCGGGACATGCTTCGAGAGGCAAGAAGCATAAGAAGAAGAGGAGACATTCTTCACGGCATCACTCCGATAGTAGGCAATATAGTTTAATAGTGATTGGTCTGGAGAAACAAAAACTAAGAATTTAAAATGTGTTCGGGGTTCTCTTTAATAATCAGAATTGATTTCCATCTGAATGAACACCTTTTGCAACATTAGGATAATAAAAGACTGGGGGGGGAAACACCATAACGCTCTAATTTATATCTTGCAGTTTGTATGCAGCTGTAATATGACGGTTAATAGCTCACTGTTCTATGTTAGGGTTTTAACTTGTAAACTGCAAGTAACAAAAGGATCTCTCTGACAAAAGCAGTAACCCACGGTCCTATTTAGATTATATGCACTTTGTGATCTGCATGGTACATGTTATTTGCAGCAGGCACATTAACCCTCTGTGCTACCTTTCCATGAGTCAAAACTTCCACTAGACAAAACTCTTGATCTTTTTCTCTCTCTATGAAGAACCTTAATCACCAGAGCTATCATAACATTGTTATTGTTACCCAAAATCGCTGGAGGCCAGGAAGAGGCAGCAAAGTGCTTTTAAAACCATAATATACTTGCAACCATGACACCTCCACCCAAAATCGGTGCCCAGTGTTGTCGCACCGCCCTAGAGACAGCCCCTCTCAAGAGTCCTTTGACCTCCGTGACAGTCACTATTGCTCTAGGGTGTGCTGCTTCATTGGCCTGCCCGCTAGACTGAGGTGTGCTTTACTATGGATTGTGGTGGACATGCATAAAGGTTAACCTACACTTGCCACCGCTAGGGTCCACCTGTTGGTGCTAAGACACCAGGGCTTCTAAGGTCTTGCGGGGCCTTCTAAGGTCTAGCATGGGAATATGCTTCCTCAGGAGAGTGGTCTGGGGGACTGGTCGTGAAGGCTGAAACTGGTTACCCAGTTCCAAATTCTGCAGCTCTGACCATAGTGCAACATCCTCCCCCCACTGAACACCATAGTGCCCCACTGAGAGAAACTCGCACTGCCTTCCACTATGACCCAATTGTGCTGCAATATAAACACCTGGATGCGACTCAATTCAAATTACGCACTAGACAAGAGCAATATGCTGCCTAAAAATAAAGTACCAACATCCTGGAAAAAGCAAACACTCCTAGGGAATGCAAGATTAAGTAAAGCATGTGAAATATAAGTAGGAACAACATGGTTACCATAACGCTTTTACACTCACTATTCAGAAATCAGTGAGTGCTTTTGCTGGAAAGGTAAGGACATGACTACAGGGCCCGGGAGGGACCCATTTTAATGTACATTGCTTATATCCTTACAAAACGTAAGCAGTATGGTTTAAAAAGACCACATCCATGAACACAGAGCCACAGTACACATTTTGTTTTCCAAACCACCCATCAACCAGGTATTGCAGTACCTCCAGGATTGGTGCACTTACCCACCCGGTGAAAACAATGCAGTGCAAAGAAAGACTAGAAAACAAAAGTAGCGCTTCACTGGCAAACTCTGTAAAGTGACGCTAATGTGTTTGGGTGTGAATTAAATAAATCTGCCCACTTTGCCACCACTCTGTCTTGCTTTAGTTTGTTTTTTATTTATTTTTCATATTTTGAACCTTTTATTCCTGCAGGCTGCACTGTAGAGAAGAAATTATGACACGTGTTTTTCTTTTTTGGATCCATTTCACAAGGGAACAAATAAAGGAAAGGAGGAAAGAGTGGTGAGAACCGTTGCTTGAAGTCACGGTTTTCAGTAAATGAGGAGGAGCTAGGAATAAGAGGAAGACAGATAGGGGGGTGCCAGCGGCAGAGCAGGAGTGGACACTGTCCTTGTCTTCTCTGGGCAAGAAGGAAAATAGCCCTTTTCCTTTCCTGCCCACCCGAACGTCCACGAATGCCGAGCCTTCTCTGCCGCCCTTGGCAATTTCTGCCGTCCTGGGACGAATGTTTATAATAAAGTAGGGGAATGGAATCTATTGAATAAAAGAAGTAGGGGCACGCCGTGCCCTGCCGATCCAACCCACTTCGACCACTGACCGCATTGGAAATGAACATGTTTAAACAGAGTCCTGCAAATAAAACACAGAGTATGTTGGATTTCAGGAAGTGGAGTAAATATGTTTAGGAGTATCAGACAGTCTACTGCATAGGGTTGAGTGGTGCCTATCCTTTAAAACTGGGATGTATCCAGTCCCGATCTGCGGGGTCCATGTTCACTCCATTCCCGGTCAGTCACTTTTGCTTGGTGAGGGAATCCTCCGCCATGGCGAGCAGCAGATGTGGTGTATCCAACCAGCAGACAGTGTATGAGGCCGAGGCGCGGGCATGAACCCAGGATGGGCCCTTCTTGGTTCGGCTAGCACAGAAAAATGCAGTCCAGGACCTGGGCAAACAAACAAAATAAGGTCAGATTCATTAAATACAGAAAAAAGGAGCGCTGGCCAGGCAGAGCAGCCACTGGACTCGCATGTGCTTGTAGAAGTGCATTCTTAAGGGAGCTCTCTTTTGATTTATAGTGTCATAGAGAGATCGATGGCTTCCAGGTACTCTTGTGGCCTCATCTGGAGCCCCTGACTATGTCCATGTCTAAAGCGGGGTTTATTGTGCTGGAGGAGAGCACCAGCTTATATTATCGAGCCCTGTGAGATGTAAAACAGCCCGCTGCCCATCGGAGTCTGTGGAGTTTCCCTCTTCAGATGGGGAATAGAGGGGGTTTCTGCAGATGATCCACATTGCAGGGAAGCAGGCAATGACAGCTGTCTCCATACGCTGGGCATTTACTCAGGCCAGCCTTTCCTAAGACAATGCCCCAGTCAAAACTACATTTGGCGCCTCTCCTGATCCTTCTCCTACACTTCTTCCTCATCTGGCCCCGCTTTTGGTGTTTCTAGTAGGGGTCCTTTTGTGCTCACAGGTCACCTCCTGGTAGAAGACAGATCGAGGATTCAGGTACATCTGCTCCAACTCTAGGCGCCCTGAGGCCTGGACTCCCTTACCCAGATCGCCCATGCCAAAAGCTGGCCCTGCATGTACTACCTAAAGGGCCTGCTGTCCTGGGAAACCATGTCTGCTCCCCTCCTAAGAGGATCACCAGATGAAAACTAGAAGAGGAACAAGTGGGAAGTGGGCTATTCTTGTCCTCTGATACTGGAGGGTCAATTATGCCTTCAAACTTGCACATAAAGATATTTGTGATCATCTAAGGGTAACTCTAACAAGTGCATTTCTAGTGATTGCGAATTGCCTACCATGTGCATGTGTAGACTTTTACAGTCTTAAGTGCGAAACCTATTCACCTAATGTTTGCTGACATTTCCAGTTGCACAAAAAATTAACACCAATTCTCCTAACCTTGCTCATTGCATTTATTGTACACTTGGAGGCATTACCTATGGGTGCAGCTACTGTGCCCCATAAACAATAAATGCTGTACCATCCAGGACATGTGCAGAAGGAGTCCAGGGGAACTACTTGCTTGCGGATACAGATTTTCTTGAAAAATGGAAGGTCTTCGCTTAGCAGGGCCCTACAACTGCATCCGTTAGGGGCGTCTGGTTGCAGCTTCTGAGTCCCTCAGCAACAGGGGGTTCACAAACTGAGCCTGCAAGTTGACCTCTCTTGTTGCATCAAAGAGAATACTTGGGGTTATCGTACAGGTGATTGTCGAATTTTTGCCCTTACATTACCAAAGTCCTGAAGTTTTAATTAAATTATTTGATCCCACTCCTAATCATAGGATTGTATAGAATATCTGACAATAGCTATTATACTTAGGGCACCCCTTGTAGGTGATAATAGAATGTCTCATTACTTAGCCATTTCCTTATTTTATATTTTGATTATCAGATACATCCCTTTTATCTCAATGTAATTTTATTTTCAAACCAAATGCCTACATGGAATCTATAATTAAGGCTTTGGGCCCAGTTTATATGTTGGTGGAGAACTCTGTCAGAACTTCAATTGAGTTTTCTCCCTGCCAACAATATAGTCTGCTTGCTCGATTTAGAGTTGAACCGACCCTGGTTTGACAATGGCAGAGACTACTCTGTCTCTACAGTGGGCAGACGTCTCCAATAAATGTTTTCCCAGTTCCAAAGTCAGCAGCTCTGGCAGTAATTCTGCATACTCAACCTGTCTTTGCCATGTGAAACACAATCCCACCTGTTTATTTCACACTGCATCTTGCCGGCCTCTTAAAACGTTCCAAACTTAAATCAAAGCAACAGCCTCTTTTGTCAGGGATGCATTTGCTGGGCCTCCTGGTGCGCCTTCCACGAAGAGAGAATAGGGGAGTTTTCACACATCTCTATCAAATCAGGGAAGGACGGGCGCGCTCCCTGCGAGAGTCTCTGCGCTCTAAGTAGAAATGTTGCGCACAAGCACACAGCCTACAGGGAACATAGGTGGCATCGCAGCCTAGAGAGATCCAAGAGGTATAATCATAGGGCAAGATTATCAAAATTGAGAGATCCTTAATTTTTCACCTGCCTCTATGTCCTGCCATCTCAATAGAACGTTCCAAAGGGCCTTCTTCCTCATGGATGAGTTCCCTTTCAGATCTAACTTAGATGTTGAAATTACAGATTCTAGCCAATCAGTGTGATTGGAGGGGGGGTGAACATTCCTCCCATCTGCGGCAAATTTCCCTTCTTGCTAAAAGTATGGCATAAAAAAGAAATGTTCACGCAGGGCCTGTGATTTCATCGGAGATTCCGAACATAATTTAAGAGAGGCTTACCTTAACTTGGAACTCAGGGATGTTCGAGATGGTGTTACCAACCTTCGCCCAGAATTCTAGAATAGCTGGACATTCCTGGAACATGTGGACGTTTGATGCTCTCTCCAGGCTGCACTTCATGCATCTTACATGAGGCCCTTTTGTAATCTTTGAGAGCCTTTACAGGGTTAAGTAGGCCCTGTGAATTGAAAAAAGATGATTTCTCCTTAACCAGGCCGGCTTGACAATAAAGAACAAGGTGCTCAACAATACTTGCCAGAGTTGTTCCCAGTGCACTCCCGGCAGGCAATCGCCCCACAGATCTTCTGCCAGTCTGAAATCCCCATCTATTACTTCTTCAATTTCCCAATATCAGGTAGATTCCTCTTTCTTCCCCAGAGGTTTCACCACCAAGTGTTCTTCTAAGAGGTTACCTATGCCAATTGGAGACTTCAGGTGTTGAGCCCAGCTTCTCAGTTGGATATACTTAAATTTAGAAATGTCCCCCTCCAGGGTGGTGCGTCACATTAACCAAGGTTGAATCATACCTTCCTGAGCAAGGTCTACCCATACGCTGAGCCCTGCGTTTCTTAATGGCTGTGCTAGTTTATCTTTTGAACAATCCAGTGTTCCGGGGGAGATCCAGAGAGGGACGTGGCTCGAGAAGTAACTAAGGCCCATCAGCCGTCTGATGCTTGCCCATATTCTGGCCATGGCCTGTAGCACCTTGAGACTTATCTTTTTGAAGAACTTAGGGTCTCCGTACTTAAACATGAAACAATCCTTGCCTAGATTGACTCCCTTCAACATGGCTGAAAACATGGACCCCACCCCGGAGGAGTCTGGGGCTTTCAACAGCATTCTGGAGTGAGTCAGTTGGAAGACTCACACAAATACTGCAAGTCTGGGAGGGATAATCCTACCTTCTCCCTTCTGCGTCACAACTTCCAAGCAATTCTAGTTCCTTTATATGCCCATATAAAGGAATTTATAGCCTGCTGAAGTTTATCAATGGAAGCCATACCAAAATGTAGAGGTATAGAGTTAAAAAAGGTGATCTTAGGCAGTATTATCATTTTAACCAGGTTCACCCACCCAAACATTGACAGGGGGTGGGGGGGAGGGTGAACCCAGCGCTTCATAAGCTGCGAGCATTCCCTTGTGGCATTCAACGTGTTGGCTACTGTAATTTTATCTGTCTCCTGTACTATCTTTACTCCCAAGATATCTCATCTCTTTTTTGGTACAGTATTGACTCCTCTAGATTCCATGTAATAATCTCTGTTTTTCCTGAATTTACCTCATACCGAGACACCTTTCCAAACTCCTGCATGTTTTAAGGCGGCTGGCAGGGCAGCAGAGAGGTCTGAGGAATAAACCAGTATGTCATCGGCATAAAGGGCTAATTTTCTGTCCCACCCTTCATACCTAAAGGATAGAATATTCACCTTGTCTCTAAGCTTTTGGGCAAACTGCTCAAGATGGAGGTTAAAAAGAAGAGGGGATAAGGGGCAGCCCTGTGTTATTTTAAAAGGTTTAGTTGAATTTCCATTAAGAAACATTTTCGCTGCTGGATCTTGATAGATCAACTGGATAGCTCTGCAGAAGTTCTTACGAATGTTATGCTTTTCTAGCACGACCGCCAAGTATACCCTGTTGACTCTGTCAAAAACCCTAGTGGCATCTAAAGTCATAACTGCTAGGGGAAGCGAGTACGTTGAGGCAAGATCAATCGTACCAATAAGATCATATTTAAGTTCATACAGATTTCTGCCCATAACAAACCACTTCTGGTCGAGATGCAACATATCACCTGCTACTGTGCCCAGCCGATCTGCTAGGATTTTAGCAAAGATCTTATAATCCGCGTTAATCAATAATATGGGTCTGTATGACTCACAGTTGGGATTTTTCCCTGGCTTTAGTATTAAAGTGATCGTTGGCTCGCCCCAAGAACCAAGTAGTTGTACACCATTGCTTAAAATTTTATTAAACAGCAGGGTCATAACCGGAATTAAAACCTCCTCTACATTTTTTATATAGCTCTGTTGGTAACCCATCCGGAACTGACGCTTTTCCTTTGTTGCTTGAAAGTACAACTCTCTTTACCTCCTCCTGAGTAATCTGCTCCGAGAAATTCTGTTGTGATGTATCTAGAGGTTTAAGTATTTTCCAGCTCAACCATTCCTCAACATTGTTTGTTAACAACACGTTCTTCCGTGTATAATTTCTGAAAGAAGACATAAAAAGCTCCCTCTATTTCTGAGTCGGTAGTTAATTTAACCTATCACACAGTATCCTCTATTTCCCTTATTGAGTTAAGTATTCTGTCTGTTTTTGATTTACAGGCCAACAATCTCCCTGCTCCTTCCCCGTATTCAAAATGAGCCAACTTGCTCACCTCTCAGCGCTTTGTAACCCTCGCCTGTAGGATAGTATCTAGCTGTTCCTTAAATTTCTTCAGTTTATCTTCATCTCCCTGCCTCATCTCCTCTTCCCTAGTACGCCACATGTCAGCCTCTAAGATCTTCATTTCTGTTTCTATTTGGGCAACCTCCTCTCTGTGCTGCCTATTTCTGAAGCATAATCTGCTGGTAATTTTCACCCTTAAATAGGGTGTCCCAAACTATTGAAGTAGAGGCCGTTCCGATATTAAGGCTTAAGAATTCCTTTGTATCAAGACGCAGATAATTATTTCTTCTGTGTCCTGGAGCAGAGTCCGGTCCAGCCTCTCCCGACCTTCCTATTTTTGAGATCTAGATCCAAATACACCCATGAGTGGTCAGACTAATGGGTCGTCAAGAACCAGATGTCCTGGATTTCCTCTCTCAGGCTTCGACTGACTAAAAAGTGGTCTATTCTAGATCTATTGACATATTTCCTATTGTAATAGGAGGCACCCAGCGGGAGGCCAGATCTATCCCTCCAGACATCACTTAGCCCCGTCTGCCTAATCATCGAATGTAAATATACACGTGAATTAGGAACCACCACCGCTCTTCTGTTTGGCGAGTTATCTAGCTTGAGGTCTAAAACAATATTAAAATCACCCGCCATATTTACAGGATCTGGGAAGCTTACAAATTTGCGAAGATTGTCTTTAAGGGCTCCGGATCATCACATTTCGGGCCATAATACCCTACCAAAGTAATTAAATTACCCATCAGTATCATCTTAAGACTGACCTATTTGCTGCCAGTGTCAATTAGCGAGTCAATTATGTGTGCCTTAACTTGCTTCTTAATTATTATCGCCACTCCTTATGTTGGCGCTGTGATTGGTACAGATCATATGTCCAACCCATTTTAAGTTCTTAAAAATTGCTGTACATTAGTTTTCAATCAGATGGGTCTCTTGCAAGATAATTATTTGTGTTTAACATGTAACCCATTAACTTTCCAAGATAAAAACTGGAACATTCTCTAAATATTTCATATTTGAGGCAAACAAACCAGACCACTGCATTTTTTTCTGAGATAAACAGCGTGACTGAGTCAAAATAGGATTTTTTTGTTTGTTTTTTCCATATATGCTCCCCACCCAATGCACCCAACCCATACCCCCACCCCTGCACCCCACCCTGAAGAACCCATCCCACTATCTCCTTGGACTTGATGTTAGTCCTAGATTGCTACGCCAGAAGGAAACCCACCATCATATCCCTTTATCGTATAATATCTATAGCCGCATACATTTCAATAAATAGCTACTCTATTTGTTTGCCCCACCCCCACCTATGCCCCCTGTGTTAACTAAGAGGTATTGTATATATTTTTTCATGGTAGAAAGGGGACTAAAAAAGAACTAGAAAAGGGAAAAGACCTCAAAGAAATTCAAGCAAACCTCTGATATATTAGCGGTCACCTTGTTTTATGCTCCAAAAGCTCATCAGCCTCTTGCTTAGTCCTTACTTTTTTATTCTATTTTTATGCATGACTTTTAAGGAGGCGGGAAATTTAAGTTGGGCCACAGCCCCTAACTTTTTGAACTCATTGAGTTTTTTCCCCAACCCCCATTGTCTAGCTAACGTGGCTCGGGCGAAGTCCGATCTAATTTCGAAGGAAAAATCTTTCCCCCTCAACGACTTTGCCTTCAGAGCCATGGTCAGAACTTTTTCTTTTTAAGAATGTGTGGAAGTTCAGTAAGATCTTTCGGGGCTTGGTTTTGTTGGGGTTCCTTCTAAATGGATCCCTATGCACCCTTTGGATGTCTTTACTTAATTCTTCCTCGGTCTCTTCGATCTGTACCGCTTCTTTAATGAATGCAGTGATGAAAGTCCTATAGTCATCTCCTTTCTTTCCTTTTGGAATGTTTAGAATACGAAGGTTATTCCTCCTAGAGTTATTCTCCAGTTGCTCCAATTTATCACTGACCTCCTGCTCTTCTTTTTCGAGAACCAATATGTCAGCTTTTGTGGTGCTCAATTCATCTTTTAGCTCCCCTACAGAGTTATCACAAGTCTCAGTCCTCGTATTTAAGAGATCTGCTTTCTTTTCCAGGGACTCGCAAAAGCACCTTATCTCTCCCTGGTTTGATTCAGAAACTGCGAACCCCCTCTTGATTTCTTCCAAGAGGGTATAGAGCATGGCTTCCATGGGCACTGGTAATGTCCCTAAGGAAGTATCCATAACTGCACCACCTGTACTAGGCTCGATCTCACCGCCCTGGGAAATTGTTTTTAAACCCACCTGTGCAGCTTTTTCACCATATGTATAAGTGGAAGCCTGCTCCTGACTGCTTACAAGGTTTAATGAAGGAGAGCCCTCCTTGGCAGCCATTTGCTCTATAATAGGCTGCTCTACTAACCCTTCTCTGAGTGCCCTTGCCTGCTGTGTAATTTCCACCACCATGGGCTGTACCTTAAAGTAGGACCTTAGGGAGGGGGTAATTTTTTTCTCCCCCTTCCTATTTTAATGCTACGGCCCTTTACCTCACACTGCATAAAGGTATGCGAGACAAATCCTTCCTCTGAATCCTGTGTGGATCCTTGGGTGGGAGGAGGGAAGATATTTCCCCCCACCACTACTGGCTGCCTTCCCGCTTGCAAAACCTTGTTTTTTCCCTCGGGCTGAGGATTTGATTGTTTTCTCCGTGCTTGGAAGGTCCTGAGAATCCTGCTGAAGTGTACTCTGAAGCTGCCTCTGAAGCTCCTGTAGCTCCACTGTCTTTCCGCACCGGCTGCTCCGTCCCCTTGCTTCCAGGGCTAGACAAACGGTACGTATGCTGCCGCTGCCCAAGTTGCCCCGGAGGAGACCGCGTGCTGCTGCCCTGCGGCTCCTCCTCAGCTCCAGGGCCACCGCCTGCCAGCAGGTATTCGCAGCAAAAGCAGATGACACGGCACATATGCAGCAAAAAAGAAAAAGGTAAGTTGTAATTATAGGGGGGGGTTAATTGACTTTGCGGAGCGCGGTTCACAATTTAGCTAAAAAAAACTGCTACTTCATGGCAATAGACGCGGTGCCGCCAGTGTGCAAGCGACCTGCTCAGACAGCAGCTACCATGTTCTCCCCAATAATAGATGATCTTACTGTACTAATCAGTGTCTATCAATATTAATGAAAATGATGTGACAGAACTTTTGTTACAGTTAAGGGACTTAACCTTCTGTATGATGAGTATCTTCATTAAATTAATGCATACAGCAATTTAAAATTTTCTAATTTTGAAAGACTTCTTATATAGTTGCATTAAAAGATGTAAATAAAAGGCACGTTTTGCATTCACATCGGCTTTGTGTTTTTCTATATCCCGAGTGATTTACTTCTCTCATTTTTTAAAAGTGTCTCAGGATTTTGTGCATGGGTTGAGGTATGCATTATGCTTTTAACAATAGCCTTCATATAACAACTATTAGAACATTGGAATGTTGAGCGCTCCATTGAAAACAATGGAGTGCTTTCGGGCTACAATGGCAGGTAGAAGCCCAGAGCATTATTATTCCAATGTTTGTTCACAGCAGCAGCTGTGAACAAAGGCCTCACGGGGCCGAGGGGATTTCAATCTTTGTTTCACAAATGAGAACATTCTGCACTCTAGGGGTGGAGTGTTCTAATAGCCTTAAATGCCATCTGTAGCGAGTTCTACGGCTTTTAAAGGCCCACTCCCTTTTTAAACGCCAACGCTGCAGCGGCCCTTTAATGGCCGGTAGAGCCTGCTAGAGCTGGCTCTAAGGCTATAAGAAAACTTTCATTCCCCTCTACTTCGCATACTGACAATTTTAAGGATGCACTTTTTGATAAAGCTTCCCAATGTCTGCTTTCTATATTTGAGTCTGAATGCCTAATTTCCTTTTTCCATCATAATGCTAAAGGATTTTGAAAAACTTTCCTCTAGAATAGCGGTTTTAACCATGGAAATTAGTGCCTACGCAAATGCTTATAGTTTTATTGTTTGCATTTTTCCAAAAATACGTCTTAGTGGAGACTGTCAGTTACAATGCCTCGCTACTGATGTGTAGCATTATAAGTCTTTTCCTGCTGGCTATCGTTCACCCCTTTCATCCTAAAAGTCTTCCTAATATTTGTTAATCACTTTGTGGCCATTCACAGCGGTCATCCTCCAACTCATGCAGACTCTGAACTCCATTCAGTTTTCCTTATCTTTTATTTTTCCCCTGTTTTGCCCACTCTAATAGAATTGCATTTTGCTTTATTTAGTATATAAGAGTTTTAATCTCTGAGACAAATTTTCCAAATTTGGGGATCAGAAAAGAAATAAGTGGACACTCTTTATTTTTCTCTGCTCAAACCAGGGGTGTGTCCAATTTCTGATGTGTCTTCCTATCATCTGCAACTGTGTGTAAATGCTTAGCTGCTCGGCAGTGTAACTTACAAATGCACAAAAGTGTGACCACCCAAGGGCTTTCTGTTGGGACTCTTCAATACCTTTTCTAGAGTATGAATTCGTTTCAGCAACAAGCACTAGCTGGTCACTCTGGTGGTTTGATAGCCCGGTGTACCTCTCCCAACATCTCCAACACCTACAAATGTCCACACGGGCACCGTACCTCCAACATGTGATCACACTAAAATGTTTGCATAGGTCAGTTGTCCTGTTATTCTCCCCACCCTACTCCATGAAGACCCCTCCACAAAGAAATACCACAATTTCGGACAACACTGATACATTTACCCACAGGAGGTGGAAGGTCATAAAATCCCAACTCATATCCTTACTCTGTGGAGTTCCTCCATTGGCAAACAAGCCACAACCTGTACATAGCATTCTGCACACACTCTCATGAGGCCAAGGAATTACAGTAACTTTGAGGCAGAACTACAAAAAGTGAATGCCGCTTGAAGCACCTACCCCTAGCTAAATGTAAGGGCCTACACTTCCTACATGTTCTTTTTGCCACTTCACCACTGCACCAGAGGCTCTCCCCTCCCTTGCCCTGTCAAGTTCCCCTCCCTAATGTATCCCTTGCGTGCATGCACATTTAAATAAACTAGAAGACGTCCAGTTTGCAATGTTACTCATTATTGCACCGGTAGGCAAGGCTGTGGCAGGTCTTTTCTCATATACTTAACTTACTCTGTTTATTTTGTCAACCTACATAGGCACTCACAATATGCTTCTCATCTGAAGGCGTGCTCACTATGTATGCTGTGCTACCTTTAACGTCTTAAAATTATCCCTACAACACGTCAGCGCAGGTAGCCAAAAACAAAGCCGTAATGCATAGTTGGACATGTCAAAAGAGCTAACATGCCAAACTATTAGCAAATATTAGTAAAAAGCATCCTGTTTGTTGGAACTTTGTGCCAGAATTACCTCTGGCTTTCCGCACTTCCTACATTAATTATCTGACAGGACATCCTAAATCCTAAAAGCGCACTTTTAAATGATTTGAATGCCAATGATTTATTAAATTCTGTCTCATTGTTTTGTTTAGAATCTGGAAACGTCTGCCAAAGTGGAGATCCCTGTAGGTGCGTGTACCTCCTCTGAATCCCAAAAAAGACCAGGAGCCCTTGTGGATGGGAAAGCTAAAAAAGCCTGTCTGGGACCATGATGGTGTGAATGAGGCTTTATTCAGCGTGAATGGCCTTCATGATTTTTGGCACCCGAGGCAAAGCCTGCTGTTGCAAAATTAATAGAAGATTTCTTCTGACATGACTAAAGCATAGCCAAAAGAGTACAAGTTAAAAATTGTACTATCTCTAGTTCTAACTGGAATATAATGCTGCTCCATGAAGCCACGCTTCTATTCTCGTTTCCCTTGAGAGTGCCTGTTCCTAGAAGAGGATAAGACGCCATCTTTTTTGTAACCTGAACAGCGCCAAAAGATCTGTATTCACAGAATTTGAAGAGCGCAATGAATGTTACTAGAATGAAGCTCCCTTTGTGAAAATGCATAGGAAGCCTGCAAAATGTGTAGTCACTACAGTGTAACATGGTTTTGTTATTGTAGGTTTGTCATATTTTTGTGTTTGTAACGTTTATTTAATAAAGTGTTATTGAAGCACGCCTGAAAAGCATTGCTTGATGTTTTGTACACGTTCTTCATTGAACTTCTAAATCCTTAAATGAGCAAGACTATACTTCGATGATGATTATTTTTAGGTTCTGGAGAGGATTATCTGCAGCTATTATTATTTTTTTTGCTATTTTTGTGGTGTGTTGTCTGTTTTGGAATAGCCTTTCGATTTTTATTTTTTTAGTATGGCTTGAAATGATAATTGCTGGAGCATACTGATCAATGGGTTTTAACATTATACAGAACACTAAGATGTTAGGCACTGAACTTGGTGAGTTACTGACAATCATAGAATGTGGATCATAGCCCACTGGGGCAATATGACATGTACTATAGTATGGTGGGGCACTACGGATAATATAGAATTTGCTGGGTAGCAGAAATGAACGGAATACTACTATTAAAGCCTACCTTGCGATCATAAGCAATAACACATCAGGACGAATTATGCTATTTTCTGTTGCATTTATTTTGGTGAGTATTAAATTATGGTTAATGTTACTTTCACACTTGGGACGGCTGAAAAACGTTTGACGATTACATCAGTGGAGTCATGCTCATGAGTTAAGTATTTATCTGCATGATCGATCAAGAAGATGAATTTATGCACAGCATTTGATGACAACATTTTCAGAGCATTAGTAAAGAATGGAAGGTAGGTATTATGAGTTGAACAATGTGTTGCATTTTTTGATATTCTGTGTCAATCATGATATTAATAATCAGTATGTTGATAGTAATGATAAAACAGTGCTGACTGAGACTTGGAATGCTCACAATATGGGACAATATACATTCAGATGAACCTCTACTCGAACTTTGCAAGATGGCTGCTATTTATGAGATAGTATTTCTAATGGACATTATGAGAATACCATTTTGTTGCATTCATGCAAATTCTATGTGAATTAGTCATGCTATTAATAATCAGGATGTTTATATCAATGATACAATAGTGTCGATTGAGACTTGTAATGCTAGCAATTTGGGACATTATACCTTCACATGAACATGTATTAAACATTTAAAGATGGCGACTATTGATGAGATAATATTGCTGGACGGTTTTTGAACCATTATTTATATTTACCATTTGAGCACTATAACTGTATTTATGGCAAGGTTCCCTGACCATGATCAAGATTTTTTCTCCTAAACTCGTTGAGACTGCTAGCCAACTTTTATTTAAAAAGCATTCACCATGATTCCAAGTGTTAATTCATTTTCTAGACGCTTGGGTTTAGATAAAGTGTTGGTGTACAAGCGGGGATTCCACACCTATGCACGTACCATGACCACAAGTGACGGAGGCATTGGACTGGACTCTCCCTACCAACTGCTGCATTAAGAGTTTTTCACCAAACAAGTTTAAAAACATAATTTGTTCAAGGGACTGTCCTCTGCATTCAGTCTGCCAGGATTTAATAGCATGACGCTCTCAAGAATATTGATTCTTCATTATGGATAAAGACGTTGATTTACTATATAAGCAGTAACTGGTACTAGGGGAGGAGTGTTGCGAGAAAATCTGAACCAATATCATGCATATGTGTATAGATATATGTGATGCCAGCAGTTCAGATACAATTTACATCAGAACTTCAATGTTGGAGGGAAAGTGGGCTACTTAGTCATGAAGAATACATGTTTCTCAAAACAGAGCACCCAATAACACTTCTGATGTATCTTATTACCAAAGTCCACAAAGACTATGAGAACCCCCGAGGTCTCCCCATTATTTCTGCTGTAGAAAGTACATTTGAGAACACATCTAAATAAGTTGATCAATTTCTAGGTGAATTCGTTCGAAAGCTCCAATTTTACTTGCAAGATACAGGAGATTTTTTGCACAGGATGTATTATCTTCTATGGGAAGAAGAGTATGTTTTGATTAACTTTGATGTTGCCTCATTATATACCAGCATTAAACACAAAGATGCCCTAAGAGTAGTCAGTTACTTTTTGGGAGCTAGGCCATTAAATATGTGGGAACACACTTAAATGCTACTAACCATTAATTGATTGATGCTTAAACAGAAACTACTTCACTTTCAATGGTGAATATTACCATCAGATAGTGGTACAGCTGTGGGCACCTGCTTCGCCTCCTGTTATGTGAATTTGAATATGGGCTGGTGGGAGGAGCAGTGGTCCAAACGCGTTACCACGATATATGGGAGAGGAACATTGTACATTGGTGTTGTTTTGACAAGCTCTTTATAGTCTGGAAAGGTTCTGAGGAGAGCGCAAGAATGTTCCTTAACCAAATTGAAAAGAATGATCTCAACTTACATTTCACCAGGGTAATCAGTAAAACAGAGGTTATTTTTTTGGATTTGACTATTTACATTAAGGAAAGAAAGTTGCGAACCAAATTGTATAGAAAACCGACAGCTGGAAACACGGTATTACATGAAACCAGTTACCATTCACGCAATCTAGAACATAGTATCCCGTATAGGAAGACTTTAAGGGCAAGATGCAATTGCAGTGAGCCTAAAAAAGAGAACATTGCTATTGATCAAATCTAGATTGCTTAAGCGGGGTACCCATAAACATGCATTGACAAAGCTATTGAGAAGACCAAACCGAGATCAAGGGAACACATATTGTTCCAAAAGAATAAACCCAACTTTCAGGCTAGAGAACACCAGAATTTCAGACTCCTCATTATATTTGGTGAGCAAAAGGGGTCATTTTGCTCCATTCTTCATAAATATTGGCATTTAGTTAAAAATGATCCGGTAATAGGGAACTGTGTATCACCTAAACCAGGAATTTTTTTCTGAAGAGCTAAAGCCATGAGACAAGACTTGGTGAAAAACAGCATTGAACGTCAAAAACCAATTAAAACCACGTGGCTAACTAAAATGAATAAAACAGGATTCAGCAAATGTAGTAGATGTAAGGCTTGCCAACATGGCAAAAATACGAGGGAATATGAGCTACCGCTAACTTCCCACATGAAAAGCATCTGGGTAACTACACGTATAATACGTAATTTGCAGTGTATATATTACAATGTCCCTGTGGCGTGTCCTATATAAGAAGCACCACTCAAGCAAATTGTGCTGCATTTGCGGAAAATTAGGAACGATTATAGAAGTTATCCGGTAGCCCGTCATTTTGAACTAGTACATAACAGTGAAACAACAGGTTTAATATTCTTTGCCCTGAATGCGGTCCCTCCCAACAAAAGAGGAGGCAATAGAGAAAAACAGCTTAGGTAGATAGTCTAGATACATATATTGATGAGCACGTAACATACATGTGGTCTCAATAGTGAAGAAGACTTGCATACACATTTATAAAGAAGCAGTGAATCATTTCTCCTCTCAACTTGGTATTTTACATTTATCTTATCATGGACACGATTCGCACATTGCACTGAGCACCTTATTACGTATTTTGCACATTCCTCGCTGGATTGAAATAATCGTCAAACACATGAGTTATTATAGGGGACACTACCCGCTTGGGCTTTATTATTATCATTACGATCACCATTGTCGATTTCTGCTTGACTAAAGTACACAAGGAGGAAACAGTGCTTTCTTAATAAATCTAGACCTGGCGCAAATTTGAGTTAAATTATGCATGGCATACAGTAATTTCATGCAGCAATTTTATCTATACAATGGTGGGATTTTCAGCTGCAGGAAAGAGTGTGGCTCGCGGGATTGAACAATGCCACACTGAGTAAAATTAAAATTTTATACATAATTTTGTATATTCCAAATAGTGTTTATTCAAATCACATGCACTTTATTCCATGGAGAGTTTCAATGAACTTGATATGTATAGTAATTAATTCTCAACAGTGGCAGCATGTAACCGGCCCTGTTAATTAGAATGATCATTTTTATAAATAATTATTTTTGTACAAGCGTTATGTATTTCAACACGTTGATAAATTATAATGAATGTATAAAATAAGCTTAGTGCTATATGTTACCACACGAAATTGTTTGCTATTAGGCGGTAAACAATTGCTAGAAGTTAGTCTGTTTTCTCCTTTCACACATAAGTCACATGATCGAAATTTATTTTTTACTAAGTTTTATATAGCGCGAACTTGACCCGAAGGTTTCGGGTATCGGAGCGCTTTACACAAGCACCACTTGTGTTACATGAGGACACATTCATTTTTGTTAGGCACTGGGAGATTAAGTGATTTGCCCAGAATCACAGGATGATGAGCGTCCTTGCCGAGACTCGAACCCGGTGCCCCAGATTTGAGGTCGACCACCCTAGCGGTTAGGCCAACTCTTCTCCCGTCAATGTTTAAAATGCGGAAACGTTAGTTCGTTATCAGTGAACAAGGCAGGTTACAGCCGAAACGCGTTAGATGTAGAACGACAAATAAAGAATATACATGCTGCCACACAGGGTCGTCATCCCCTTTTTTTGAAGTGGATATTGTTAGATATATAGATATATTTTTACTGAACAAAACAAAGGTTAAAGTAACATCATAGTTAAGTGAATGTCAGTGACCACATTAATGTTTTGAACAACAAAAACACAAATTAACCAGTTATAGTTAAGAGCTAACTATAACTTACACCCCTGCCATGCATTGTTTATGACGTCGCATATTACATCACTCACGTCATGTTCTATGACATCACTCATGACATTTTTATTTTTTTTAAAGGAAAGGTGCCCTCATGCCCCCCGCTGAGCCTTATTATGCCCTGGGTAATGCATCCCTCTGGGCTGTTTTTTTTTATTATTAAAGGGGAGGGGGCTACAAGGCCCCCTCCCTGAGCCTTATTAGGCCCTGGAGACCCCATACCCCAGGGCTTTTTTTATGAACAGTGAGGGGAGCTCATGGTCCGCCTCCCTGAACATCAGTAGGTTCTGGGGACCCATCCCCCAAGGCTATTTATTTTATTTAAAGGGGATGGGGCCTGAGCACCCTCCCTCCCCTGAGCTTTATTAGGCCATGGGGACCCCAACGCCCTAACAAGTTGCTACTGGTTGTATGTTGTAGTGGTTTGTGTAAGTCTGACATTTGCACTAAAACCTCTTTCCAGGTTCATGAATTGTGGTGGTGTGGCTTGCAATAGACTAGCCTATACAGATAGACTTTTTTCTTTGGTCATTAGTGTTTTCAGTAGTGGTTTAGAAAACAGGACTATCTGCTGAACACTATCTCTTATGTGATAAGTGAGTGTAGTAGTTGATAAGGTTACAGTGAGCTCTGTGTAGTTTTATTACTTATAAAAAATCTAAATATCATTTTATGAAGTGTATTGAAGTTTACTTTGCCCGATGATGTCATCAGTGATGTCACAAACCATGTCATGAGTGATGTAATATGTGAAGTCATAAGCAGTGCATTGCTGGGGCCTAAGTTATAGTGAGCTTGGGTAAGTATAGCTGCTGAATTTCTATGGTTTTGTGTGTGTAAAATTTGAACCTTACAATAACATTCCTATAGCCTTTGGGGTTTTTTCAGAGAATTTAAAAGGTTTTTTGAAATTCTATTTCCTAACTGTAACATCCCTGTAACCTTTGTATTTTTCAGTGAATTTCTATGGCGTTTAATGCTATTTCCTAACTGTAATGCCCCTGTAACTGTTTTAAAAAAAAATGAATTTCACAGTTTTTAAATATAAATTGAACTACTATTTTACCTATAGGTTCAATTTAGTTATCTAAATTTTTACAAATTTAAAAAACGTTTTATTAAGATATTTGTTATTATACAATTTAAAATAAACAATTAACATAATATATTAAACTTTTTACGAATGCAAAACACAAAGTGCCCGACATGGTAGGTTTAAAGTCTGATTGCCGTATTAGGATGATGGCAGTCGAAGTTTAACCCTGCGATGGAATCTGACGGGCTTGAGGAGCCTGTCCGAAAGGCAACATAATCCCTTAAGAACTGTGTTTCCGCTGTCCGGATTATGATGTTGGTTTCTGTCAGCCACTCCATGTCGGCCTTTCCAACATGTAAAAGGCTGTCGGAAAGCAACATTGAGGTCCCTAGCAGGGCCCCCTTCCCTCTGGCCCTCCACATAGTGCTCTGGGGGCACCTAAGGTGCCCCTCTCAACACCCCTGCATTGTGTGACAGACACCGTGATGTGCCTGCTACACGGTGCAGGGATGTTTGCAAACGTCCATTTTTTAGTGAGCGCTTGTGCTGCGGGCGTTTTAAGCCCACCGAACAAGCTCCCATTGAAAAGTTGAAGTTTCCAGCCTCACTAAGTGCGTTTGTATCCTTATTGGAATTCTGGAACCGCCGATTCTTGGTCGGGCAGTTCCTTTCCCGCAGCGGTGTCCGCCTGACATTGTAATTGGGACCAAAGTCTTTCCTTGTTTTCCGTTTTTATGGATCCGCACATCTGCTGTGATGCCACCACAAATCTGGCCATCCATCTACATTGAAAACCATACCCTAAGTTATTTCAATTTCACATCTTTGGAAACAGTCTCTGTAGCAAAGCTCCATCGTATATTTCCCTTTCCTTCAAAAGAAGTGTTGCAGGGATTCTGCACATACCCGGAACTATGCGCAGGAGAAGGGGACCTCGGTGTATAGGGGCAAAGCCTTCCTACCACCTCAGTACCCAAAATTCCAGGAATGACTAGCTATAGTGTCTCACTCGCTCTCCTACATAATCACGAAGATGCAAGTGATTAGACACCCCAGAACACAACGCTCCCGACTCTCGGGAATCGCAGGAGCAAGACGTACCCTTTTGCTCACTCACTTGTACCTGTCCACAATAAGAATAGACCGAGTCACTGTTATAGTTCAAAATGTTCATTTTAACTATAGTGCTCTATAATGCAGTATACAAGCCACTACCAGCAGCAAAACGCGTTATCCTGAAACAGTTAGCATTCTAGCAAGTCCATAGATTATGAAGGGAGAAGTCATCGTATACATACTGTGGATAAAGGACTATACGGCCTAACCACCCTCCCCTTGGCAAGAAGAAGTTTTATTATATAAAAGAAGATCTCTGGGCTTTGTCAGCGGACCTCATACCTTAGTGACTAGATGGTATTTTTAGGTCTCGCCTGAGACAGCGCTTTAGCGAGACTTATAGTAAGCGAGTTTTGGAAGTGCAAACAGTGGCTTTTCAGGCCTCCAAATACAGTGCATGTGCGTCGGCCGGGCGCGCGCACCATTTGGAAGCCTGAAAGCACTTGTTTGCTTTCACTTTCGCGGGCCGCACGGCCGCTTTGATGGGACCCCTTCCTCTCAGCTACAAAACACCACCCCTCCACCCCCCCCCCCCCCACACACACACACCCCCCCGTCAGCAGCCAACAGACGCTCATTGGCCTGTTTATTATGCATGCAGAGAAAACTCACTTTTCTTCCCCCTTAAATCCGCCATTACAATTAACAAAACACAGAGCCCTGCTACCACATGTGGCGCCCTTGACTGTCTCATCAGGCCGCCCACACCCAATGCCTCAGAACTTCACGCCAGTTTTGTGTCCAGAACTCTCAAACAGGAACTTTGTCTACACTAAGAATCGAAAGCTCCTTGTTAAATTAAAGTTCTTAAATTGCGCTATCCTCAAAAGCGCTCCGCGCTTAAGGACGAGGAGTTCTCAATGCTCACCTGAGAGACGACCCAGAGAACATTCTGCTGCTGTCTGTACTTCTATCGGCGACGTTAGCATGAGATGGAGGAGGTAAAAAAATGCTGCCTGTAACGCAGCACTCTCAGGCACAGGGCATGCCTAATGAAGCATGAACAATGTGTGCCCGCTTTCAGCTACTTTTTGTGTCACGCGTCAGATTATCCCATTGTTAATGTGACGCTCAGGGCGCACTGTTGTATCACATTAGTGAACATGCCACAGGACACCACACAGCGCCACAACGTTTTTATTAACAACACACGTTAAATTGGAGGCTGAGTTATGCATCTGCATGAACACGTTGTGCGTATGGACCCAGCACGTTTGAAACATCCCAAACTAGAAAGCTTTATTACCCAGATCGGCAACGGAGAATTGAAACCGAAACTTAAAGTAAAATTATTGCGCAAGGTATAAAAAGAAAGCATTTGCAATGCAATAGGTCTCGCATTTATACGAGTTTGAGCTATTGGCATTGTAAATGACAATGCTTTTTATTTAAGTTTGGTTTTTTTAAAACATAAATAAAAGGCACTGTCATTTACAATGCCAATAGCTCAAACTCGTATAAATGCGAGACCTATTGCATTGCAAATGCTTGTTGTTTATTGGCTGGTGTGACACCCGACCCACTTCAGGCCCGGGCTCCCCGTCAAGCAGCCCTCAAACTTACAGAATGTCTTTGAGTAAAAAAAAGCGAGGCAAGCGGAACACGTGAAAAGTGGTCGCCCCGCAGCTCTCGCCCCTGTAGCAAAGGTGCGTTGTTTTCCTTCATAGCTGCCATGAAAGCCCTTTCGCCCAGACGTGGGTGGCACCGAGGTGTGGCAGGTGGCTTTTTTCCATCGGAGGACAGAAACCCGCCCCTTCCCTCCGCCCCCAGCGGCCAGCGGCCGCCTCTCGCCTCCGAGTCTGCGGAGGCCGTGGTTCCATGGCGGCGGACCGGACCCCTAGCCGCGCGCGGCAGTGCCTCTTCCGCAGGGCCTTCGAGCGCTTCCCCTTCGGCCGGTGCGAGCGGAGGGCGCGGAGCCGCAGCTACGGTAAGGCTCCGGCGCGCGCTGCCGAGAGGGAGGCCGGGGCAGGGAGCGGGGTGGAGACTCCATGACTTAAGTAAACTTTCGCAAGAACTATATATGTTTTATGAGTGCGTTTATTACACGAACCACATCGGAGTCGAGATATGGATCGCTTTTCAGCCTTATGGTGACGACGTACTGCAAGCGCTAGACTTTTTTTTTAATCTTGGTGCCTTCTGGGAGTTGTAGTTTCTGTTTACATCTATTGTACAGAAGTGCAGGATCACATGGGTGTGTGACAGAAATCCCCTGGAACTATATGGTATGTCCCAGGTGACATTAGGTGCATTTATTGTACCTCTAAAACGAAAGTATCTTTGCAGGAAGCAAATTCCCCTGTAACCATGGCTACCATCTGGTGTAGATGCATTCATGTGGTGAGTCCATACGGAGTGTCAAAAGGTGCAGTAACACGAGTTTTCGCGATGAGGGCCGCTTTAGTTAAATCGTTTAAAAAAACTTTTTTACTTTGGGGACGGGACTTGTTGTAACCAACTGTCCATAGGTTTATAGAGAAGAATCAACATTACAGACAGTGCTATAAATGGACCAGTACTGCCCGGTACAGGGAATACCGGCATTTTTGTATTTGTGGAGTGTGTGGGGGTGGGGGGAGGGAGGAGTCCAGGCACGTATCAAGAGAAATGTATTACTTTTTAATTTGAGAATACCTGCACTTCTCAGAAACAAGCAGGTACTCTCGTTACCTGCACTTCTATTTTTCATTTCAAGCACTGATTAAAAGTACTAGAATGGGCTCAAACCATGAGATTATCACAGACAATTTGAGATCCCTACCTGACCACGTACATCCTATTACTTCTCTGTGCTTGGCAGGCTCAAAGACGGACACTAGACACATTAAAGCAGACAGCTGTGACAATCCAACCACACTTTCCAAATTGAACTATTGATATTAGACATGGCCTGCCCTCTTCCACAAGCCCACTGCCTACAACTCTTATGTATGTCAATAGTCTGTTATCAATAGAACGGGCATTGTAAAAATAGAATCTTTTCATTCATAGTGATATATGTTTCAATATTTTAAAGAGTCCACAGTTCATAACTTCTCTGATGTTTGTTTCTGTTTGAGGATTCTTTATTTCATTTCTCCCATTTTTATAAAGTCCTTTTATTATCTCTTAAAATGTAACAGCCAACGTGTTTCGATTCCATATCGTGGAACTTCTTCAGGGCCAATTGTGTATCTTTCAATCAGTATGGAATGGTTCTAACGGTGGTAACAGAACCGCACCAATGGTGCAATGGATAATGTCGATTACATATCGTATTATAATCCCATTGGACTTCCTCGTCTGTTCCTTACATCGTGAGGTGAGGGTACACCCTGGAGACAGGCACCCTAATGCCTACCTACATGTATTAAACAACGGAATCACCTTCCCTTCAGGGTGTGCTCATGAAATGCAACCTCTATCAAGAAATTTCACGAAACGACTGTCAAAGCTGTCTCACAGGTCACGATCAAAGCTAAGCACCCACCAGGGAAGGGTTGTATGGACTGGAACGAAGAGGTACATTTAAGAATAATGGGATTATAGTGAAGTAATGGAAGCATTACCTCCTCGGCACTTCCTCAACTCAGTCTTTGTTAGGAGGATCTAACCAAGCCGATAGGATTCAACTGTAATCCCAGCCTCAAGCCCATCAGGTAGGTAGGGACGGGTAGGCCAAGCATCAGAATTGGCACTACACAGCCCCCACCAAGCCCAAGGTAGAAGCAGCAGGGCTCAGAAGGGTACATAAGACAAAAACACTGGGTGTACATCTCAAAACCCCTCAAGCTCTGTGCGGAGTACTGCAGAAAGCACTAGGTTACCCACATCCCAGCAAGTAAAGAGGTGGGGTATTGTTGGTTACTACTGATGGGCAGTGTGGACTTGCTGCTAATGGGACTTATAAGTGACTGGATTGAATCAGCAAATCCTTTACCTGAAAGTATCCTTTCAATGAAGGAGACTTTGCTGCAGATGTCATATCATTTGGCGACGAGGTAAAAAAAAAAAACCAACTTTATTTGCAAATAAAAGAATCATGCTGACCTCCAGCTGCAAGCCCCACCCGTGTCTTACTGGCCAGGTGGTTACAGCTCCTTACTACACAACCAGTTTCAGTCTATTCTGCCGGAGAGCTAGCGGGGTGCGCCTGTCAACAAGTATGTCTTACAGCCATTACCGCGCTACCCCTCCTACCCCGCCCCCATCTTATGGGCAGGAGCCAAACGAAAAGGGCAAAGCAAAAATGACATGCCCTACCCCTTTCATTGCCTGCAAAGTTTACTCGGGGTTCACTTCTAGCCTGGGTGAGAAAAGATCCTTTAATTTTTTTAATGAACCTGCTAGTGATACCCGAGTATTGGGTTGTTGCTGAGGGGAGACTTTTTTGTTTAAAATTTTTTATTTTGAGCAGTCACAATAAAAAAATATTTACGAAACGAGTAACAAAGCAAAGTTAATCACAAATCATATAGAATGTCACAACTGAGACGAATATATCGAAAGTATATTATATATTCTTACGTTTTATATTTTTTGTAATTACATCTGCAAATGAAATCAAAACACTTCTACAATAGCTTTTAAAACTTTCCAACACGATTCACCGCGATGAGGTCCCTAACTGAGCTGAAAATATTTACCCGATGCCTGGGGTCTTCTAACTATGTCATATTGGCTCTCGAAAAAGAGGTATAATATTGAATCGGAGAGGCCACCCTCCCTATTTTACAAACCATAAAAAACATGATGTATCCAATAATGCATGAGATTAGAGCCAGTGCTTATATTGTAAAATAATATTAATAATAAGTGCCAGGGCTCTCGCCAGGAGGCCACTGCAGTTTGCAGCACACATTGCCCCGGCCAGCGCTGCCAGTGCCAACACCAACACAACCACTAACCTTTACATTCTTCTAGCTTTGGGTGCCTTGAATAGTCTAAACTCTCACTACAAGTGTGACTGACAGTTCAGACTATTGCAGGCACCCAAAGCTATAGGACTGGCTTGAGCAGCAGGTCTAATTCATTTCTAGTGCATATTGAATTAATAAACAACTGTTGTTTGGCTCATCTCTAAATTAGGCAAACAGCGTCACCATGTGGAAGACTGTCATAAATCCCGGTGCTGACGAATAAGTGCCGGTGCCAAGCACCGGAAACCCCTGACTCAAATTAAGCACTGGATTAGACACCCATATTTACCGATATTAGACACCCATACAGGTTGACAAATCTGAAGTCGAGAAATAACCAATCCCATCCTGGCTATTATAAATAAAAAATAAAAAAGTACCAGCAGTTCCGCACTGATGAGATCCTTTTCAGACATCGACCAGTCCATATCTAGTTTGAAGTATGAGTGTGAAAACATAGTTTCATCTCATAAAACATGAAGTGGGAAGCATTGCCAGCTCCAGCATAACCTGTTTGAGTGGTTTCGGCTCATTGGCTATTAGACAGTTATTTTAATTATACATTTTATTTATATAGTGCTTACGAGCCCTAACGAGGTGTGAAACGCTCTGATGCGAGTAGCATGCTATTCTGGAACCCAGGATCAAAGGTTAATAGTTTGCAGAAAAGTACAAAAAAAAATGTTTGTGTGCATTAGTTGTGTTAGGTTTGTGTTCTTGATTTCTTGTGTTCTTATTAGAGTTTGAAGTAGGGATAGAATGATGGGAATGGATTTGAAAGAGGAAGTAGTAAGTTGTTTTTGTAAGTAGTAGTCGTTTGTGCCTGTTAGTTGGTCGACATAGCCAAAAAAAAGGAACATTAGAATAAAGTACTTCTGTACCCATGGCCAAGTCTTGATACATTTGGGAACCCAAGACATAAACTGAGATTCTTACATCACGATGACATCAACTTTAGTTTGCCACAAAGGGCACAAAGACCTCCTTAGTGCCGAACCATTTCATATCAATTGATAATAATTTTCTTAGTCACCATTTAATTTTTTAATTAGTTATGTAATCCATACTTTCAGTATTACCTTGCCACCTTCTTTTTGGTTCCTTAATTGGTCACCTCCCACCAAAACATCTAATTTCATAATCTCCCATCCATCTTTGAACTGTTTGACTCTCAGATTAGCTGATAAGTGCGACCATCAACCCCACTGCACCTCATAAAGTGTTCTTAGGGGTTATCTAATGGAAGATGTGGGCCTAGTGGTTGGGCTGTGCCAGTGCTTAATTTGCCGTGGCCCTTGTCAGAAGGCCACCGCAGTTTGCACCACACATTGTCAATGTACTTACACACCTACTAACCATCACACTGCTACAAGTGTGACAATTCAGACTGTTCAAGGCAGCCAAAGCTTTAAGAATAGCTTGGGTGGCAGGTATTAGTTGTGTTTTTTAATCTATATTGTATCAACAAACAGCTGTTTTTCTGCTCATCTTTAAATTACACAAACAGTGCCACCATGTGGCAGCTGTCGTAAGTGCACGTTCCGGCAATTAACTGCCGGTACCGAGCACTGGAAGCCACTGGCTCAAATTAAGCACTGGGCTATGCACCACACCTGCCGGCTCTGCTATAACAAATTCACATATCAAAAACAATAGTAAATTATAGGGGCGGCACAATATATCTCCTCATCATGTTCTTATTCTACCCTTTCTTGGTCTCTGTTTCAGGGAGAGGCTACACCTTTCACACTTGCCTATCTTTCTTCTTTTTATTGATAAAGATAATACTTGGGTGGGAATGCCTAACACCTTAGCCTGGTTCTCAGCCACCGTCAAGACAAAGATCAGTCTGTGCATCTTCTTTCCTTTAGTCACTGTTTCCTGTGGTACATCAGGAAAAACTTAATGAATACCTAGATGCTGATTTAATTGATTTCTTTGCTCAAGCCTTCTCCAGAATGTGTTCCTTTATTCAGTAGTTCTGAAAAAAGAAATACATTTTGAGGGGTATCATTCTGACTTTGGTTTTTGGAACTAGATTCAGTCCAACCTAGTAACTGTCAATTTCCTCTATCCTGCAAGGCCTTCAGGAGAGAATTCTTTCACAGGATTCCTCACAAACTCTTTAATTCCACTGCTATTCTCTCCCCCCTCAGGAACCTCCACAAAGTGCAAAATTGAGGTTTCTGAAGCAGTTTTCTAGTTCTTCTTTCTGATTCTGCAGCTTTTTTAGACTAATATGGCTGTTAAGTGCTGACAATGTTGTTCCATAATCTCCATCTGCTCTTCTACAGCAGGGATCACACTGGAAAGTCTCACATTTTTTTCCTCAATCCAAGCCACTGTGTTTTGATCTCCGAGACTTTTTTTTGTCATTTGCTGCGTATGATTAATCCAGTGGAGATCTAGAAGGATGTGACGGATAAGGTTCTCCATTGTGTCTGTGACAACCGCTCTTCTTCGGCCCAAGCAATAGTTTACTTCTGATGTGGTTGCTCCTCACACTCTTCTTTACCATCTGATGTCCGAGTTCAATGCCTTGATTTCTGAATCTTATGTCATAGTGATAACTTGCTACTGATTCAGACTCTGATCCAGAGTTAGACTACATATGAGGACGGCTCCTACTGAGAGTTGTTAATTTCAGGCTTTGTTCCTTTCTACTGGTTGCATCGTTGTTCCGGGTATGCAGGGAGTACGAATTTGCTTAAAGACAATGCTGGTTACCTCGGGGTAGCTCATGCCTCGGCAATGATTATCTAACACCAATTTTGCCTTGTAGATTGCAGAAACACTCTTTGGTTCAACGACACCATTGGGTACCAATCTCCATCGATCTATGTTGCTAAAGTTGAAGTGTTGTTCTGATCAAGTTGAGAAAGTGGAAAAGTTCAGAGATGCATCTTCTTGACCTTTCAGTCCGTAGAGATCAGCGCCTCAACACCTCTTTTGCTGCATCTTTTCCTGTATTTTCTCAATTGGTTCCGTACTTCACACGCCTTCAAAAGACCAGTTGGAGTCTAACCCAAAGTTTTATCGATTATAGTTGGTCTTGTACTATCTTTCTGGTGCCCATCATTTTTCTGTGTTAATTCAAGCCCGTTCTCCCGTGTTCGAGATGGGGACAGCATGGGAAGCATTATTTCCCCTGCAACTTTAGAAAAATGTGGGAGTACTTATTACATCCCTTTAGCAATCATTTACTTGCTCCTAACTACTGATAAAATACTGAGTACAAGTAAGATTGGTAGAGGAGGAGTAAAGCCTGTCCCAAACTCTTTGGACTACTGAATAAACAGTAGGAAACTGAGCAGGGAGTAGCTGGCATGATTAGAAGAGTCAGTGTAGAGGGACTTAAGATGTGGACTTATTTTACTCTCCAGAGATGGTTTTGACTATTTTTAGAATTACTCTGCTGGTACATTGAGGTGAAGTTTCTTCTCTACCCTTCTTCTGGTTCTTTTTCTCAAGGACGCAAGCGTTGCTCCACTTGCGGCCTGGAGTCTTATCCACCTTTTCCCCAGCTGATCATGCTAACTCCCTTCTTGCGCTCTTATTGTCTTTCATTATTGTCCCTTTTTGCAAATTGTTTTTAGAAACGACCACACAACATTGTCATTAGACTCTATTTCCTTTTTTTGGTCTGTCGATATTTGGGGTTAAGCATTCCTCTTTTTATGCAGAGTCCCCTAGTCCTTTTCTCTCAAAGGTGTAATATAAGTTTCCTAATTGTCTAATGGTGGGCCCGTTCTGACCTAGGTCTCAAAAACCTAGGGTTTCAACCGACAGACCGTCATCTTCACCAGTGGTAGACGGGCAACTACAGCTCAAAGTCCTCTCCGCACCACATCAAACACACTTGGCTCCTGGATGAGCAAGAGATTTTGCACGCGCCTGCCTCTGCCTTTTCTATGGGAGACATCAGCTTCCCTTGATCCTGTCTCTTTAATTTGACTTGACTGATCTGTCCTTGGCCCCTTTGATACTTTCTCCAACAATGTGCCCATCTACAGAACCTGGAGCTCGAGTGTTGATTGAAGATCAGAGAGGGTTGGAGGCATCGACAAGGGTAAGATGGTTGATCAATCAAAAATTCCTACAACTTTTCTTCATTGTCCACAAATTCTCCCTTGCCTCTTCCTGTTCAGAGAAGCAGTTATATCTTCTTCATGGAGAGTGCTGAGTTATCATCATAAGCCACTTCAAGCTCAGGCTTTTCTGTGGAGTATTGATTCTAGACTGTAGTGGCAGCAATCAAAAACATAGACTGGAGCATTGCCCAGGCTAACTACCCTGCACATGATACCCTGGGATGTGGCTCACATTTTCCAGTTTCTTAGAAATGACAACTGTGTGCCGCTCAGGGCATGCTGGTTCCGATCTACATGATCACAACTGTGCTTGTACCTTTTCTCAGTCACTTAGAGATGGGAATAGTGTGTGCTTAGCAGCGTGTTGGTTCAGTTGTACAGAGGGGGTTTGAGAACTGTGACTCCTATAGCATGTCATTCATGATGATTCCCTTTTATTTATTTGTTTTGTATGCTGAAAGTTTGTACCTTTTTAAGGTGTTTAAAAAAAAAAATACTTAATGACATTTGCCTTCTTGGTTTTATTCTATTCTTGTTATTCTGAATTCTATCTCGTTGTATGGGCACTTGGAAGTAAGGCATGTGTTGTCTAGTGGGAGAATGGAGGAGTGTTACACCCTGTGTAGTGTTACTTTTGTGTGTGTTGAAACTGGAACTTTCTAGTCACTTTCCTATGCCCGCATTCTCTGGCCTTGTCTCTTTTTGAGTATAATGTATGAAGTGTTCCATATGTATCACGTAGTACATTCTTGGGCCTCAGCTCAGCCCCGCCTTAGCACCATGTAGGATCTAACAGCGCTATGAAGGATCAACGTTGGAGCTAAACCCACCATATGGCCATGAAGGGTCTACCATTATACATCCTCGACTTTTATTATGCCCGTCTTTCTATCTTTGGAATAAACTCAGTGACTTACCAGCAAGCCTCCAGTTGTCCTTCCAGTGTGCAGCACCCAATCATTTCAGTATGGTGATCCACCATTTATTTATACAAAAAATCCTTTACAACAGAAATATAATTTCTCCACCCTTTTATAATATTAAATTGGCGGTGTCTCTAAACAGAACCCAACGATGTTATTCTTACCTTAACTGTGACCCTGAGCATAACCATTACTGTAACCCTGAACCGTATTTACCCTACACCATCCCCCTTAATTATCTGTTATACTAATTCTTACCCAATCCTTTTTTACCATCTTTAAATCCTGTATGTGAATGTTTCTGCTTTTAACTCCTCATCGTACAACAATTTTGACCCTCAAACATTCCCCTTCACTCTCACCTCCAGCTTTCCCCCCCGAAAAATCACAAACACTCCATGACTACCTGGGAAGCAATCACAGTGGAAGAAACAAGCCAACATCATGAGGACCATCAATTCAGGGGCACCGACGGACTCCTGCCCCCACCACATTTACAACATGGGTCTCTCCCCAAACAGCGAAATACTCACCCACATCTTGAACATCTCCATCATAACCATGACATTCCCAGATGCTTGAAAGCACATGATGATCAACGCAGTTCACCAATCTCCCTTCTGCCATACCCAGCCAAGCTCATGGAGAAAGCCATTAACAAGCAACTTGCCCACTATTTCCACGCACAACAACTACTAGACACCACGTAATCTGGTTTCAGCCCAGTCACAGCACCAAGACTGCCCTCATCACAACAACAGACAACATCAGGATGATCCTCCACTGAGGAGAAATAGCCGCCATCATACTTCTTGACTTCTCAGCGGACCTCAATACAGTCTACCACTTTATCTTGTTCAAAACACTACACAAAACAGGCCTCCAAGGATCAAAACACTACACAAAACAGGCCTCCAAGGACTGCGTTCAATGGAATCTGCTCCTTCCTCACAGGAAGAGCACAGAAAGTCATCATGCCACCCTATACGTCAGAAGCCAATAACCTCATCTGTCCCCCTGTGATCATCTCTCCGTCCGACCTTATTCAACATCTACTTGACCCCACTGGCAGACCTCATCAGATCACACATCAACTTACCGTCCTTTGCAGACGTCACCCAACTGATACTCTTCCTGTTGGACATGTTCCCTGTGACAAAAAACAACTTTGCGACCTGCATGACCACGGTAGCTACCTGGAAAAGATCCAACTGCCTCAAGCTCATCTCAGACAAAACTGAAGTGGAGATCTTCAGAAGAGAAACCTCTGCTTTGTACTCAACCTGGTGGCCGGCAGACCTCAAGTCCACACCTATCCCCACCACTCATGTCAGATACATAGGAATCATCTTAGTCTACAATTTCTTCATGACAGCCCAAGGTAACGTGGTGACTTCTTCCTGCATTCACATCCTGAGGATGCTGCAAAAAACTTTCAAGTGGCTACCAATGCACTCTAGGAAAACAGTTGCACAGGCCCTGATAACCAGCAGATGTGATTACAGCAACTCACACTATGCCAGTATCACCAAGATGCTTCTCAGCATTCTGCAAACAATCCAAAACACTGTGACAAGATTCAGTGTAAACCCACCTCTACTCATTCACATCACCCCACACCTCAGGGAACTTCCCTGGCTCCCCTTACACAAGCGCATGCAGTTCAAACTCATAACATGACACAATCCCCGCCTACCTTAACAGCCACGTCTACTTCGACAAACCTCTCAGGCACCTCCACTCAGCCAAACTCTCACTTGTACATGTTCCTCACATACACAAAAAACAGAGCTGGAGGCCATGCCTTCTTGAACATCTCCCCAAAAGCCTGGAACGACCTCCCATAACCCATCATCAGAGCCTCCTCTTCACTTCTCGAGTTCCGAAAAAAGCTGAAGACCTGGCTCTTCGAAGAAGCTCACCAGGGAGACAGCTGCCTATCCATCTGTGAGTCTCCTGGGTACCCCCACGGGTAATAAGTGTGAAACAAATAGACGTAACATCATATAACAGCCTAAAAATGAATAGGTTTTTAAATGTTTTTTTTTCTTTGTTCTAACCAAGAATTGTTTTCTGGGTAACATTTTTTTTTCTTTAGGGATTTCTCTGTAATGCCATGATTTCTCTGAGATATAATTATTTTACAAGGTGAATACGTTGTAGTTCCACTGAATCAAAAAACTTCCAAGATATCATAACCTTAAGAAAGCTCCAGTAGATTAGCCTTTGCCAGCCAGATATCTCATAAGTCAAAATTGTATGTGTGTTTTCCCCTATTTGGAGTTCATCGGTGTGACGCAGTGACCTTACTACATTTATTTAGTGAGCGAATAACTATTTAAAACTGAAGAATGAGGAAACCATAGAGGAATTAGAGAGAGGTGATGGAAATGAAAACTGGTTTGTGGTATGGATTTTTATGATCACAACACTTAACATAGTCTTGGGCCTGCAGCGTCTGATACAAGGGTAGCTTCAAAGATTGAACCTGCTGTTCACAGCTTGGTTGTCTATCTTTGTGCAGATGTCAACATTGGACATTCGATGTTTCGAGGTCTCTTAGTTTCGTGTATGTGCTTAGTGTTGTCATTCGATAAGAAACCAATTGCAATGCCAAATCAAACCCTCACAAGAAGGTAACTTAGCAGTATCAACGAGGAAAGGCTCTCTTGCATGATGCCTGGTGAACTGAGGTCAAGGCATTTTCCATCTTAGAATCTCTGACGGTTCTGGGTCGTTCAAACCTCATGAAATGTGGACGTATGCCACCAAAAGGTCCATTAACTCGCAGTAGAGGATGTCATCACTTTATTGCAGTGAAAGACCTTCAGAAGAGGGTGGCTTAGGAACTAGAGAAGGCTCCATTGAATGGGGTCTAGTCAACTCTGGACTATTGACTTATCTGTGTATAATTCATCTGGGATGTTTCAGGGTTCTGAGCTTCTCGGGCCAGTTGGAGTGCGTCGAAGAACTTCATGGAATGTTAGTAAGATTAGGTGAGATATCAGTAAAGTAGCATCTAATGACCTAGTTAGATGGGAGGGCTAATATTATATTGTAATTGCATTTATATAGCACTTACTACCCCTGACCAGGCACCAAAGTGCTTTTTCGGCGAGTAGTAGCACGCTACTTCGGAACCCATAAAAGATTAGTGGTGAATTAGTATAGTGAAATAATAAATTAATTTAAGCAATGGATATGTTAGTCTGTTTTTTGGGGGGATTGAGAACAATAGTGGAGGGAAAAAGTTAGCATTTATATAGTGCTTGCTACCCCTGATGAGGTGTTGAAGTGCTTTTAGACAAGTAGCACGCTACTCCGGAACCGAAAAAGAATTAGTGGTGAATTGGTCTGGGGAAATATTAAATACATTTTAGTGGTGGAAATGTTAGTCTGTTATTTGGGTTGGAAACGTTAGTGGATTGATAGAAGAGGAAAGGGTCTAGAAAGTTAAAAAACAAATTGTTTCTTAAATCTAACCACACCTTTACCAGTTTAACAAAATATGCTGATAATAAACGCTGCATTAAAATCTAGGCTTGGCCCCAACAGTGTCATACCCCTGGGGACAGCCTTCTTTACATTTTGCTATCAGAACCGCCCCCAGATCAGTAATCTAGCGGTCATTTTGGAAACTGTGGAACCGGGGGGAATGGTTTTTAATCCTGGTCTCCGAATGGGACTAAGTTGTGTAATCTTAGACATAAAGTGAAAGAGGTTCATTTGTTGTACCCTGAGGTATTCTCAGGCTTGCTTTTGAGATATATCCGTTCTTGGCTGTTGTATATACCTAATGTATAATATTCCCTTCCTTGCTTTATTGTATTTGTATATCACTCAGAACGTGTAACACTTTGTTTATTGTATCAATACCGGTCCCCTGATAACTATGTTATGGTTAAGCGATCTAATGTCTTGGGGCCACGTTTGTGCTTTATGATTCAGCATAGATATCCTCTTACTTGGTGTGAAGCCTATCACTCACGGAGATTCTGGAAAGTCAGTTAGAATTAACATGTCTAGGTTGTAGTCAATCACTGTGTTCTTTCTCGCAGATGTCGGGACAGACTCTTCCCAAGATCTGTCGGGAAGATGGGCTTCTGTTGATCCACCTGGAATTAAAGCAGTGTCGCAGCAGCCTCCACAGGAAAAAATGGACTCTACTGCAGACTTGCACACCGATCCAAGGTCAAAATCGTCCGGATTGAAGCCAGGGAATATCTCCTCAGAGATTTACACGAACTGTGTTACCTTGCCTTCCAGAACAGTTTTCACCAATGGACATGTGTCTGACCCATTCCAATACTTGGAAAATCGGCCTGATGGACTGTCGGAGGACTATCGGTTTCTGAACAGATTGGGGTCACAGGCCTCGGACTCTGCATCAGAACCTGGCACCAGTGCAACTCCAAGACAGCGGGCACTATCTTCATCTCAAAGTGTGTCCAGCATGGGTAAGATCTCGGCCTTTACCTGGACCACATACGTACAATTTCCATGATTATTTCTGTTGGTCATCTACCTATAACAGCAGCTAATGGAAGTTGATAATGTTTATTAGCTAAAGAATGCTAGGCATGTGTGCAAATCCTCTGTCTCTAGGTGTCTTTCCTTTTCCTTTCCAATTCTCATTTAAAGTGCAGGGCTGCAAATGTAATGATTTAACATTCATATTGAATCCAGGTGGAAGCTTTAGTTGTGATGGGGCCGGATTCCACATTCTAGATTTTTTCAGGAACCTCTGGCCGATGGTCTTTATTGCCTGCTAAGAAAGTGTGGTGGGGAGACGACAAATCTTACGGATTATACATTCCCCTTCCCCATGCATCTAAAGGATCACAGACTCTCAATTCAAGTTTGCTAATTTATTATAAGGCCAAAAAGAGTAGGACATAGACACACCTCAATACAAGAGTATAGAGATACATGAATGCCAACACAGAGCCAAGTCTGCGAATATAATTAATTCAGCACAATAGGCACAGAATAATGAATTCCAAAATCAGAACCCAACTAAGTATAGATGCTGTGTCCAAGTCCCTTTTCATTTGTATTTCAGGAATTAAGAGAATAATCTGTCCCTACTCTACTTCTAGAGTGACATCCCCACTTAACTTCCCAGTTAGTTTCCCTTCAAAAAGGTGTCAGCTCGTGAAGACTTCCTAAGAAGCACACTCACGTTAAATGGGTCAAGTAGCGTAAAGCTACGGAGCTCGTTCTAAGATGCTCCCTTTCCTCAGTCCAAAGCAGAAGCCCTCCGAATCTGTACCTGTTCCTAATACAAAAAGACAAAGTTACACCCCTAACAGGTCACATTCCGTGAACATCTCTTTTGGGTAACTTTCCACAAATCTCGAATTAATTTAGGCTTCATCCAACGACCTTGGTTCCCAGGTTTCACCAAGCACGAAAGGCGTCCTCCCTTCTATCTGTTGAGGCTCTTCAAAGGCAATCCTCACTTCCCCATGTATTTTCTTAAATCTTAAATAACGAGGTTGAATTCCTGCACCTGCAGTAGGGCGAGAAAGAAACCCTCTATACATACATAAAATTCTAATTAACTTATAACTTGAGAGCAGACAAGGAGAAACGAAACTTAGAGAAACGAAAGTCAGGCCTACAAGATTGGCTAACCTAAGAACATCCATTCATACACACATTTCACAAGTCGTTATATGAACTGCTTATTCAGAAGTGAATACATTCTATATTGCATAATATTCATAATACACATGCATGACTACATTGTTTCCCTAAACAAGTGCAAAATTCTAATCATTCTCATATACGGCATCACAGATTTCATTCTAATGTCCTTATATAGCGATACAAGCTTCATTCTAATCACATGGATTACAGCAAAACAACAGGATATATGAAAGTACAGATTATTCTCGAGTATAATTGCACCCATACAAATTTTAAGGGCACCGAGCGCTCTATCAGCCATATAGGTGACTAATTATGTGCTCCAGTCATGCATTGATGAGTGCCATCTTGTCATTACTGTGCAAGATTTAGGGACCAATTCACAAAAGCATTCAGGAGTTCAAGAAGTAGAACTACAGGAGTACTTTTTTATGTATAGAGGACGTGATCCTTTCTATTTTTAATAATTGTATATGAATGTTAAGACATCCCGTTTTGATGTTTGACATAAAGGAGTACAACTCCACTTACTCCAAATTGCCTTTGTGAATAGGCCTTTTAAAGACCGCCCCAAAACTATAGTGCGCAAATGTTGCTAGGGTATGCGATGCCACTCCGCTTCTTAGTTCTGGTTAGCAGTCAGAGCAGGAAAGCCACTACCATTTTTTTACAAGCTTGAAAAACAGCAGATCCGATGCTACATATCTGGAATTCAGTTGCTGCAGAAAGTTTTAGATTTGTTGTCCTTATAGACTAATAAAAATGTGTCAAGCCTAAGCAGAGATGTCAGTCTTTTCCTCATATTAAGACACATTTGTGGTGTTTGAACCCTGCTGCAAAGTACAGTATGCAGTCTGCTGGCCAGGTTATGATGATTGAAAGGTTGGCTTCCGAAGAACAAGTTTTTGCACAGTCAATAGTTCTGTAGTCAGTCATTTACAAATGCTGTTTGCATGTGCTGCTTGCACAAATGCTGTTTAGCACATTAAAGCCAGTTCTACTCCTACTGGCTTGGCCAATACTGGGGAGAAAAGGCAAAAAACAGAGAAATGTCATGTTTAGAGTGTAAATGTTGAAGACTTGGATGGGACAAACAGTGTGATGATTGCTTAGCTCTTTGTACATGTAAAATACTACCTCACGCATTCAAATGGAAGCATTTCCCAGAAGGTGGAATGATAGACCAAACAGCCAATGGTAGGAAGGGATAGAAATATATACTCTTCTGGGTGGAGCAAAAATAAGCTGATTCGAGGAATACATCTTGCAGACAGTTGCACTGTCACGCCATACCTAATAAACGGAGTACAGGTGGCTGTCGTATTTATAATTTGGACACCAATACTCCTGTCCTATTCATCCACCTAGGGCGGGTGTTGGGTAAGACCATTCAAGGCAGTTGCTTTGCCGCATCTCCACAAATGTCTACCACAGTCTGCCAAATTGCAATAAATGGCATAGAAAGATCTTTCTAGAGAAGTGAAGAGATTGCCCAAACAGCAAAATATGTTTGAATTGGACTCCACAAATCCTTGCATAGGAGCCACCCTCCATGCGGACCCAAAACTCCCTCCTAAAGTAGTGAATATGTACCTAGCATAAACCCACTCGAGGTAGCTGGTTTTACTGAACCAGAGTCAGAAAGCATAAAGTGGCTAGCGGACTCTTAGCAAAGACACAGGGAAATCTGCAAAACTATAATTGTATGCTTAAAAACCTATAATAACTAAAATACCAATAAATACATAAAATAGCTACTGGTTGAAAAATAGGACACACAGGAATATCAAGCTTAGCAGAAAATGTAACCAGTAGGCCACTCTATGATCTAAAGCGGGCTCGGCTCATTCGAGCCTCACAGGCATTTTTCCAGTGTTGCATGTGAGTAAACGGGGAAGCTTTGTAAGGTTCCTTCTTAGAGAATATGTGAGAGAGTATGCTTACCGTCTTCAAAGGCTACATATACTACTGGGAAACTCTCCCAGCCTCCTCATTACCCCACCTCAGCAAGAGCAGGTTCCAGGGCATACTGCCCTTCAAGAAGCTGAGGTTTGTATACAAAATGGTAGCCAGGTCCAAGAACGGTTAGAAATGGAAGACAGCCTTAACCTGGACAAACGGATGCTTGGCAAACGATGCCTTACCTCAGAAAAGCATACATGGAACCAGCAGGAGTGATCATCATTGGCTGTGTGCACTTGTAATGACTTGTGCAACAGTTTGGCACACCGTTACCACCCTATTCCCAGGCACTAAGCGGCATGCAGTTTTCTATGCAGCAATGCAAGATGATTGCTTAGCCAGTGACATTTGAATTAAGGCAATAGTGCTTATCATTCAGGGCCTTTTTACAAGATTCCTGGCCCACTAATTAGAGATGGAGATAATGTGGCCCAAGTTAAAGGTTCTGGTCGGTACCTCCACCCCTCAATTATCTGTTTTGAGTAGGTGGTAAGCCAGTGGCTGCTATGGGCAGCATCTCATGCGCTCGTATTCTATTGCATGGGGTTTGGTAAAGGATGGACTTAGTCTGTGTTCACTGATTCTACCCTTGGCCCCCGATGGCTTCACTGGGTGCATTTCCACACCTGGTTAATCTGTGTCTCGTGTTCCTACACATAATGTAGCTCTTTCATATGAAAGAGAGACCATGCTTGCAAACATCAATAGTAAAAATAGAATCTCTAGTGCAAAATTAGGCACATCAAAAAAGCTGTTAGATATTTGTTTCAAAAATATGTTAGAATCAGTTTAATACTAGCCATTTTGTAGCTTGTAATCTGTAGAAACTTGCAGAAACATTCTAACTTTTCTGTAATAACCTAAGGAGTACAAAAAACCTGCAGCCATAAATATCTCCCTTCTGCTAGTCACTAGAAAGAAGAAAGAAAAGCCATGTTTCGTTTTCGTTCTTTAAACAGCTGCTTTAATTCTACTCGGTGACCTGACCTGCCTTTTCCCTGGCTGCTGGCTCTGGCAGCAGGCACTGGGACACCAGAACTCAACTGCAATAAGTTGTTACAGTTGTGCGGCTGCGTCATTTTGTAATGAAGGCGGCTGGGTGAGTCACAAGTTGCCTATTGTTAAGAAATTAGAGAAGGGTTATTATACAGGTATTGCAGAATCCCTTGTATTACAAAAAAAATAAAGAATGAAAATAAGTGAATATGTGGAAATCTGAGTAAAAGGCAGAAGAAGGCAGTCTTAGAGCATGGCTGGTTATTGTAGTCAGACAATCTAGAAATCAGTGCTTAATTTGAGACGGTGGTTGTTGGTGGATGCCACCAGCACTCATTTTTCCTCACCTGAGATATACTGCGAGCAAAAGAAGGAAGAACACACAAACAGGAAGGAAGGCTAAAGACAGAAAAATGGTCACACAGGGAGAAAGTAGGAACCAGCAAGAGTAAGATGAAGGAGCATAAGTGTCTGGCAGTGGATTAAAGAGCCCTGAGGTAAATTCAAGACTATGCAGCCTTGGTACTCGCGTGCCGATTTTTAATAGAACAGCTGGAATAGGGCTTTTGGCACCGGCACTCTACTTTTTACAAATAAAGCACTGGTGGAATTCATTTCCAGTTCTTGTTAGCTTAGCTCTTAGTGCCAAGCCAAGCAGCTGCCTTGGATTTTCCCTTGAATTCCTCACCTGTAAGGCGCAAAAAGCCAACTGAAGTGTCATGAGGGGCTGGCCGTGTCGTCCCACCCAGTCTGTCTTTGACAGCCTTGTCACAGGGCCCCTGGAATTATGTAACAGGGGAGAACCAAATTATACGGCAGGGTTGCCTAAATTATTCTGTAAGAAAAGGCAAGTTGTGCTACAAAATGCGGCACACTGCGGGAAGACATTTCCCCACATAGTTCTCGGTTGAACATCCAAGTACAGCAATAAGCAACTGAAAAGTGACCAGTCAACCTTTGTAAAGTGCCTTCTTCTGTGCGGCAATTGTAATTGCATTTATATAACACTTACTACCCCTGATGAGGCGTGGAAACTCTTTTTCGGCGAGTAGCACGCTACTCCGGAACCCATAAAGGATTAGTGTTGAATTAGTGTTGTGAAATATCAAAGTAATTTGGAGTAGTGGATATGTTACTCAGGTATTTGGATTGAGAATGTAGCGCAGGGATAGAAGAGGGAAAAAGGTGTGTGTGTCTGTGTGTCTGTCTGTCTGTCTGTCTGTGTATATATATATATATATATATATATATATATATATATATATATATATAGCGCTTGTTACCCATGATGGGGTGTTGAAGCGCTTGTTTTGGCGATTAGCACGCTACTCCGGAACCCATAAAGGATTAGTGTTGTGAAATATCAAAGTAATTTGGAGTAGTGGATATGTTACTCAGGTATTTGGATTGAGAATGTAGCGCAGGGATAGAAGAGGGAAAAAGGTGTGTGTGTCTATATATATATATATAGCGCTTGTTACCCATGATGGGGTGTTGAAGCGCTTGTTTTGGCGATTAGCACGTTACTCTGGAACCCATAAAGGAATTTAAGTAACATTTGAACTGTTTGAGCTTGAAGCTTTTTTTTTACTCTGCATATTCTGCAGCAGATGATGGATTATGTGGCAAAAGCGGCAAAGCCATAATCATGCGGAAAATGTTGTAGCCGCAGAATCACATAATTCCAATAAACCCCCTGCCTTGTAATATGTTTACCTGTGGCAGTGATGTATTGGACAGCTCAGTGAATAGTGAATTGTGCTCTGTGGCCACGGCTAAATTGATAGCTCCATTCCTGACGTCATTCACAAGGTGAGCAGCACAATGCAGAGAGTTACCTGTATGTATACTCCTCAAAAGCACACCGTTTGTCTTGGGCCAGGTGTAGGTGAACTCCTTACCTCTCTGGGCCTGGCCCACTGTGGGCCTCCTAGACCCACTAGCTGAGCCACACCATTCTCCACCTTAGTTCAAAGTTTACCAATACATTGCCGGATTAAACCATGTGGAGACCTTTATGCAATCGAAACTTCGGGCCCCCTCGCAAATTATCTCCTATTACCCAATGCACCAGATTTTGTTGCAAACTGTGAGTTCCCAGAAGAAGAGGTTTTAAGAGACAAACTGTTATGTAAATCTGATGTCTCTGGTTTATGTACGTTAAGTTGCTAATGGGTACATTACATTAGTACAGTATCTTCTCTATAGAGTCTTTAATGTAAAGTTTTCGATTCTTTGTGTTGATTTATTTTCATCTATCTTTTGGAAACCATATTTAAGAAAGCTTGATTTGTAATTTTCTTTCACGATCAAATCAATATTATTTTTATCCATTGTTGCGGGGATGCTAAAAGGAGTGGGGCCCATAGGCCGGTGCCTACTTTGACTATTTGGTAATCCTAAACTCTACCAATAGGTACATTAAGTCTCTCCAGCAGTCAGCCATCTCCCCCATGGAGGTCTGCCATGTCAGTAGTCACAAATATTATTCACAGGATAAGAAGCAGCAAGATTGGCAGCCAGCACCCTGCAACGCTAATTATTCCTAATTTGTCTGTTAAGTTTCACAACAGGAATCTCTTTTATTACTTGACATGCAACATCTCAAAAAAGTCTGCTTTGTGTGGGGTGCATTTTCTGCTAACCAATCTGTATTTGTTTCCGTGGAAACCTTGGATGGGGCCGAGACTCTCTGTTTTAATTGGACCAGCTGGTAGCTGCTATTCCCTTTAGAAGCGTGTCCCGCCTATGTGCATTTTTCTCGCTAATTTGCGGTGGGTTTCAGGGCCTGTTCCACAAAGTCCATTTGTACTCGCTGTTAAAACGTCTACACTTGGGAGCCATGTGTTGGATGGCATGCTTTAATGTGCCTCATTTGCCAGTAACTTGTTAAAGTTTTTTTAAGAAAAAATGTCCCTTTTCTTTTTTAGAAGATCCTCTTTAAATTATAGTTTAATATTTTAATCTGAATTTTGCAATATTGATGTCTATTGCCCAAGTGCCAAAGTGCACTATTTTACTGGCCAACAAAATTGTGAGTCATGTTGGTAGAATGTCCAGACAATGAATTGCATGACACAATAGCATATTGGATAATTCCTAATACGCATTCCTTAAACAAAAAAGACAGCATAATTTTTAGGTCTTGCGCCTTGTGTTGCAGTGCACAGCACTGCTTGCCCAGTGCAAGACATTTAGTAGGTGAAAAACGGAGTTTCAGCAGTGACCTAGGAATCGCACACGCTCGTGTGTGTGCTTTTCCTTTTGTGCGACACGATTGGACTTTGCGTGCGTCTTTTTATAAAAGACTGCACGCAATTAGCCAAAGGCGGGCGCATTGCTCCGCCCATGGCCTATTGGGGTCTATTACGCGCACCAATGACCATGTGGTTTCAATTGTCGTGCCCAGACACGGGCGTGATAATTGGAAGCACATGCCTCGCTGTGGCGCACGCACCACTCGCGGGATTGTTTGTGTGACCGCCCCCTGCAAATGCCGTTTAGAGTGCAGACATCTTACTCACAGTGATAGCTGCCTCCATGGAGAGGAAAGTGGGGAGCTAGGGTCAATTTTAGGGGTGATGCGGATATCTCTTCCCATGGACGCTGTGGTTTATTCAAGGCCATCCGTCGCTTCCACCCCCCTGAATCTAGAGATGGCATGCCCTCCCTCCTCCACCAGCACAGAGGTTTCGTCTGCAGGCAGCTCATGGTATGCTGGGGTCTCTCCCAGGACATGAGATATCCTTAGCCTGCCCTGCCATTCATGGGTCACAGCGCATTTCTTTTAGCTTCTCTGCATCCCTGCTTAATGCCTAAGTGACATTGATATTCAGTAGTATGTCCGTAGTCGTTTTTTCTTTCTTCTACGGCTAAATCTCTACACTTTTTGTCAGCATTGGCACTTTCGTTAGTTCCTCTTCTAAGTGACATCTAAGCAGGGAAAGGGAGGGCAGGACTTCACAGAGTCATGCGAGTGACGAGGAGCGAACTGACGCTTCACACAGCAAGCAGCCTGGCATGTGACCAGGTACACCCGGGATAGGATACAGCCAACCATGTGATGGTGGGAGGTGTAGTTTCGTACAGGCAGGCAAGAGATGGGGGAGGCTGGGCTGTGTGTACCTCGATGCAAGATCCGACTAGTTTACCTTATTTCTACTATGGATAATTTGGAGACCCTCTGAGGACAGGATGAGAACCTGGAGCCGTCAGTCCCGGGTGACGCTGCCCGTGCGACACTGGGAGGATTACAAATGAAGGCCCCTGGAGGCCGGAGAACATGTAGAGCCCGAAGTGCCCACGTACACCAGGTGAGGCTTTCAACACCCCCCTCCCCCCTGCCCAATTTCTCGCGACCTCGGTGGGTGCAACAGATCGCACAGCCGGTGCCTTGTGCACTCTGCACGGGGGCATGCATATCGTGTTAACGAGGCAATGTTTGGCTCATGCACGTGAAGTGGTGTTGGTTTCACGCACAATGTGTTCGTGCTGCGGGGTGGTATGCAGTGAATAGACACTGGCTTCATGGGACGATGATGAATTGATGATGCGATGTTTGGTCCTTGTAAATTGGGTTAAAGAGGCGATGTTTTTTATATGTTAAGTGAATAAGATACTGCTTTGTTCATCGGTATCGTGTTATCGATGCAATATTTTTCAGGCATAATGTGTTAATGAAACGGTATGTTGTTGGTGCACATTGTATTAAAGATGAGCTGTTTTTTGTGATGCATGTGTTCTGCTCTCGAAAATGCCCATTCTTGTTGACAAAATTGCGCGTGGTTCTGTGACGAGGATCCTGTCTATGCTTTGGAGATGGTGCAAACATGTCTATGCAATAACTGTGCCGGCATCTCGTGCACATTCGTTGTTGTGGAGGAGAGGAAGTCTGCATCAGCCAGACTCTCGCACCTCCCCTCCCTGCACGCGCACCGGGGTAGGAGAGCATGGGTGGGCAGAGAGCAGGCAGAGCCGGGCAGTGGTGCTGAAGATTGCACGGGTGCAGTGACGCATCCAAGGGCAGGGAAGCACGGAGGGGCAGAGAGCAGGATAGTGGTGCTGAATCTTGCATGGGCTCGTGCTGCTGTGGCGCAAATGCGGACAGGAGAGCATGGGTGGGTACAGAGCAGGTAGAGGGGCTGAAGCTTGCACGAGCCCGTGCTGCTGTGACGCATCCCCGGGCAGGAGGTGGTCTCTTGTGGTGGGCAGAGAGCAAGCAGAGCCGGGCAGTGGTGCTGCTGTGACACATTCGCGGGCAGGAGAGCACGGTGAGCACAGAGCAGGCAGAGCTGGGCAGTGTTGCTGAAGCTTGAACACGCTCGTGCTGCATGACGCACCCATGAGCAGGAGAGCATGGATGGGCAGACAGCAGGCAGATCCAGGAGTGGTGCTGAAGCTTGCACGCGATTGTGCTGCTGTGACACATACAAAGGCAGGAGAGCACGCGTGGGCATAGAGCAGGCAGATCAGGGCAGTGTTGCTGAAGCTTGCACAGACTTGTGCTGCTGTGACGCATCCATAGACAGGGCAGGAGAGCAGGGCAGGCAGAGCCAGGCAGTGGTACTGAAGCTTGCACGGGCTGGTGATGCTGTGACGCATTTATGGGCAGGAGAGAATGGGTGGGCAGAGATCTGGTCAGTGGTGCTGAAGGTTGCACGGGCTCATGCTGCTCTGCCCGCCTGGTGGAAGCCCCTTGTCGCTGTGTATGACTGACGCCTCCTGCAGTTTGTGCGAGCCCCCGCGCCCCCCTCCTGTTTTAATGATGCATCTTTGACCGGCGTGCATCAACAGACCCCCCCCACCTGCTGCACTGGAGGCCGGGGAAGGGAGGTGACACTGTATCTTCGGCACGCGCTGCCCTTGTGTGCATCGATCTGTGCCCAAGTACATGGCTGCACTACAACAGCGGGTGTTCGTTCGCATTGATGGAGAAGAGGGTCTCACATGCCATCCATGAAGCCTCTGTTTTAGGTTGTGTGCCTGCGCATCTGTGTGCAGCTGCCCCAGTGCATCTTTGATGGCTGGTGACTGTCCTGCATACTCAGTGGGGATCTGGCCGAGGGCCTTCATTGGCACCGATGCCGGCTGCAGACGCTGTGCAGCGTGGCACAGAGACGTGTGTGCATAGGGGTGCAGTGACGTCACGAGGGTGCTTGGCAGGACACTGACAGCCTGTGTGTTTATTATCTGCTGCATTAGCAGACGCTGTGTGTGATGTGCACTGTGGTCGGAGGCCTGGCACGGGTGCTGTGGTGGGCGGTAGACATAACACCTTTAATGTGCGCCTGTGTACCCTTCTTGGCGCTGAACTGAGGGCACAAGACACCGTGCAGTGTGCAGTAGAGTCAGGTGACACCCCACTGTGCTGCTGGCCAGAGTGGGGCCTGCAGGAGGGAGAGGGCAATCGCCAACCTGACATCTTTGATTTGTGAGTGTGGGAGCGCTCATGTGTGGCGCATCCCATGTGCTCCTGTCCAGACAATGCATGATGTGAAGTAGGGTCAGGCATTGCGCGTCAAGGACGTTAGCGGGACGCCTGTGCGTGTGTTTGTATCCGGTCGCCTCCCCCGTGGCTTCATAGAGCGCCCAGACACCTCACAGTGTGTGACAGGCACTCCTGACCTGTTCACATAATAGTGGCGGGATGAGGGGTTGCTGCTGCAGAGCACGTCGGACTGTCCTTATGTTTGTTTGTTTGTGTGTGCGCGCACGCGTACACACTGCTCCGCACTGCCCGGGGGTAACAGACCAGTCCAGGAGGGGTCATCTCCCCAGGAGGGGTCACCTCAGGAGGACCAGGAACTCGCATGCCTTAGTCACAAACACCTCTTTACTGTCAGATGAACCTCACATAAACAGTCATTTGCAATGCAATAGGTCTTGCATTATTAAAGTTTGAGCTATTGGCATTGCTAAATAATGCAACACCAATAGCTCAAACTTTAATAATGCGAGACCTATTGCAGTGCAAATGCTTGTTTACATTGAAGTTGACGAGAACATTTTTTTGAGGGGAAAAGTGTGGGTTTGGGTTAGGGTAAATGTAGGCAGTAGGGTTTAGTGTCAGGATTACAGTTTTTGTGCAGGTTAGGCTTAGTTTAAGGGGTACTATGAGGGCCACGCAAACAACTCCGTTTAGCTACTAGGAAAAGAGCGACAATGGGGATCATTTGTGGGGGAAAAACAGGGTAAAGTTTGGAGAGGAACCCAAGTTCAACCTCTGCAAACGGAACGTTGCTATTTCCACAACGTCAGAATCTACTAATGAACACGCGCATTCGAAGGTAGCCCAGTGCACAGATGTACTGTAAACCTGAGCATGGTGCCCTTTGAGGCGTGGAAGCTTGTGCATAACCTTTGACTGAAGACCAGTACTCCATTGTAGAACAGATTAGGCACCAGGCCCAGGCAGACATGGAGGCAGCAGGAATCATGCAGCAGTCTGGCAACCCTTAAATTTCGCTGATTGTAGAAATAGTGCCAAACAGTACAAAGTTGCAATGATAGAAAATGGTTGCAGTAAAACTAGGCCGTGCACAATTTAATGCTGACTGTGAAGGAGCACGTATCGGATACACTAACCAGGTTTGTCTTGATCAAATATTTAACCTTCTGACTGTAGTCCCTTAAGTCCCAAACCCACCACTGGTGTATACTTCTAAAGCCCCCCCCAGGACCTCGGGAGAGGCACTTAGAGACAGGTGGTCAGCCTTATGACCCATTAAGTCAACTGCTTTGTCCTGGGTACAAGTGGGAGAGCAGGTTTAGCCTTCAGGGCTCTTCTGAAGTCACAGACAGCAGGTCTAGTTCTCTTCTGTTCGTCCACAGGTTCAGAAAGTGTTCTGAAGTGAGTGCCTAGAGATTATACATATATGCTTGGCATGAGCTATTGAGTGACAATGACTCCTGGGGATGCCCCAACCAATGTGATAAAGGTTACCCGAGCTAATCGTTCCCACTTTGGCCATTTTCAAGATAGCTGAAGCCTTCTGCCACTCAAAACTGGGGCTCTGAGGGCTGGATGTGCATGGGAAGTGTACTGTAGTAATCCTTGCGTCCTCCCACATGTAACACTAAAATTCAATATGTGACACTCCCTGTACCCACAAGCAAATAACAAAAAACTCTAGCTCCACGCTTAACGTCTATTGCTTCCATATAAAAAAAATCCCTCTATGATAAATACCACATTGCACTCAAAGTATAAAAAAAGCTATTTTTGTTTATTAATTTTATAATTCTTATACAAAATAGTTATCTTTTAAAAAAAATATATAATTATATATATATATATATATATATATATATATATATATATATATATATATATATATATATATGCAGGTTTTGTCCAAAGGATCGAGGACGCGCACAACAACAGGTAGCTGGGACAAGAGCTCTTTATTGACGCGTGCAGCTTGCCGGTAAATCCAGATTAGTTGCGATGCCTGACGCGTTTCGGGCCAACCTCGGCCCTTGTTCACAGGCTGTGACAGGAAACAAAGAAAGCTTCAGAATCTCCAACACCCCAGCATAAATTTCACTTTGGCGCCCTCGTTGAGCTCTCACAGGTGAGTCCGTTTTATACACTGCATGCTGGGATGTGTAGTCAAAAAGCGTCCTTGATTTCGTGTAGTTACAAAGAATTCATTTCAGGGGAAATTCTTCGTGCAAAACCCACCAGTGGGCTTCCAGATAGAGCGAGCAAGCTGCTTCCCTGTTGTTGCTGCAGCGGGGCAATGAACAGTTCGGTGCCCCTGCAGCTCCATTTCAAAATTTCATGTGGCGGCAGCGTACCTCACGGCGGGACAGCCGTAATAATGTAAGCAGGTTTTGTCCAAAGGATCGAGGACGCGCACAACAACAGGTAGCTGGGACAAGAGCTCTTTATTGACGCGTGCAGCTTGCCGGTTAATCCAGATTAGTTGCGATGCCTGACGCGTTTCGGGCGCGCCCACTTTACACAGTTAGTGCCGTGGATGGGCCATGTACGCACGATGCGCTTCGCGCACCGTGCGCACATGGAGGACATATTCAGCGCTTCGTTGTGAAAGGTAAGCTTTTAAATTTCTATATAATTATATCCCATGCACAAATGGTGCACGACGGGCACCATTTGCACACGGGGTGGGGAAGAGTGTGGATAATTATTTTTTTTTCATTTATTTTTACCGTACGCGTACGGTAAGCGTAATCGGCGATTTTTCGGCAAAAAAATAAAAATGATTTTTTGGCCTTGTGGGTACTTTGGGGACACATACATCAAAGGTAGGTGGTTAGGAGCTGTCTAACCAGTCCCTTTACATGTTTTTGGCCTTTGTTTATCCTCTCCCCGTCAGAGTGCGAGAGAGAAAATGGCGGACGCCGCTTCCTGGTTTCGAACGATTCGAATGTTTACTAAGATCTAACAGCCAATCAGAATCGCGCTCGCGCACGGCATTGTACGCGTACGGTAAGCTTACCGTAAGCGCACGGTAAGCGCACCGTAAGCTGGCTCAGATATATATATTGATTTAAATGCTATTTTCTCAGAAACTACTGAACAGATTTACACCGGACCTACAAAAGGCACTTCCTTGACCGGAGGACTACCTCTCTGCCAAATTTCAAGTAACTCTGTTCAGCCGTTCGGGCTGTAGCTGTGTCTAAAGGTCCTATGGAAAAATGCATGGGAAAAACGCGTTTTGGGACCCCCCTTTTATCTCAGCCCCCGCTTGACGAATCCCCCCGAGACTTTCAGGGTAGGAGCGGAGCGTAGCGCCCCACCTAATTTCGCGAGGATTCGTCGACCGGCGCCAAAGTTATTCCAAATAGAATGTTGCGGATTTCCTATGGAAACAGGGTCCTAACTATAACTATCTACTGGCGACCGCCAGTAGATAATATATATATATATATATATATATATACTGCGAGGTGGTGGCGGAAACACGTAGGATGTTTTTAGAAGAATAAAATTGCCAGAAAACTAACCTGATGAGTGCTGATTTTGCTTTCACGTGGAGGGAGAAAGCGTGTTTGTTACTAGTTTAACACTCACTTCAGCTGCTGTCTTAAAAGTTTTTGGGTAATCTGGCAAGTGGGGGGCTGAGAAAAAGATGCGTCTAAAAATGCGTTTTCCCCATGTTAATTTCCGTAGAAACTTTAGACGGGGCTACAGCCCGAACTGCTGAACGGAGTTACACCAAATTTGGCAGAAACGTAGCTGTTGGTCCAGAAAGCACCCTTTTAGGTCGAGCCTAGCGCAGCGCGCATGCGCTGCACTATGGGAGGCTTCTTGTGAGCACTCCAAACTTCCCCTAAACTTGTCCGTGTGATTTTGGTAACTCCCACAGATTTCATTGGCCATTGCGTGTGTCTTTCAAAAATGAAAGCACGCAATTGGTCAAAGGCGTGTGTTTGTCCCACCTTTTGTCTAAATGTTCACTCCCATAGCGTTTTGGTGTTGGGAGCGAGCAGCGGCACGCATTTTGGCATCTGTATTCTTCCCTTGAATCGTGTTACAATTACATCAAAAGAAAGAAATAGAAATCAAAGTGCTCGTCTATTTCTATACGTTTGATACAATTGTGGCGCCGGTGCCGAGATTGTAACATAGGTAATAAAAACAAAAGGAAGTGGTGGGCAGCCGCTTTCAGCTTGTAAATAAATAGGAAACAAGTAGCCACCACCTCAACTCGGTTTGGAAACCGGTGTATTTTACAGCGCATCACCAAAGAGAAAATTACTGGTACTCTTTGTCTAAACGTGCAGTGCTCCTGCCCCTTCGTAGCGCACATTTTAAATGCTTGCTCATTATTCAACAAATAGCATTTAGTTTATTGGGGTTACAGCAACCGACCGGTGAAATGTAGCATTTCGAAAATCATTGTCCCTCGTAAATCTTTTTTTCCCATAAAAAAGCGACAGGAAAATCTCCCTGACAACATTCGTGGCCCTGCTTGTGTGCAGAGTCTGAGGGAAATATCCCACTTCCACGCGGAAACCTAACCCATAACAAGATGATGATAATTATAAAGAATTGTGGAGGCAGATGGGAAAAAATTAAACACAAATTGCGTTTTAGATGGCGAGCCCTCGCTCCACATGCTCGGATGGTGCCCAGACAGTGGATGTCAGGAATTTATGGCTGTTGAGCCTGCCTCCGGGTGACAGACAGTATCTTTTGCCGGAGATGCAATTAGCTCTGACCAGTCAGTAATCGGGGTTACTCAGCTGATCGATTGGTCCCCGCACTTCCTGAGCTCTGGCTCCTTTCTGACTCTCTAAACTGGCCTCAGGCCCGAGGTTGGGAACTTTTAATTATCAGCAGCAGCTTACTCTGCTGATTGAACGGTCAACAGCTTCACAACCGAGGCTGCGCTGCCTGCATAATAATAGGAAACACTGCGCCCCCACAAGAGAGCAAACATGGGGCCTGCCAGGAACATGGATATGGAGAGTGCCCGATAAGGGGGCACTTAATTACTTGGCAGGGGCAACCTTTAAGGGTCCGTGTTGAGAAGAATGACATGTTGTTAACCCCCCGTGTTTATGTGTCGGTGTGTGAAGTGGCGCCCCCTAAATTGTATTCCGTAATTCCCTGTGACGCGAGAGCTCTGGCCCTCGATTAACTGGCATGGCTGGCAGAATACAGAGCATTCAGCTGTATGTATTGTACATAAGTGCTACTGCACCATGTTTTCTCACAGCATTATAGCAGAGAAGGAAAAACCGGTGGTGGTGAAGAGGACTCTGCACTCGATATACCTAAGTACGATGCAGTGAGACTTCCAGTTGCGGCTACTGCCATGATGAAGTGGCAGGGCAGCAGGAGCATCGGACGGGGAGCAAAGGGATTGAATTAAAGTAAAAACTAAACGTACCTGTTCCTGCGGCCGCTGCGCGCTTCGGTGCTCCTCCTTTCTGCTGCTCCCGAAAGTCCCTGGGACAACAGACTCCCCTTCCAATCCAGACGCGGGTCTAATACTACGAGAGCAGCGTGGGGATTGGCCTGAGTGGGCTACTTTTATACTCCGCACAGGGAGTCTGTGCCTTTCTCTAACCCAGCTGTAAAATTCATCCGGTTTAGAGAAACCTAAGTGTGCATGTGTGTTTGGCCAGCCAAACAGACATGCATGCTTAAAAGTGCGCAACACTCCTCCTCCCATTCACATGGCCCGGCCTGGCCCGGCCCCGCCTCTGCCTACACGCGCTAGCTCAGAGCCAGCAGCTGAAAATTAAAATAATAGTAAAATATAGTTTTATTTTTCAGCTGCTGTCTCTGAGCCAGTGGGGCAGTGCTCGCCGCCGCTGGACACTTTGTCTTGGGCAGAGGTTGTTTTATCAGAACACTATGTCATGTTTGACGGTAAGCATGTGAGGATATTAGTTTTAACTTAATAGTAAGTTTTACTTTTGGAATGGTCATCCTGCCCACCAGATGCAAGTAAAAGACCTTGGTTATATTATAAATATAGCTAGTTCTTTTGCAAGCCTCCACATTGGCTGTGCCACATATACCAAAAAGTTCTGATTGTATTGTGGACAGCAGCCGTCTCTTTTCCTTTTAATGAAAACACCTATTTATCTCATATTACGAAGGAATAATCGCCTCTCATTCCAAGGTAGAAACTACCTGGTGATCTAGTGAAACAGAAGTCAGGCACATATCTACAGAGTAAATCGAAACCACACTTCTTCTGCTGTGGCATAGGTTGGCAGTAAGCTAATTACATAGTAAAGGAACCCCTAAAAGCTGTTTGAAGATTTTGGAAAAACACCAACATCTGTTTTCTAGACCGCTGCTGAGGAATGATATCCAGGGGAAAAATCTTCAAGACTTGATGGGTGTAGTTTTTAGGTCTCGCTGAGCCCCAGCGCTTGCGCTGGCTCGAAGAGACATTTTGTATGTGGGATTTTCAAAGTGCTGCTGGCTGGCCTAACGCTTATGTGCACGCGCGCAGCCGGCCGCCAGCAGCACTTTGAAAACTCGTGTGCGTCATCGCGATCACTTTCGCTTTCAGAGCGATCGCGATGACGCACGCGCACACACAACCCCCGCTTCTCCCCCTCCCCCACCACATTTTGCGTCTCTGGCCGCTCGCGCGCAGTCAACGCTTGTTTATTTTATTGTTGCCGCGCACACAGAATATAGGTCTCATTCATAGAGAACTGCACTGCCAACAAATTTTGCATTGGCGAGTTCAATTCTGCATTAAATTTAGTAGAATGCACTCATAAAAAAGAGGCATTCCTGTGTAAGCACGCTATCTTTACAGCGCAGTGAAGCAAAAATGGCCGAACACACCTACAGCATTAGAATCTTTCACAGTTATGCCAAAGCAAACATCCATGACTCCCAATTCCCTCTATGACACCTATGTAAATTCTGCTCTTTACTCACATGTTCTAGAAACGAATACAATGTACATTGATTACCATGCGTTGTATAGCACCTGTTACATACCTGCGTTAACGTATGTTCCAGCACTCAACATGAGCCTATGCATAATATGAAGAAAGAACAAACAAATCTCCGATAAAAAAAACACTTATAAGTACAAGGTGTGCCTTCCGAAAATTAAGTCAACTGCCTACGCTGCTGTGCACAGAGGCGCAATGAAACAAGCCTAACTATACAACGAGAAATGACATCCTACACCAACTCAAGTGTCCATCCAGAATGTAAACGCATTGGAACTTTAGAAAATCTGGGGACTTGTTTCTTTGAATCAGCTAAAACAAAGCGCTTTCTAAACTCGTGTGGGTAGCAACACACTATGTAAGTACACTGCAATACTTGTTTAAATGTTATAAGCAGCACTAAGACATAGGCGGCGTTCTGACACTTCATAAAGCAATACAACAAAACGTCATCCAAACCACGGGACAAGCAAGAGCTCTATCTATGCATGCCACCACTACTGATTTGACATAGCATTATTTACACTTTTTTTCGGTTTACAGTTTTATTCGTTTTGTTGAAAGTTAAATAAGCAATTTAGCAAACAACTATGTCATCGGTTCCCCAATATTTCCATGTTTGCTGGTGCTCCATAAGCAGCAGTAGGTGTCTGCACCTACACTCTACCTCCTAGCACACCCTCTCCGAAACAGGCAAGCCTACAAAAGCTGACAAACGTGTACCCCAATTTTCAATCTACTCTACAGGCCCATTTCAAGAGTTAGACTTTTGCACTCCATCAGCATACTTGATCAGAGCCTTTAACAACTTCTGTAGTGGTCTTTCGTTAGAAGAGACCTGACTTTTTCCTGCATAATTAAAACGCCAACACGCATGCGATCCCCACCTGCACAGATGAAAACACTTCTTTTGAGTTCTGTCTGCTACAGGGTGCTCGTCTTCCCTCTATGTCTATACTAAGTGCCTGGTACTGAAGAGGAGAGCTTGGTCTCCTACAGTGGATGCGCCATCTACTGCCAGCTAGTATGCAACGCAGACAGGAACATATATTCGATAATAAATCCAAACAATCTTGCTCTGTATGTTCGTGAATATTTATATAGTTTTGAACCATGTTTTTTGCCAAAATCATTTTTATTGAGAAGTGGGTCGGCTAATTACCAAGGTCATACTTGTTACCGTAATGGCCATCTTGGACTGTAGTATGTTCGGTTTCGGACAACACAAGAGTGGCAGGAGCCAAAGTATTTATATTTAATAATGTCTTTTTTCAGAAAGTAACTGGCTGTTTGCTGGATTATTCACAGCTGCAATTGTTTGCTAAAATGTTAGCAAAGTTGAAACTGTACACTGGTCATTAAATGGAGCACTTCATGAATGACAGACGAAAGGATAAAATTTTACATCTTTAACCAATGTTATCTTAAAAAGGCCTTCTAAACTCGTTTTTGAAAAGAAGAGTGTAGTAAACGAAAATAAGCTTGCCGTTTTGGCTGTACTTTCAGTTTTATAGTTCTTGCCTGTTCCCTCCCGACCATTGTCCTTGTTCTAAAGTCACAGTAGCTCCTGGGGCGGGACAGTTCAGTATGGGGAAATGACGCCATAGTTCAAAGGTGATTGGTGGCAGAGCAAGCACATGTGTGTATCCGAGACGGCAACATGTCGGACCCCGAAAAAGAGGAGTTTAACAGTGATGATGAGTCTCCCGAGCAGGTCACTTTCCAACAGGGTCGGCAGGAGGCGGCGGAGAATATGAAGAAAGCGACACAAGCTTTGCAGAGATGATTGGCTGTTCTATTGTCTGGGGAATAGGTCCTTATCTTGGTCTCTTTAGTTTTCCTCGCTGAGAGCATGGCAAGTCCTTGTGGTTAGTGTGAAGCGTAGGTACTTTGCGAATTACTAGAAGCACTTTAGTCCGTGCCTCTATTATTCCATAGTTATTGTAATTGTTCACTGGGTGGTAGTAGCTTATAACACAAAGCATGGTTTTGTATGATTTCATATACATGCTCCCCTATATAGGAACGCCTGCCTCCCAATTTGCTGCAATTCGTCGCTTAGTTTTTTCAGTCTATACAACACATTAACAAGCATTGGCATAGCCAATAGGTCTCGCCTTTGGGACCGTATAAGTGTTTAGTTATCCAGCACAATATCCTTGGTGCAACAACATCAACTGTTGCGTGGCTAAACACTTATAAGGTCCCAAAAGCGAGACCTATTGGCTATGCCAATGCTTGTTTTTTTCCCCCTGTCATGGCTATCTATGTATCCATGAGCAGGAGGATTGAATTGCATGTGTCGCCACAGAGTAGACCGAAACCACACTTCTTCTGCTGTGGCATAGGTTGGCAGCGAGCTAATGACACAGAAAAGGAACCTCTAAAAGCTGTTTGAAGATTTTGGAAAAACCCCAACATCTGTTTTCTAGACCCCTGCTGAGGAATGATATCCAGGGGAAAAGTCTGAAATTCAAAGGAACTTGACCTAACGCATCAGAAACTCTGTCCTGTTGAGAAGCATCACATTTTTCATGTAGGCCAGTGTTCGGCAGTCTGGTGCTGTCCTTATAAGCCGTTGCAACGTAAAACAGCCAAAACAAATGAAATAGCAACACAAAAGATTGGAACATAGATTTTCACGATTCTTTGCCCTTTCCTCAGTGTTCACGGTCTATGACTTATTGACACAGCAACATGCTATAGACAACTATTTGTGACAATCTGGCTGCCGGATCCTCAGTTCAGTGTGATAGACCGCTATTTCAGTTTGAAAACTGACCAATGAGGCAAGGTTCTTCAGCAGAATAATTGACGCGAGGAGGAGATGTGTATACATAGAGCTCATCAGCATTAATTAATAAAGAGATCTGCGGGTCACAGATTTAATTCACTGTAAGGTGACGCGGTCTTTCGTCCTTCAAAAGTTGATTACAATTTGTGCAATTGAGTTGGGTGATCATGTGAGTTGGCACTGCACTTTAAACAGTCAATAGGATTAAGATTAGAGATTACGTTTTATTAATTGTGGACAAGAAATATTCCGTCTGACACATTTAGGTGGTGCAAAGAGTGGATGAACCTAAGTGGTCAAAGCACAGCTTAAGTAGGAGACCAATGGTCTCCAGGCGTTTGAACACATAGGGAAACTTCAAGACTTGATGGGTGTAGTTGTTTGGGTTTTTTCTTCTGTGATGGCTATCTATGTATCCATGAGCAGAAGGATTGACTTGCATGTGGGTGGTGAGAACTGAAAAAAATGTATACACTTTCCCCTAGTCTGGCTGGTAAACTGAAGTGATCTTCTTGTAACTTTCAGAGACCGATGTGGATGTGGATCCGGAGACCGGTGAGCGTTCCTTGGGATAAGCTGGGCGCTTGAAGGCCGTACTGATGATTGGATGCTGAAACGTGTTTCGCTCATGTTGTCCTCTGCACTTGCTTTGGACCATGCACTCTGCGAATGGAGCAGGAACAGTATTTTCCATGCAGAGGCCCAGCAAGGAGAGGCTTGGGGATTCAGTGGGCAGGGTTTCGTGAAAGTCCATTAACACTCTGGTTCTGCATTTCATTTGCATATTGCGTTAAAAGTCCACTAAGCGCAGGTCCCCCTATTCTCCGACTGCACTATCCCTCTGTGTGACCCACCATCATTCCTAATGTTGCTTCTCTGACTCTTTGATTTCTGACCCTTCAAAGAAAAGATCACCTTTCTATTCTGGCTGTTTTTTGTTTTTTCTAAAATCTTCACATGAACTTTTGCATCATTTGTTTTTAAATCTGAGGTTGGTCAACCTAGAAGAGGTTTCATATGAGGAAGGACAAAAGCAGGGAGATTGTGAAGACAGGACATCTGAAGCTCTCACACTAACCAAATAATGTAACCAGGCTGCAGAGCTAGCAGCACGTGTTGTGTTATTCTGTGAAATGGGCGCTAACACCAGGATACACATCACCGAAAGAGAGCTAATCTGATGGATTCTGTATCTTGGTGGGATTCAACTGCAGTAGTGTCCATTCCCGGCGTACTCTCCTTTAATGAAGTGAAGTGTCCAGCTTATGCCCCTCCTCTGTAATATTGCATCCATGTGTGGAGTACTCATGATGTTTACATATTTGGAGGTTCATCTAGTTTGTTGTGTCAAGTTCTGGGGACTCATCTGGAGTATTGTGTCGAACTGTGCAAGATTCTTCAGTATTTTGGCTGATTGTGGATGCCACACCTTCAGAAGGACAAACGGACGGCAACTGAATTGATACACCTAAAATAGAGTTTTGACGAGAGGCTCAGGAATATGAACACTGACTGTATGCACTGAAAAACAGAATTAAAAAAAAAGTGAGAAGATTATGACAAAACATTAGTAAAGGGTCTGGAAAGACAGGGGATCACCTGTGTTAGTGTTGATTAGTCTGGGTAAGACTGGAGCTTGTGGTGTAATAAATGTAAGCAATGGGAATCCTTGAGAGGAAAGATTGGATAGACAGCCCTGTACCTCACTAATACCGGAAAAGAGTGAGGACTCCACAGGGCAGGTTTAATCTGATGCAATACTTTCTTTTTATGTTGGACCAAAAAAAAAAAAATACACAGTGGGAGTTATTTTCAGAAAAAGCTGTAAATCTGTAAACTAACTAACTTAGCTATAGATTTAGGACTGTTCTGATTCTCAGTAGCTTTCCAGTTACATTTGGAAATCTGTGCAAGTTGTATGAAGAAAATAAAGAGTAAGTGCAAATGTCCTTTCTAACTATTTTTTCTCACAAAGGTTAATTTTTTTCTCTGTGTAGAGACCATCTACTCGTCTCCCCCAACAGTTTTCGGGGAGTTCCACTTCCATATCCTGATGCACTGTTTGCTTGGTCGGACGGGTTTGAAGAGGAGTTTCTGAATACATACAAATTCCAACCCTGGCAAGCCCACTCTCCTCTGACTTAAAGAGATTTTATCACAGGAACCTTCGTGCGAGTAAATCGACTCTACTATTTTTTACTAGTGTGAAAAAAAAATGTTTTGATTTACTTTTTGCGAATTTGAAATGGTACGAAATACTAAGCTATTGAAGAATTCCAAAGTCACTGGAACACACTTTCAGAGTTCTACAGTTTGATTGACATAAGTAAGAATGTAAGATTAAGACCACTGTATTGTACAGAATAAATCTTATTTTGTAGATTTGTATATTTCAATTTGATGCCTTTTATAATAACCAATTTTTTTGTAGGAAGAAGCAGACCTAATAGTAAGCTGCTTACATAATTAGGATACATTGCAAATCTACTGTAAATTGGGTAGGTTGAAGAAATTAATCTAAAAATGTATTACGGGGAAATTACATTTTTGTGTTGTGCTAATATGTTTTACAAAAATAAAATGTTCTTTACTATAAACATTTTACCTGCTGACAAATTCACCAGTCAGCAACGTATTACATTTTTTTCTGGTTATTTACTTTCTGAATTTTTTCTTTCAGAGACAGCTCTGTTTTGTGATTTAAGTTCCGATTAGAGACAGGGAAGAAACAGTAGAAAGGCAGCCTGCATACCTCTACCTCTATTCTGGGATGAGTGAGGGATTTTTGAACAGTGACCGCACGGAATTCTCCTGGGTTGTTCATTATCCTGTGCCAAGTAGAGTTCAAATTTCATTACTCCAGCACAGTTTACTAGGAGTGACAAGGCAGTATCGCTCCTTGACACTGTAACTGTGTCAGGATTGCTTTCGTACAGGGCTTCACATCTGGCTTCCATGGATGTATTGATCCTGTACCTGTGATTCATTCTGAAGGGTAATAATTTGGCACAGACACTTTATCCCAAACCGCTTTTTGTACAGTGCCAGAGCTTGTTTCAAAGCCAACTTGCGTGCAGACGTGTTACTGAGATCCCCAGATACTATGGAGGAAAATGCTTTAAGTATTACTTTGTCTCTACGTGGTGTGTTCCCTAAAGGAAGGCGGTCAGTGGCATAACAATAGTATGCACAGTGCAGGGGGGGGGCCCAGCTCCAGCCCCCCGCCTCCGACACTGCGCACAGGCAGCGGGGCACTGGCCTGAGAGCCCCTGACTGGGTCCAGAGTATGTGGGAGGGGCCCTCAAGTTTCATTACATCATTGATGGAGGTCAGCCATCCTCACTAGGATGGCATCCGATAAATGTGACCCGAACCGCTTTCATAGTACACAATTGAAAGGGAACCAAGAAAATAGTGGTTAAGAGCACTGGGCACTATTAATAGTTAATTAGTTTAAGGCTTGGCTTATTACATTGGTGAGGTGCCGGTCTAGTGGTTAGGGATGGACAGTCTAGCACTTTGGATTCAGCACCGATTCAGAATTGTGTGGCAGAGAACATGGCACCCGATGAATAGGAGTTGGAAACTATGGCTCTTAAATTCATTTAGATTTTATTAGTCATACGACGCTAAAGCATAGCATCAGCGGTTGCTCATGTGTAGTTATAGTTGGGTCACAGTTTCCAAACGAAGGGCGTTTCTTAAAAATTGTAGGCACAGTTTCACATAGGATATTTTCTATAAATTCACATGATCTTCCTCATTTATAGGAGAATAGAGTCTGATATTCTGATTAAACTATTAAATTCGAGCACGACTTTTAGCCAGCATGGACTATTTAGTAGCCAATAGAGACATTGCCAAGTACTGGGGACCTCCTCCCACACACACCCACACCTCCTCCCATGTCGGTTTGGTCCCGGGGCATAGACATCTGCTGCCAGACGGTAAAAGATTAATACAAATGGAGAGGCTGCACGAGCAAACCTCACAAGATTTGGGGCCCATGTCCTCGTTACCCGAAGACACCCGAGTAGTCTTAATTATGCAGAATCATTCCCATCTGGGTGGGATATTTCAACGCTTTCCAATGCTATGATTTATACTTAAGTGCTGTGTCCTTGACTTGCTGTATTGTTACATTTTGTCTTGGAATAATGAAGCCAATAAAGAGAAATATATATTAAAAACATATATATATATATATTAAATTGCAACAGACTGTAAGCTGATTCCCCAGTGTTCTCCTGCAGCTTCTCACAGTCTTCTAATGAACAACTAGAATGCTAATATTCAGCATGTATGACATAATCGTGACAAACCTGAACACCATCTTGATGGAATCTACGCTGTAAAACCTAAAGCATTTCCTTTAGAAATGAATGAAATTAGAGAGTTAAATATGTCACAAAAATGGTTAGTGCTCTAGAAAGCTAAAGTGTGGGCACATTCTCTGTGAATTGACAAATATATTCCTCATCGATGTCAGTAAAAAAAAATCTGAAATGCAGAGACAGCATGTTCTTTATGACCAGCAGCAGTCTGTCAGTTAACTCCCTAGTGATCAACTACAGATTCACCAAATAGTTCTAATGAACAACTAGTGCACTAATATTGTGAATTTATGTGAAAAGGTAGGGACTCCGGAACACCATTTTGTTGGAATAGAAGCTGTTGAAGTTATAGCCTTTCCTGAGGAGCAGGCTGAAGTAAAAGAGCATTGAGGTGTCAATGCAAGCATAAAAGCAGTGGATTCAAAATGTGACAGAGGTATGAGGTTTTAGTAATTTTATGCATAATGTATTGTTAATGAGGATACAGAGAGTTAAAAAGAGAGACTTCAGTTTAAGAACAGTATCTCCTTTCCGCATCACTTTACTCAGCCTACCCACCTTCTCAGTCGCTTAACAGCTTCCAGCTTTCATAATAGTAACATTTTGGTAGCTAAACATGTTTTATACATATAAAATTTCACCGAAAAAACTCAAAGGTTAAAGTGACGTTATAGTTTGATTAGGTGCTAAGACCTTAGATTATGTTGAAAACACACAGACATTCACAGAAAAGAAACAATTAAATACCCGTTATAGTTAGGTGTTGGAATTGGACATGAGCAAACATTAAAAAAACACTGAAACAGTGAAATACACCAGTTATAGTTTAGTGAACTAACTTGTGCCCCCATCATGCACTGCTTATGACCTCACATCACTCATGACATGTTAACGGATATCCTTGATGACATCACAATGACATCTCAGTCATAGCCCCCACCCAAACACTGCATCCTATCGCATCAGGACATGCACTCATTGTCTAGGCTTCAGCAAGGCAATCCACCAATTCTTACGCTAGCCATATGAAGGACATGTATGCATAGGGCTTAGCCTGTTGCCTGGGTTTGCGCTCACCCCATCACAAATAGCCAGTCCCCACTATGCACAGACGTTCTACGGATGTATGTCCTTACATCTCATGCCATTACCACTGGTGTTAAGTATACGTAAGGTAAGTATATATATATATATATAATATTTTTTTAAATAGCATTATGTTATAAATGTTTATACACACTTTTTTTTTTAGGGATTGACCCCCAACCCCCTCTTGTTTTGAATTTACTCTAAACCTCCCTTTCTTACATCCCACCCCTGAACCCTAAATATACCTCTACCTTCCTTTACCATTAGCCACCCCTGTACACTAAAATTCCCCTTACCTCAATTTACACTATCCTTTCCTGAACCCTATAATACCCTTCCCTCCTTTTACCACTACCCTCCACTGAACCCCAAATCGAGCCTCATCTCCCTTAACATCTACCCACCTCTGAACCCTAAAATCATCCCAACATTCACTTTTATCTCTACCCACCCTAAATCCACCCTCCCCTCACCTCTACCCATCCCTTAACACTAAAATTGCTCTTACCTTCTTTTATCACTATACAGAACCCTACCACCCCTACACCCTAAAATTACCCTTATCTCTACCTACCCCATAACCCAAAAATAACCTTTCCCTCCCTTTACCTAAACCCTCCAATAGACCCTAAAATGACCCTTAACTTCCTTTGCCACTACCTTCCCCTAAACACAAAAATGATGCTTACCTCCATTTACCCACCCCTAATCCCTAAACTACCTTTACCTCCCTTCACCTTTGCCCACCCCAAAACGCCCAAATTACCCATGCCTCTAATTACTTTTGCCCACCTCTGAAATGTAAAATTACCTCCGTTTACAAATTATATTTAAAAAAAAAAATATATATATATATATATATATATATATATATACACACACACACACTTTCCTTACCTATACTTACCATACATGGTAAAGGCAGGTGTGGTAACGGCATTTGCATTGTAAGGATGCATGGAAGAGCCTGCATAGTAAATGATGTTTCCCACTTTCGCTTTACAGAGTGGAGTTTATCTGCAAGGCCTAGTGCCACGCATTAAACATACAGTAGGGGATGGACAGCAGGCTTTCCCTATGGTCAGACCCTGTGCCTAACCCCCCGCATGTGCCTAACTCCTCAGTGTGCTTTACCTCTGACATATGCAAGGGGAATTTGGCAGCAGAACCTCACCTATTGACAGCCCCCCCCACTCCACTCCCATGATCACCTAACACCCTACTTTCTCAGCAGCAAACTCTCAAGTGACCTTCCACCACCGCACCCATCCTTTGTATAAATACAATTATAAAAACAATGACATCCATTAAACATGCATCACTTCTGAAATATCCAATTTCTTTTGCTTCTTTCAAAAGCTTACAGACAAGCTTACGAGCCCAACCATCGATTTACGTTTATGTTGTTGTATTATTCCTCATTCCCTAATTCCGATAGCAATGAAGGTTTATTACAAATTAGCAGTCAGATTAGGGTACACAAATCTTAGCACCATGCTAGAAAGGTACATATTAACAACTGGGAAACCCAACCTCCTCAAGAAGTTTAGGCATACCTGTACGAGGCAAACAAGTAGTTCAGTCACAGCGATACAAAAGATCAATAACAAGATTTGGTGCTCAGAGAGAAGTTTCTGGTTCTCTTTTCTATACATGAGTAAAATCTAAAATCGTCTAAGTTAAAGTCCAAATTAAGAGGATGATTCAATAGTTTAAAGAGTTCTCAAGAATCAGGGAAATGCAGAAAAAGGGGAATGTGCGGGAAGTATGGGAAGGTGTCAGCATCTCAAAAGCTCAGTCAAGAGTATTACTGTTAGTCTAAGCCACACTCAGCAAAGTATCAAAGGGAAAGCATAGCGGTCTAAACATCTCAAAACCCAAAGGAAAGAGTTATGAACTCAGACAGTGTAAACACTAGAGTTTAACACACAAATCTCCTCACCAGCACCCCTCTTTTCACATCATCAGGGGTTCCATTGTCCTTTTCCATTCTTGCTTTGTAAGCTGCAACATTTACAAAATGACCCACCCTGGACAGGGGAACAACATCATCCTTGGCACCTAAGACCGCATTGCAACAATGCTGAATAGGATCCTTCAGTTAACGCCCTGGCTCTCCTTGTTCCTCGTCAAGGTCTTCGTCTCAGGCCTTCTCTCTATTGCTAGTACAGTGTTGTATCTATTCTAAAACTAACAAACCATGTGATCAAAGACGTGCAAGCAGAAAATGGAAAACGGTATTCTATGCAGAAGAAATACAGGCCTAGTCAGGACAACTTTAAAGTATATCAATGGTGCACCTTTAATGTGTGTGTACAATTTCAAACCACAAATGAAGATAAAATGTTAGTATATTAGACTCGTATTACATATGGCATACAGTAAATCTTGAATACATTTATATAAGTATAACTAACTGTTAGAAATAGGATTTTTGGTAGGCTAGGGCATGTGCCAAAGCCAGGCACAAACCGCCACTCTAGCCAGAATAAGGGAGTTACACTGCTAAAATAACCCCTGCTCACCCCCTTGGTAGCTTGGCATGAGCAGTCAGGCTTATCTTAGATGCAGTGTGTAAAGCATTTGCACATAACCAACAGTAATACAGTGTAAGCACTATAAAAGGACACCACACCAGTTTAGAAAAATATCCAATATTTTTATATACTTAAGACCAAAAACGATAAAAAAATCCCCAATACAGTACTTAAAAATCTTCAGTTATAAAAATATGCTTGAAAAACAGTTCCTGGATATCGATAGCTCCATCCAGGGCTATCATGGCGTCGCGGGCCAGCTACGGTGTCGGGAAAACCCGCAAACAGTATCTTTTAGAAATGTATGGTGTCTGCGACCTCTCGTTGAGATTCCGAAAGCATGGCGTCTGCAGGCTTCGGTCCCGGAGGTTGGTGCAGGAGTCGTTGGGGCCCTTGAAGTCACACGCGTTGCAGATCGAACTCTTCTCTGTTGAAGTCATGAGGGCTGTCATCGGCAGGCATCAGGTGCTGTGGTGCGAAGTACAGTGGTGCGGCGTGCGTGCCCTCAGGTCGCGGTGCGAGCAGCAGCTTGGCGGCTGCGTCAGATGTCGTCGGTGAGATCAGGGTCGCGATGCAAAGTGAATGCAGTGCACCTCGCGGTGCTGGCAGGTCACGGTGCAAGCAGCGGGGTCGGTGACGAACTGGAGTAGATGGCGTCGATAGGCCAAGGCTGCGGTGCGGGATGAGGGCGGTGCGTCGTGTAACTTTACGAGTGGTGCCCTCGAACCACAGTGCAAGCAGCATCTTTAGATTTCGTCATGGAGCGGTGGCGTCGGGGATACCAAGGCATCATCGTGAAGCGAGGCGGTGCAGAGTGCGGTGCCCACATGTTGCGGTGGCAGCAGCGGCTCGGTGGCGGCATCGGTGAGACCAGGGTCGCGGCGGTGCCGTCAGGACACGGAGTCGGCAGCGGCATCGTCAGGTTGCTTTTTCTTCTGTTGCAGCACAAAACGCACGGTTCCCAGTGCTGAGGGCAGAAGAGCTTGAAGTCTTTGCTGTTCTTGAGACTCCTTGAACGAGGGCAAGCTCTACCTCAAGCCCTTGGAGAAACTCACAAAAGTAGATTGCAGAAAGTTCAACCCAGACCTTTCACTGCCCAAGACAGAAGCAGCCACTGCAGGCCCACACAGCAAAGTGGTAGTTCCTTCTCACAGCCTCTCAAGCTCTTCTTCTTGGCAGTCTTCTTGGTCCAAAAGAGTTCTAAAGTTGAGGGGTCTGGGCCCCAATATTTATATCCCAAAATCCTTTGATCTCTTAGGCAGAGTGTGTCTGCCTAGCCAGAATCAGTTCTGCCTTCTCTGGTGTGACTTCCTGGCAGGAGGTGGAGACGGCATGGTCGGAGGTAGACCAGGCCCTTTTAGGTGCAAGGAAATCTTCTCCCCCTTCCCCAATTGCAGCCCAGGTCTATTCAGCCCTTTCCTTTACCCGCCTGGAGCCACTCCTGCTCCCCAGCCTTCTGTCATCCATAACCAAGACAGGCAATCCACATTCCAGCAGGGGCACACAGGATGACTGAGCAAGAAAATACCTACTTTCTAAAAGTGGTATTTTCAAAAACAGAATGTAAAAATCACCTTCACTAAAAGTTGCATCTTTAGATTCTGAGTTCAGGCATATTAAACTTTATTTTCCTACCAAATTCCCCGGGCCCATTATATTTATAAGATGTTACAAACAAACTCCCCATTCTGTCCTATGGGGAACAGGTAGCCTTGCAATAGCGAAAAACAAAATTGGCCGCAATTCGCTATCGGGACATGCCACACACACCAGGGCATGTCCTACCTTTCACATACATTGCACCCGGCCCACAAGGGAACCTAGGGCCTACCTTAGGGGTGGCTGACATGTAAGAAAAGGAAAGGTGATTGACTGGCAAGTGTGTGCACTGGCCAAGTCGCCATGGCAGTTACAAACTGCCCGCAGACTCCGTAATGGCGGGCCTGAGTTACCTTTTCAGGGCTACTCCCGTGGGTGGCACAATCAGTGCTGCAGGCCCACAGTAGCATTTGATTCACAGGCCCTGGCACACTCAGTGTACTTTACTAGGGACTAACAAGTAAATCAAATATCCAATCATGGAAACACCAATCCATAACACAATTTACCATAGGAGCACTTGCACTTTACCACTGATCAGTAGTGAGAAAAGTGCGCCGAAACACTACGCCAGAAAAAACAAAGTCAAACCTGGAGGTCAGAAAGCAAAAACACAGGGGAAACACACCAAAAGATGCCAAGTCTAACACTAACAACTACATTTAAATGAAATATATGAAACATTAGTGCACACATTGCATAAATCAATTTAGTTTCTAAAGTAAACACATTCTGAATAGGTTAAGATGGTTTGTCCTTCAAGTCTCCAGAGAGTATATAATTTAATATGGATAAGGCACACAGTGTATGTGATTTCTCTAATTCTACAGTGAATGCACTTTAATAATGATGAGAAGTGCAACACTATACAATTATAGTTTCCGTAGCGGGCTATACAGGCCATTGAAGGCCCACTCCAGCCTTTAATAAGGGAGCGGGCCTTTAATGGCGGGTATAGCCCAGCTATGGTGGGATATAAGGCTATTAGAACATTCCACCACTAGAGGGCAGAATGTTCTAACAAATAAAACTAAGGCGTGAGGGTGTCTGAGGGGATTTAAATCCCCTTGGGCTCCCTGAGGCCTTTGTTCACAGCAACAGCTGTGAACAAAAAACATTGAAATGTTGGCGCTCTGGGCTTTTACCAGCCATTAGAAGCCCGGAGCACTCCATTGTCTTCAATGGAGCACTCAACATTCCAAAGTTCTAATTAACATTAACATGCACTTAGCATGTTTACTGTGTGCCCTAAATCACTCTGCTCCAGAATCATTGGTTGATCACATTAGTAATTTCAACAATACTGTCACTTAAATATAATCTTTGATGTCATCAATGAAGTAATTTAATAAGTCATGAGTGAGGTAATACGCGTGAGGTGATACGGAGTGCATGATTGTAGTCCAATTTATAGGTCACTCACTAAACTATTACTGGCATATTTCAGTGTTTTTTAAAGTTAACTTGTGTTTCACTTCAACAACTAACTATAAAGTCACTTTAACCTTGAATCCAGGAGGAGCTAACCTCTCTCAATAGCCTTTAGGGTAAGAGGTATGGCAAGAAATGGACAATACTTCATGGGTATTAAAACTAAAAGACACAAGACATCTATCGAGTGAAGAATTAGTCTTTCTTCACTAGGAAGGAAGGGGGTTGGACATAGAAGAAATAAGAATAGTAGAAATAAGAAAACTTGGATGGCATTAAACATACAAGAGAGGCTCCTTCAAAATGTCTCTTCCCCATTTCCCTTTCTACTATTTATTTCAACTACTAAGGTACTAGGGAAGAGGTGTAAGGGAATTAGAAGCAATCGTCTGAGGCCAACATCTGATAGCTGCTTCTGTGTATCTACATGTACCTGACAATAGAGCGCCCTCTATTAGTATTTCTACATTATAGACCCTGTCAGGTGATTTACATGTCCATACAATATTTCTGTCTGAATGTATTCATCGGTAGTGGTCATGGAAAGATGCTACTTGAGAGTCTGGTGAACTATGGCTATGTCGGCTGCGCCGTCTGGAAGCGCTAGTGCCCATGTTCCATTCTGCAAAGGTACTCCAATCTTGAGGTATGCTTCATCCTCTTTGACAAACCAGTCACTTCCTCCTTCTTATGAAGTTTTGGATCTAAACCTTGCACTTCCTCTATACTATGCTCAGTGTCACATGATTGCCCTTTCTCAGCCTTCTGACTTGTGTACTTGCCTTTCCTAAAATACACTGTTCGGCTGCTTCTCTATTCATTCTCCGAATGTCTGCTCTCCCAAGAATCCTGCGAAGAACAGCTATTAGAATACGGATTCCGATCCAGCTTTACAATATTTTTCCACAGTCCCTCAAATTATAATCACCATCTCTGGACTGCTGCTGCGAAGGAGATCCAATCTGTGTGTCGTTTTTGCTTAGCTTTCTGCTTTTTCTTGGATTCAGGTTTCTCCTTTACTGCCCCCTCTGTCTAAGTCTTACAATTGGGTTGCAGTTTTACTGATGACCTATTGATGTATAGTTACCAAATAATTTTGGGTAGGTTAGGTTCATTTAAATGTATTGGCATAAAAAATAGTCTTCCAACAAGTGTAGGACAGAATCCAGGAAAGCCTTGTTCCCTGGATGCTGGAGATGTAAAGCAACTTCTGGCCCCTGGACAAAGCAGCCTTGATGGTCTAGTGATTCATGAGAAACATTGGGGTCGTACCCAAAAGGATCCTCATTCCTGGTGTGCTTAGGCAGAGGCACTCCAACCCAGGCCTGGAGTACAGATGCCATGGTCTGACCTATAAGCTGCAGTAGGGAAATGCTCATGTGTATCCCAGCCCATAGAGCAGAAGCAGAAGGCCCCCAATCAGCGGCCAATGTGGAGTTAGGCGAATCAAGTTCCACGCAGTGATGCTGCTTATGCGTTTACAAGGATGAGTGGCATCCATCACAGACCCACTTAACCCCTCTGGAATATAGCCAACAAAAGAACACAGAGTATGGAGCAATAATCACTGCACCTATCGAAAATCAGGTATAGGTAATCCTAATCTCAGGGTGCCACGGACCTGAGGCTCAATACCCCTGTGCCTCCAAGGGAAATTCCCACAATTTTAAATACAACACAATGGTCCAGCACTCCACTCAAAGTAAACAATAGTCATGCTCTTAACCCCTCTGGAATGCACGGAAGTACCAGGTCACCACAGTGGAGCATGCCGGCAAACCACAAATACCAGGAGGAGTGCACTAGTAAACTTCATGTGTCCCTGCTTTCTAGGGCACAGCAGGACAATGCGGACTGAGGAACCCTGCGACACAGACACTAATTTGGGGTCAGGCAAAACCAAGGATTTACTAATGGTTGCACAGGCGCTCTAGTGGCACTATCAATTTTTGATACTGATGCAGGCTTTTTCAAATGGATGTAAATTGGAGCAATGCTTTGTACCACTTGAGGGCATGCACAAAACTTTAGAAGATTTCACCCAAGATGGATTCCTGCTCTGTTCTTTCTTATTCCTGGTCTTATACTTTCTTTGTACAAACAGGAAGCTATGTCTAGAGATCAGGTGTTTCATTTGTTCACGTCTTGGCTATATGACATGGTAGACCAATATTTATTAAGACTGAGATGAGGGAATTGTAGAGGATGTAATACAGCAAGTGGCCACTGCTCTACTGTCTGCAGCTCTTCTACTCCCCAGAAGCTCATTTGTCAGAATGCATGGCAGGTTGCAGCTCGGTTTTTGTCCAGATATATAAATGTAAATAGTTTAAGTCACTACTGTGCTTCAGTTCCTTACCAAGTTGTGTTAATAACTTGGGCTTTTGCAAACTGTGGATTTACTATTACACCAGTGCACAATTGCTTTTAGTACTTTAAAATTCAGCAATATGTTTGCAGCATTTTTTATTTCCCCATGCATGTAGGGTTTGGAATGTAATTCTTGGCTAGTCTTAAACATAGTTGTCATATTATTTTTACTTTGATTCTTGTATATGCATGTCAGTTGTTTAATGACATTTGCTCCCTTTTCTTGTCCGAGTGAGGGCTTCCCGTTCACCACCACCTTTATAAATTCCATTTGATCATGCTTCTTTTCAAGCTTTTTAGTACAACATCTAATGCCAGTCCAGGCTCCATTAGATTTTGTGTAAGGAATGGCCCTGGAGTTATGTGGCAGGGTAGTCTAAATTAGAGAAATTATGTGGCACATTTTATATTAGTATAACTTAATAAATTTGTCATGGTTAGGCCTATTGGCTAAAATACCTATTGTAAGCTGTGTGCTCAGAGCCAGCCTGTTGGTTACCCAGCGGTGTCTCCTCTGTAATGGCGGAAAAGTGTCGGCCCACAGCTCAAAGCCAGCAGCTGTAAAAAAAAAAAAAATGGTATTAAAAAAATTGTATTATCATTTTATGTTTTTAAGTGACTGGCGGAGCCTGTAAGCCATGCGTGTCTAGGGAGGGACGGGGCCTGACCATGGCAGGGAGGAGGAGTAGTAGTCACTGCATTATAATATGGGAGTATGTTTGTATTTAAAAACTATCTTTTCAATGACATGTAAATAACGACAACCATTGAAGTCCAGTGTGCGTTCAAGTAGGACTACTGTACATACGCTCAGCGCTTGATTCTCACTAAACCTACATACTGAGGCAATTACAATTAAAAGCCACTTTCCAAGACAGGTTATTATAGAACAGCTAGGAACTGGTTGAAAGGCTGGCAATATAACTTTAGAAAATATACTCATGTTCGATGTATGAGGCGGCTGAAGGATGGTGGGATAATTCACTTAACCCACTCCAGAAAGGCATCTTTCAGAGAAATTGTAGGACTTCTCTTAGTCCTCAGGGAATCAGTCAATGCTGCCAAGTGAACCCTGGTAGATGTCTAACTCAGGTAGGCAGCTAACAAATAAAACAAGCATTCGCAAAGCCAATAGGTCTCGCCTTTAGGGCCTACTGGCTTTACCAATGGTTTTTGTCCATGCTGTAGTGCATTGCTACAGGAAATACATTTATAAAAGCCACTATGATGCAGCAGTAGCAACATTTTGTAGACACACACACCAAGTATGTGGGCACCTACAAATTACTGTGACCGGAGGTGAGCGTCTGAAAAGCTTTAGTGCTCCGTTCATCTCCTTGTGTTTGCTGTACAAATTACCGCAAGCAATTTTTTTCAATTAAAGCGCTAGTGGGGGCTGAGCAACATGGCGGGCCGGGATTGGTGGGGTGGGCAGCATGATAGGAGGGAAGTGGATGGGAGGTAACGCGGGGGACAGAGGAACACAGAGGGTGGGTAACAGGATGAGAAACAACAAGCGAGAAAAGAAGATCACTGATGGGGCATCAACACAGGGGTGAGGAGAAGCAATGAGGGGGTGCAGGTGGGGTGGAAGTAACATGGAGGGGGAGAATGGCAGCGAGAGAAGCATTGGGCAAGAGAGCAACTTGGAGCAGATGTGGGAGAAACACATAGACAAGCAGGATGTGGGGGATATGGGGGTTCGGAGGAGAAGCATGGGCAGGAGAGGAGGGCATAGTGGGGGCAGAGCCAGCCTATGCTTAGATAGCACCCTTTGAGTGGGCAGAGAGAAACTTGGCACCCTTACTGACGGTAGTGAATTAAATGAGGCAGCAGGAGGTCCCTTTGTGGTCACTGGTCAGTACCTGTCTGAGAAGGGATTGGCCCATGAACACAAACATCCATGGACCTCCCCCAGCTCACCTAAATCACCTCTAGCTTAGCTGCCTCACGCACATGATGGTTCTGGTGATGTGTGCCAGCAAGAGTCAGAGGGTGGAGGGAGGGAAAGGAAGGGGGCTAAAGGGGTGTTGAAAACATCACCCGTCTTATGATAATGAAGAACTAAAACCACTTTAAATTGGCAAATCATACAGAAATGAACAGGCAGGGACAATAACAAGGCTGGAGCAAGATGAGAAGGGCACTGCTGCTGGCAAACCTTAATGCACACAGCTCCATGCACCACTCAGAAAATTGGCACCCTGGGCAGGTGAGGAGAAGCAGCGGGTGACACAGCAACAGGGAGCAGGCAGGGAAGTAGTACACAGAAGAGAGAGAGCAACAGAGTGCAGGGAACAGGAGCACAGTAGGGAGAAAGCTGGCAAACACATTTACTCTCATGGAGTGCTTAAGACAAGAACAAAGTGGGTCCCTAAAAGAGAGCGGAGGACAGACGGAAGCAAAGATGCAATGATCCGGGGACGGGATAGACACAAAATAAACAAGGCAAGTCATCAAACACGAAGCAAGTAAATGGAAAGTAAAGGATGGTCTCCAAGCCCCTGTACGCTCTTGGTAAGTCCACAATACAACAGCAGAAGGCTTTACATCAACAGTACTGTCAAATATTGCCTTGAAAGACCACAGGGATCAAAATGGTTCCAAATTGCTGAATAGCAAGTTTGTGTAGTCGTCCGTCTAAACTCCTGTAGAACGTCCAGGCATCTTTGTGGGAGACTGAAGAACCTACCCAGTGAGCTATACAGCCAACATCAACGACTTGGGTCTGGGTGCATGATATGGCTTGGACACATCACCATTAACTGCTGATCTTCTGCTAATTTCTGTGTGTCTGGGACAAGGTCACCATGTGTGGAAATCATTGTTGTTTCACGTTGGTGAGGAGAGAGGGCGATCAAGGGATCAGGGAATTTTTATTTGTTCTCTTAGCAAATGTTTTTGATGAAAAATCGTCAAAAACAAGGGAGTTACCCCAATGTGACACTCACAGAGGGACGGGGTACTAGAATACAGCAAAACACAAATGTCCCTATTAAAAGAGAAGGCCTAAGGGATTGTCCTAAGCCAAGTGTCTGTTATTCATCGATAATTCTCTCAAACAATAATAAAATACCCTTTGATCTGTATACAGTAACTTGTATATGCACTAATAAAGGTCTATTAACAAAACTTATTCATAAAAGTCAGATTTCTTTATTATTAATAAACATCAAACAATGAATCATATTAAAATATCCTTCCCTCCCGTATTGGGTTACAATCTTTAATGAATTTCATTAATAACAATTTAAAATTTGATCAATATAAGTAAAAGTCGACGCAGCGTTTCGGTGATTTCACCTTCTTCAGGACTAAAAACGATTTCATCAAATCTAAAAAGAGGGAAAAGGTTTTTTCTTAAAACCAAAATTCACTGAAAAGTGCAATATACAGTCCTACAGATCATTGTATCAACATCCATTGTAAATTATCTCAATTATGTTTCATTTCTAAACAACCTTGAGTTTCCACAGTATTGAGAAGACACTTGACGTTATAAAGAGATAATCATTATTAACTCGTTTCATTGTGCAAGAAACAAAGACTACATTTATCATATTTTTCTGATTCACTAAAAATTCTTCGACATCACTAAATAAACATACCTCATATGTTTGAGAAATTAATGATGGATATTTTCATAGGCTATCCAGATAGAATAACCCTTCTAAATGGAGGTATATTCCTGCTGACAAATGAATCTATAATGAAAGGAGGTATAAACATTTAACATTTCTTCTACTCTTGTTCTTATTCGTTAAACATTATTTGAACTAAATTGCCATACCTTCTTAGTAGTAAAACTCAGTTAATTTTGTCCACAAGAGCCACCGTAAATGTATCCATATGTCGAGAAAAGTGCCTTTAAAACTTTGGCGACTGGTTTCTCTAAAGAGACAAGGGATGGAAAAAATGCTCATTACAACACTAAGGTTTTTTCTCTCTCTCTATTAGACTCTTGAGTTTAGTTAATTCTAGCGTTAGATAGCTTCTGCTCACCGTATTAATCAGGTGCATGTAAATCCTTTCTTCAATTATTTCCATATGATGAGGAAATTACATCAGACAGATCTGAGGTAGTGATTATTCTCAATTTTTCACTTTTTCACTTTCCTGTAGTCAGTCTTCTATATGAAAAGATCGGAATTCATTATTACTATATTTATTCCTCTATATTAAGCATCTATTAAAGTAGCAGGACAGAATTTCAGTAATTGGGCGTCATTTTATTAAGAAGCCTATTACTATTAAGTATTCATGCTTCAATTTCCTAGACCGCAATATACTAGACTACTTCGTTTACGCACATTATTAATAATACATCTTTTTCTTTTTCTTTTTCTATTAAGTTTGTGCCGCATTTGCATGCCTATTTTGTTCTGTATTACTTAGAATAACTACATCGGCGGTTTCCGCTAATAATGGAGACTGGGTGTAAAGGTACTGCTAACGGCATAGTCAATATCTTTTAGCAAACCGGAACTATCGTTAGTTAAAAAGCGCTTTAAGCTAAAAAGTAAATAGAGTTTCCATTCCCGCTTACCTTATCAGATCAGATCGGCCTCCCTGCTCTTGTGGACCCTTCGATATCGGCGTATCAAGGGTTTGTCTTTTTCGTCTCATTATATATCTTACACGGCCGGAAATTGCCAATTACGTAATTATGTCATATCCTGTTTAGGCTCGTATGTGAGTCGAGACTTCCACTTGTGTGACCGCGGTGGCCATCTTGGAATGGTGTAAAGATTAAAGTTTTTCGTGATGTATTCTCACCGTATCTACATATCCTTATAAATAAAACCTGGTTTTAAGTCTTACTTTTTAAAAATTTTATTTTTTTAGAAGATGTTCAAGACTATAAATGTTTTTGTACAAGAGAATAATGTATATGTTCATCGGGAATTCCACCTATGAAACCATGGCGGCCATCTTAGAACGATGGAAAAAGTAAGAATTACATGACTCTTGTGGTATAGGCCCTTTTAAAACCACTTGATTTAGAAGTTATTCAGGGCAATAAGTGCTCTGCCTCAGAGTATGTAATGATTATGTATTTCAAAATGGCAGCAGTATAATACATAATTGTTACATAGTTGCCGCGTGCATTGGCCAAAAGGGCATATTTGATTAAATGTAGATCAGGCTAATACATATTGCCAAAAAAAAGGTCGAGTATCTTTCTATCATATTATTAATTACAGTTTAGTAGACCTAAGGTTGGCTATTATTATCCAATCTATAAGAGCTACATAATGTGTCTAATACTATGTCTAAATGTTACCTACAGACATCTTAAGACAGTGGAGTGTTTCAAACATCTCAAAACGGTATCATATTTATTGAAGAAAGGTCTGTTAATCATAACAGTGGTGTATTCTTAAACCAAAAGTACTACAGTAGTTTCTCCCAATCTTCTTTGTTGTTCAAACCGTTTTTATAGGTATTGAAGCGTGACATAAAAAATTGTTCGCGCTTTTTTCTTTTAATCGTGATATCACCACCACGTGTGTTGTATTGGATAATTTCTATGCCGCACCATCTCAGATCATCTATTGAATGGTTTGCTTCTAACCAGTGATCTACTAAGGGGGCTGTTTTTTTCTTGGTTCTGATCGCAGATTTGTGTTCTGTGATTCTCGTGCGTACTTCGCGTGAGGTCTCGCCAATATATGCTTTGTTGCACGGACACATTATCACGTAGATTAAATTGCTTGTCCTACAATTTATCAAATTTTTAATGTTGTGCTTGTTGCCATTATGTGTCACTGTACTGCCTTTAATAATGTTACTACAGTTTTTACAGGAATTGCACGGATAAGTGCCAACAGGAAAAGGAGCATTGTCAATGGTGTTCTGTTTAGGTGGCCTTGCTTCTCTATAGGTTTGTACTAATTTATTGCGAATCGTACTATTCCTCCTAAATGAAAACATAGGTTTAGGTGGTATGGTCTCATTCTTATCTTTAAGTAGTGACCAATTTCTATTCACTATGTTTTTCACTTTATTGCTAATGTTACTGAAGTTTGTTACAAAAATCAAGGGTAGGGTCTGTGTTTTTTCACTCTTATTCCTATCAGTGAATAATGAGTCTCTGTCAAAGTACTTTGCTCTTTTATAAGCTTTGCGAGTGAGTTTTTTTGGGTATCCTCTCTCTAGTAGTTTTTGTGTTAGGGCATCCGCGTGTTTATTAAAATCATTGATATCCGTACAGTTGCGACGTATTCTTAGATATTGCCCGAAAGGGATGTTGTCCTTCTGGCATACCGGATGATTGCTTTGGTAGTGTAACATGGTGTTACGGTCAGTAGGTTTCGTAAAAAGCTCTACTTTTAATTTGTCATCAATATGTTTTATTCTGATGTCCAAGAAATCACAGTGTGTTTTGTTGATGTTAGACGTAAATTTCAGATTACTGTCTCCCAAATTTATCCAAATTAGGAATTCATTAAGACATTCGATTGTGCCACTCCAAATAAAGAAAACATCATCGATGTATCGGGACCAACAAGAGATGTTCTCGTAAAAAGGTGCCGCTGTATTGAAAATGTGTTTCTCTTCGAAATCAGCAACATACAAGCAGGCCAGACTGGGAGCACAGGTGGCTCCCATGCTGGTACCTTTGACCTGCTTGTATAGCTCTGTTCCAAAAAGAAAAAAGTTTTTGAGAATAACTTCCACACATTCCACTATAAATACTGAATGAGTTGATAAATCATTATGTTCATCCTTCAAAAGGCCCTTAAGCATTTCAATAGTGTCATTTTGTGGTATGTTTGTATACAGGGCCTCTATATCAAGAGACACTAGCCACTGACTGTCTGTATGATATGACAGGCCTTCAATTTTCTTAATCATCGAAGTAGTGTCTTTTATATAGGCTTTCTGACTGGTCACTAATGGTTGTAGAAATTTATCTACATATTTGCTGAGAGGTTCGGTAAGCGAGTCAATGCTCGAAACTATAGGTCTCATAGGTGGATTGGTCAAGTTTTTATGTACTTTTGGTAATCCATATAGAGCTGGTAATTTGGGATTGGGATTTTTGAGGAAGTTATATTCATCTAGACATATGATCTCATCTTCTTTTGCATAGTCTAAAAGCCTACTAACTTTCTCTATTAATATTTTCCATTCATCCTTGTTCGATTTCTCATAATGTAGAGGGTTATTCAAAAGATTAAACATCCTATTGTTGTAGTCTGCAGTGTCCATTACTACTATACTGCCACCTTTGTCTCCAGGTTTGATGGTTAAATCGAGACATTGTTCTAAATTTTTTAGAGCAGTACGTTCAGCGGTGTTCAAATTATTTCGCCATCCAATGTTTTTGGAAAATAAATCATCAATATTACTTTCTACAGCTCTTTCAAATAAATCGACATTTTTATTGACTAAGTTTAGAGAAGGAGTCCACTGAGATTTTGGTTTCAGACCCGATTTGTTTTGAGCCATAGTTCGATTATCCTCTTTGTTTTTGAAGAAGTCATTTAATCTAATCTTCCTAAAGAAGTTTTGTAGATCTCTTTCTAGATTAAATTTGTCCACTGGTGTACAAATTGCATAACCTAAACCTTTCTCTAAGAGGGAAGTCTCGTGATTGCTAAGAGTTCTGCTAGAAAGATTTATAATAGGAGCTTTTTTATTTGTATCTATTCCCAAAGGGCTTGACTCCTGGTTCTCATATAAGGACGTCTCTGCTGTGGGTTCTGGGGATAGAAATTTCCCCGACCCCGCCCTCTCCCCCGATTGGAACTGGGGTTGTGTTGGCGTTGGTCCAAAAAAGACAATGTGTCTCTGCTGGTGCCAGGTAAAGAGTCCCCTGCTTTGTTGGGATTGTCTGAGATCTCATTCTCCGATTCGGAACTAGTGTATGAGGTATCGAAAAATGTTACTTTTTTCTTTGGGAAATTTCTTCTTGGTTGTTGCCAATTGTTTCTATTGTATGTATCCTCCCTAGGTCGATCGTAAAAATCCTTTTGTAGGTAGGGGTACACATATTCTAAATTATACTTCATTACATCTTTCCTAAGTTTATTTGCTTTTTTATTCAGAAGATAATCACCCAGAAGATTGTAACCCAATACGGGAGGGAAGGATATTTTAATATGATTCATTGTTTGATGTTTATTAATAATAAAGAAATCTGACTTTTATGAATAAGTTTTGTTAATAGACCTTTATTAGTGCATATACAAGTTACTGTATACAGATCAAAGGGTATTTTATTATTGTTTGAGAGAATTATCGATGAATAACAGACACTTGGCTTAGGACAATCCCTTAGGCCTTCTCTTTTAATAGGGACATTTGTGTTTTGCTGTATTTGATGAAAAATCTACAGGGATAACAGTGTTACTGAATGCGGTCTGAACCACATATCACTACAATGAAAGCTTAACGCATGTCTCTTTACCACGCATGCCTTTATCACGCAGATTTTTACTATGACCTGCCTTAACAATGCATGCCATCACCACGAAAAATGTAAGTATAAAGGTAAGTGTATTCTGGATATATATATTATCTACTGGCGGTGGCCAGTAGATAGTTATAGTTAGGACCTATTTTCCATAGGAAATCTGCAACATTCTATTCCCAATAAGTCTGGCGCCGATTGACGAATCTTAGCGTAATTTTCCAAACTTTTGGCCAGCTCCGCTCCGCTCCTACCCTGAAAGTTTCGCGGTGATTTGTCAAGCGGGGGCCGAGAAAAAAGGGGGTGCCAAAATGCGTTTTACCCATGCAATTTCCCATAAGACCTGTTGTCGCAGCTATAGCCCGAACTGTTGAACGGAATTACACCAAATTTGGTAGTCCTCAGTTCAGACTCGTGCCTTTTGCTTAAATGGTGTAAATCCGTTCAGTAGTTCCTGAGAAAATTAGGGTAAAAAAGTTAGTGATATCTATGGCCGAGGAGGATCCGCGCACCCTCCCCGCACCCAGCGCGCACCCTGCCGTGCACGAGCTGAATGCTAATTGGCTGTCAACACTCCAGATCAGGAAGCGTTGGCAGCCATCTTGTGCAAGAAGCCCCAAAAAAACATCGCAAAACGTGAAAAGGGGGCAGGGTAGAAACACCCTGACCCCCTAGGCTTGCTCAGTGGGTCCCACAAGGACCCCCAAGGCCCCAAAAGAAAAAAAAATTGCGGGATGCGCATTCTGCTGACGAAAAAAAAAACGAAGCGTGGGCTCCCGCGCTTCGTTTACAATTAGCCCCCGGGGGTGCCAAGTCCCTGGGGCAATTTTTCATAGTCATGGGGGGCCCATTAAAATTAATGTATGCGGGGGGCACATGGCCCCCCCTGCAGCCCCGGGGACCGCCACCCCACGGGGCTTGTTTTAAAAAAAAAAATAACCCTGTGTGGGGGGGCTCAAGCCCCCCCACACGCCCCGGGGACCACCACCTCCCCAGGGCACTACATATTTAAAGTAGGGGGTCCGTTACGGACCCCCAAGCCCCGGGGGCCACCACCCCCGGGACTTTAACTTAAGTGGGAGGGGGGCCACGCGGTCCCCCTCCTAGAGCCTTGTCGTGTCCCTGGGGACCGCCACCCCCCAGGGCCGGCTCCTGCAGTGTCAAGGGGTGCCCACCCCCGGGACACTGCTGTTTGAAATGGCAGGGTGGGAGCCTCGCGGCTCCCACCCTGCCATTGCAAACTGCTTTCTTCCAAATAGCAAAGCAGATTGCTTTTCCACATGGGGAGCAGCATGTTAGCTGCTCCCCATGTGGAAAAGCAATGCCGGCTCCCGCAGGAGGCGGGGGGCCAGCGGGGGGCCGGCGGGGCGATTGGGGACACCCCCCACGGTCCCCAACGGAGGCCAGGCCCTGGGAGATGGGGTCCCTGGGGCCAAAAGAGGCCACAGGAGGGGGGCAAGGCAGCTCCCCTCCAAAAAAAACCAAAAGAAAACAAAGGGCCATGCCCGAGGCATTTGAGATGTCCCTGACCATGTCATGAGTGATGTAATATGTGACGTCATCAGCAGTGCATTGCGGGGGCGCGAGTTATAGTTAGCTGAACTAACTATAACGGGGGAATTTCTAGGGATTTGTACGAGGGAAATTTCCCGCTAACTGTAACGCCCCTGAAACCTATGGTTTTTTCAGTGCATATATATATATATATATACATATGCATGTATGAAAGTTAGAGTAAGGGCGCCTTTAGGGTGGGTGTTGTTTTTTTGTTAAGATGGGATTTATTAGGGTGGGTATGGCTTTTTGAGTGGGAAAGTATTCTCTAGGGTTTAGGGGGGTATGGGATTTTAAGTGGGAAAGTATTTTTTAGGGTGGGTATGGGTTTTTTGGTGGCAAGGGAATTTTTAGGGTGGCAAGGTTTTTTAAAATTTATTTTTAATTTTTTAATTTTTTAGAGTTTTCGGTTAGTAAGGGTTCTGAGTGGTAAGGAATGTTTAAGGGTTTTTGGGTGGTAAGGTATTTATTTTTAGGGTTTTGGGTGGGTATGGGATTAAGGGTGAAGGACAAAAAAGAGATATCATTTTTCATTTGATTATATATAAATATATGTATATATAACAATGTGTGTGTTTTGCACACACATCACCTATATATGTGTTGTTATGCAGTTCCTAGGAGTCCCCCAGGACCTGCGCATTTTGGATGACCTAAACTGAGGGCTTGGTGTCCCAAGCGCTTCTGGACACCCACAAAAAGATATGTCAGCCGTTAGACAAGCTAGCTCTACAGTGCCACTACCACCCCCTGCCCCCCTGTATTTGCAGTGGGGTAGGTAGTTTCTGGCAACCACTGAACATGACACCCTGATTCCTCAGGGATCGTGGAAAACGGTACAGAACTTTTCGTTCAGAGACTCGTGCTTGCTCTCGCTCAGAAAATACACAGGATGGCGATTAGGATGTTTAGATAAGTATTTATTGGTCCAGCAACAGCCTGGTGTAAAACATATGTGCTGCAATATGTGCTGGGACAATCAGGAGACAGAAGCATACAAAAGAGATTGCTAGTACCAATATAGTGAATAGTAGATACATTTCTACCATAGTGCTAATAAGATGAACATAAGCAGTTCAGATAAAAACAGTAGCACTTGTATATTCCTAATATGCTATAATGTACATAGCCTAACCTGGATGTGTAGATACATATATATATATATATAGATATATATATATATATATATATATGTATCTGTAGCCAAGAAAGCCCTAGGGATGAACCAGCCCCCTCACCTGATGGTTTAGAACGAAGGACTCCAACTCTGTAACGAGGATGACAACCGGCAAGGGACGTCAGACCGATGTGTGTCGAAAATTCGTCATGCAGGACCCCTGTCTCAGCTTGGAAGAAATCTCTCCTCTAATTTGTAGGGTCTTTTATACTAAAGTGGTCACTTCAGGGTTCTTTCTACAATCAATATGTTTTTAAAATAACCATGGATGTTTTAAAACCAATAAACAATGCTTTCCTAAACAAGTGCGATCATGCACAGCTGGCTGTTGGCCAAGGAAGAAAAAAAGAGGGGACCCTTATACAGAATAAATCTGCCGTGCCTGGGGACATGTTTATGTACGTCAGGTACAGTGATTCTGATAGAAGACGAAGAGCCTGGTGTCGAAGAGGCAGGAGCAAGCTATTGGGTAAAAGGTCACCTATTTAGAAAAGTTATAGTCGTATGGATGGGATGTTGTATGTAAAATGGAGTATACATGACAGGGCTATCCTAAAGGACATGACACCCACTACTCATCAAAAGGTCAACAAGGTCAGCTAGGTAATGATAAAGCGAACACTATAAAAAGGCATAAAATCATTTACAATAAAACATACTAAAAAGCATTTTAAAAGCCTGAAAAAATGTCCATAATAGAAAAGTCATGTTTTTCTTACGAAAGCTTTCAACAGGTCCTCTATACTTATAGGTTTTGTTATTATTGCACTGAGCACCATGAAAGCCATGAAGCTGAGCTTGTCCCTTTCTATCAAGGCGTGGATAGCACTGTGCTAATCCCATGCTTGAAAACTTTGATAGAAAAGCAGACATTTGAGGTGAGCAAATCTAGAGTGCAGCTGGTGTTGAGGGTGCTCTACACAGAAGCTGCCTTCCACCTAAACTTGCGAACTACCCAGAGTTCTCTTCTTTTTTGCATAATTTATGAGTCACTATGCCTGCAAGGGTATTCTTTTGACTTGTACTGGGTGCTCCCTTGTGTCTGGACAGAGCTAAACCACTCTGAAGAGCTGTAATGACAGCAAAACACGTATGGGGTTGCTTTTATTCATTTCAGGTTGGCTTGGATGGTATTTTACCAATCCAAAGCTGCAATACTGTGCCTGGAATAGTAAATGGCTTTTGTCATTAAACAGCTTGGCATGGATACCACTGGGCTAATCCCATGCTTAAAGACTGCTGTAGAAATGGCAAAAGACTTTGTTCCTTTCTTTCTCCGGGTGGATAGCACTGTGTTAATCCAATGCTTAAAAACTTTGATAGAAAAGCAGACATTTGAGGTGAGCAAATCTAGAGTGTCGCTGGAGTTGAGGGTGCTTTATACAGAAACTGCCTTCCACCTAAACTTGAGAACTACCCAGAGTTCTCTTCTTTTTTGCTTAATTTATGCATCACTCTATGCCTGCAAGGGTATTCTTTTGACATATATATAGGCTTTATACTTACCTGCTAAATAGTTACTTCTTTGTTGTAAAGACATACGTGAAAAAGGCATATGTTGAAAAGGCATGCGTGGAAAAGACACGGTCGTTGTAATGACTGTGTTGTTAAGACATGCATTTTAATTGCATGTGGGGTTCCATCATACAACCTTGTTGAATATCTGCATCTACCTCCCATTCCTTCTGGTCTCCTGTCTCTGCTTAGTGTCAACAATGTTGCCGTGGGATTCTGGGCTGTGTTGGACAATTAAACAGACCCTACTGTTCAATGGCCAATACCAAATTGCCTGACTGGAGAGCGGTAACAATGTAGGCCCTCTTTGCTTGTTCAGATACAATTTAGTTGTGGTATTGACAATATTACCTTTATTGTAGGGTTGAAAGCCTTTCTAAGGCCAACTCAACCATCCACAGTTTGCTTAGGTTGATGGGCTGGAGTATAGTGGGTAATGGCCTATATCCCCTAACCATCAGCTTTCTGCAAGTGAGCCCACCATGTGAAAACTCAAAATGCTGCAGCCCTTGTAGCCTGTTCTGTACTGTCACAGGCAGAATTACAAGACAATTCCAGTCCCAAATCTTGTGACCACTTACTGTTGAGCTACTCCTGAAGTTGGCGGCTTGTAAATGCATGCATGAAGTACCATGTGGTCATTTAATTGCTCAAAATTAGGAAATCAATGTCTAAATAGAAGGAATCCTATTCCGAAATGCCAGAAATCTCTTTGAAATCAAGTTGCCACCACTTTCAGTGTCTACATTTGCCCTCAACAATTTCTTTTTAAAAAGTAGGATATACAAATTAGTTTTCTACACCTTTACTATGAAGCTTAACGGGCTAATAGAATCTGGTTCTGATTGTGCTGCCCCCATATTGATGAAGTGAATCTGCCTTCACCAACAGTTTGCTTGGCAGAGCTATGCACGGCTTGCTTTGCTCCTTGGAAATGTTGCCACTATTAATAAGCATTTGGTGAGACTTCATAGAACTAATATTACTTCAAGATAATAATTCAAAACTGATCTCAGACAACAGTTTTTTCATTGAATCTGGAAATACCAACCCACTCGCCTTGACTTCTCTCTTGCACGGTATCTACTCAATGGCACCTTAATCTTAATTTCAATGAGTTCCAATGATTACTATTTAATATATACACTGTGATAAGTTATAGGGCAAAAACAAATCATTTACCTTCCTCATAATCCGACTCAATTTGTTAGGTGTAGGCAGACTAGTTCTGCTATTTCGACATTGAAGTTTTCCACTTTTGATCCAGAGGCTGACTACTCAGCACCGCCAACTGAAATTCAGCACCAGCACAGATAATTACACACTGAAATGCCCATGTTTTTCTTACAGGATTTTTAAGGCAGTCTGAAGAAAACGCGTACAAGCTTGACTGGCAGCCTGAAGATTCATCATGTGTGGCTTCTCTGGGTTTGTGGTCAGGCTGACTCCACCAAGTCCTCAAGTCAACAAGATGATTTCCTAGCCTAACTATGAGATAACAGGGTGGCACATAGCATGTGAATCTAGAATAGATTCACAATCCAAACTTGCATTCATTAAGAAAAACATAAAGCACATGCTTCAGTCTCAGTCTTTATATCGTCTTAGAAAATATCCTATCTAATGACTGCATCATGGCCATCCACTCCCTGTGACTGTTCTATAATGGTATATGTACACACAAACATGAGACGTCAACTGATTCTGCATCTCTCCATAAGAACAGACTCCCAACATAACAGTCTGTTTTGAATGTGTGTAACATGTTTTTATTTTTATTTTTGGTAACATACAAAGAGATTTCCAATGATATTTGTATTTTTTTAACATACAAAGAGATTTCCAATGCTAGTATACAAACTTAAATCAGTAATCCTTTTAATCAATAAAAACAAACATTGTGATTGGCAACCAGGGCAATTCTTGGTAGTACAGCCTCCTCTATCCTTTAGCCTTCAAACAGAAACATTACAGAACAGAACATAAAGGCACCTCTGTAAATATTTAATTTTAAGTTCTTGGCAATTTTACCTGTTTCTTAAAATACTGATTTAATGCTTACCAAGGAATTCACTACATCAGTACTACCCACTGGTCACAAAATATGCACAGACCCTGATGACCTGTTCTAAAGTTTGTAGATAAATTGGGTTATGCTAAATGAGTAGGGATGCATGCAAATCTTGAGGGGGCTGCAAAGAAAATGGCATGGGAAGAAAGAGTGGTGTACAGAGAAGAGGAGGAATGTATATACTTATAGAGAATTCAAACATGTGAAAGGGATCAGTACTAATAAGGGAGGGCTGGAACATTAAGGGATCTGCTCAACATGTGAGAAGAGAGATTAAAGCAAATAGACAACAGGCGTCTTCCCAGGACACTAAGGAGTGTGCTGAGAAACAAGACACAGGCATTTAAAGACATAAGGCGCGTACAGACAGATAGTATCAAAACATTGGTTAAATACATACAAGTACAAAGAGAGCTGGGGTTGTGCATAATGACATTCACAGCTTGTTTTCTAAGGAAGCTCCAGTGTATTAAGGAAAATGCAATGAAATCCTACCTGAGACAAGTCCCTGTCAAAAAAGGTCCCAATAAGAAACATAACTTATATTTTGAAGAAAATAAACAATCAACACTATGTTAATGACAAACATCCTAAACAAAACGTGAGGAATGTGGACTGCGTTGCCTACACTGCCACCGATAATACCATGTTTTATTAGAACAATAACATGAACAGTCAATGATTAAACACAATTATTCAGACTCTGCCCCGGATAAATCAGCTGCCTAGCCTCAAAATCCAACATAGTTGAATCCTCCAAAAAAGCACTGGATTCACTGATGGGTTTACCAATCAGAATTATCTCCCCAAGATGTGCGCATGTGTATCCTAAAACCCACTGAATGCTAGCAATGCTAGGCCTCTCTTCACAAAATAGATCTTTCAAACAGTCCCATTCTCAACCAATCATTTGGCCTACAGAAATGTGGCTAAACTGAAGATTCACAATTTGTTACACGTCTATCTTTTTACACTTTGCTATACATTGATTGGCACAATAACTATACTGCTCCAGCCCTACTAAAATGAAGAAACCTTTGAAATTTCCTGTAGACCAGGATGCTTCTAAGGTCATGCAACAATTTAGCCTGATAATGAAGACTATAGAATTAACAAATTACACTTGTCAACTCTTAACTTGAATACAATGGATACCCAGTGCAGACATGAAGAAGCACAAAAGAATTAGATGAGAAGGAGCCTGGTTAGGTTGTGCTGGTTGCAGAAATAGAAAAAAAGATAGTTAATGTACATTGGTTGAAAGAAAAGGGCAGTCCATGTCATTTATGCAGTTAGCTAGGAGTGATAGAAATCTACATAGAATGTGGGAATCCTTCTAAAATTCATGAGTACAGAATATTGAGCACAATCTGGAAACAAGGGGGAATATTCAAATCATGTGAACCTCTGAAAGACCCCTACCAGGTCATCTTTATTTCCTTCACTCAAGTAAATTTTTAGTCCAAGCTTCCCAAGTACTGCATATTGTGGGCCCCTAAATTATATTGCACACAGGGCAATAATGCTAGCCGACCAAAAACAAAGCAGCTTTTGTCGAATTACAGCCACTTGGGAGTTGGACCCCAGAACAAGATTTGTTTGGTGCTTCTCAATGAAGATGGATTGCACCTTCAGCATGACCTGACCATAAAGGGTTTAACAGCAGTTTTCTTATTAAAATAATCTAATTTTGAGGCTAGTTTAGATTATAACCGTTTCCTAAGGAAGGATGCCTTTAAAATGAGCAGGAGGCACGTCATTTATAGTGGCAGTCCCCTCTTGAGGCATAGGAGCCTGAATCTAATACCTTATCTTCACCACCCTGCATGTTCCCGAAAGTCGAGCTTCTGTAAACACTCAGCATAGCTACTGAATATGAATGACTTGAGTGCACTGTTTTAACTTCAGAAACTTCCTCGCCCATTTCCTCGTAGGCCAAGTCGCATAAAAATACAAAACTACAGCTGTCCCAAAATTGTAAACAAAGGGGTATAAGTGCAAATGCAGGGTTTTAAGTGTCAAAGCAAAAAGTACCAGGACAGTGAGAGCAGCCACAAACCTTACTTTCCGCAAGCCGGTGTTCACTGCAACTGTATTATTAAACATGGGTTTCTTTATTCCAAACACAGGGTGATAACACCCACCTTATAAAAACCGATATTCCAATATGTAACAAAAGAGTCACTAGTATGAATAAAAGCTGCCCTATATTTCTTTTGTGACTAAACAGGAGTTGCTACGTCAGAGGTGAACATTGCAAAGGAATATGCAGCAGCAGACTGTTTTGCTGCTTCGTGGAGCAGAGAAGAGAGAATGTTCAACATGCAATGAGATGCAGCAGAAATGATGCACTTGTGCTCAAAGGGAAGACCAATCAGTCTGCACCTTGACCCCCAAAGGACAACGGTTAATCAGTGCTCAGCAGCCAAGTGGGCAAGCAGAGGCATACTGCCTTCTGCTTCTCCTGGGGCTGGGAGTCTCTAAACAAAAGAGCAGCCTATATGTGCACACATTGAAAATATATACATTTTTAACAAGGAGGATTGCCACTGGATTTTATCCTGGTCATGTGCAACCATTGCAAGACACCTTAAAGGCCACTAGTGAATCTAGGAATGAATGTATTAATAAAGCAGTGTGGGACTTTCATCCAGAGTTCTTTACTGCAGGGAGGGGAAGAAACATTTTAAGGCAGGCTGCGCGCGCAAGATCACCCTCTGTCCCCGATACAGAAGGTGCTCCTTTAATTAGCAACAAACAAATAAACAACTCTACAGAAAAAGGGTTTTCACTGTCCACCGGAGGACAGTTTTTATCCTGATGATGGCTACGCCACTCTTGGTGCCAGGCACTCAACAATCCACTTTCATGTCCATTTTCTAGCTCTCACTTTATGAAGATAAGCATTTCACCTTTTGGCTTTGTTACAGATCCATCATGTATCGTTTGTGCTTGGAGAAGAGGAGAGGCTTTATGGATTTAATGCCAACGAGCTTAGAAACCAAATTAAGACTGGAGTAAAACACCAATACAATAGGAAACCGGTGATGTGGCGAGGGCGATGGATTCAGCTGCTGAGACCTTGAACACCTTTTTTGGATACTAACAAGATGAAGGCCCCTGCGCCTCTGAAAGCCATTTCTAGCCCCTGCTTGCAAAGGCGACTTGTTTGTCTTGGGGTTTGGCTTTCTTTACACCAGCTTAGTTTATTGGCTCATAGTCAGAGTAGTGTTTTTTCTTCCAGATGAACACAACAAGGCCTCCGGCCAGAAGCAGCAGTACCGGTGTCCCCAGGGCGACTGCCATGATACAGATGACCAAGATGGAGAAGGACTCCTCGGGTGGGGACCCAACGCCTACTAGAGTTGACCTGCAGAGAAGCAAAACCCATACCCATTAGAAAACTGCGGCATCAGCAGAAGTTCATGCACAAAATATTGATCCGACATACTGGAAAAGGTCTCCACTGCATTCTGAGAACAGAAGCGTTCTGAATAAAGCACAATCTTCAACAAAACTGAAAGAACTGAAACTCTTACATTTTTACTCTAACCTTATACGAGGGTATTTATTGAATTCGAGAAGAAACAGGATTATCTTAGGAGTGAAAAGGTGGCAAAGAATCCATTTTGTAACTTTTCCTGAGTTTGTTCTAAAATCTGAATGAACTGTCCTTTTCAGCTCTCTGCACATCAGGGGTACTCACCTTCCTTCCAAAATCTTAAGAAATGCCCCCTCTAAAGAATACTGTTCTCAACCACAAGAATTAGGAGTGGAAATTGAATTAAAAGAAATTTAGATTAAATAATAAGGTCAATGTTATTTTTCCCCTGCCAATCCTTGTCCTTGGGCACCGTCCAATTCGACTCTGGGTATCACAAAACGGAGTGGCGCGGCTCGAAATGATTTAATTAACTAGTTATGCAAGCATTTTAAGACTGTACCCTGCATTAGGACACCGGTCCTACCCGGGGATGCTAACGTTTGCAGCACTGGTTAAAGCCCTTGCCAGTTCACTTATTTAGCAAGCATAGGAAAAGTCAATACCATTTGCATACGAATGAGAGATATTGGTTTTGTCAATGTTTTTAGCCATGGAGTGAGGCATGCCATACAGATGATGCAGGGGGCGGGTGCATGGGGCAAGCCACACAGCTGAGGCAGGAAGGGCAGGTGGGTGGGGCAAGCCGCACAGATGAGGCAGGAAAGGCGTGCGGGTGCAAGGGGCAAGCCACACAGATGAGGCAGGAAGGGCGGACGGGTGGGTGAAGCCACACAGATGAGAAAGGAAGGGCAGACGGGTGAATGGGGCAAGCCACACAGATGACGCTGGGAGGGCGGGCGAGGGGGTGGGACAAGCCACAGATATGAGGCAGGGAGGCTGGGCGAGTAGGGAAATTCACACAGATGAGGAAGGCAGAGAGGGTGAGTGGGGTGAGCCACACAGATGATGCAGGGCAGGTGGGTGGGGCAAGCAACACAGATGAGGCAGGGTGGGTGGCGCAAACAACACAGCAGAGGCGTTGGTGCAAGCAACACAGATGAGGCTGCAAGCAACACAGATGAGGCGAGATGGGTGGGGCAAGCAACACATGAGGCAGGAAGGGCGGGTGGGGCAAGCAACAGATGAGGCAGGGTGGGTGGGTGGGTGGGGCAAGCAACACAGATGAGGCAGGATGGGGGTGGGTGGGGCAAGCAACACAGATGAGGCAGGAAGGGCGGGTGGGTGGGGCAAACGACACATGAGGCAGGAAGGGCGGGTGGGTGGGGCAAACAACACAGATGAGGCAGGAAGGGCGGGTGGGTGGGTGGGGCAAACAACACAGATGAGGCAGGAAGGGCGGGTGGGTGGGGCAAACAACACAGATGAGGCAGGAAGGGCGGGTGGGTGGGGCAAACAACACAGATGAGGCAGGAAGGGCGGGTGGGTGGGGCAAACAACACAGATGAGGCAGGAAGGGCGGGTGGGTGGGGCAAACAACACAGATGAGGCAGGAAGGGCGGGTGGGTGGGGCAAACGACACAGATGAGGCAGGGCAATTAACACAGATGAAGCAGACCAGGTGGGACAAGCAAAACAGATGAGGGAGGGCAGGTGGGGCAAGCAACACAGTTGAGGCAGCAAAGGTGGGACATGCAACACAGATGGGTCAGGGAGGGTGGGACATGCAACACAGATGCAGCAGGGAGGATAGGTGGCTGAGGCATGCAATGCAGATGAGGCGTGGTGAGAGGGAAGCAATGCAGAGGAGGCGGGGTGAGTGGGGGAAGCAACGCAGATGGGGTGGGGAGAGTGGGTGTTAGAAGCAATGCAGATGGGTTGGGGAGGGGGGGTGGAGGAAGCAACGCAGATGGGGTAGGGAGGGAGGAAGCAATGCAGATGGGGCAGGGAGGGAGGGATGAAGCAACGCAGATGTGGTGGGAGGGGGGAGGCAACGCAGATGGGACGGGAGAGGGGGAAGCAATGCATGTGGGGCGGGAGGGATTGGGGAACAACGCAGATCGGGAGGGAGGGGGGAAACAACGCAGATCGGGAGGGAGGGGGGAAGCAACGCAGATCGGGAGGGGCCAAGCAACGCAGATGGAGCGGGATGCAACGCAGATGGGGCAGGAGGGTGGGTGCAGGAAGCAATGCAGATGGGGCAGGAGGGTGGGGGCGGGAGGCAACGCAGATAGGGCGGGAGGGTGGGAGGAAGCAATGCAGGTGGAGCGGGAGGGTGAGGGAAGCAACGCAGATGGGGCGGGAGGGTGGGAGGGAAGCAACGCAGATGGGGCGGGAGGGTGGGGGAGAAGCAACGCGGATGTTGGGGAAGCAATGCAGGGTGGGATGCAACGCAGATGGGGCAGGAGGGTGGGTGCAGGAAGCAACGCAGATGGGGCAGGAGGGTGGGTGCAGGAAGCAACGCAGATGGGGCGGGAGGGTGGGGGAAGCAATGCAGGTGGAGCGGGAGGGTGAGGGAAGCAACGCAGATGGGGCGGGAGGGTGGGAGGGAAGCAACGCAGATGGGGCGGGAGGGTGGGGGAGAAGCAACGCGGATGTTGGGGAAGCAATGCAGGGTGGGATGCAACGCAGATGGGGCAGGAGGGTGGGTGCAGGAAGCAACGCAGATGGGGCAGGAGGGTGGGTGCAGGAAGCAACGCAGATGGGGCGGGAGGGTGGGGGAAGCAATGCAGGTGGAGCGGGAGGGTGAGGGAAGGCAACGTAGATGGGGCGGGAGGGTGGGAGGGAAGGCAACGTAGATGGGGCGGGAGGGTGGGGGGGAAGGCAACGTAGATGGGGCGGGAGGGTGGGGGGAAAGGCAACGTAGATGGGGCGGGAGGGTGGGGGGGAAGCAACGCAGATGGGGCTGGTGGGTGGGGGGGAAGCAACGCAGATGGGGCGGGAGGGTGGGGGGAAGCAACGCAGATGGGGCGGGAGGGTGGGGGGAAGCAACGCAGATGGGGCGGGAGGGTGGGGGGAAGCAACGCAGATGGGGCGGGAGGGTGAGGGGAAGCAACGCAGATGGGGCGGGAGGGTGGGGGGAAGCAACGCAGATGGGGCGGGAGGGTGGGGGGAAGCAACGCAGATGGGGCGGGAGGGTGGGGGGAAGCAACACAGATGGGGAGGGTGGGGGGAAAGCAACACAGATGGGGCGGGAGGGTGGGGGGAAGCAACACAGATGGGGCGGGAGGGTGAGGGGAAGCAACGCAGATGGGGCGGGAGGGTGAGGGGAAGCAACAGATGGGCGGGAGGGTGGGGGGGAAGCAACGCAGATGGGGGAAGCAACACAGATGGGGCGGGAGCGTGGGGGGAAGCAACGCAGATGGGGCGGGAGGGGAGGAAGCAACGCAGATGGGGCGGGAGGGTGGGGAGGAAGCAACGCAGATGGGGCGGGAGGTTGGGGAGGAAGCAACGCAGATGGGGCGGGAGGGTGGGGGAAAGCAACGCAGATGGGGCGGGAGGGTGAGGGGAAAGCAACGCAGATGGGGTGGGAGGGTGGGCTGGAGAAGCAACGCAGATGGGGCGGGAGGGTGGGGGGGAGAAGCAACGCAGATTTAGGGCAAGCAACACAGATGAGGCAGGGAGGGTGGGGCGAGCAACTCAGATGAGGCAGAGAGGGTGGGCGGGGCAAGCAACACAGTTTAGGCAGCGAAGGTAGGACATGCAACACAGATAGGTCAGTGAGGGTGGGACATGCAACAGAGATGCAGCAGGGAGGACAGGTGACTGGGGTATGCAACACAAAAGAGGCATGTGCATGCAGCGCACAGGAGGCGGGGTGGGTGGATGAAGCAACACAGATGGGACGGGGAGGGTGGATGGGGGAAGCAACGCAGATGAGGCGGGGAGGGTGGGTGGGGAAGCAAAGCAGATGGGGCAGGGAGGGTTGGTGGGGAAAGCAACGCAGATGGGGCAGGGTGGGTGAATTAACACAGATGGGGCAGGGTGGGTGAGTGGGGGAAGCAACGCAGATCGGGATGGAGGGAGGAGGGAAGCAACGTAGATGGTGAGGGATTGAGGGATGGAGGGAGGGGGGAAGCAACACAGATGGGGCGGGAGGGTGGGGGGAAGCAACACAAATGGGGCGGGAGGGTGGGGGGAAGCAACACAAATGGGGCGGGAGGGTGGGGGGAAGCAACGCAGACGGGGCAGGGTGGGTGGGTGGGGGAAGCAACGTAGACGGGGAGGGAGGGAGGAGGGAAGCAACGTAGATGGGGAGGGATGGAGGGAGGGGGAAGCAACACAGATGTGGCGGGAGGGTGGGGGAGGCAACACAGATGTGGCGGGAGGGTGGGGGAGGCAACACAGATGCAGCAGGGAGGATAGGTGGCTGAGGCATGCAATGCAGATGAGGCGTGGTGAGTGAGGGAAGCAATGCAGAGGAGGCGGGGTGAGTGGGGGAAGCAACGCAGATGGGGTGGGGAGAGTGGGTGTTAGAAGCAATGCAGATGGGGTGGGGAGGGTGGGTGGAGGAAGCAACGCAGATGGGGCAGGGAGGGAGGGAGGAAGCAATGCAGATGGGGGAGGGAGGGATGAAGCAACGCAGATGTGGTGGGAGGGTGGGGGGAAGCAACGCAGATGGGGCGGGAGGGTGGGGGGAAGCAACGCAGATGGGGCGGGAGGGTGGGGGGAAGCAACGCAGATGTGGTGGGAGGGTGGGGGGAAGCAACGCAGATGGGTCGGGAGGGTGGGGGGAAGCAACGCAGATGGGGCGGGAGGGTGGGGGGGAAGCAACGCAGATGGGGCGGGAGGGTGGGGGGGAAGCAACGCAGATGGGGCGGGAGGGTGGGGGGGAAGCAACGCAGATGGGGCGGGAGGGTGGGGGAAGCAACGCAGATGGGGCGGGAGGGTGGGGGGAAGCAACGCAGATGGGGCGGGAGGGTGGGGGGAAGCAACGCAGATGGGGCGGGAGGGTGGGGGGAAGCAACGCAGATGGGGCGGGAGGGTGGGGGAAGCAACGCAGATGGGGCGGGAGGGTGGGGGAAGCAACGCAGATGGGGCGGGAGGGTGGGGGAAGCAACGCAGATGGGGCGGGAGGGTGGGGGAAGCAACGCAGATGGGGCGGGAGGGTGGGGGAAGCAGCGCAGATGGGGCGGGAGGGTGGGGGAAGCAGCGCAGATGGGGCGGGAGGGTGGGCGGAAGCAGCGCAGATGGGGCGGGAGGGTGGGGGGAAGCAGCGCAGATGGGGCGGGAGGAAGCAGCGCAGATGGGGCGGGAGGGTGGGGGGAAGCAGCGCAGATGGGGCGGGAGGGTGGGGGGGAAGCAGCGCAGATGGGGCGGGAGGGTGGGGGGAAGCAGCGCAGATGGGGCGGGAGGGTGGGGGGAAGCAGCGCAGATGGGGCGGGAGGGTGGGGGGAAGCAGCGCAGAAGGGTGGGGGGAAACAGCGCAGATGGGGCGGGAGGGTGGGGGGAAGCAACGCGGACGGGAGGGTGGGGGGAAGCAACGCAGATGGGGCGGGGAGGGTGGATGGGGGAAGCAACGCAGATGAGGTGGGGAGGGTGGGTGGGTGGGGGAAGCCATGCAGATGAGGTGGGGAGCGTGGGTGGGGGAAGCAACGCAGATGAGGTGGGGAGGGTGGGTGGGGGAAGCAACGCAGATGAGGTGGGGAGGGTGGGTGGGGTAAGCAACTCAGATGAGGTGGGGAGGGTGGGTGGGGTAAGCAACTCAGATGAGGTGGGGAGGGTGGGTGGGGGAAGCAATGCAGATGGGGCAGGGATGGTCGGTGGGGGAAGCAATGCAGATGGGGCGGGAGGGCGGGGGGAAGCAATGCAGATGGGGCGGGAGGGCGGGGGGAAGCAATGCAGATGGGGCGGGAGGGCGGGGGGAAGCAACGCAGATGGGGCAGGAGGGCGGGGGGAAGCAACGCAGATGGGGCAGGAGGGCGGGGGGAAGCAACGCAGATGGGGCAGGAGGGCGGGGGGAAGCAACGCAGATGGGGCAGGAGGGCGGGGGGAAGCAACGCAGATGGGGCGGGTGGGGCAGGAAGGTGGGTGAAGCAACGCAGATGGGGCGGGTGGGGCAGGAAGGTGGGTGAAGTAACGCAGATGGGGAGGGTGGATGGGGAAGCAACGCAGATGAGGTGGGGAGGGTGGGTGGGGGATGCAACGCAGATGGGGAGGGTGGGTGGGGGAAGCAACGCGGGTGGGTGGGTGGGGGAAGCAACGCGGGTGGGGCAGGGAGGGTGGGTGGGGGGGAAGCAACACCGATGGGGAGGGAGGGTGGGGGGAAGCAACACCGATGGGGAGGGAGGGTGGGGGGAAGCAACACCGATGGGGAGGGAGGGTGGGGGGAAGCAACACCGATGGGGAGGGAGGGTGGGGGAAGTAACGCAGATGGGGCATGAGGGAGGAGGGAACCAACGTAGATGGGGCATGAGGGAGGAGGGAACCAACGTAGATGGGGTGGGAGGGAGGAGGGAAGCAACGTAGATGGGCCAGGGAGGGGAGGGGGGGGGAAATAACACAGGGTGGAAGGGTGGATGGGGAAGCAACGCAGATGGGGCAGGGAGGGTGGGGGAAGAAACGCAGATGGGGCGGGAGGGTGGGGGGGAAGCAACGCGGATGGGGCGGGAGGGTGGGGGGAAGCAACGCGGATGGGGCGGGAGGGTGGGGGAAGCAACGCGGATGGGGCGGGAGGGTGGGGGAAGCAACGCGGATGGGGCGGGAGGGTGGGGGAAGCAACGCAGATGGGGCGGGAGGGTGGGGGAAGCAACGCAGATGGGGCGGGAGGGTGGGAGAAGCAACGCAGATGGGGAGGGAGGGTGGGGGGAAGCAACGCAGATGGGGAGGGAGGGTGGGGGGAAGCAACGCAGATGGGGAGGGAGGGTGGGGGGAAGCAACGCAGATGGGGCGGGAGGGTGGCGGGAAGCAACGCAGATGGGGCGGGAGGGAGGGGGAAGCAACGCAGATGGGGCGGGAGGGAGGGGGAAGCAACGCAGATGGGGCGGGAGGGTGGGGGGAAGCAACGCAGATGGGGCGGGAGGGTGGGGGGAAGCAACGCAGATGGGGCGGGAGGGTGGGGGAAGCAACGCAGATGGGGCGGGAGGGTGGGGGGAAGCAACGCAGATGGGGCGGGAGGGTGGGGGGAAGCAACGCAGATGGGGCGGGAGGGTGGGGGGAAGCAACGCAGATGGGGCGGGAGGGTGGCGGGAAGCAACGCAGATGGGGCGGGAGGGAGGGGGAAGCAACGCAGATGGGGCGGGAGGGTGGGGGGAAGCAACGCAGATGGGGCGGGAGGGTGGGGGGAAGCAACGCAGATGGGGCGGGAGGGTGGGGGGAAGCAACGCAGATGGGGCGGGAGGGTGGGGGGAAGCAACGCAGATGGGGCGGGAGGGTGGGGGGAAGCAACGCAGATGGGGCGGGAGGGTGGGGGGAAGCAACGCAGATGGGGCGGGAGGGTGGGGGAAGCAACGCAGATGGGGCGGGAGGGTGAGGGAAGCAATACAGATGGGGCGGGAGGGTGGGGGGAAGCAACGCAGATAGGGCAGGAGGGTGGATGGAAGCAATTCAGATTCGGGTCAAGCAACACAGATGAGGCAGGGCAATTAACACAGATGAGGGAGGGCGGGCGGGGCAAGCAACACAGATGAGGCAGGGAGGGCGGGTGGGGCAAGCAACACAGATGAGGCAGGGCGGGTGGGGCAAACAACACAGATGAGGCAGGGAGGGTGGGCGGGGCAAGCGACACAGTTGAGGCAGCGAAGGTAGGACAAGCAACACAGATAGGTCAGGGAGGGTGGGACATGCAACAAAGATGCAGCAGGGAGGACAGGTGGCTGGGCTATGCAACACAGAAGAGGCATGAGCTTGCAGCGCAGAGGAGGTGGGGTATGTGGGTGCAACGCAGATGAGGCAGAGAGGGTGGATAGGGAAGCAACGCAGATGAGGCGGGGTGGGTGGGGGAAGCAACGCAGATGAGGCGGGGAGGGTGGGGGAAGCAACGCAGATAAGGCGGGAAGCAACGCAGATAAGGTGGGAAGCAACGCAGATAAGGTGGGAAGCAACGCAGATGAGGCGGGGAGGGTGGGTGGGGGAAGCAACGCAGATGGGGAGGGTCATGGGGGAAGCAACGCAGATGAGGCGGGAGGGTGGGTGGGGGAAGCAACGCAGATGAGGCGGGAGGGTGGGTGGGGGAAGCAACGCAGATGAGGCGCTGTAAGCAACACCGATGGGGCGGGAGGGTGGGGAGAAGCAACACCGATGGGGCGGGAGGGTGGGGGGGGAGCAACACCGATGGGGCGGGAGGGTGGGGGGGGAGCAACACCGATGGGGCGGGAGGGTGGGGGGGAGCAACACCGATGGGGCGGGAGGGTGGGGGGGAGCAACACCGATGGGGCGGGAGGGTGGGGGGGAGCAACACCGATGGGGCGGGAGGGTGGGGGGGGAGCAACACCGATGGGGCGGGAGGGTGGGGGGGGAGCAACACCGATGGGGCGGGAGGGTGGGGGGGAGCAACACCGATGGGGCGGGAGGGTGGAGGGGGAGCAACACCGATGGGGCGGGAGGGTGGGGGGGGAGCAACACCGATGGGGCGGGAGGGTGGGGGGGGAGCAACACCAATGGGGCGGGAGGGTGGGGGGGAGCAACACCGATGGGGCGGGAGGGTGGGGGGGAGCAACACCGATGGGGCGGGAGGGTGGGGGGGAGCAACACCGATGGGGCGGGAGGGTGGGGGGGAGCAACACCGATGGGGCGGGAGGGTGGGGGGGAGCAACACCGATGGGGCGGGAGGGTGGGGGGGAGCAACACCGATGGGGCGGGAGGGTGGGGGGGGAGCAACACCGATGGGGCGGGAGGGTGGGGGGGGAGCAACACCGATGGGGTGGGAGGGTGGGGGGGGAGCAACACCGATGGGGTGGGAGGGTGGGGGGGGAGCAACACCGATGGGGTGGGAGGGTGGGGGGGGAGCAACACCGATGGGGCGGGAGGGTGGGGGGGGAGCAACACTGATTGGGGTGGGGGGAAGCAACACCGATTGGGGTGGGAGGGTGCGATTGGGGCGGGAGGGTGGGGGGAAGCAACACCGATTGGGGCGGGAGGGTGGGGGGAAGCAACACCGATTGGGGCAGGAGGGTGGGGGGAAGCAACACAGATAAGGCGGGGAGAGGGTGGGGAAGCAACACAGATGAGGCGGGTGGGAGGTTGGTTGAAGAAAGCACCACAGTTGAGGCTGGGATGGAAGCAGCACAGATGAGGTGTGGAGGGTGGATGGGGGGAAATCAATACAGATGAGGTGTTGCGTAAGGAAGCAACACAGATGAGGTGGGAAGGCAATACAGATGAGGCAGGATGAAGCAACACAGATGAGACTGGGATGGCGGATGGATGGGGGAAGCAACACAGATGAGGCAGGGAGGGTGGTGGGTGGGAAAATCAACACAGATAAGGCTTGCAGGAAGCAACACAGATAAAGCAGGATTGAAGCAACACAGATGAGGCGTATAGAAGCAACATGGATGAGGGAGCAAGGGTGGGAGGTCAGTAGCAACACAGATGACGCAGGGTGGGTGGGCAGAAGCAACATATGACACAGGGAGGGTGGGTGGGGAGATGCAACACAGATGAAGCAGGGAGGGTGAGTGGGGCTAAGCAACACAGATGACGCTTGGTTGGGAAGAAGCAACACAGATGATGCCTGGGGAGAAACAACACAGATGACGCAGGGAGGTTGGGTGGGTGAGTGGGGAAAAACAACACAGATGAAGCCGAATGTGGGTGGGGGAAGCATCACAGATGAGGCAGAGAGGGTGGGGGGCAGGTAGGCAACACATATGAGGCAGTAGGGGAACCAACACAGAAGAGGCAGGGTGGGTGGGGGAACCAACACGTGGGTGAATGAAGCAACACAGATAAGGCCTTAGGGGAAGCAACCTAGATGAGACAAGAATGGTGGGTAGGGGAAGCAATACAAGAGACAGTGAGGGAGGTTGGTGGGGAAGCTCCGCATAAGACAGAGAGGGAGGGTAGGAGCAACACATGACGCTAGGAGCAATGGTGGGTGGGGGAAAGCAACATAGAAGAGGCTTGGGAGGGAAGCAACACAGATGAGACAGGGATGAACTAACACAGAGGAGGAATGATTGAAACAACACAGAAAAGGTGGGGAATGGGTGGGTGAAGCAACACATATGAGGGAGAGAGAGTGAATGGAAGCAACATAGATGAGGCTGGGAGTGTCGGTGGGTGGGAAAAGCAACACAGGAGGGCAGGTGGGTGGGTGGAAGCAACATAGATGAGGCTGGGAGTGTCAGTGGGTGGGTTAAGCAACACAGAGGAGGAAAGGTGGGGGTTAAAGGAGGGAAGCAACATGGATGAGGCAGGGATGAGCCAACACAGATAAGGCATAATTGAGCCAACACAGATAGGGCAGTGAGTGGGGGGGTAGCAAAACAGATGAGGCAGAGAGGGTTGTGGGGGGTTTGAAGCAACACAGGTGAGTCATGGGGAAAGCAACACAGATGACACTTGGGAGGGTGGGTGGACGGAATCAACATAGATAAGGCAGGCATAGAAGCAATACAGATGAGGTAGGCTTGGAAGGAACACAGATGAGGCTTGGGGAGAAGCAACACGGATAGAGCAGGGATGGTGGGAGGAAGCAACACAGATGAAACCGGGAGGGTGCATGGGTTTTGGGAAGCAACACAGATGAGGCAGGGAGGGTAGGTGGGTGGGGGTAAGCAACACAGATGAGGCAAGGAGGGTAGGTGGGTGGGGAAAGCAACTTAGATGAGGTATGGGCGCAAGAAACACAAGTGAGGGAGGAATGAGAGATGGGGCAAGCAACACATACGAGTCGGGGAGGAAGGGCATGAAGCACACCGAGTGTGGAGAAGTACATGAGGTAGCCAGCTGGTAAAGATACACTCTGGTAGAGTGCTGAAACACAAAGAAAAAGTAGTGCCTAAAATAAAGAGAAGCAGATGAACAAGTAATGTGTCCAAGCTAGCAGGAGGGAAAACCATGTGGAGAGGAATGAAGACTACAAGCAACTGACCAATAAGAAGCAATCAAATTACAGTGAAGTCAACCAATTGGGGCCTCTAAGCCCAATGTTAGAAAATAAAAAGGTTTGAAGAGGCAACACTTGCACTGTCTAGGTAAGACCTAAAAATGGACTCCAAGGAATATTTTTGTAGCAAATAGCAGAGGGAATGGCGTCTAGTTTTAATACTGGGGTACAGGCTTCGAAGTAGGAGTCAAAGTCAACATAAAATGAATTTTAGATTTCTTTTAAACTCAGTTTCTATCTATAGGCAAAGTCCTTAACAATGGAGAGCAGAAGAACAAGTTACTTACCTTCGGTAAAGTCTTATCTAGTAGAGTCTCGATCTAGATTGTTACCTTTGAATAATCCTCAGACGTCAGACTTGGATCTGAAAATTTTTGTGCAGTACCCATGCGTGGCGGTAGGGGGCGTTGTCTGCTGCGCCGGAAGTGACGTGCACGGTGCCTATAGAGGTGCCAACCCAGCGCACTGATGTCTGTTACTTTTTGCGACTTTCCACGGCAGAAGCATGGAGCCACAAAGTACACTGTCCACTGGTGTGGAATACCAGGTTGCTGAAAGGAGAAAGCCCTGTCCCTAGGAATCCGTTTGGAGAGCGGGGAGGATGAGTGGGTCAGTAACAAATCTGTGTCTAGATAGAGTCTCTACCAGATAAGGCCTTACCGAAGGTAAGTAACTTGTTCATCTGATAGAGACTTCTAGCTGCAGACTCCTTACCTGAGAATAGATACCCAAGCAATACCTGCCCAGAGGTGGGTCTGCGGGCCAATTTCACACAAGGCAGTTCTGCAGGACCAAACGGGCAAAATGCCCATCCCTACTGACCGGTCTGTGCAGGCAGTCGTGCTTGGTAAACGTGTGCAGGGAAGCCCTTGTTGCTATTTGGCAGATGTCCAGGTTTGGAACTCTATGTGCTAACACAGTGGTAGCAGCTTTAGCTCTGGTGGAATGAGAATGCAAACCCTCAGTGGGTTGTTTCTTAGCCAATGCACAGCCGATTTTGATACAGAGAATGATCCATCATGAGATGGTTCTCTGACCCTCCGTGCAGATGTTACAGCCACGAGAAAGGCTGTCTTGATCGTAAAGAGCCTGAGTGGACAATTGTGCAGGGGCTTAAAGGGAGCACACACAAGGAAAGTGACAATGAGATTGAAGTCCCACAGGGGCATAATAAAGGGAGGAGGTGGAAACAAATGTAAACCTTTCAGAAACCTACTTGCAATAGGAGATTTGAAGAGGGATGGCTGATCAGGCAACCACATAAAAGATGAAGTAGCCTCGAAAAATCTACTTACCCAATTTTATCAGGTCGAGCTATTTTTAGCACCTACCAGCCCCATCTTGTGAGTGAGGTTAGGCTGGAAAGGAACAGGTGTTCTGTTTATTCAGAAAGTGAATAAGCAATAAAGATGCCATTAAATCTTGTTTTTAATCTTTACACATTTGCTGTCTGAGGTCAAATGTCAGTTTGTCTTTTAACTAATAGTTGCTTGGAAAATTAAATTTATTTTTCTCTCTCTTATTAGAGTTAGAGGTTTTTGTCAAGTGTGCTGTCTGAAGAGGTCAGTTATTCTATAACACATAACATTTATATAAATAGCCTGTAAATCAATATTAATATTACAAATATTTCAAAATATATCAGGAATTACAATAGCACACTTTTTTTGTAATTAAGATTTGTGACGAGTTGAATAGGAGCAAAACAAACCAGAACACAAGCCAGAACACTTTACTTGGCGATGTGCACATGACACATATTTGCAGAAACTATTTCCAAACATTATTGTTTGTACACTATATAGTTTTATCAGTAAAGCTGCATGTCAGTATGAATGTTTGTAGCCATTTCAATGTAAAATATTCTGATTACAAATGACAGTGTGCTACCACTTCATGCTTCAGTTATGTATTTAAAAGTGAGTTTTAAACATAAAACAATCCTGCCCCCACCCTGATGACAATGCGGTTAATGAACTAAGAGGCAAGTCAGGGGTCATGTGTATCCTATATGTGGCTAGATTTTTATTATATATGGAAAAAAAGTTTAGTCTATTAAATCAAACAAAAGAGTTTTTTGTACAGCAGACATGCTGAACTCGCACATCTGATGGTGCTCTCATATGAGATAATGAAAAAAATGGAGGCTCAATGAATTAAAATATTTGCCCACGATTACATCATTTGAAACCAGTTTATGGGTCAAGAACATTACAAAAGGTCAAGTAGATTATTTAAGTCAGTAGACCTGCAGGTCTAGTAACATTTTTATGATTTTTCGAGGCCTGCTCAGAGTGCCCAGAGCAGAGTCCTGCTGGGCAAGAAAAAGGATGAAAAGGAGAACATGAGAAAGGGGGGCAGAAAGGGGATCTATCTGTCTTTCTGTACACCATGCCACAAATTTTCCCCAACGACTGGTGTTTACCGTCTTGGTGAAGGGAAGCCTGGCTGCCAAGATAGCGTTACAGACTTCGGGAGGAAGCTGTCAACTGTCACCGCTCAATCTCGATGCAAGAAGGCAGAGCGTTTACAGGTTTGGGTTTAGAACCCTCCACTGCTGATCCTCCCGAAGGGGCTACCTGACCGGAGGACCGATGGTCAAGCTCAACAGCTCGAAATACCAGACTCTCCGTGCCAAGTCTGTAAGCACAAGGATGAGGCCGGTCATTCCTGATCATCTTAAGGACTCTGGGCAGGAGTGGGATGGGCAGAAAGTCACACAGGAGGCCGGAGCTCCACTCGAGATAAAAAGACGTCTCTGGGCGAAAGCTGTCTTGGAAACTCCAGCACGCAGAACTACTGACATTTCATGTTCTGGGTGGTGGCGAATAGATTTGACCAAAGATATCCCCACTAGTGAAAGAGACATTGCACAACCTCCGGTTGAAGATGCCATCCATGATCCACTAGGCAGCTGCTCTGACATTCAGAAAGTCCACCAGATGTTGAGCCACCAGGAAAATGCCCTGATGTTCCAGCCATGTCCAGACATGCAGGGCCGCTTGATAAAGGATCCGCAACCCCACCCCGCTCTTTTTGTTGCAGTGCCACGTGGCAGTGGTGCGGTCCATGAACACCTGCACTAGCCTTCCCTTGTTGAAGGAAGAAAGGCTTTCGATTCCAGCCATATCACTTGGAGCTCTAACAGGTTGATTTGGAGTCCGGATTACACCGGAGACCAAAGGCCTCTGATCTCGACCGCTCCCAGCCGCCCCATCCCAGGAGTGACATCTGTCACTACAGTCAGATCTGGTTGGGGAAGGGATAGTGGTCAGTCACCTGACCCAATTGTGGTTTGTTAACCACCACTGCAGATCCTTTACAATTGCCTCTGAGATATGAACCAGGTCGGAGAGATTCCCCTGATGCTGCGCCCATGGAACTTCAGGTCCCACTGCAGAGCCCGCATATGTCAATGGGCATGTGTCACAAGCAGGATGCAGGAGGCCATGACGCCTAGCAGCCTCAGAGTCATTCTCACAACAAGCGTTGGCATAGCCAATAGGTCTCGCTTTTGGGACCTTATAAGTATTTAGTTATGCAGCACAATATCCTTGGTGCAACAACATCAACTGTTGCATGGGTAAACACTTATAAGGTCCCAAAAGAGAGACATATTGGCTATGCCAATGCTTGTTTACATAGTAACTGTTGAGTATCAGCTACGTCCTACTCCCAAATAGACAGCTAGCATGTCAACCGATCAGAGTGAGAGAAAGAGAGTGAGAGAAAGAGAGTGAGAGAAAGAGTGAGAGAAAGAGAGCGAGAGTGTGAGAGAAAGAGAGCGAGAGTGTGAGAGAAAGAGAGCAAGAGTGTGAGAGAAAGAGAGCAAGAGTGTGAGAGAAAGAGAGCGAGAGCGAGAGTGTGAGAAAGAGAGCGAGAGCGAGAGTGAGAGAAAGAGAGCGAGAGCGTGAGAGAAAGAGAGCGAGAGTGTGAGAGAAAGAGCAAGAGCGAGAGTGTGAGAGAAAGAGAGCGAGAGCGAGAGTGTGAGAAAGAGAGCGAGAGCGAGAGTGTGAGAGAAAGAGAGCGAGAGTGTGAGAGAAAGAGAAAGAGAGCGAGAGTGTGAGAGAAAGATAGCGAGAGCGAGAGCGAGAGAGAAAGAGAGCGAGAGCGAGAGAGAAAGAGAGCGAGAGCGAGAGAGAAAGAGAGCGAGAGCGAGAGAGAAAGAGAGCGAGAGCGAGAAAGAGAGCGAGAGCGAGAGCGAGAAAGAGAGCGAGAGCGAGAGAGAAAGAGAGCGAGAGCGAGAGAGAAAGAGAGCGAGAGCGTGAGAGAAAGAGAGCGAGAGCGTGAGAGAAAGAGAGCGAGAGCGTGAGAGAAAGAGAGCGAGAGCGAGAGAGAAAGAGAGCGAGAGCGTGAGAGAAAGAGAGCGAGAGCGTGAGAGAAAGAGAGCGAGAGCGTGAGAGAAAGAGAGCGAGAGCGTGAGAGAAAGAGAGCGAGAGTGTGAGAGAAAGAGCGAGAGTGTGAGAGAAAGAGAGCGAGAGCGAGAGAGAAAGAGAGCGAGAGCGTGAGAGAAAGAGAGCGAGAGCGTGAGAGAAAGAGAGCGAGAGAGAAAGAGAGCGAGAGCGTGAGAGAAAGAGAGCGAGAGCGAAAGAGAGCGAGAGCGAGAGCGAAAGAGAGCGAGAGCGTGAGAGAAAGAGAGCGAGAGCGTGAGAGAAAGAGAGCGAGAGCGTGAGAGAAAGAGAGAGAGCGTGAGAGAAAGAGAGCGAGAGCGTGAGAGAAAGAGCGAGAGCGTGAGAGAAAGAGCGAGAGCGTGAGAGAAAGAGAGCGAGAGCGTGAGAAAGAGTGTGAGAGAAAGAGAGCGAGAGAGCGAGAGAGAGCGAGAGAGAGCGAGAGAGAGAGCGAGAGAGAGAGCGAGAGAGCGAGAGAGAGAGCGAGAGAGAGAGAGCGAGAGAGAGAGCGAGCGAGAGAGAGAGAGCGAGAGAGCGCGAGAGAGAGAGAGAGCGAGAGAGCGAGAGAGCGCGAGAGAGAGAGCGAGAGAGCGAGAGAGATTTAGAAAGAGATTTAGAATGAGAGCGAGATTTAGAGAGAGATTTAGAGAGCAATAGATTTAGAGAGCAATAGATTTAGAGAGAGAGGCTTAGAGAGAGAGGTTTAGAGAGATATTTAGAAAGATTTAGGGAGAGGGAGAGAGAGAGAGAGAGAGATTTAGAGAGAGAGAGATTTAGACAGAGAAATTTAAAGAGTGAGATTTAGAGAGAGAGTGCTTACGTGCCGGGGCGGAGCTATATTTGGTGCATCAGGTGCAGTGGCACCGGGTAGCAGGAGTCTTAGGCGACACCTGAACTGCAGTTATGGTTTTATTTTTATAGCCCACTAGCAGAGTGGGTGTCCATTTTGTCTGCTTGTACAAGGGTGCCTGCCAGCCTTACTGCCCTACCGACTCCTGCCTGAAATAAAACACAGTTTATTGAATGCCGTGGCTGACTCAGGGAACTGTGCCTTGATGTTCTGTTCTGATCATTTCTATGTGGAAGTGCTTGGGTTATCAGACATGAAGAATTATGTCATGACAGTCGTGTGTGAATCATTAAAAATGTGTAAGCCCGACGTCCTCCCGGACACGTCACCATCATTACACCGTTTTCAATTGGACCCCCAGCGGTCCTCACGAAACCCGAGACTCGCACTTCCTGAATCGTACTCGCTGGGATAAACTCCTGCTAACCATTAGGGTGTCCATGTAGGAAGGAAATACGCGGACATTGGGTCTGTCTGATTTACAAAAAGAATACATCAGCGCTCGTAGTGACTTTCCTACGGACGGAGGCATAGCCAATAGGTCTCGCCTTTGGGACCATATAAGTTTTTAGCCATGCAGTACATTATTCTGGGTGCTTAACACTTACACGTTTTACTACATGTAGCACTGGGTGGGATACAGAAGTTTATGGGGTCCGTCATTGGAATTTGCAGGGGAGCCCCATCATTTTGAGTTATGCAACTGAGGGTAGTAACTTAAAAGTTGCTCCCCTGTCACTGGAGCAGTTCTGCCCCACTGAGAGCACGCAGCCAGGGGCAGCTATGCTAAGATAGGCCACCCTTATGTGCTCCTTCTGTAGGAGTCGCTATGCTACCACTCACATGTTCACAAGAACACGCGCACACAAGCTGAAACACTCACCTTCTGAGCGCGGAGACTTAAAAAGAACAAGCGCAGCCTGGCTGAAGCAGGGGGGTGGGTAAAACAACAGAGCAGGGAGAAGGACGTGGTGGGTCAAAAGCAGCTGGGGTGTTGTCTGTAAACAACAAGCTCTCTGCATTGCGCAGATTGTTAAACCCCTGTCCCGGCTGCGTACGTCGGGAGGGACCAAGGAATGCAGATTTAAAATGGAGCGGCTGGAATGAGAACCCATGCGCGTCCCTTGTGATGGTTACTGGATGACTAGCGGCGGTGAAAGTGAAACCTAACGCGCTGACACGATAGGAAAATAAGCCCCCACTGACCCCGTAGTTTGGAAGGGGGGGCTCAAATTTTGTTATGCCACTGCAGGGAGCAGGATGAGGTGGTGTTTTAAAAGCAGGGGGGCTTGTTAAAAACCATGGCGGCAAGCAGGTCAGGGGCTAGTGGGTCAACACAACGAGTGCACGTCTAAGGTAGAGCTGCTGACCCTGGAACTGGGTTCAACTCTCGGCGTTGGCTCGCTATGCCGTGATCTTGGGCAAATCACTTAATCACCCCAGTGTAATTGAAAACAAGCGTAATTTATTTAAAAAGAATTACGATTAGAGTCTGTAAATAAAAGAAAAATAGTAACTAAATAAAGGTACTATGGTACCATGTAAAGTGATTGAACAGCGCTTTTTGCTTGCTTGCGTGAGGAAGAGAAGTAAGAGGGGAACTTAGCATCTCACAAAACTCTTCCGTGCAGTAAGGGAGGGGGAGGAGCGGGTGAGAGAGGGGGAGGAAAGCCAGCCATGCGAGGAAAGAAATGCCTGCTAAAGTGCTTCATTCATGCTAAACGTTGCATGGACAAGCGTAATTTATTTAAAAAGAATTACGATTAGAGTCTGTAAATAAAAGTAAAATAGTAACTAAATAAAGGTACTATGGTACCATGTAAAGTGATTGACCAGCGCTTTTTGCTTGCTTGCGTGAGGAAGAGAAGTAAGAGGGGAACTTAGCATCTCACTAAACTCTTCCGTGCAGTAAGGGAGGGGGAGGAGCGGGTGAGAGAGGGGGAGGACAGCTGGCCATGCGAGGAAAGGAATGCTAGAAACCAGGATAGCAGCTGTGCGCGTGCACGACATCGCGAACTCAAGGTGGAGGCCTGAAAAAAGCCACTAGGTTAGCACTTCCAAAACCCGCTTACTAAAACTCTCGCCAGAGCAGCGCTATAAGCGCTGGCTCAGGCGAGACCTAAAAATGCAAGATAGAGGTTGAAACATCGGTATTGTAGCCTGAATATCCTGGACTTGCCGTTCAGGAGGATGGGCCTGAAACAGCACCGTGTCCAGAATAGCCCAATGAAAGGAAGCGTCTGAGGAGTCAGGTCTGACTTAGATACGTTGATAGTGAACCACAGCGAATGCAGGAAGTCCGTCATAGTCTGGAGGTGGGAGACAACAGTTTGGGCGAGTCGACCTTCAACAGCCAGTCGTTGAGAAAGGGGAATACTGGCAACCATGCTCTACGCAGACGAGTTGCAACCACCGCCATCACCTAAGTGAACACCCAAGGAATGCTGCTAAGGCCAAAGGGGAGCACGTCAAACTGAAGGTGCTTGTTATTTACCGTGAACTGCAAGTAACTAACGTCTGTGGATGGGCAGGACGGGGATGTGAAAAAACGCATCCTGTAAGCCCAAATCTACCATCCAGTCTCCTGGGTCCAGGGCAAGCAGGACCTGAGCAAGAGTGCCCATTTTGAACTTCTTTTTGAGGAAAAAATTGAGAGAGCACAAGTCAAGGACAGGACGAACACCTCCGTCCTTCTTGGGCACCAAAAAGTAGCGTGAACAGCAACCACGACCCACTTCTGACGTCAGCACTCTCTCACTGGCTCCCTTGGCCAAGAGAGCCGTCACTTCCTGGCGGAGAAAGGATAGGTGGTCCTCCATCTCCTGTAGCAAGTAGGTGCCATGTTGGGAGGGGTAGACATGAAGGGGGAGAGTAGCCCCTTCGGACAGTCTGTGAAACTCACCTGTCCGATGTTATGAACTTCCAGTTGGGAAGGCGATGGCGAATCCTGCCGTCCACTGGGTGCCCATGATGGTAATAGGGCAGATTAGGATGGATTGGAGGCTGCGGCTGACGAGGTGGTTGTGGACTAACCCGACAGCTGGGTGCTCAACCCACGGAGCCGGTCGGCACCATGTCCTTGGCTGCGTAGAGGCTGAGAAGCTTGTGCACCAAGTAGCTGGGCGGGTACAGGCTTAGCTCAAAGCCCCTTACATGGCCACAAAAGGAGTGAAAAGCAGATTGGTGTTGGTGAGGGGCCATGGAAAGGACTTAGGACCTGGCTGTAGCCCTGCTGTCCTTAAAGCAGTCCACCACTGAATCTGCTTCGTCTCAGAAGAGGTGGGAGCCATCAAAGGGCATGTCCATAAGTGATGCTTGGACATCAGAGCATGGGAATAGCAGCCCAAAAGGTCTGAGGTATTCATGGACCACAGTGCCAGGATGGTGGAAGAAAACATTTTCTTGCCAGAGCTATCCAGCCTCTTGGATTCCCGATCCATCAGTGTGGTTGGGAATGTGCCAGGATTTATGTGGGAGGTGGTAGCTTGGATCACCAAGCTCACTAGGGTGGGGTGTTGGGTGAACAAGTTTGGGTCCCCAGGTTCAGGGCAGTGGTGGTGGGCAATCGTCCTGTTAACATAAGCCCCTGTCTTGGACTTGGACCAAGTCCCAAGCAGGACACCAGTAAGTGCCTCATTAAAAAGGCAGAAGCGGTTCTGATCGGGACACTCCCGGCTGAAGCACTTCGGTCAAGACATTCGTCTTGACTGCCAGCGAGGACAAGCTGAGGTCCAGGACTTCTGCTGCCCTCCTCACCACCATTGCTAATGAAGCTTCCCTCCTCCGTAGCCACAAGAGGGGAAAAAAAGCATGCCAGATCCTCACACCAGTCCTAAGTCTCACAAAGCTGGTATTCTTCAGGGTCCAGCGACCCCTTTCATTCCTCCTCGTGCCCTAGCCCATAAAAATAATGCTCAGGCTCCGGCCTGGCTCAATCGGTGCCAGAGTCTGCGTCAGACGCCGTCTCTTCGGCTCCCTGTCGTAATCAGGCATATCAAAGGGGATGGCGGCCCCAGCTGTGCCGGAAGTGTCGGCCTCAGGACCAGCTCCGTGGACGGCCCAAAATCTATCATAAAAAAGTTATCCCCAAGACCATCAATCTAATAATGTTCAGCTAGAAAACAAAAATGGTTTCTCCAAACGTCAATGACTTGACTTGTTCTAATTTAAAAAGTACTTCAATGGTGTACACAAAATGAGATCGTGCCAATAGAAATAATCATAACAGTGCTCTTAAAATAAATAAATGAGTGGGAATATACAAGGTATCATGTTTCTTATTCCAAACATTTTTTGTTGTTGTGGTTGTTAACAAGACAAACATTTTACATGTACTGTTTTACACACCCTCGAAAAGAGGTTACACTTCTGACCACATTAATTTGAAATCACATAAATCATTAAACTTAGAGGAATTAATCATAAAACATCGACAGATTTAAGTGTCTCGTGTCCAACACTATCATATTGCTGGGGCAAGTCTCAATTTGCACCCTCGTATCTACAGTTCAAACTGGTACTGCTCAGCCCTATTTTGAAAGGTGGTCAGAGGTTATTATGCACATGGAATCATGAATTCCATCATTGACAGTACACACATATATGAACAAATTTATACATCAAATGACAGCTCTTGGCCACTCTCTTAAATACGCCATACGCCGAAGCGTTTCGACCTTCACGGTGGGCCGGTGGTGCGTTTAAAAGAAGGTCTTCCTCAGGGCTGTGAACTTTGTGGACACTGTGTGAAATATTAAATCAAATAATGAATATCTGGAAAGTGGCCTTGTATTCCCTATAATGTCGGTATATAGCATGTATCAACCAACTTGTATGGAGACAAACCGTGAAAACAGTTGGTTTCGGCTACTTTTCTAGAAAATCAGAACTTCCTTTGTTGGTGGGTCATTCCATATTTAGTTTCAGCGTTTGGCTCTGCATTAGAAAGGAGCAGATAACAGTGTTGAGTCCTGTTACCGAAAAGCTTTTTCAAGCCAAATGTCGGTACCAAAAATCCTCAGTTTCCGAGAGGAGGATATTGTGGAACTTCTGAGATGACCTTCTACACTTAACATTGAAAATAAAAAAAATAATCCAAGACAGCAATCTGAAGTCGAAAAAATCACCAGATTGAAGAAAAAACAGATAAGAACGGTACTCCATGGAGAGGTGCTCTTGGAACATTAAGAGCAGGCACAATGCTGGTAGGACTGCAAGTAAAAAACATACCAGTCATCTTTGTAGACCACCCGGAAAATTTGGATGACTTCACCATATTGGAACAAAATATTCACGATTGGATGTTTTTATCCATCAAGACAGCAGAAAAATTAAGCATCAAGGAATTGGAACTCCTCAAGGAACTTGAAGAAGCTTTACTATCTAACGAGGCCATTGAAAATGCCCAAACACTTTTGAACAAACTGAAAAAGATAACGCGGTGTTTAAGAAAAACACTGAAGACTTAAAGAGAGCTAAACTGCAGAAAGACTTCATTACTTTCAGTGAGAAGAAAGCACATCCATATCTGGACAAAGACTTTTACAAGCAACCAGAGCACACGGGAGCTTTGAGACAATTCTCAGGAAGAAGTAGAAAGAAATGCATTACTTTTTCAGACACTTCATCATACTCAGACAGTTCAAACGAATCCAAGCCCCCAACCAGCGCCAGATACCATCAACAGGGCCAATCCTTTCAAGTACAGGAGCCTTTTTTAGAAAGAGGCCGAAGACGCCCCCGGGGACGCAACAGAGGCAAACAATGGTTCAACCCAAAATCAATACCAGGGCGAAATCACCACGAGGAGGTAGACGTACAGATGGTAACAGCAGAGATGATTCCCATTTACAACTTATCGAATCGGAACCTAGACCATGATGAGACCACATTACTATGTAAAGGTCTGACATTTATTCCAACTACTAGCCCTGATTTTATTCAGACAAGACTATAGATGTTACAATTATTTCACAAGATGCAATTGCAAATATTATTTTCTGAACATACCAGTCAACCAGAAATCAATTACGCTGGACTGAAAGAATCCTCCACTTTCTATCCACCAACTAGTAGTATGCTGATTGAACTTCAAACATTTGATTTTTTTTTTTAATGAGGGACATAGATGAATAAGAAAGAAAAAAAAGACATACGTGAACTGGAACTTGACAAAAAATGAAAAAGATGCATTGACAAGAATCAAGGATGACCATGATAGAATTATCAAGCCCGCCGATAAAGGCGGAGGAATAGTGATCATGGAAAGGAACAACTATGAGAGAGAGGTGCTCCGTCAACTTGATAACCAAGATCATTATAAAAAAAATCTGTTACAATCCCAGTAGTATGGTCACAACAAATCTACTCCACTCAAGAAAATGGTTGGCTCTCTAAAAAGAAAGCAAAATATTTACTGAACAAAAATCCAAGAATGCCTTTAATACACACTCTTCCCAAAATCCACCAAGATCCTATGAACCCACCAGGGAGACCAATAATCTCGGGGTGAATTCCATTTTAGAAAGACCAGCTAAGTACATCGATACATTCCTGAAACCTCTCATCTCCTCCATTCCGAGTTACTTAAAAGATACCATTCAAGTGATTAACATCTTGGAAGGCATGCCATTTGATCCAATCACAGATTATTTTGTAACTCTAGACATGGTCAGCCTCTACATGAACATTCCACAAGATACAGGTTTAGAAGCATTGGAGATCTTTCTTAACAAAAAGGGCCCACCCACACCAAGTCCCCACATGGTTTCTATTGTAAATAGCTGAAGTATGTCTAAAAGTCTAAAATACAATTTTTTCAAATCCAATGACAGCTGTTATTTCCAAATCAAAGTGACAAAGATGGGATGTCCCTTCATCCCAGAGATGGCCTTTATGTTTATGGCATTATACGAACAAAAATGGATTCATAGCAATCCATATGAGGAACACATCGTCACATGGAAACGCTATATTGATGACGTTTTCATGGTTTGGGGAGGTCCTACAGAAAAGATCAGCCAGTGTTGGAATTCTGTGACTGGTAGATGCAGTGATATTCAATGATATTCAATTTTCCTTATACTTCAGAAAAAAGAAATCAACTTCTTATATATCACAGTGAAGCATGAAGACTCTAATTTTCACAACACTGTATACCAAAAACACAGACAGAAACACCCTTGCACTACTCTAGATTCCGCCAAAGGAATCTACGCAGCAACCTCCCGTACAGTCAGTTCCACAGGATTAGGAGGAATTGTTCCAAACGAGAAGATTATTTCAGCAATGCAAAAACCTTGTTGAATAAAATACAACAGTGTAATTACTCATGGAAACTTTTGAGAGCTTTCAAAAGGGCCTGGTACATGCCCCGAGAATCACTGTTGGTTTCCAACTAGCTCAACAGAAATAACCCCTCTGGTTTGTGTGACCACATTCTCCTGTGTAACAAATTATATAAAAAAGATTGTAAGAACTGGACAACCGTGAAAAGCCATGAAAAATTGAAGGAAGTTCCCCTTTTTGCTCTTAAACGCAATAAAAATCTGAGAGACAATTTGGTGAGAGCTAATACAAACCACATGACAGAAATGCCCTCCTTACGTACTATGCTTGGTTAACTCCCTCTTAAAGGTCATCACAAATGTGGGAATTGTACATAATGTTGCGAGTACTGTAGAGGGAGAATATTTCTCCTACCGTGGCACCACGATTAAACATTCTGAATTTATCAACTACAATACTCAAAATGTGATATATTGCGTGACATGCCCACACCACTTGGCGTATGTTGGAAAAACATCTCAGGCCATCAAGAAAAGGATCACCCACGCGAGGCTCGGTGCTGAGCGGCTGGTGGGTGCGGCGCTCCCTCTCCCCGCTGGGGTACGCTGGGGATAACGGATACAGCGCTCATCTACTGGGGCCCTGACTTTAACTTCCTTCTATGTTGAGTGCACCTTTGTGGCCTGCGAGGAGGGGCTGACTGCGGGGTCGCATTCTGTTCCTGAGGTGGAGTGCCTGGAACTGTGTAGGCCCTACCACCCCTTGGTGCCGCTGTGTGAGGAAGTGTCTGTCCTGCAGTGTCTATTAGCGGCCTGTCGTGGGGAACTGACTCTGTGGCTACACTACCCGATTGCATGCCCCTGCTCCCTCTACCCAGATGCTTGGACCGGGCCTGATCTTGACTGTGGGGGCACACGGGCTGCAAACCATTTGAGAGTGCCAGGGGGAGCTCACTTTGTTCATACCTTGCTGTCTTGCCAAAAAACCTACCCCTTGCTTACTGTCTGGCAACCTGTGTCACCTGGCCTCCAGGGAGTAGTTGCTTTGTGGTAGGAGCACATCCGGGACATATACCGTTGAGCTGTCATTCTTGAGCCTCTGGAACATGGGGATGTGTCCATTGCACGGACATCAGTATCTGCTGGGAGCCATAACTCAGTTGTAGGGTTGCGGCTCTGCCTTGCACAGTCACATTTTTCATGATTTTTAGCGCTGGCTTGGTTCTGATTGACGGCGTGCCTGGGTAGCCATATGGCTCCTGTATTGTAAGGAAAGTTAGCTGTACTTTTTGAACTCTACACCGAGCCTATTGTTGGATATTGTGTCTGTAGGGAGCGGCTACACAGCTGTGGTGGTTGTTCAGTACCTATATTCTCCGTCACTAACTATGGGGAAGCCGAACAAGTCACAGCCCCGCCTCACGCTTGAGGCATGAAAGTTAGGCAGGGTCCACTAAAAAGCCTGCTGCAAGTTTCAGTATGGTCCACAATATGTCTTTAACATTACAAAGGTCGCAAAAGTAATCATGGTGGCTCTGTCAGGTGAAGGAGTAGGGAGCACGTATGAAGTTTTTCATGGGTAACTACCTCAAGGCAAGAAAGAAGCCTTGCATTTGAAAACCACAATTTTGGCCATTGTCAGGAAATGAAGCCCTCAGAGGGCATTCTGAGTCTTTACTTGTACAGAATGATAATCTTCATTTATATGTAGTGCAGATTCCGGTAAAAATATGTATTTTTTTTTTACCTTTTTCAGTTTTTAGGTCAAGTCTGGGAAGTGCATGTGCTGCCCTGCGAGGCATGCTGTAATCTAGACTGTGGCTTGTAGCACCTCCCATCTTTTCTATTTGTTCCTGTTCGTGCATAAATGCATGCTTTTAGTTGGTCAGCATGCTTAATTAGTCCTACCTTTTTGTGTTTAAAACCCTCCCAGGAGACTGCCCCTGTTGCACGTGGTCCTACACTTTTATTTTTACAGGTTCCGTTGTGTGCACTATTTGTTTTTTCTTGGTTGCCTCAGCTTATGTATTAGCACAGTGCCCCCTTAACAGATGATGTGCTTCATGTTTCGGCTGGCATTTGCATCGCAGGTTTCATTTTGGTTTTACTTTGGAGGCCGTGCTCCTTTTAACAAAGTGCCACTTTCATTTTCGCCATCCCGTCTTGTTTCCTGCTCGTCCTGTGCCGTGTCTCCCTTCACTCCACCCACACCACCCCTCCGAGAGCGCTGCTTGTATTTCAATTGATTTGCCCAAATCACAGGATGTTGATCCCAGAGTCTGCAGCTCTGACCGCACACCCTTCACAGCATGTTTGATGCCATTTCATTGCTCTTTTGAGAAAAAAAAAGTCACCAGATGGAATCATTTATAAGCTCAAATACTGTTCCAGTCACATTGTGCAATCTCTCTCCAACCCCTCACTGCTTTCATTTTCACAATTGCGTCTTGTTTCCTGCTCTCCCTGTGCCGTCTCTCCCTACCCCTTCACTCCTCACCCACCACCCCTGTCAATCAGCATCCACCCTTCGGTTCTGGGAAGGAATCTCAAGTGTTGTGGTGTCCTTGCAGTCTGCAGCAATGCTACAGTCTACAGCGTTTCGCTGCAGAGCAGCTGTAGTGTGTATGCAGAAAAGGAGCGCAGGAAGCACTCCTTCCTCTATTGTTTAGGCTCAGCGTGTGCAAAGCACTTTGACTTTTTCATTTAAGGATATAATAAAGAAAAAGATAAGTGCTGGATGTGCTCCCCCTTTTACTGCTAGGAAAAGCACGTGGAGTGTGCTCCGACAGTTTCTCTTTCAACTTTGTGCTTGTAAAAGGAAATTCAATGCGCTAGAACGCTTGCCTCAACATTACCGGAAAACAGCGCGTGAATACACTTGCCCTTTTTTTATGTTTAATGAAATTCAACAAGAAAAAAGCACTATAAGCGCTCGACGCAACCTATTTAAACCAGTGCCTAAAGTCAAGTTGGATATTATTTGGAAAGCAAAGAGCCCTGCTGACAAAAGACCTTTCGTACTAATCCTTAATCTTTTGAGTGCACATATATTCATTCTTCCTTACAGCCTTGCTTGTGGTATATATGGAGGTTCTGGGATTCTAGTCCACATTTTCTGTTTCTGGAATGAACACACTGATATTAGCATTCTCTATGTTCCTTTGTGTATTCAATAGTGCAGGTTTCATCCTTTCCTGGAACTTGTGAGAGAGACCTATGGTGTTAAGCTCTGCCTATAGACACTTCTACTCTTCAGATGTGACAGCCTGCAGGGTGTTAGGTAATACGAAGGATTTAGTGGGGAGTAGATTTTTTTTTAAAGTTACAAACACCTTGAATAATTATTCCTTTTTTCCTTATAAGTCTCACTGCTTGCTGTTCCTTCCCTACAGCCCTTTCTCTCGCTTGATCACCCTAACCTTTATGGTAAGCAGAATTGAGGATATCGACGGGTGGACTATATTTACAGTTGTACTTATCCTAAGAAGCACTCATTCCATCAAAGATTCTGGACAGCCATATGGCGGATGGTCCAGTGCAATTACACTGTGCTGAACAGCTCCACACTTCATTTCTGAGGTAGTATGTTTTTCATAGCCAGCAGGCTCATATCCGGAGTTCCTTTGCAAGGGCGCTACATGATTCTGTAAGTGGTTTGATCAGAAGCAGAATACATGACTGTTAATAGATGGGTTCACTTAAATTGCTACACAATTCAACAATGGTGACTAATGTTGCCATGTCCATGCTACAACATTACTAACAGGTGTTTTCAGCTAATGATATAGGTAAAGTATGCAGGACTTTTTATTGGCATCACAGTTGGGGGAGGCTACTTATCGAGACACCTTGGTAAATCTGTCTTCTCTTCCATGGAAAGGTGTGAGAGAACAATGGTTTGGTGTGTGATGTGGCTTTAGCATTTAAGTGTGGTACCTCAGGCTGGCCAAGGTCAGCTGTAAGAAGGTGGACTAGCATGAGACAGCGTTGGTATTGATTGAACGGTTTCCTCTTAACTCCTCAATGTTCCTGCACAGCTCTTCCAATCCCGCACTGCTCTCCCATCCCCACGCTGTGCAAGCCCCTGTAGCCAGCTTGCTGTGTGACTGGATTTGATTCTCTAAAGTCTTAATCGGACAGAGGACAATCATTTGTACTCATCACACTGCTTCAAACCAATTTGGCAGGCGAGTCAGCTTCTTTAGAGGAATCATCATCTTCTCAAACTCTTAAAACATTATAGGATGTTCATTTCCAAGAATCCATACTGCACTTGAACCTATTTGAATCCTCCAAATTCTAGTACTACACCTGTTCAGAGTGTTTACCCTAACTGCTACTCTGGTGGTGTAATTTGGTATTGTATGCCAGGAAACGTCTGCTAACTATGACTGCCAACAGAAACTCTGCGTCCAGCTCTAGAAAGAATGCCCCAGGGCTTATTATGTCCTCCACCTTAAGTGCATGCAAAAGTGAAAGAGGGAGCAGGTAACAATATTTGTGCTCGTCACTTACAATGTTGGTAATTAGCTACCCCCATGTAAAGAGCAAACCGTATCCCTTGCAGAGGGCGGCTTTCAGAAAAAAACACAAACACTTTTCAAAAGTCCTGGTATGGATTTCCATAAAAATATTTGTTTTTAATTCGAATTAAAATATAAATACCTATGGTTAGAAATGACATGACCTGCCAGCAGATTTTAATAAATAACATCTAAAGTTGCAAACACACTAATAATGAAGTAATATCACCTGAAAAATGTGAATCTGATGTAACAGCAATGCAAAGGGATAGGTATGAACACACTATTACCCTGACCTGCGTATGATCACTGTTAACTCAACCTGCTCTTTTTTTCCCTCCTGATTTCATCCATTTCCGACGAGGAACTTCTTTATTGCCTCAGCCATAAAGCTCCCCATAGTGATCAGGTATCAGGTAAAGGCCAATGAAAGAATAGCTCATCTTCACATAAACAATTTTACATCAACATATTTTTTAGACAGTACTTTAGAATGACTTGGGAGAGTAACTACTGGTCTAAAATGAATCCTAGCGTACTCACGACTCCACTACAAAACTGTGTGAAACCAATTCATGATGGACGCAATTTCCTACAACTATAAACATTTCCATGAGCATTGTAGCAAAGGAGGGCAAATTGTTTATGTGGTCGAAGGCCTACAGAGCAGTGTAACTATTGGGTAGAGTCGCAGCCTACATTAGAAATAATTTGTGGGTAAAGATGTAGCTTAAAGCTACAAACATTTTTCTTGTTATTATAAGCTCGCAATTGTGATAAATAAGAAGCACGAGGTATAGGATGATTAAGTAATTTGACAATATTAAGTAGGGTAGTATAGCGATTAATCTACTGTTGCTTCAACGGTTTAGGCACTAGATAAAAAGTGGATGGCTGCTAATCTCATCAACCAAATATTACTTAACGAACATTAAAAGCAATGATTTCATTGTAATTAAAGGTTTAATGCTAGACTTTTAGGGCATATAGTCTTGGATCTGATGCAGATTGTTCTTGAGAGTCCGCTGCTGTATCTCTCCTGATTTTCAGATAGATAAGATGGCACACTGAAAATGTCTTATACTACGTTCCAAAGAACACTCTTGCACCATTTTAAAGACTTACTGTCTGACTTGTCACATCACAGCCATTTACTCACCAACTTAAGAAGTGGGTATTATTATAGAAGTCCCCATCAGCAATCCCAAAGGAAATGTTAAGAGCTTGGATTATGTAGTGCTCTTGCAGGTTCTCCCCAAAGTAGGCTTGGGCAATCGTTCTGGCCACGTTTAGAGTACCATTCTGGTCCCGGAGGTCGTAAAACTGGCATGGCAAAGCCTCTTCCCGTCTAGCTATGGGTGAGTTGTAGGCCACCGACTTCCACTGCATAAAACTCTGGGTGTGGCTCTTGTTTTCTGCATGCGACAACATCTGGGCCATCTATCCAAAAATGAAAGGCGCAGAGTCAGAATATAAACCGTAAGACAACACACACTAATAGAGGCTCTCTAGAATTGGTGTACTTGTTGTCCTTGGCACATAATGCTTCAATCAACCAATCCTTCTCCTGCCTCAAATGACCAAAAGTGTGACTTGCTGAGCATTTGTGCTAATATTTCAGATGTTGCAAAACACTTTTAGCTTAACAAAAGGTAACACTTGCGAAGAAGCACTGAACAGCAGAGAAGACCCTCAAAGATTCCTATACACGAGTACTATGCAGCTGTTCAAAGAGTGAAACTCAATTACATTTTATGTGAAAGACCTAAACCAAGATGAGTAATGGCAACTATAGTTCCTTACAATGATTTGTAAGCCTGTCAAGCTTGAATCCAGTGGCACAGCGAGTAAGGGACCCACGTCTTGGCAATCCCTGGGCCACTTAGGGCGAGCATAGTAAACACAACATGATGGACGTAGTGCTGAAACGTTTCAACCACTTACCCCCCATTCAAGAGATCTGGGCTTTATACATCGTTCTTTTGCTCACTATGCTACCCCAGTTTGGACCCAGCCATATGTAAATCAGTCTTGACCCTGCTCCTCATGGGACAGTCCAGCCCGAACTGTCAGGCCAGGTCCTCCCTGGACGGAAACAAGCAGCCTGGGACTGGTTTTGGGTTATCACCCCCCCCCCCCCCATCAGCCACACTAACTTGAATCCAGTGGCACAGCGAGCAAGCGACCCATGTCTTGGCATCCCCACGGCGAACATAGTAAATACAACAAGATACTGAAACTTTTCAACCACTCACCCACAGTCAAGAGATCGGGGTTTAATCCATTGTTCTTTTGCTCACTATGCCACCCCAGTTTGGACCCAGCCATATGCAAATCAGTCTTGACCCTGGTCCTCATGGATCAGATCTGTGACTGGGGGAGAGTGTTTGAAAAGTTTCAACAATCCGTCCATCATTTTATTTTGTGACGTAAGTAGTTGTGTACAATTCGCAGCAAGAAGCTTCAATGTTCATACTCAGCTCTGGGATAAACTCCTCTTTCAAATGATAGGAAAATGTGTCCTTAGCATTAAAACCTATTGTCTCATATGACAAGGTACTACCAACATTCTCCCAGAACTCATTCATTTCCATAGCTTTATTTGATCTAATTCGAAGGCATAGATCATCAAAGTATACATTTTAAAAACGATAAAACAATGTCATTCTTCTCTGTGCAATACAGTTCAATACACAAAAGTTTTAAAAAACTAACAATTTAAAATCAGAAGAAAAAAAAAAGCAATGTACAAGTTCAAACCCCAAAACAATGAGGGTATAAGACTGTGCAAATTACACAATTCAGTTGCTATTATTTGTGCAAGGAACATAGTACACAGGTAGGTGCTGAACTGCAGGTTCCCGGTTACATCATAGATACATAGGTTTAAACAAAAAACACAAAAAAAGATGGATTCAAATAACAGTTATTAAAAACTAACAGTTTAAAAAGGCCAGGAAATGAGCATAGGTAATGTACAAACCCCAAAGTGTCATAGTGTCTTGTTCAAGGAGACAAATGAGTTTATGTCTAAGGGTTAACATCGCTTTCCAATTCTAATAAATATCTCCTACGCTTACAAGCCCAAAGGAATGAGGCTACACAGAAACATACAAAAGGATCATGAAGCTTTTTAAGATAGAACATAGCGACGTAGCACTGCTTAAAACCATGGCACATTAAAAGTGGTTTAATATATCTGCCTCTGCTCCTTATAACAAGCATTTGCAATGCAATAGGTCTCGCATTATTAAAGTTTGAGCTATTGGCATTGCTAATAATAATGCAAAACCAATAGCTCAAACATTCAGTAATGCAAGACCTATTGCATTGCAAATGCTTGTTATAAGCAGGCATGTGGGATGCAGAATTCCATGAAAAGCATAATGGAAGGAAATAGGGCCGGCCTCTCCCGTGAAAGGTGGAGGAGGGACAGAGAAATATGCGGCTGGATGTTAGGGGATCAAGAGTGAAAACTGAGGGGAGATTATGATTAATTGAGATGCCGAGCTCTTATGTTCCAAATTGCCTGCATGAAAGCTAGTACCGTGGAGCTGCTGTTTGACTGCACTGAATGGAAACAAGCACTGGCCAAGTTAATAGGTCTGGCAATAGCAGGCAAGTGGGATAGTTAATTTTTAACCTCTTCAGTGCCCATGACGAGATAGTCTCGTCATGGAGCACTGTCGCGCTGTGCCCATGACGAGACTATCTCGTCATGAACCCCACCCACTAATAAAACGCCCGGCACAGGAGGGGGAAAGGGCGTGGCACAGAAGGGGTTAAGCACAGGTCACAAAATGAAAATGAAGACATTAAAAACAAGCCAGATATTTACGATTGCTGCTGGAGACAGTCAATCCAAGGTTTGGTGGGGTGGCGAGCGACAAAAGGCCACAGCTATGTTTGGTGGGAAGAATCCTAATAGTGTTGAGTCATCAAAGTCATCATTCAAGACCGACTTTTGAGAAGTAACGGCCAATAGTCCTGAGTCATCAAAGGCATCATTCAAGACTGACTCTTGAGAAGTACCAGCCCCAGGCACATTCTGCATACTTGTCTGTTTGAAAGGAGTGTCCTGGCATCTTGCACGGTAAGCCATGATCGGTGCCTATTTTACTTCTTTTATGCTCAGTGCCAGTTCCACAGACCACTTGAACCGGCTTTGGGCAACTCCTGACTGTCGCTTGTTACAAAAAAATCATGCGCTTGTCGACTGTCGAAATGACGGCCTCCTTGACCCTCGAAGAGCCTTATAAACTTCCTACCAAGTGAATGTGCAACAATGACTGCTGGCAAAGAAGGTGGCATGTTAGACAGCACCTAGAGGTGCGCCTTGCATCACCCCATCATGTTTGAGCCCAGGTTGCAGCAACATGACCGTAGTATGTCTCCTCGCACATCACATCACACCCACACACACCATGCACACCCCAAGGGCCTCCAAGGAGCCTGGCGATACTCTGAGCGCCTCGCACGTCATCAGCGCAATGAAGCACTATACAAACCCAGCGGAGCAATACAAATCTAGGTCTGTTCATTAGAGGGTAGGCGCTTTGAAGTGCCCTGACATCCTCAGTCTCCTGCTTGGGACTCCAGCGAGTTCACTGGGCGCAGATGCTGCCTAAACTGAGGGGTTTATGTATAGATTCGAAAAATCAATGTCCTTCGAAAAAATAAGATGTTAATTAAGAGCAGTTAAGTGAGAGAAGCGAAAATGATCAATCGCAGTAAGAAGCAGGGCTGGCGGTGTGAACATAACATCGCGGTAATTAATGAACCACTGCGCGGCTCGGAGATGTGACACGTTATTTTGGATACTATGTATATCAAGGTACAGAATATCGCATTAAACACCGATTACAATTTGACACGGCTGTTACTTCTAATATTCACCTTTTGCTCTTGGCCCACTGACGGCATTAGCAGTTGTGTTATACAAGCGTCATTATGTACTCATTCATTCACTCAAGGGGAGAGGCTGGTTTAATTCATTGGGTACACTGGACTTGCGTCTGGGAAACACAGGGTCAGCCTATGTGCGAGACATAAGAGTTTAGTGCTCAAGGCCTGCTACAGCTGAGCTGTGTGTGCACGGGGACAGCAGGGTGAGGAAAGGACGAGCAGGAGCCAAAGGTGAAGGTTAAGTGCAGTCATGGCGAGCAGCTTGTACAGGCTGCGGGCACTTACCAGCTTGAGTGACAGCCTCAATGTGGCACACTAGTCGCTGCCGGCATGACGTGCGGGTGATGAGGTGGGAGGGGGGGTCCCGCGGCTTCTGGATAGCGCAGCGGACATGAAGCAGCTCCAGCGCTCAGACAGTGACGTAGCTGGAGGGGGGAGGTCTTCCTCAGTCATGACTTTTTGGAGGGCGGCAGAGAATACGGAAGAAGTCAAACGAGTGCAATGCGTCGCTGACAACGATAAAACACAAACACTTACAAGAAATGCTCGTCCTAACTAGCTGCAGGGATTCCGTGTTGCTGCAGATGATGCGGAGCCTGGGCAGTGAGCGCGGCATCTGTTGCTAACTTTTCACTTGAGGATCCTGAGCCTCCCCCCATCCGAGCTCCTTGCAGCTCTCCCGCTGCACACACTCCGCAATGCTCAGGCTAGAGTTGCCTATGGAAAGTACCGTGGCTGCTTTTAAAACCAGTCCGAAAAATATTACAGCGTTACAACAGCACGGGCAAGCTCGGACATAAAATTAATGTCCTGTTACGTAAATGCACACATGGATCTTTCTGCACACCTAGCCTAAGCCGTACAGGACACCAGAACCGGAAATGCTGCTGTCAAGTGCCCACTTCTCTATCCCATCCGTGAATGTTGGAGTGCGCCAGCCATCACTGCCAGCTTAACTGCTCTTTGCTGTCCTTACCCAACAGGAAATTGCCGCTTAAACACCTCATACAGAACAGATCAGAGCTGTATCAAGTAGGGTCGCTTTCATTCATATGCTGTACATAGACCTCACCAAATTCATTTAAAACGTCTCGGTAACGCGTGTCTATCTCCCGCAACAGAGAGACGCTGCGCTGAATATCAAGAGGCAGCGACTCGACGCAGTCCAGGTATTGCTCCACGTACGAAGCAAGTATGGTGCTATCTTCCTCTACGCCAACTGGGCTGCTGCCACCGCCACCCCCGGGGGAGCCTTGCTAACACAGGGCAGGCTCAAACTAAAACCGCGGCGACGGACCGGGCAGTCTATGGAAAATATACATACTTTTCATTTTGAAAGCAAAACTGTACTTTTTAGAAACTGAAGTAAAAACACCGTAAAATGTTAATGAAACGTCAGTAAGGAATGTTAACGGAAAGAGCTCATTCAGACTGAAAATAATATATTACAGGTTCATTCACTCAGCACACGTAAACTGAACTGCCTCTCCGCTCTTCCTTAGCCAGTACAATTATTAAACTGAATGACACTTATTTTATCCATACTGAAATGATAAAAAGCTGAGACAAAGCTGGTGGAATTATGGGCCTGGCATTACCAGGTCTCTGCAGCAGGCGCACAGCCCACCGACCTAGTCAACAAGTTATATGTTCGCTTTAATCTATAGTGCACATATATACCCCAAGAGAACACCCAACCGCACGCTCTCAAAAACAGGAGGCAGGTGCTCCTGTCACACTGGACTCCAACTCACATAGGGAGGCCTCCTGTCTACTCTGAAAGTGAACACAAGAAGCACAAGACTAAATAGAAGACTATTATATTTTTTTAAAAATAAAATGTGGTTTGTCCCGCTTTTAGCCCATTTATGGTCAAAGTCCTTAACTTCCATTATATGTATCAGCTCAAAAATACCAGGATGCAAAATGTAAGCGAGAAAAAAGTACTGACTGGTGGAGGGCGTTATACGTCATATGAGGCACTTGGGAGCTAAACTGAATACGAATAATTATAGTCTGGAAAAGCCACTAACCGGCACAACCTCAGCTTGATTAAAAACAACCTAAAAAGGAGTGCGATCATATGCAAGGGCCTCTAAATGAAGTACAGTCTGAAAAAAGGGTGCCCCTGTTTAATACAGTGCACGCACAGACTCCATATAGGTTTGGAAGGACAGTTTTAAAGGCACTGAGATGAATATATATATCGAAACGCGTCTGAGGCGGACACTTGTCTGATCTATTACAATGAATTAAAGATGGATAATTGGCATCTTGAAACCGCTTGTGGTGTATTTTCTGGGCATACAACAAAGACTGCTGTCCGTACCGGTTAAAGAATCCATCTTTGACTATGGATATATATATATATATATATATATATCAAAGTCCACATGTACCCAAGGTGCGGGGTGCACTCACGATCAGCGCGTTCAAATTGCAGGGGAGAACCAAGGTGCCACCGGCGTCAGCAGAGCCTGACGCGTTTCAGGAATTCTCCCTTTCTCAAAGGCTTATCTGCTCCTGAATGAAATGCCAGCAAACAGGTACCAGTCTTATTTCCCTTTTTATTCAACTCAATAACTCTCAGGTGAGTAGCAAATCAGCAAAGAATTATGGGACTGGTAGTCTGTAAAAATACCTTGGGTACATGTGGACTTTGATAAATACGGCCGACCCGGCCGGGGGATGCACCGCCGCGGACTTTGGCGGTTCCGCTGCTGGTCTTTGATCGGCGCTATGGAACTTTCTGGCGTTATTTGGAAAGGGGGAGCAACAGAAGGGTGCACCCGTGATGTAACTTTAATTTCCGGATGTCTGCCATCAGCCCACTGGGGTATTATCTTTACAGACTACCAGTCCCATAATTCTTTGCTGATTTGCTACTCACCTGAGAGTTATTGAGTTGAATAAAAAGGGAAATAAGACTGGTACCTGTTTGCTGGCATTTCATTCAGGAGCAGATAAGCCTTTGAGAAAGGGAGAATTCCTGAAACGCGTCAGGCTCTGCTGACGCCGGTGGCACCTTGGTTCTCCCCTGCAATTTGAACGCGCTGATCGTGAGTGCACCCCGCACCTTGGGTACATGTGGACTTTGATAAATACGGCCGACCCGGCCGGGGGATGCACCGCCGCGGACTTTGGCGGTTCCGCTGCTGGTCTTTGATCGGCGCTATGGAACTTTCTGGCGTTATTTGGAAAGGGGGAGCAACAGAAGGGTGCACCCGTGATGTAACTTTAATTTCCGGATGTCTGCCATCAGCCCACTGGGGTATTATTTTTACAGACTACCAGTCCCATAATTCTTTGCTGATTTGCTACTCACCTGAGAGTTATTGAGTTGAATAAAAAGGGAAATAAGACTGGTACCTGTTTGCTGGCATTTCATTCAGGAGCAGATAAGCCTTTGAGAAAGGGAGAATTCCTGAAACGCGTCAGGCTCTGCTGACGCCGGTGGCACCTTGGTTCTCCCCTGCAATTTGAACGCGCTGATCGTGAGTGCACCCCGCACCTTGGGTACATGTGGACTTTGATAAATACGGCCGACCCGGCCGGGGGATGCACCGCCGCGGACTTTGGCGGTTCCGCTGCTGGTCTTTGATCGGCGCTATGGAACTTTCTGGCGTTATTTGGAAAGGGGGAGCAACAGAAGGGTGCACCCGTGATGTAACTTTAATTTCCGGATGTCTGCCATCAGCCCACTGGGGTATTATTTTTACAGACTACCAGTCCCATAATTCTTTGCTGATTTGCTACTCACCTGAGAGTTATTGAGTTGAATAAAAAGGGAAATAAGACTGGTACCTGTTTGCTGGCATTTCATTCAGGAGCAGATAAGCCTTTGAGAAAGGGAGAATTCCTGAAACGCGTCAGGCTCTGCTGACGCCGGTGGCACCTTGGTTCTCCCCTGCAATTTGAACGCGCTGATCGTGAGTGCACCCCGCACCTTGGGTACATGTGGACTTTGATAAATACGGCCGACCCGGCCGGGGGATGCACCGCCGCGGACTTTGGCGGTTCCGCTGCTGGTCTTTGATCGGCGCTATGGAACTTTCTGGCGTTATTTGGAAAGGGGGAGCAACAGAAGGGTGCACCCGTGATGTAACTTTAATTTCCGGATGTCTGCCATCAGCCCACTGGGGTATTATTTTTACAGACTACCAGTCCCATAATTCTTTGCTGATTTGCTACTCACCTGAGAGTTATTGAGTTGAATAAAAAGGGAAATAAGACTGGTACCTGTTTGCTGGCATTTCATTCAGGAGCAGATAAGCCTTTGAGAAAGGGAGAATTCCTGAAACGCGTCAGGCTCTGCTGACGCCGGTGGCACCTTGGTTCTCCCCTGCAATTTGAACGCGCTGATCGTGAGTGCACCCCGCACCTTGGGTACATGTGGACTTTGATATATATATATATATATATATATTTTTTTTTTTTATCTACTGGCAGGCGCCAGTAGATAGTTATAGTTAGGATCGTGTTTCCATAGGAAATTCGCAACATTCTATTTGGAATAACTTTGGCGCCGATTGACGAATCCTCGCGAAATTTTCAAAATCGGTGGGGCGCTCCGCTCCTTCCCTGAAAGTCTCGGGGGGATTCGTCAAGCGGGGGCTGAGAAAACGGGGGGGTCCCAAAACGCGTTTTCCCCATGCATTTTTCCATAGGACCTTTAGTCCAAGCTACAGCCCGAACGGCTGAACAGAATTACTTGAAATTTGGCAGAGAGGTAGTCCTCAGGTCAGGGATGTGCCTTTTGCAGGTCTGGTGTAAATCTGTTCGGTATTTCCTGAGAAAATTGCATTTAAAAGCATATATATATATATCTATAAGCGCGCACCGTGCGCGTACGGTAAAACTTACCGTACGCGCACGCTGCCGTGCGCGAGTGCGATTCTGATTGGTTGTTAGATCTAAGTAAACATTCGAATCGGTCGAAACCAGGAAGTGTCGGCCGCCATTTTGTCTCTCGCAGTCTCAGGGGGTGAAAAACAAAGGTGGAGAACGTGAAAAGGGGGCAGGGTGGACAGTTCCTGACCCCCTAGCCTTTGTCAGGGGGTCCCAGAAGGACCCCCAAGGTCCAAAATTTCCTTTTATTTTTTTTTGTGAAAAATCGCCGAGTACGCGTAGCGTGCGCGTACGGTAGAAACGGAAAAATTCCGCGAACTGCGTAACGTGGGCGCGCCGGGCGCGAAGCGCACCGTGCGCCCACAGCGCGCGCACGGTGCACGCACGGTGAAAAACCTTAAAAAGATAAAATAAAATACATAACTTAGCATTTAAAAAACCGTACTAATTCACTGAAAAAACCATAGGTTTCACACACGTTATAGTTAGGAATTAGCATTTAAAAAACCTTGCAAATTCACGTAAAAAAACATAGGTTTCACACATGTTATAGTTAGCTGGACATTTCACTCTTGAAAAACCATTGAAATTCCCCCGTTATAGTTAGTGCAGGCAACTATAACTCACGCGTCCGCAATCCTCTGCTGATGACGTCAGATATTACATAACTGATGACATATGTGTCTTTCTGAAAAAAAAAAAAATTGTAATATATGTATAGCTAAAAATTAATGGAAGAAGACATGGGTAAATAAGTGTCTAAATACAGTGATGTAATATCTGACGTCATCAGCAGAGGATTGCGGTCGTGTGAGTTATAGTTGCCTGCACTAACTATAACGGGGGAATTTCAATGGTTTTTCACGAGTGAAATGTCCAGCTAACTATAACATGTGTGAAACCTATGGTTTTTTAAGTGAATATATATATATATATATATATATATATATATATATATATATGAACGTCTCACCATGTGTATACCATACACGAATGCACTCCTCCCCAAGAAAGACACAGCATTTCCAAAATTCAATCACGAAGATTTAATGTGCTTTTAAGCCAAAAAATACCCAACGCGTTTCGACGAACATATCGTCTTGGTCACGGGTAAGTATCTGTTTAAATTCAACAGTTAAATACATTCACCACAAAAGAAAAAGAGGCATCGGCACCACGCACAGGTCTGGCGTAAAGTAACATAAAGAGAGGACAAAAGTTTGCATGTACTCCTGGTTGGCGGTTTGGCGGCCATCTTGGAACGGTAAAGGCATTCTGTCATGTTTACCAAAATTTATACCTCAATAAAGTTATACAATCAACAGGGAACAGAGGCGAGAACAAAAATAATATTAATTAATATTCCTGCATGAATTGCAATGTGCCAATAACATTTAAGTCTGCTTAGTCATATGCTCTATTATAAACTCTATAGATCGATACTATTTTTTATAAAATTGGTGCAGCTGCAAATTAATCCAACATTGTTCTCGAACTCAATACAATGCCCCCAATTACCTCAAAACATTGTTATAGGTATAAAGCCTAAGAGTTCACAAAGTCTCCACATCCTACCCAAGTGGGTAAATGTAAGGTAATTAATGAAAAAGATATCCTATCCAAGTGGATAAACGTAACCAAATTCCTGAAAGGGGAATATCCATGTAATTATAACTTTTCAACATTGCATGATATGCTTATGTATCCAATTTTCATAATGGTCAGTTTGAATACTTCATCTTACTTTAATTCACAAGAGTCTAAGAAATATAAAGAAATGAATCAAATTCAAAATGGCGAAATCTGCAAAATTATTCAAAATATGTATTTATCCACACATACATGTGTATGTAACTAGCCCAAGTGGGCCAGCAGTATTTTATACTTCTTGATCTGACTCTTGTGCTTATACTTCTTTCTCTGACTCTTAATCTTGATCGTTGCCTCTTTCATCCTTTATTCTACTTCTTGGATCACCTAAACATGGCAAAGTGGAGATAGCAAACAGAACAACCGTCAATCAGACTAGTCCTCTTATATCAAAGTGTAGCACCGATGCTGAACAACTAGAAAGGATTAATACAGATTCAAGGGAGGAAAACATTAGAGCTAACTCACTAGTACATAATTTTATACTAAAATGTGTGGCGGCCTAACATAACAACAAAGAGAAACAGAATGGAGATGGGACAATAAGGTTCAGAACATTCGCATAGAAGTCAGAGAAAGAAGTATAAGCACAAGAGTCAGATCAAGAAGTATAAAATACTGCTGGCCCACTTGGGCTAGTTACATACACATGTATGTGTGGATAATACATATTTTGAATAATTTTGCAGATTTCGCCATTTTGAATTTGATTCATTTCTTTATATTTCTTAGACTCTTGTGAATTAAAGTAAGATGAAGTATTCAACTGACCATTATGAAAATTGGATACATAAGCATATCATGCAATGTTGAAAAGTTATAATTACATGGATATTCCCCTTTCAGGAATTTGGTTACGTTTATCCACTTGGATAGGATATCTTTTTCATTAATTACCTTACATTTACCCACTTGGGTAGGATGTGGAGACTTTGTGAACTCTTAGGCTTTATACCTATAACAATGTTTTGAGGTAATTGGGGGCATTGTATTGAGTTCGAGAACAATGTTGGATTAATTTGCAGCTGCACCAATTTTATAAAAAATAGTATCGATCTATAGAGTTTATAATAGAGCATATGACTAAGCAGACTTAAATGTTATTGGCACATTGCAATTCATGCAGGAATATGAATTAATATTATTTTTGTTCTCGCCTCTGTTCCCTGTTGATTGTATAACTTTATTGAGGTATAAATTTTGGTAAACATGACAGAATGCCTTTACCGTTCCAAGATGGCCACCAAACCGCCAACCAGGAGTACATGCAAACTTTTGTCCTCTCTTTATGTTACTTTACGCCAGACCTGTGCGTGGTGCCGATGCCTCTTTTTCTTTTGTGGTGAATGTATTTAACTGTTGAATTTAAACAGATACTTACCCGTGACCAAGACGATATGTTCGTCGAAACGCGTTGGGTATTTTTTGGCTTAAAAGCACATTAAATCTTCGTGATTGAATTTTGGAAATGCTGTGTCTTTCTTGGGGAGGAGTGCATTCGTGTATGGTATACACATGGTGAGACGTTCATAAATACAGGACTTCCTCGGACCCTGTTCGTGCACCGCCGCATTTTGTGTCCCGGAATACTGAGGATGTGGACAGTATATATATATATATATATATATATATATATATATATATATATATATATATATATATATATATATATATAAAATATATATAATTTATATAATATATATTCAAGGTGTCCTGGTAAAGGTCAATCTGGTGTTGGAGCACTCCCCGCTCCCTAAAAATGTTGCATTTTTCGTGCATGGTCGTGAACCTGCATCCTTACTCGCCTAATGGGAATGCTGGCTCCTCTGGGTGCAACTTACCCTTGTATTTCCGTGAATACGTCATCATTTGAAAAGGTGCTTTCTGGATCGAGTCCGCGGACAATACATACTTGGTCTGCAGCCTTCCCTTGGGTGCACTATGCATGCATATAGATGTTGTCTTCGTCACTCCTGTGGGGGGAGTGGGGCTGGGGGAGGGTGTCCCAGACATTCATGCGTTTGGTTATTTTTTGTTAGCAGCTGTGCCCAAAGAAGTCAGTAACGCGGTTAATGCACCTGCTGAGGTTATCTCAGTGCACTGATGAGTTCATGAGAAAAGAGATGCACTCCTCTTTATCCTTAGTTTAATCGATGTTCTTCAACCGTAATGTTTTATCGGCGTGCAAAAACCTGCTTCGCGCTTCGTCTCTGTGCACTGTGACTTGAACTATATTACCACAAGGAACCCCTTTTCTGATTCCACCAGGCTGCACTGCCACGCACGTGGTTTGAGTCCAATGTATCAATTTCTTGAATTTACATATTTAATCCTTATTTCATCATACTTTTTAAACCTTTTACTCTTCGTTCATTATCAATAAATTTTACTCAATCTTGTGAGTGTAGTTGTTCCAAAAAAGCACAGAGTTCCATGTGGGGTTCCACTTGCCATGATTTTAATAAAATAGCCCAATGCATTTCGGAAAATCATTTCCCTTCATCAGGGGCATCTATAAATACAAGGATACATCATTATAAAACTTGTTCAAAACAGGAAGCTTCATTAGCAATCTAACAACAACAGTTTACTAAATGCTGTACGTTAAGGTACGTTGTTATGCTCTATTTCATTACATCATTAGAACTAAGCTCACAGATTTCTCAATCCGTTTACCCCTATTTATACTGCTCAATGTGACAATTTGTAACAAAGACGTCATGGTAAGCCTACAATGGTTCACGTTTGTGGTTACGTCTTTGTTACAAATTGTCACATTGAGCAGTATAAATAGTTTTATAATGATGTATCCTTGTATTTATAGATGCCCCTGATGAAGGGAAATGGAACCCCACATGGAACTCTGTGCTTTTTTGGAACAACTACACTCACAAGATTGAGTAAAATTTATTGATAATGAACGAAGAGTAAAAGGGTTAAAAAGTATGATGAAATAAGGATTAAATATGTAAATTCAAGAAATTGATACGTTGGACTCAAACCACGTGCGTGGCAGTGCAGCCTGGTGGAATCAGAAAAGGGGTTCCTTGTGGTAATATAGTTATCTCAGTGCACACCACAGGTCACCAGTTCAAGCAGCAGTGGCGCCGGCTCAGCCTTTCACCTTCCTGCGCGGAGAGGTTGTTGTGAAGCTAGTTATTTATAGCACTTAGAAGTCCCTGGGCAACTAGCGCTATATAACACCAATAGTACTTAATCGCTTTCATCCTCTCACTCTACCTTTGTCACACCCGTAGCACCATGCACGCGACTTTTAGGCGCTGGACCAAAGTCTCTTCTCGTCCGGACCATCGCTCACTATTGGAATCAGTCGGGCCCTCGCTCCTGGAACTTTAGGCGCGTTAGACACTCGTCATGTGCCCTGGTGCAAGACCTCCCCACCGAAGAGGCACGTGCACTGTACACCCCTTCTCCCGAGGAGAGCCGGCTGCGCTCCGGCTTTGCCACATCAGACCTGAGCACACAAGCGCTGTATGGGTGCACTAAGCTCTGTCTTGCCTGGCCGAGGACGTCGTGAGCCACACTTGAGCAGCCTGCGGTGGTACCGGCCAGCCTTTGAGCGCTGCCAGCTTTTATGTACAAGATCAAACTAGAGTTGTTGTTACTTGGCATTTGTGTGGCACAGAAAGTTTCCACTCTTTACTCGCGGCCAGACACGGGGACCGCGGGTTATACCAAAAGTAAAGAAATAGAAAAAAACATCTATTTCTTTACTTTTGGTATAATCGCTGCACCCGCACTTTACTTTTAATGTTAAAAGTAAAGTGCAGGTGCCTCATTTAAGCCATCGTGTCGCGATCGCTACTGCCAACAACTAGTGGTGCGCGCACACCACAGAGGAGCGGGGGGGGGGAGGAAGCGCGGCAGCAAGACAAACACACACTGCTGCGCATGCTAGCCACTGTCGAGGTATGGGCGTTTTAAAGGCGGGACATTGTCCCGCCTTTGCCCAATCGCGTGCAGTATTTTTTTTTTTTTTTTTAAAAGCACGCGCAAGCCAATGCTACACGAGGTAAGCAAAACCACACGCACGAGCATGTGGGTAGCTTTCTAAACCCCGTAAAAGAGGTCTCGCGCTGCGCGAGCAGTGCTCCGAACTGCAACGCTAGGCACGGGACCTAAAACTGGCAAAAGAAGAAAAGGTGGAGGTCAGACTCAGAAACTCAAAACGGAGTACAACAAGAGACATGACAACATCTTCATCCTTACACACACACAAACATCACAATCACACATTTAAAAAGTAATATACAAAACACTACAACTATGCATTGTGCTTCTTGGCTTGTGTCAGCGCTGCCACACTACCTCAAAAATTGTGGGTGTATACTCATCATCAATCGTCCGCACGGTCTTCATAGTCTTGAGGCCTCCCTTTTGCTCCAGCATGACCATCTCCAACCCAAAGCGTGAAAAGTTCCCTCTGGGGGTCACACCTTCAATCCGAAACTCAAGCTTAGAGCAGTTGGCAGTATGAAGGAGGCTTGGAGGGATATTTTCTCGGCCGGTACTGTCAAAAGCAGTAACCTAAGAAGCAGATATAACAATTATTTAACAGATCTGAAATAAGAATCACCTACCTCAAATTAAGATACACACTCCAAACATATTTAAAATACCTACAGTCTACAGCTAACAAGTACAAAACTGTGTATTGGTTCTTTAATGGCAATACCTAGTTTCCTTTCATCAAACTCTATATTTTCAAAGGCATCTCCTTTTACTGTTGCAAACCTGAAACCCTCAACTTACAAAAATATTTAAACTCTACATAGCCAGCACCTGTTTCCAACAAATCTAGAAGTGTGTCAATAAACATATGTACTAACGTCATGCTACAACTATGTAGATCTATAGCATCAGAAAGGAGAAACTTGCTGCCCTTTTAGTATAACGAGGAATCCGAAGCCCCCATTCAGTAAAGCCTAAAAATTAATTTGTGATAATATACTTAATTAAAAGGTTTCTATACTTACCATGATGTATGCCACTTTAAATGTAAACCACGTTTTAAAAATATTCATCTCTACTATCATGCTATATAATGCAACTGAAAAACAACCCTAAGTGTTTCCAAGAGAAATGATTCAGTCTATGAAAACTAGTATGTTTCTAGAGTAAGGGCTGGAATTGAACACAATGTATTTAACAGGTTTTTAAACAAAATAATGCACAGCTCCAAGCACCTTAAGCCCCATGTTTAATAGGTACTTAAAGGATATTGTGAAATTTTAAATCGGGAAGCAGTAGTACCCTGACGCAGACATTATTTTAAGACCTAAAAATGTCTATCAATTTGGGGAGAAGGAAAATGTCACTTTGTAAGCATCTGTTCATAGCATGTAGCGCTGTAGATTCACATGCTCTGCATCCTCTTGACATCTTGTGTTTGGCTCGGGCGTTTGCAAGTTGTTTTTTTCAAATAAGTCTTTGGAATCACAAGATATACTGACACATCCCTTAATTGGTAAAGTGTATGGGCATCAACTCCATGTTAGATTGTTTTACGCACAGCTGGTGAGAGTAGTATGGAGTTGTGGGTTAACACTATATGGTGCACTTGTGTATTCACAAATAAGAAAGAAAGAAGAGATCTTTCACCAGGCCCACGCGTGTCCAGGGGAGGAGGGTGGGCTCATGTGAATCTACCACACTACACACTTCAAACAGATACTTACAGGGTAACATTTTCTGATCGTAGCAGGTGTTGCTGTAAATACACATGCTCTGCATAGATGCTAAGGCAATACCTTTCTATAACTGGTGGCTAGTGTATGGATGATGCAGACCTCTAAAACAAGGACCTTAAAGCTGTCTGGCCAACCATAGTCTGTTGTCTGGATAGAATAGCAACACAATAGTGCTTAGTTAACACATGTGGGATTCACCATGTAGCTGCTTTACACATGTCGGCTAGGGGGATGTTTCCTAAGAAGGCCATAGTTGCAGCCTTCTTACAAGTAGATTGAACTCTGGATATAATCAAGAGGGTTTTCTTGGCTTGTTGATAGCACTTGGCTATCCATCTAGCAATTCCTGCTTTACACATAGGTTACTGCTATTAGGCTTTGTAAAGGCTACAAACAACTGTTCTGTCTTGCGAAAATGTTTTGTCTAATACATGACAGCATGCTTAATATCTACTGCATGAAGCACCATCTCTGTTAAAGAGTCTGACGGAAGAAGTCTATGGTCGGTGTAAGGAGATGCCTCTTTTTGCATGTTCATCCCCACATTTTTTGACTAATGCTGTTGGTTTATTGACTCAAAGTGCACAGAGGCCTGCTAACCAGAACTCAGTCCCAGTGTTCTAGCACCTTACAAAGTGTATGTCAAATTGGCTACCCCAATTGACAGAGACGGACTTACTGAGGTACCCAGGACATGCGAGGCAGTGTCTCGACCCAGATCTGCAGCACTGATTGCACTACCTTGTGTGCGACAAAGTACAAAATGGTTCCCAGCCTGCCACTACAGACTGGAAATGCTAACGAGTCTTGCCCTAAGGAAGGCCTATCATGCCCTAAGGCAGATAGCTGTACATTATTTAGGAGGAGATGTATTTTTAATATATGTCCTAACAGCAACACTTCAAAATTGTTGTTTTGCTGTGGGGTAGAGTAAGTGGCCCGATTAGATAGCACAGGGTTACTGGCTGACATCTCAGCCTGGATATCTTCTTAATGGGACTTCTTAGATTGGTACAGTAAGGTGTCAAATTAATTGTGGCATTAAACTCAACTTGATGCTCAAGTCGAACCCAATGTCACTATTAAAGAAATTCAACTTTTAGAAGGTTGCCACTCTGTGACCCAGTTTGTCGAGTGGCTTTAGACAGTCACTGGCCACCAGACTGCTTTCTGCCCTTCTGAAGAGTAGTACGAATGACTCCTAGGCTCAGGAACAATAGCAGCCTGATACAGGGTGAGGCTTCACCTCCCCTTCACAGGAAGCCACTCAGGGTGTTAGCTCAAATGGCGTGCTTCAAGGGTGAAACTGCCATTGGTGGGCAAGTAGCATCACACTCCTGAGAGGCTGCCCTTTGTTCAGGTAGGCGGGATGGCGGTGGGAACAGACAGGGGAGACCCATGCCCAAACCGGTTTTCCGGTATGCGTGTAGCCCACAGGTAGCCACACCTCTAGGTTGGCCAACCAAGCTCCTAACATCCAAAGACGAGTTCTGACATCTTGATAGTGAGCAGAATAGTGCACTCTGGGATTGTTAGATGCCACACAGCTGGAAAGCTGTCGCCAAGAAGGAATGGACCTGGAAGCCATTGGCTAGTGACCACATCAAGTCGCCCCCCAGACACTTTCTGGGCAAAAATATGGCACCCCTGGCACCCTGAACCTCAAATCACACCTGAACTTGAAAGAGGACCGAAGAAAGACTGCCCTGAAGACCTCTGGACTTGGCAAAGAGAGGAAGCACTATCTGCCTAACCCGTCCCTGTCGCACCTTGGGTAGTGAAAAGAGGACTGTGCCTGTGGCTCCTGGCTTTGGGAAAAGTTGCTCGAAAACCCCAGACCAAAGTAGTGACTCCAAGGGACAGTAGGCAGCCCCCCCCCCCTTCCCCCCCCACGGGGAACCAGCCAGAGGACCATGAAGGGTGAAGTAGCCGACTACAGTAAGTCAGTAGCCACTCCAGAAGAATCGTAGCTGACTGCCGCTGGGTGCCCATAGAGACTGAACCTCGACAGTCAAAAGCTGCCCCCAATTCAGCCAGACCCAGGAGTGTCACCTGAATCCAGATTGGTCAGCTAGGAGGGACACAAGCCTCCACTAAGGGATATCACTGGGACCACTGTGGACAGAGACCGGTAGTCTAGCCGTAGCTAGCCTTCTACTGTCTCAAAGAGGACTTTGAGGGACCCCAATCTCTGTCGAGGAATAACTGCAAACACACCCCCATCGACTGTAAATCACCTAGAGCATCCTTGAGCATCTTCCATCTACTGCATCCGCAGCATCATGACCACTCCATTGAAATCTATGGCAGTCGCGCTGTAAAGTTTGGAACTGGACTAGATAGCACTTTGGTGGCCATGTAACTGTCCAAATACTTCTTATTGACCCCCAGAACTTCCCCCTGTCGGATTTGGTCGCCAAAGTCAGGCCAAAGTAGTCGAACTCAACTCTTACAAACTTTTCAAACGTTTTCAAACTTTACAGTTGCCAATGCTTGTTTGCGGTTGAACTTAGTTTTCCATTTTCTTCAAAAATCGGAATGTCACTGTGGCAGTAATGTCTGGGCGCCTTTTCCATTACAGTGCATGTATTCTTCATGACAAAGTCTTGGAGGCAAGACCCAGGTGGTGAGGTGCAGATGGGAGGCTGGCATCTATGAAATGACATATGGAGAATGAAGCAAAGTTGAAGATCTGTCACTGAGCCAATTTTCTTCCATTAATACCGAAGTCGAAACAACAAACCAGGTCTGAAGGGAAGTTCTGCAAGACGCCGAACACGATGCCCTGTTGGTACACGTCTGCACCTTATGGCAGAAAGAAACCAATCTAACATGGAGTTGATGCATAGGTACATTGCCAACTAATGGAGAAGTCACTAAACCTTGTGGCTCAAAAGGCTTTTTCAAAAGAAAACACCTCGTAAACATCCAAGCCCAACACTAGATGGCAAGAGTATGCACAACATGTGTATCTACAGCAACACATGCTATGAAAAGGAACATTTTTATTGACATGAGCTAGGGCAGGCAAACAACAGCCTGAGAGGGTTCTCTGAAACAACGAAAACCAATGTGGGGGTACTAACTATATGTTTTGCACAATGGAACAAAGTGAAGAAACATCACGTTTGCCAAATAACATTTACTTTAAACAAATATACATAAATTACATTATGAAATTGGGTAAAAACAATTATAAGAACTGCAGAATGCACACAAGAGAAATACTAGGTTGGTACCAATAATATCCAATAATTCATTTTAAGAGAACAGTATTCAAGAACCATAAAAATACCGCAGTTCTCTCTTCACTGAACTCAACATATAAATTATAGGACTCTTCTTCTATCCTGGTTTTGACAAACTTTGCCACTCTTTCAACATTCCACCATCGATCCCTAACTTTCCTTTCAGCATTACCCAATGCCTCGTCCCCCCGAACCAGACACCAAAACATGAGTGCCTTCTTTGTGAAAATGGGTTCTATAAAGGGACATACACACACACCAACAGCAGATAAATGATGACATCTCATTTCTAGTCTTCAATCTAAACGTCCTACTAACTTCGACTTTATCGCCATCACAAGCTCCTTTCCACAACGTCCTAGCGACCTCCCTCTTTGCTAAAAGAGATGCCATCTAGAACTGATAACTGTAAAATACCCTACACCGCTTGTCGGCTCAAACACAATTTCCACAAAGCCAGATTTGGAGTACACCTACATGACCATTTCTCCGACAGCTTCAACTACATTGACACTACATTCATAAGTAAATCAAAATGATGTGAATGGCAGGCCAAATGGCATTCTGCAAAACTGCAAAGTATCATCAGATTTGATAAAAGTCCTAAAATGCTTGCAAGTTGGCATCCAATTCAACCTGATGTTACGCTGCCCCAAGATCCAGTTTGGCAAACTGCTTGGCATGATCCGCCACAGCCATCTAATCTTGATTCCTGAGAGGAGGATAACATTCCACCCAACTTAAGTTTTGTAGGTCTATGCCTCAACAAACAATGCCTGGCTCTCTGCATGCCAGAGCAATTAGAGACAACCATAATCTTTTGCTACCACTCGGACTGATTAACTTTATTCATGAACCATCACTACATCTTTGTATTTATTTATTTATTTTTTTAAGAGTTTTATATAGCGCAAACTAGACCCGAGAAATCGGGTATCAGAGCGCTTTACATGAGCACCAGTTTAGTTACAGAAGGACACATTCATTTTTGTTAGGCACGGGGAGATTAAGTGATTTGCCCAGAATCACAGGATGTTGAGCGTCGTTGCCGAGACTCGAAACCGGTTCCCCAGCTTCGAGGTCGACTGCTCTAGCGTAAGGCTACATCCTCTCCCATGTAGAACTTATTAGTTCAAGCCTTAATAACACATCTATTAAAGGATTTGACAGATGGTGCCATAACAATCCGGTCCATGAAAACTTGAAAAAAGTTGGAAACATTTTCGTTTGGGTCAAGGAAGGTAAATGGATTATTGCACAATAACATAGAATGCAAGACAGTGCTCCAAATATAGCAGAGCATATGGTTAGATGTGGTATTGCTACAGGATACGTCATACCTCCTACACACAAACTGGGCAACCATTGCATATGGATGTGTAAGAAAGTGCCCTCTTTGATGTGTAAGAAATTACCCTCTTTTTGCATGGTTGCCCCCACTTTTTGCTAAACTGCAAATGCGCTTTGACTTAGTGTGCCCTGGGCTCCTGCCAAACAGGTAACCAGGGCCTATGTTCTTTCCCTAAACTGCATTGAAAACAAAACCCAATTGGCACTCTTTGGCCACAGGTCAGTCCCTTGTAAATTGTACCACAGGTACCAAGGGCACTGTGGCCAGGGAAGCCCTCTAAGGGCTGCAGCACTTATTGTGCCACCCTTAGAGGCCCTGTACCTAAACACACACACACACACCTACCTACCTACCTACACACACACACGCACCCCCCCCCCCCCCCCCCATGATTCCACCATCCAAGTGCAGCGAAATACTTCTGCTCTACGTATATGCTTCCTCTTATCTTGCTGGATTTAAAAAATACACTTCTACACTGAATTCACCCTGTACATCAGTTCCACCACCCTTCATAAAACGAGTTCCATTTATCACAGTTTGGCTGCCTAACACGGCAGACAAGCTCTTGTAGAGCTCCCACAAGGGCTACCATCATCCTGCCTAATCAAATACAGTTGGCTCAATATATTACATTTTGCACAGCAAGAAGATGATTATTAGGTTATTACCTCTGAGGCATCTAGGATGATCAGGAGATGGACCAGGCCGGGGAAGACCTGATGGGGGAGCTGCACAAGCTCACAAGCCTTTGATCACTGGAGACATTAGTGTCCAGGCAGTGAAGAGTAAGACACATCCTGATTAAGACTTGAATTAAGTGCTGCTTTGCCATGCACTCAGAGAGGTAGAAAGAAGCAACATGCAGGGTGTAGCCACAGTTGTGGAAGCATTGAGCTGATTGCCTGTCTCTCGAAGGGTCGTGGCTAATGTAGCATTCCCTTCACTCCCTGAGAAAGGCGAGGGAGAAATATCCTGGCTAGCACTGGAAGTTCCACATTTCGCCAAATACCTGAAGTTAGTGAGATGTGGCAGGGAAAGAGCTGCTGTGCCACTGTAAAGTAGCAATGATCAGATCAAATATGGCACGTTTCCAGGGAAGATAATTCATATGCAACAGCACTGATTCACGTTGCAATGAAACAGCCCACCAGTCTGACTGCTGGATCAACATGCAGGAAGCACAAGGATGACTGAAAATGCTGAGCAGCATCTGGGGACACTCTTCAGCCCAGAACACAACATCAAGGTGAAGGGCATACATAATTTGCGAGGGACTAACTCAACAACACTTCAAGTGGCTGCCTAGAAGTGAATACTGACCCATCCACTCTTCTCAACATTAACATTGGATAATCAAACATGACCTGAGATGCTTGAGTAGTCTAGATAAATCACAAGAACTTCTATTTTTCAAATAATGACCAAAAGCTAGGGCAGACATGCACAGAAGTAGGCCAAAATTGACATACCGAAAGCTCTCTGAAGAAAGAATACACACCCCTAACGAAAAGACTGCTCAGACCAATCCCGAGACAGGGCCCCTATATCATGCGGGCACAACAGGATACCTCCAAACCATTAAAGAGCACCAAATTAGCATTGGAATCTAAGCTAGGCAAGGTGGGGATAGATGTGTCCAATTTGGACCTAGATCTATGGAACTTGAACACAGTGAAGAACAGTAAATGGCCAGTTGACTGTCTAATCTCCACCTCCAAAATGTTATAAGAATGTGCAGAACACGGTGAAGGGCGGGCATGTGATCTGTAGGATTTCCTGAAAGGATAGAGGACACACAACATAAATATTTTTTAGACGAGTGGATTCATTCATGGGTCCCCTAATCCGACACGTCCACTCGTTTTGACATTTAGGCTCACTGACCCCTAATGGCGAGGTCTCCCCCAGGAGCTCAAATGCACTCTGTTATAACCAGAGAAGATGCAAACTGAACAGAGCCATTCCAGAGACCTCCTAACTATATAGATGAGCAAGAATTGCTCTATTTTCCTGCAAATCTATGCCCGGCTGTTCCACTTGCATCATACTAAAAAAAGCAGTTATTGAATTAGCTTCATTTAAGACCAAACGTTTTACTAATGATCCTGACTGAATACAATCTCATGACCTGATAACACATTTGTTAACAGATTAGCTCATTTGGCCTCTTTTCCCTCAGCTTGGTTAACAACAAGGCCTTGAGGTATTATTCTTAAAATTATTCGAAGGTATCCTTGGTTACATATTTTTGTTACTCCTTATTGTTTACATTTAAGAGTAATGGGCACAGATGGAATTTTTTCTGGGAGTGTTCAGAAAATGCTTTTCGGACCTAGTTGACAGGTGGTTCTTATCCTGAAGTATTAGATGGGGGATTTGGTAGTTTCATTCTTGGGTTTCCTGGTTCAAGTGGATTCCATTCTCTCAGCTAAGCACAGAAAAGCATGCTAGGATAGCTCTAAAAACATGGCTATGGGTTTGGAACATCAATGGCTTCTTGGAGAAAATTAAGATTGTGTCGGTGATAAAGGAGGCTAAAAGACATCCTTTTCTACAAGAGACACATCTGATGGAAGCCAAGTACAGTTTCTTAGCACAATATGGATTTTTTACAGTTCTATATGTTGGGGTCACACATGGCTCAAAAGGACTGGACATCCAACTCATATTCTCCTATCCCAATCGGTATGATATGTTGGGTCCTGTTGGGGGTGATTTATTGCCTCATCTGAACTCTTCCACATCACACCTCTGACTAACATATATGCCTCGACTGCTAAACACAGCAAACACAAGGAGGTGATGGACGGAGCGCTGAAACTTTTCAGACACTCACCCCCAGTCACAGATCTGGGTTGAATCCATCATCGTTGTGAGAAGTTGGCCTGGCATATGCTGGTCACTAGTTATAGTGGCCACCTTGCACCAGTCCAATTCGACTCTTGGTAGATAGGTTTAAAGACAACCTTTTAAAGAAAGCTATCCTAGTGGTAGCTGTGGAGAGCAGCCTTCAGGCTAAGTCTCTGAGGAATGTAAAGCAGCTTGTTTTACCTTATAATCTCTTGAATTACCAAATGAAAAGACACCACACAGGTATATATATCAAATATATATGTATTTATTTCTAAACATACTCTACTAATCTCTTTATGAGATTAGAGCCAGGTAAACATTCAAAAGATCAACAGTTCTCAAATTAAGCACAAATATGGCTGTAGCCCTAGGGGCGTACCAGACCATATACTAAAATAGTGGTTTAACAAACTCGACTTGCAAAAGTAAGAGGCCTAGGGCCTTGGGAATCGCTGGGGCTTCACTTCTGCAGTGTTAGCAGGTAAGTAATCAGCCCACAGGAGACGCGTGCAGTGTCTAAACACACACGCGGGTTTTCAATGCGTTTCAACGGCAAATGTCGCGGTTTGTATTTTACAGTTCTAGGGCACTTCGCAAAAGTCAACAAGCAAGAAACTTACAGGGTAAGTATTTCGAGAGCCAACACACACTTGGGCACCGGAGTGCACGAGTTACCTCACCCAGGGAAGCCGGGTGCATAGGTGTCCTTTGGTGTCGGGTCGCGATGCTGTTTTCAATGGAGATCCTTGAAGACTTGCTGCTTGTGACGACTGGAGAGGTGTCCGTTCGAATCAGACGATGGATTGGAGTTGCAGAAGACCTAGAAATTGAGGGGACAGAGTTCAGAGTCACTTGCCAGTGACCGGTGGCCAGCGAGATGGATGACCACAGCTGTCGCGTCTCTTCAGGTCGGTGATGGTGTTTTGTCTCTTCGCTCACGAGGTCCAGGAAGGCTCGACGATGACCAGCAGCTGGATTCGGGAGGTCCCACGACGTCTGCAGCTGTCGACGGTGTCGGCACCCAGATTGGAGCCAACAAGCCTTGGCAGCCGCAAGTCTTGTGTAGAGTGAAGATTGGCATTGGTGCAGACCAGCAAGGTCTGATGGACTTACCCAGCGAGGGTAAGTGAGGGCAGGCCCAGAGCAACCAGGCGAGCCCTTGAAATCGATGTGGAGGTCTTCAGGTGAGTTACTAGCCAACGGGCAAGCAACCGCGAAGACGCCTTTGCAGGAAAAGTTTAACAACAGCCCACGGTCACTCGGGACGGGGTAGGCCGCTGAAATTCGGTACTAGACCTGCTAGGGACTTGGACAACAAGTGGTCCAAAGCACAACTTCGTTGGACGTAGTTTAGGGCTTGCACTCGAAATCAGTGCACGGTTCCCTGGTATTGCTGTTCCTCATCACTCGTGGGGTCCAGATGCCACAGCTTCGCTGGGGACTCAAAATGGCCGTCGAGAGGTCAGGAAATCCGCTTCAGGGGACGCAGGGACTTCGGGCTCCGGCGGGAGCGGTAAAGTTTGCAACCGTTGTAGAGAGTTTTGGTGCCTGCCAAGCAGGAGAGTCACTCCTTGACTCCAAGTGAGATTCTTCAGTCTTCCAGAGATAGTGGAACGTCAAAGGGCCAGGATTCTTCTTAGTTGAGCGTCGTCCAGGTGTAATCTAAATTGCATTGGCAATGTGTGGTATCTTATAGTGAAAAGATGGGAGGGACTAGCTCTATGACCACTCCTCTAGGAGGGTCAGGGTAGTGGGTGGTTACACCCACTTCCCTTTGTCCAGTTTCACGCCAGAGCAGGGGCAGGTAGCCCCTGAACCGGTTTGAGCTGGCATATGCACAGAGGAGCCTACTGCTCCCCCAGTGCAGGACTTCAAAGCATTCTAGGAGTGCACCCACCCAGCTCCAATACACTAAATCCTGTCTGGGAGGTGGTGACACCTCCCTGTGACAGGAAACCCTTTGTTGGGCTCCCTCCACTGCGAGTTTCGGTCAGCAGCAGGAGGGCAGCCCGGTGTCTGTGCTGGTGGCATCCATTTTGTGATGGTTGTTTACCACAAGAAGCCGCTCCTAGTGTGATAACCCAAACGAGTTACAGGAACGTCGTAGGTGTGGGCATCTCACAAAAAGTTACGGACTGGTCTCACACACCACCTGGTGTCATGCTTCATCATTGACCAGTCCTCGCCCTCTAAAACCTTCGTTTGATAGAGGACGGGCATACACTTGACGACAAGGATGCACTTTCTAAATGGTTAAGTGGGGGCCCGTGAAACTGTGAGTGGGGTTAAAAATCATTATAGTGGTCAAAAAGTGATTTTTAATGTGTTTGACAACTATATGATATTAAAAATTATGTGTGACGGTGTATGGGGTATTTAGTGTCCCCTAACCGTCCTATGTGTGGTCAACATGTTTCTGCCGGAATGGCCCTGTTGGGTCCGTGGCATTCATCAGGACCAAATTATGAGTGAGGGCTCCGTTCTTACCAGGTGTTGGTAAGACACTACCACTGTGTGAGTGTAGCATAGGCCACACTTCACTTCCTATGGTGCTTCCAAAGGTGAAGCCCTAATTGGTTGGACAACTTGTCCCAAGGGGGGAGGAGGGACGGGGGTAATCCACCGTTATGTTACTTTGTAACACGGAGCAGAATGTGCCTGTGTCCTAGGCGTCCGCTCGAACCTCCCGTGTGATGCCAGGGCTCTAGAAGATTTCTACCGTGTAGTACAGTGGGTACATGTCGTCCCCTCTAGAAGGGTGGGATCCTACTCCCACACCAGTTACTGGTGTGGGGGTAGGATTCCAAGTTGTTTGACACCAAACACAACATGTTTTGATGCAGTCATTCCAAAGTTAGCATTTACCGCGAGGTTATAATGCACTTAAGAGTATATGGTTTAACTGCATCCACAAACAGCAGCAGAGAATAGACTCTGCTAGCTGCAGAGGGGTCCTGCTCAGGCAGAAGCACCCCCTCACATAGTAAACCAAGCACCCTGCCCTCAGGATTGTTAGGGCCTGATAGAGGGGTGACTGATAGGTTTATATGTGTGTGTATGGTGAGATATAGGAACCTATACCTAAGTGAGGAGTGCTAACACTACCTCACACAGGCTGCAGTAGCAGGCCTGTGGTGTCAGATTGTGAATGCTTCCCAGGGGTGGCATAATACATGCTGCAGCCCCTGGTAGGCCTGTGAAGTACCAACGCCCTAGGTACCTAAGGTACCATATACTAGGGGCTCATAAGGTACCACAGTATCCAATCACTAGTGCATCTAATATGCACACCAATCATTTAAGGGAGTAAGCAGATAGGCTGGGGTCCTGGATAGCAGGATCCCAGCCAGACTAGTCAAAAACCATTCAAACACCAGGAAAAAAGTGGGGGCAACCACATAGTCAGATTCCACCTTCCTACAATCGTTCTTTAGCTCACTTCGCCACCTCAGTTCAGACCCAGCTATATGCAAATCAGTCTTGGCCCTGTGCTTCATGGAACAGTCCAGCCCGAACTGCCAAGCCAGGTCTTCCCTGAACCGGAAACAAGCATCCTGGGACCTGTTTGTGGGTAACGCCCTTCATCAGCCAGGCTAGCTTGACTTCAGTGGCATGGAGAGCACGGGTTCCACGTCTGGGCATACCCATTCCTAGTGCTCACTGTACCACTGGATTCATAAGGAACAGGGTCAAGACTGATTTGCATGTGCCAGAGTCCAAACTGGGGTGGCATGGTGAGCAAAAGAACGATGGATTAAACCCAGATCTTTGTGGCTGGGGTGAATGTTTGCATTGTTCGGCAATCCATCCGTCATTTGTTCCTTTTGCATATGTCAGAAGCTCAGCATTGCAATCAGCTTTAAGCTGATGTGCTTTGCCCCTTCTCTTAGTGAAAGTGTTTTATTGCAGTAGGTTTCGGAGCAATTCACTTACAATCCTATCCTGCCTACACCATTTCGTCAGAGTGTGGCAGGGGAATTGCCTAAATGCTGGGAATCGTACTGTACCAAACAGTAGTATCTATCTATAAAGACTGAAATCTATTGCCCATTAAAAATCTCTAAAGATCCCGAATGCTACAAGAGCCTAAGAGAGCTAAGCAAAGTCTTCTTCTGTAACATTACTCAACAGGAGGCAGATTTAAATGTGATCCGTGAAAAGACTACATAAACAACTTTATAAAACAACATGAGTGGTGATTAAGTAGTAGGACTGTGAAATATAATTCAATAGTACGTAAATAGAAGGGTACATAAACGCATAAAGGCAATCATCAAAGTACTATTTGTTTCTTTCCCTACTAGCCAACTTTGCATACCCAAGTCTGGGAGCATACATGTTTTCTGACACAATAGTTTGTTATTCAATGAACCTTGAATAGCTGTTTACAAAAATATTCTTACCCTAAAAGAGATGCTGCCATTCTGGAAGTGGCTAGAGTCGGAAGCATTGGAACCACGGAACACTGCTGTTTGAGTCCCTGCATTGAAGATCCAGACCCCATGCTCCCAAACAAGGTCCTCCAGATCGTAGGCAGGGTAGAAATAGGACTTTGAGATGTGAGTGAAGTCCGCAGTGTTGTTCCCATCATAATACTCAAAGACCTACAACAATAACACATAATTGTACATTACAAAAGCATTGATGCAACAACGAAAATATTACTTATCTTCGATAACAATCAATCTGGTGGATACTCCCTATACTCCATCAAACTGCAAATTCCTCACCTGTTATATTATCCTTTGGAGCCGCACTGAATCTGGAAATTTACAATAGCTCTGCTTTGCAAGTAGGGAGTGCGGGCTCTGTCACAGTGCGAGAAGAATTACCCACATGACATGACTGGAACCGTATGGCACCACAGTCCATTCCCCTCTATTTTTTCCATGTCCTTGGAGGAGGAGGAGGAGAGGAGGAAAAAAAATCAATTTGGGACCGTGCGGTGTAACAATTTAGGCTGGAAACTCTTCAAATGTGGCTTATAGCCATTCTTCAGAAAGTGGAGTGGGTGGGATTGGGGAGGATTCCTTACCTGTTGAACAGATTTTGATGTAGACACCCTTAAACAGGCGCGGTTGTTGTGAAAGGCAGAGAAAAGCAGAAAAGGTGGCAATAAATCCTTTGATGATGCTCACTGCACAGCCCTCCTGGACCAGAGATAGAGAGAAACAAAGAACCTCCAATAGACATTCCTTCACGGGATGCATTGTCTGCACACCAGCATATGAACCCATCTACTTCCATAGTGGACTCACTTGGTGGACAGGCACCAGCCTGAGAGTGCTTCATGGACCACTTCCGTTGGCAACTAGAAAAAGCTCAGGTACCCCAGCTCAATCTGCACACAATAAGGAGCTACAGAGGGAAAAAGACCTAGGTCGCCCTCCTCTCAATCAATATTTATCTACACAGGCCTAGGTCTTGGAAGGTATAATGGCCATAAGCTGTGGTTCAAGCCCTATCACTTTAGGTATCTTGTACTCCCCGTATTTCAAATTTGAGGTAGTCACCAACAAGCTAGCCACCTTCAGTTTTTGATTTATAAAGGATTTTACTTCAGGCAGTCTCCCCAATGAGCCTCACGGTGTAAGGGCTCATGTAAAATACACCGGGTATTTTTCCAGTTATGGAAAAATGTGTGTAAGAAAAAAATGTGTGTAAGAAAAAATGTGAGCGAGGCGAGATGGCACCTCACGTGCGCAACACCAATTGAGCCTGCTGATTGGTACTCATCAGCTCTGCCCACTTTTGTCATCATCGGTTGCCATCACGCTCCAAAAAATATTAAACAAAGTGTCCACAAAGATAAACCCAAAAATGTGAAGGTAAGTGGTGAAGAAATCACATACCAAAGTACGACTGAATAGTGAGGATAAAGAATGAAAGTAAAAAATGAAGCAGATGCACCCTCTATAGGTTCAAACTTGATTCTTCCTTAGATGTGCACCCAATTCAAAGCTTAAAAAGGTTGCTTAATATGCATACCATTATGTAGTGCCAACATGTTTCATCGCCAAATGTGTTTGTAGCGATTTCGTCAGGGCAAATACAGTCGCTTGGCACACGTCAGGGACACTTCTTAGAGTTTCATTCGGGGACTGCCAAAAGTAAAAAGACACATAACACTCAACCATTTCGACATCCCATTCTACATGGATGGATATATATCTCTCATTTGGATCCATCAATTACCCTTATTGAGCCATGGCCTCGCGTACCAGCTCGTTCCTATAGATCACCCTCGGGCTCCTTGTGTGAGTCCTCGTGGTGGTTCAGCATTCAGCTGTAATGCCAATCTATAGATGGGCAGTTTCGATATAGTCAAATTTCTCTTGTTTTCATAATCATACCGGCACCATAAGACCTCTCACGGATACAGCGGGCCCCTTGTTATTATTGTTGCTCTTATGGAACCCTCTCCTTTTGTTGTTTCACTACATACTAATCAGCGCTGGAATTAAAAGTGCCCGGTATGCATTCATACAGACTGGAGATATATATCCATCCATGTAGAATGGGATGTCGAAATGGTTGAGTGTTATGTGTCTTTTACTTTTGGCAGTCCCCGACGTGTGCCAAGCGACTGTATTTGCCCTGACGAAATCGCTACAAACACATTTGGCGATGAAACATGTTGGCACTACATAATGGTATGCATATTAAGCAACCTTTTTAAGCTTTGAATTGGGTGCACATCTAAGGAAGAATAAAGTTTGAAGCTATAGAGGGTGCATCTGCTTCATTTTTTACTTTCATTCTTTATCCTCACTATTCAGTCGTACTTTGGTATGTGATTTCTTCACCACTTACCTTCACATTTTTGGGTTTATCTGTGTGGACACTTTGTTTAATATTTTTTGGAGCGTGATGGCAACCGATGATGACAAAAGTGGGCAGAGCTGATGAGTACCAATCAGCAGGCTCAATTGGTGTTGCGCACGTGAGGTGCCATCTCGCCTCGCTCACATTTTTTCTTACACACATTTTTTTCTTACACACATTTTTCCATAACTGGAAAAATACCCGGTGTATTTTACATGAGCCCTTACACCGTGAGGCTCATTGGGGAGACTGCCTGAAGTAAAATCCTTTATAAATCAAAAACTGAAGGTGGCTAGCTTGTTGGTGACTACCTCAAATTTGAAATACGGGGAGTACAAGATACCTAAAGTGATAGGGCTTGAACCACAGCTTATGGCCATTATACCTTCTAAGACCTAGGCCTGTGTAGATAAATACCCCAGCTCAATCAACAGACAAAGGTGAAGGTTCAGAAAGTTGGGGTACAGCACCGACATGCCCTGAAGCAGGCCTTTGGAAGTAGACGCAGCAGGAGACACGGGCAGAAGTGTATAAAGCCTGCATACCACATTCTCCTTGGTCAGTCTGTAGTGATGAAAATGATTTGGACCTGGTCCTGGCAAATCTTTCTTATACCCCACAAAAGGAAAAAGTGAAAAGGTTCCACCTCAACTGATACGTGACCCACAAAGTTCCTTGTAGCAGATACTGGGGGCACAGAACTACAAGCAATGGGCATTCTCATCAGTGGCAAAGAGATCCACCAGATTACTGGACCACCTATGGGTGGAGACACCACTGGTGGTAGGCCTGGATCCTCTGGGGAGGAGTTGGAGTTCAAAAGGGAGGATGTGTCCATTACTGGCTCTATGAACATGAGGCACTAAGAGGGTTCTAGCTGAGACTTCGGCAATAAAATGGACAAGCCCAAGTTGAACATCAGGAATTCAGTCACCTGAAAGTGATCTCACACCATTTTCAGACAGGCCTGTAGAAAGGAGGATACCCTGTCCTCCCACCAGCCACACATGCTCCTTCAATGGGAGAGAAAGTAGCTTTCAAAGGGATGCCGGAAAAGAAGATGAAGAGTGTTGCTGGGCCCGATGAACCCTGCCTTTGCCTCTGCACTGACAGAGAAGCTGGATTTGTTGCTCTGGAGGTTAGGAGAACTGAAATTAAATTGGTTTGAGAACCTTCAAAATGTCTGACACTACCTATAATCCTTCAAAGGTGAGTAGAGGCCCAAAGATTGGGCTGCAGATGTTCCCTCCTTAAACCTTTTCAGGGGAGCGTCCTCTTTGTCTCCAAAGAGCGGGGCTCAGTTGAAAGGCATATCCAGCTATGCCGCTTGGACATCACCTGAAAAGCCTGTTGATCAGAGCCAAGCATGCCTACATAATGACACTTATGAACCTAGCCACAAAATATTTGGTGTCTCGTCCTGCCCCGATATGTATAGAAGTGTACTGTCCATGACAGACTAGCGCACCAAAATACTGAGTCTGGCAAGTTTGAGAAAACCATTGCTTCAAAATCTCACATAGCCTGCTTATATATCTTCAAAGGAGACAGGCAGCATTAGGCAGACACAGGGCCAGGTTGCTTGTTGAAAAGAAAAATTTCTCCACTGCATCCAATTTCTTAGATTTACCATTAGGTAGGTTTACTTGGAATGTTTCAAGGTTTTGTTTTGAGCAAAATGATGGGAGTGCCACTGGGCTCTTGGGGGAAGGATGCATCAGCAGTACAGCTGGGTTATTCCGACCCAACTTTTATCTCTGTGCTACTAGACGGATTACTGCAGGAACTGATGTGGACTTTTCCTTTACCTCATTCTATGGTTTGTATCTCTGGTATGAACTTACGAAGCATTAGGTGCTTCCTTTGATTAAATCACGTCTGGAGAAACTGATAACCGTCCCAGCTTTGCCCTTTTAACATGGTCTGTATGGCATTTGCAGCTGTAACTGATGATGATGCTGATGGACTGAGTGGTTCAAGGATTGCTGGATAGGCAAACTTCGTTGGCAAAATGGACTTGTGGCAGGTTGGGGAAGAGGTGGGCATTGTAGAAGTTGTGGAAAGGGACTATGTATGTAACTGTATGGTATTTATAAACTGCAAACATAGCCGGAAGTTAGCAGAACATTGTACAGGCTCCAAGGAAAATAAACAATCAGTGTGTGACTGGAAGGGAGTTGGCGACTATGAGCAAAGGTAGACTGTTATTGCATCATGATGTAGTGTTCTTTAAAAAGGTTCACCTTCAGCTCTTTCCTAAATTGCAGAAAAGTTGGGGCAGTTCTGATCGATACATGAATGTTATTCCATAGCTGGTCTGCTTAAATGGAGAAGGTGTTTGCCTCGTAATTTCGAGCACTTCTTAATTTCCAATCTAATGTTGTCCTAGCTGGAGGTGAACCAATAGACCACTGAATGGGAGCTTTTCAGCCAGATGGACAGGAGTACCAAGAGTACCATCATGATGGGTTTGTAGAGGATGCAGCTGGTTTTGATAATTGAGTGGACTGGAAAGGGCATTTAGTAAAGTACCAACAGGGGGAAGGTGATGTGGTCATATTTCTTTAGGCCCTTGATTAAGTGTGCTGTGATGTGTGGAATGATTTCACTTTGAATAGCAAGGGCCATTATGATTTATTTTAATGCAGAGAACTGTCCATCTTGATCCAGTCCTTTTCTGCAATGCCTTGCCTTTGTTCGCCTCAGAGAACTGGACAAAAAGCTGATCGTCCAACCAATGGTCTTTGGGATGATCGATATAGAAGCTCAAAGCTCTTCTGAGGTCCAGCCAATTGAGTTTATCCATCTTTGGTGCTGAGGACTAGGATGATCATTCTGATACATTGTCTGGGGAAAGAGTTGAGTTCACTCAAGCAAACAGAAGTTAATGCAGCCAGGAACACAGATTCAGAATCAGGATATGTAATGAATACATGTGCATTGGTTCGTAGGAAGTTCATAAGAAAAGTTAGGACCAAATTAAGATCACACAGGGGCATCACAAAGGGTTTACAGAGTAACAGGTGTCAAGCCTTCGTGAAACTTCATCACAAAAGGTGATTTGAAGAAGGATAGCCAGTCTGGCAAACGTAAAAAGGCAGACTGCGCTGGTCCGGGAGCAGGAGATCCTCCCGAAGCGGTAGCCTGATTCGAAGGACAGATGCTCATGCCTAGAAGTTCTGGGTACCACACTCTCCTGGCTCAATCCAGAGTTGCTAGAATAACTTGAACCTGGTCATCCCAGACTTCTTCAGAACTCTGGCAGAAGAGGAAGAGGTGGAAAGACATACTGGAGTTCCATGCTCCAATCTATCTGGAATGCCTCCAAGAGACAGAATTCTTTGAAACTCCAGCGTGCAAAATATGACACAGCACGTTCTTGGTGGTGGCGAAAAGATCTAGTCACGGCTCTCCACATTGTTGGAATATGCCCTGTACCACCTTCAGGTGTAACCACCATTTGTGAACCGCCAGGTGTCGCTAGTTGAATTTGTCTGCCTGGCTCCACCAGTTGGGTTACGATCAGGGAAATGCCCTGATGCTCTAGTCTGCTCCAGAAGAGAAGGGCCTCTTGGCACAGGCCTCACGACACCACCTTGCCTTCTTGATTCAGTACCACAAAACAACCTCAACCTGCTCTCTTTGATGCATAGTAGGAAGGCTTTCAGCAGCAGGCAGATGGTTGCAACTTCAATACATTGATATGGAGTCATGTCTCAGCTGGAAACCAGTCCTTTGATCTCCGCTCTCCGAGATGACCTGCTCATCCCCTTAGAGAAGCATCTGTCACCATTTGTCAGCTCTGGGTGGGGCAGGGAGAGGGGTCTGCCAAAGGTCCAACTGCTGCAGAATCAGCATTGCAGGTCTTTTTTTGCAGTTCTTTCTGAAATTTGGATGGAATCAAGACAGGTTCCTCGGGTGCTGGGCCCACTGAGTCTTCAGGTTCTAATGCAGGGCCCGCATCGGCCATCTGGCATAGTCAATTATAGAATGAAGGACTCCCAAGAGGTCCAGAAGCCTCAAAGCCACTCTCACTAAAAAGCCCCAGCAGACTGAGACTGAAACATCAGGATCATAGCCTGAATGTCCTGGACTAATAAAGTAGGGAAGTCCCAAAACTGTACCGTATCCTGGATCGCTGCAACGAAAGGGAGCCTCTGCGAGGGAGTCATGCGTGACTTCGGCAAGTTGATAGTCAACTCCAGCTAAGTCAGGAGGTTCGCAGTAATCTGGAGGTGGTCCGCGGCTCTTTGTGGCGAGTCTGCCTTCAACAGACAGTCGCTATGAAAACTGGAATGCCCCAACTACAAAGGTGTGCTGTGACCAGTGAATCACTTTCGTAAACATCTGAGGGGCACTTGTGAGGCAGAAGGAAAGGACGGCAAATTGCAAATGTTCCTGGCTCACCCTAAACTGCAAGTAGAGTCTGTCAGACTGCAGTATGGATACACAAAAGTAGGCGTCCTGCAAGTCCAATATAAGATCATGACCTCTGTCATACTTTGGCATGAGTAAATTGCGGGAGTGACAGCCAGTCCCTATTTCCCAGGCAAAGACTATTTCTATGGCTCTTTAGGCCAAAAGAGCCTGCACTTCTTGGATCAAAATGGACAGATGCTCCTCTGCAAGATGTTCTGATGTGGGTGGAAGATGGAGCCAGTCGGAAAGGTGGCAGGACATAGCCTTGTTGGACGATATGAAGGACCCAAAGTTGGATGTTATATTTTGCCAAACTTGAAAGAAATTTCTGATCCTGGCTCCAACAGGGTGGTATGCCATTATGAGCAAACTAAAATGGCTTTGAGGCAAAAGCCGGCGGAGATAGGAAGTTCACGGTCCTTGGTGGCCTAGATGTTGTCAACATGACCACATTCCTGACCATGAAAGGACTGGGTGCTTGCTGTCGGGGCAGTGGGGTAGCCGGTATGCCAACCCTCAGTAGGAGCATGAAAAGGGGTAGCCGGTATGCCAACCCTCAGTAGGAGCATCAAAAGGGGCAGAACTATTTAGGGTACTATCTTGCAGGGGTATACTTTCCCAAGGAAAGAGCCATGGCCTGGATTTCCTTTAAGCAAACCAATGCTGCATCAGCTTTCTCACCAAACAGGCAAGATCTGTTGAATCCATCAAAAGAGGCATTTATGTCACCACAGAAGCCCATAGATCTAATCAGAGCACCACGCTAGTGTCAACTTGCCTGCCCAAGCAGTTGGTGGTGTCTAGTTCTGAATGTATGGTGTATTTTGTCACGTCCTGACCATCCTGGTTGGTTTGAGCGAGGTTGGCTTGAAATTCCTAAGGGAATGCCGGGAAGATCTCACCAACCATATGCATGCCATAACGCATGGTAATACATCCACAGCAAACAGCTGGCATTGACTGACCCGAGGTTTAGATTGGCTGAGGAAAACATACTTTTCTCAAAAGCTTCTTTATGGTTAGACTCTGTCTGGGGAGTCATAGGGAATGATTTAGGGTTCACCCTGCTGGTAGAAGCCTAAACCACCATTCTTTCTAGTGTTGGGTGCTGTGTCAAAAAGTCAGGATAAACAGGAAGCCTGCCAATTAAAGGTGGGCAGGAGCAAGGTCTATATCATATGCTCATTCGGATGTAAGGCAGGGTTTAATTAAATGAAAGTAAGGGCTGAGAAGAAGTTTTCCCACATTGTAAAACTTTAGTTAATACACTAGCTTTTGTCTTCTATAGTTGGCGTGTGCAAATCTAATACTTCCTCTGTCCATCTCATCACTACAGCAAAGGAGGTACTCTCTTCCATTGATGGACCAAGGGGAGAATACAACCAAGTGTGCAGAGAAGCGGCCAACCCATTGGCCTCCTGCAAGTCCATGTACAAATTGTCATCATCATAGTGTCAGAAAAAATAATCCCCTTCATCTCCATTTTCATTTCCAAAGGCTGGTTGTGTCTGAGACAAACTTGACACAGAGTCAGAAAGGACTATAGAGGCAGGGTCTTCCTCCAGCCCTGGTGGTGTCGGGGACTGTGCCGATGTCAAAGAGAGCAGCGAGGATTTTGGTGCCAGATTAGAAATTGGCCCATGCATCAGAGGGGAGAGGAACCAGAGATGGGTTTACAAAATAGCCTCTCTAAAGGCCTCAATCTTTTGCAACATCACTGACAGCCTCAGAAACTCAAAGTGCATTGGATCAGTTGCGAAATCAGATCCTCAGTGGGGGGCTGGGAGCAAGACAGAGAGGCACCCAGATGTCCATGTGACTTCTAAGGCTGAGAGTGTCGGTACTGGGACAGATCTCGCTTGGCCTTCTTGTGCTTTCGTTTCAACTTACCGGAAGACTTGGACTGTGACAAAGTAAACAAAACATTTAATAAGCACCGGGCAAAGATGTCACAAAGTAATGCATTAAGAGATGCTACATTGAAAGTATTGAAGAGTGCAGCGCTTCACAGGACACTGGCGTAGCTAGGGGGGGGCGGTCCGCCCCAGGCGGCACTATTTTTGGGGCGGCGCCGGCACGCATCGGTGCCCGGCGCATTATTCACTTAGCAGCGCCATTTGCATGTCACAAAAGCGACCCCGAAGCAAAATGATGGGTGGGCCGGGCCCGGAGAAAGCCTGCTGGTCGCAGAAAGCGCAATCCTAGAAGCATGTTTCAAGTACAAGGTGTGTTTTCTTACACCTTTTGCCCCTGGAGGAGGAAGCGGGTGATGATGTCAGTTTAAATGAGCTCTGTGTTGCTGACCTTAGCTTCACCCCGGGCGCGCGCTGGTAAAAAAAGGGAGGACCCGGGCGGTGCGGCCATTTGTCTTCATTAGTGCCCAGGCCAGACCCTCAGATCACAACATTGTATTTCCGAAGGATGGCAGGGAGTGGGGATGACGGGGGAGGGAGGGTCCGAAATACGACCCTGCTTCTTACTGCCTTACTTCCTGCTAGCCGAAACTGCCCACATCCAGGGATATACGTGCGTTTATTTCATTGCAGGTGAGATTAAATAGAATGAAGGTGTGAAAATAATCCTGCAAATGAACCCTCAGAGGCTGTAGTTAGATTTAAAACCAATAGGTTGACAATTACACTTAGGAGTGAACAAGCACTGAATGACCTCTCTAGAAAGCATTTTTCACATGTTTATATAGCGCAAACTTGGCCAACCGCTACGCGCTTTCGTTGAGAGTGGAATCGAGTCTGGGAGACTGAAAAGACTGCGCAGGCTGGCATCAGACGGCAGCCCACGGCGCGCTTCAGTTGCAGCAGGAGTTGTTGCGGCCACGAGGCGGCACGGCCCGGAACCGGATTGCTGCAAGCCTCGCAAAGTAAGTGCGTGACAGTGCCACCCTGAAGTCTGTATAATTTATCGGCTATTTCGCTGGCTATGGTATTGGTTTTTATAAATTAGCAGCAGTTGTGGCGCTTTCACGATCACCTGCCTTTTATTTTTTTGCATATTTATATAGCGCGAACTCGACCCGAAGGTATTGGAGCACTTTACATAGTACCGTATTTACATTACACATTCAGGCACGGGTACATTAACTGACCTCGAGGCTCGAACCCTGGTTTCCTGCACCAGAGGCAGCAGCGCAGCCGACGGACCACAGCCTGTGCCCTGTAGATGTTTCACCCAGGTTGCTCCGTTTCCCTCCAAACCCCTGCAGAGAGGCGGCTCCATGCCCTCCCCTGTTTCTCGGTTTGCTAATGAATAACCCTTTGGTGTGTGTTGAACTTACCACCACCCAGTGCAGACATGCCAACCCTCCCAATTCAGGTGGGAGACTACCGGTTTCAAGGCTAGTCTCCCGCCTCCCGATTCCTGCAAGCAAAAACCCGATTCCTCGGGGTTTCAACAGACAGGGCTTGGTATTGTGTAACGTGCTAATTCTTCCGGAAATAGTCTGAGTGGGGATGCAGGGGTTCTAGAAGGGGTGAAAAATCAACAAAGCCTCATTTACAAGCGAATGGTCTTTAAAGACCTGTGAAGTACTCGGGCGGCTATGTGTGTGCCTGGGAAGCGGTTTCAGCCCGGGCTGCCACACACGAGCTGGGGGTGGTGTATGCACTGCCAGGCCAGTGCACAACACTTGCATCACCCTCCCTCTTCCTGCCATTGCGCTCCATGCTTCTGAAATGTAAGAAAAAAACGTGCATGTGTGCTTCAAATGTCCAGTCCTACAGCAGCACACTTCCAAAGCCCATACATGACAGTAACGCCATTCAAGGCCCCAGTCTCCCGAATTTTTTTTTTTTAAATCTCCCACTTTGCTCTTCTGAAATGTTGGCATGTATGCCAGCCCTGAAAGCTCCGCATCGGCTCCCAGGGAATGCAAGGATCAAATTCAACGCCCTCCACTGTCCACATAGCCTACTGGCTCAAGGGGCCAGCCAGGATACTTTCAAAAATCCATACCCCAAAATGCTTTGCAGCACCTTGGCAATGGCATGTCAGAATATATTCGCATCCTTCCAAAACTCGCTTTAGTAGTAGATTGACAGTTTTTTTATGAACACAAAATGGCAATTTTTTATTTATTTTTCTGAGCCTATTTGAACCTGTAGCTTTAAAACATAATGGGCTTTGATAAATCCTTTTGTAGGTGTTGCTGGGTTACTTATTCCCTGTGCTCATTTGACGCGCTGAATAAATATAAAATGTAGAGAGGTCATGTTTTTCAGAGCAGCAGTGCTTTGATGCCAGGCCTCTATGTGCTGCTTTTGTCTGTGGCTGTAAAGCTGTCAGTAGGCAGTCAGGGGAGAGTGCTTTGTTTGGTGTCACACCTGGGGCTCTGCAGTGGCAGACTGCAGGACACAGCAGGAAGGTGGCTGAGACAGGTGAAGAAGGGAGGCTTTAAGACCCCCGCATGTCATGTGACACTCGGAGAGTGCAGGGTTGTGCCACTATGCAGGAAACTGAACCCTGTAGTCTTCAGTGACACACCTCATTATCCAGTGTACCTGAAAATGGAGAAGATGATTGGTGATCTAGAGCTTCATGATGTGATGTAACACTACATCTATCAGGCTCTGGTGCCTGTGTAGACTAATGTATCCTCTACACAGATCAGTGTTTGACCTCATAGTCACACGTTTGTATCCTAGCGGGTACGCTTAGCCGGTCTATTAAATGAGAACCACTGAGTTGGATAACAATAAAGATTTGCTGTTCAGTGCGTAGATGTTCCAAGGTGTGATCATGCACTTGCTATGTTATAACCTTGATGACTGGAATCATGCCTTTCTGTGGCTGCAACATTTCCACATAATTATGGATTTACCATCCTTGCCACATAATCCAACTTCTGCTTTATAATTTTCAGATTTTAACAAAAATAATTTTGACCGTAGTTCAAACGGATTAAAAGCTTTTTACAGCACCACATGTGGTAGACTATGCAATTGTTACCTGTTCGCTTTTCATTTACTGAGTTCTGTATTTAGGTGTTAAATTGGTGCTAATGAGGTGAAACGTTTTCCCCGATAGAATACATGTCTGTTAAACACTAGCGTAGCTAGTGGGGGGGCGGTGGGGTTTAGAACCACCACTGAACATTACCCCAAAAGAGTTCTTTTCACAGGGCTCCATTCCCAACTACCTCAGACCAAGTGTCTCTGGGTTCAGCAGCAGCAAAATCGAGAATAGGTTTGGTTGGTATCTTTAGTTGCAGCAGTTTGCTCCTGTCATCGCTTGACTCTGTATGGTTTGAAGAGGACAGTGTTCTGCTTCCCCATTCCCAAGATATTAATGGGCGTTTAGTCATATAACAAAGTATTAAACCTTCCTTCATACACAAGTCCTCATTCACTTCTTCTGTTCTGATGATGGTCCCGTTCATTGGTTGAACGTGGAAACAAATCCTTTACACCTAAAAGTCGAATATTATTAAAGCGGATTTAAGAATAAAGCAATAATTCTTTGGGAAACCCATCGAAAGAGTAACATCATCATAGTGAGAGTATAAAAGAGCGTGGGCTATTCCCTGAAAGAGGACATGTAGAATAAAAGCAAAAAATTGGTCATAGGCTATCTGAATCCATTTTGTTATATATTAAAGGAAAGTAATAGAAACAAACCAAAGATTCTGTGGTAGAAATGCGGTTGGCCCATTACCATCACGGATAAGGCCGGGAGTGGAGTTTGATTGAGTAAAGTATACATCCTGTAGGTTGGTAAACAAATTCTAGAGCAAATACGTACCCCCCCCCCACCCCCGCTACCTGCCATGGGCGTCAATCTGAGGGATAGCCCCGGGCGCCAGAAGCTCTAGCTACGGTGACAGTCAAGAACGCAAGTAAAGTAAATGCTAGGGCAAATACAACTATACATTCACTGAAACAATTTAATTACATTGCTGCAAATTAAATAATAAAATACATGCTAAACGAAAGCAACATCAAAATAGGGCATATTCCCTGCATCTACTTAAATATTATCTAGAAGTATACAGGTTATGTAAGACCACTGCAAATTTTTCAAAGTCCGTTGAAGATATTACAGACAATACCTACATGCTGACATGGCAGCCTCTGAAAATGCTAACTCACCCAATTAAAAAATGAAATACTGACAACACGAATCGTACAGAGGTTGAGTGGAAATGGAACATGCGTGCGGGTATTGCTCAGGAGGGGTGTGGAGGAGTACACACAGGAAACAGATGTAAAACACATGAACTCTTTTGAGTGCCTAAGTAAAAAGAAAAAAAGCAGTACCCTAAACTTTGAAGACGAAAAGCCAGTCATTCTGAGAGATAGTGAAGAGGCTAAACAAGAAGGACAAGCTGGAATTAAGGAAGTCATCAAATAAGAAGCAAGCAAATGAGTGATCATAAAGCCAACCAATTGTAAGCAAAGCTGTAAGTCCAGCTAAGCCTATAATAAGTCTTTTACAACCAGACCACTGGTAAGAGACCTAAAAACCTCTTATGAGAAGAACATTTCAAAAAGCTGCAACTGGGTCATGGTCGAATTGCCCAGATAAGTGTCCAATTATGGGCGGCGTGGCAGGCAGGAGGTTGCACTACGTTTTTGAGGATCCAGAGAATAAAGAAGTAAGAAGAAATAAATTAGTGTTAGGACACAGTGAAGTGTTGAGCAGGTCTCATCTTAGAGAGGTTGGTACACTTTTAATGTGAGATGAATTGTACTATGTTTTAACTGTGCACTTGTATAATTAATTATTTAAATCTAATAAATTATCGTTTGATTTGATTAGTGAGCTTGGTGATCAAAGAACTGCTGAAAACGCTTATTATAATATCAAAGCATGACTTTCCTTTAAGTGTTTTCTCTGTTTCTACTGTGAATGATCTGTCTAATGTTGTATGGTATGCATCTCATTCGGAAGTCTAGTGGCTCAACATCAACTATCTTGACTGTGTTCTTCATCTTTATTAAACCTATTTTCTACTTATAATCTGCATTGCTTTACTACGCATTTCTTCAATGATCCAAGTCTGCCAGCTATGCTTACTAGAGATTCCTTCACCAATAAATAACAGGAACTTCTAGGGAAAGCGAGCATAGAAATCCCTAAAGCATCTCTCTTAGATGCTATCCAATAGTATACTAGAGTCTGCAGATGACTCACAGTATAGTGGTATTATAATGCTCGAAGCAAGAACTGAAGCAAATAAGCAGAGACATGTGTAAAAAGCTTTTATAAACCAGGATTCCCACAGAAACTCACAGTTATGTAAATATTCTTAAGATTATGTGATCATGGATAGATACGACAGGCTTTGAGAAGAATCCTTTCTTTCTATGTCCAAGTTTGAGTTTTATACACGGAGGAGGAAAGAGGTTGTAACATAGCCTCCTGTGTATGTGCCTATTCTGCTTTGGAACACTGATGCATATTGGAATGCATAGAGAAATAATCTGGAGGGACTTGTAGGTGCTGGGTTATATGCAGGTTCATTGTATGCTTCCTTGATTTGCTGAGCACTCGCGGTGCAATTTCTGAACTCCTGTAGAGACACTGTTCCTCTTACCTTTAGTCTTTTGGAGTGCCTCATAACTGTCACAACCTAGAAACGCTATGTTGAAATAAAAGAGCTTAGCTTGCATAGGAGACAAGAGTACATCTGTCACCGAAAAAGGGTTTTTGGCTGATTGTAGCAAACGGAGAGTGCCTTTGTGTGCCTGGGGCACACAAGACAAAGACAGATTATGACCGGTGAGTGCAAAAAGAGCCTGAAGTGGGCTATGGCAGAAAGCGTAGGGGCAAGCAAGACCTTGCCTCAATTTATACGAAGAAAAACCACACACCGAGTCTATGAGCCAAAAATGTGTGTTCAAGGACTAAAGGGACTTGCTGGAGCGAGGAGAAACAGTACAAACATTCCTGCTTGGAAAAATTAGGGCAAACAACCTTTCCAAGCAGAACGAGAATGAAAAGATATGTACCTATGATTATATCACTAATAGGAGCAACAGGTACCTTTGTAACCAACATTATTTGTTTGTGCTCAGAGTTCTTGGGCCAATGTATTTTACTTCATTGCAAAAAGTTCAGGTGGCAACCGTTTTGTTGCTGCTTGTACTACCACAAGGAAATACTTTTTGGAAGGAAACCTCAGAGTCCAGTATTTGTATTGCATAACATCCAAAGTTCATAAAAGATACTCTACGCAAGCATTGTTAGAAAGCTTGCAGACTAGGTTAACATATTCCGCTGTCACCAATGATCTCTTACTGGTTGAAAAAGCAGAATGCAGACTGTTCCCGCGACTCTTCAGGAAATAGTGAATTTACATCCGTGCTTGAAACGCAGCTTACTCTTTGGAAGACATAAGCCAAAATAGATAAACAGCCACTGTAAGGAACCAACATTTCAATAATTGCGCACAATATCGTGCATATCCCCATTAAAGTTTGAATGTTACGTTCTGCTACCCAAAGCAATAAATGGGTTGAGAGACATTTATGACAGGAATCAGCTAAATATGATTCAGGAGAGAAATGCCAAAGTTCACCTAGCTGGAATTATCTAAAGTCATCTGTGAAATCCAGCCTTGTTCATAATTCAGGAAAGCCAGGTTGATCAGAATGTCAAACAATCACAGCACAGCAAGAACATACAGCTTGGGTATTAGTGGCAAGTTAATAAAGTATTCTAATCATGAGCCCATGCTGCAGCTCTTAGCATGGACAAACCTCTATATCGCTTTAGGAAGATGGTAAATCTCACTTGAAAGCAAATATCAAAGGTTACCTCTGAATGGCTCATAAGATGTGCATGTTTAATTATCAAGTGCACTCGAGGTTCTGTTCCTAAAAGAGTTAATTGCTATATTTCAGATTTTTGCACAGTTTTTGGGCAAACCAAAGCTGGAATCCTTGGTAAGGTGCTTGAATCAGAATGCGCTCTAATTCCATAGGAACTCTGTCCTACCATGTTGCAACTGCCCCTTGCTTGTCTGAACTGGGTTTGTCAAAAGTTTTATTTTCTGCCACCCTGCAAAGTCTTTCTAATTGTTCTCGATGAATCTCCTTTGCCTACCTTAGGACACATTGCTAGGTTATACAAGAGCTCAGGTTGTGCTTACAATTCAGGTTAGGTTTCAAAGCTTATTGTAGGGAACAGATGATCCACTTCCTTTGTTAGTAATTCAGCATCATATTTTGTTGCAGTTACCTGCTACCATTATTAGCACTAGTTAATCTGACGTAGCACCGCTGATTGATTGTAGATAATCTTGCCACTACTAGTGCATGCAGGACTTTAGAATTAATTATTTTAATGAACTTGTCATACAACAGACTTGCTTACCCTTTATGTGGCTGTAGGTAGAAACAACCATACCCAACTGGTGCCCATTTTCTTCAATTGTTAATATTACTCCTTAAGCTCACAATTGTGTTATTTCACTTGAATGCATTATGATCGGAAATAGTACAGGCAAATTAGAGTAATCGGGACATAAGTATTACACAGATGACATGGACAGAAACCATGAAGGTAAAAGAGGAGCTGTGAGGTGGCTAGCACAATAAGCTAATGATGTCTTGGTAAAGCTACGTTTTAGCTTTTGGGTATCAATCCATTCACCCAAATACAGATTGATGCCCCGTAAGACTAATACATTATGCTGTAATGCTAGATATCATTACAAAGGCAGCAGTGAAAATTAACACCCTCTGTACATACCCAAAAAGATCTATTTTTCTGCTTACTGAGTGGTATGCTCTCAGACCAAAAACGGACAACCAGATGACTTACATACTCGAGTATCTCATCCTTGTGAATTAATTCACATTTGATGCACATAAAACATTTGTTCTGCTTCTTGGTCTGATGGAACTCAACCTTCTCAGGACTTACCCTGGTAAACATTAGAGCTGTGGAGTGTTGAACACTTGTGGCAGGTTCAATCTGAATCGCCTCGAAGGGGCTGGATGATACCAGTTTGGTCCAATTCAAATTCAGTCTGCTATGTGCACTATTTGTATGCACAAGAAGCATGGTAGGGGCTCCCATGGTGCTCCACACATAGTGCACGGTGTCCTCCAGTCCCACAGCCCTTATATGTAGGAGATTCACTGTTGTTCCTTTGTATGTGGAATTGAATTCGATGTGAATCTGCAGGAGAAAATCAAATGTTTTCAACATTTCTTTTTCTGAACACAAACACTTTCTCAAACAACTACTTTTTTGGAGCTCATATAAAAAATTATGCTATCATTTCATGGAGGGCCAATAGAATGCTGAGCTTCCCATACAGTGATATGATTAGCCAAAATCCGAATCTAGTGAGAGGCATTTTCAGGAGGGAAGTGGGGAGCTTGTCTCAGGGAGGTTAGTGCTGTGACTTAACAATCAACAGTGCCACTTACAAAAGAGCAACATTTCTAACATACAAAGGCATGTCTTATACAATCAACTGTGATACTGCCAATCATGAGCGATAAATGATCGCAAAGGATAAACTTTACAACAAAAATGCTTGCAAATTTTGCACCACAAACAGCTAAAAGCTCATCTTGCTAATATCCGTAAGTACCCAGACCAAAGTGTCCACAAACAAAAAAAGAAATGATGCATTTGCTGGAAGAAGCAGTGGCCAAAAGGTGAGGGTTGGGTGGCAACACCTTTAATAAAAAATAATAGGTTGGCAAAACCAATATGTCTGGGTTATATATGCTACCACATGCAGCTTCAACACATTAGAGCAAGACATTAGAGCAAGACACACAGAAGGGAGCCAGTAAGAGCAGACACAGAGGACTATGGTTTTATAATACTTCCTCATGCAGCTCAATGTAGGCACTCGAGTGGAGGGGGAAGTACACACTTATAAAGCCAATAGCATTAGTTGAGATATGAATACTCCATTGAGCTGAGCCAACAAATGATTGACAAAGTTTCAAGTAAACAGACAAAGGTCGAAAGCGGTGGACCCAAAGTCCACTCCATTTTATTGTTGGCAATAGGACAACTTGACATCCGCGTATGAAACTTCAGACCTAAAACTGACTCACTTTAGGCTTTCCTCATGCATTTCATTGTTAAACTGCTCTTTGGCAATTTGAGGAATAAATGAATTACTGGCAAATTCAACGATAGCCTGTGTGGGCGACAGCTCTAGGGGTCATGCTTCAGAAGGTTTCAATCCTGTGCCAAAGCCTCCAAGCTGCCAACCAACTATCCTGATAAGCCACTGATTGGGACTGAAAAAGCCATTACAGAACAACTCTCTGCTATAAGCAGCCGTAAGAATTCACAGGGATTCCAGACACTATACCGCAGACCAAAAATATGTATATGGCAGAAACTCTTATGTCTTTAATAGAAATGGATGAGAGAAACATTTGTCAGAATGAACGCCCCTTTAAAGAGATATTTTGGATTAGACTGCATCACTACTAGGTATAGTGCTGAAGAGGGCTAGAGAGAATTGAGGTGAATTCACCAGCTGTGGCAGCCAAAACGTAGGCTGGGGAACAACTTTACAGATCAGAACAAATGCTTCATGACACAATTTAGCATGGACAAATCAAATAAGATGATCAAGTGAGAACATCAATATGTGACATTAAAGCAGTGTGTTTCTGCAGCAACTGATCCATTTAGATGATTTATATTTTTAGACCAACTATAAACCAACGCCCAAAAGCTGTTCTGTGGCATGCACAACATTTGAAACTATCAGTGCATTTCTTCAAAGGGCGGTGACAAAAAAAGTTGAGGTCAGAGCACATGCAGCATGACATGAATAATTTCCTGTTTGTGGGTGCTGCAAAAAAAAAAAAAAAGCAGAAGACTAGAAGAGGATGCTGAGGGGATGTGAAGAGGTTGGAGGTGCAACAAATGACCTTGAACTTCCTGGGCACTGAAATGGACTAATTAGCTAGCTTGCCCGTACACCAACTACTGACACAGAGGGTTCATACATGATGTAAAAAGCAATTTCAGATGTCGCTTATTAAAGAAAAGCCAGTGTTAGACTTTCTTTTCAGGTAGTCTGGGCCTGCCTGATGGGTTAGCTTGAAAGGGCCAGTGTAGGGGTTATTATTTTGGTCCAGTCGCGGCTCATGGGACCAAAACAAAATGGCCAACATAGAGGCCCTTTCAAGCTGGCCCATTTGTCAGTATTGACGGCCTAAAACGCCAGTCCAACACCAAGTATAACACATCACATATTAGGACAGATTAGTTCTGCATGCAAGCCAGTAACACCAGAGACAGAGCTTTGTAGACAGGTAGGAATTAAATGAGTGTTGAACCTCAATATATAGTTAAAGTGACTAGGGTACATGTCATTGGCAGCACACTTTCTTGGACGGATACCATGGTTAGACAGCGTGGCTATCATCAGACCAGTAGCGGGGGTGTGGCAATGGTTGATTAAACAGTTTTGGGTAGGTGAATGGTAGAAAGAGAATTAGCCAGAATAGTGGTAAGAGAACTGAAATATTGTATCCTCAGGTGAAATTCCAGGCATAATGATAGGAGCAACTGTAGAGCAGAGATAAGTAAAAACAAAAAATGCAAGTATTCATAGTCCTTGGACCAGATATAATGCAGCACCACCAGACACCAGAATCCAGTTCTCAGTCAGACCATCAACTTACAGCCAATGAGTGGAGCAAGCTATACAGAGAAGAGGGCAGGTACTACTACTTTTACCACTATTGCTACTAAGTATACAATAGGGCAGTGTCTAGGGGAAAAAATGAATGCCTTTTTACCCAATCTGTTTAGGAATACAATTCATACTTTTGTGGTCAACTATGATAATGCACTTTCTTTCTCAGACATTACGTAATCTATGCATGTATTTCCCTTTCCTCTGGGCAGAAACAAATCCCTTACAATGTTGCATGATGTTTCCCAACCGATTTCTTTTTGCCACGAGTACAAAAGCAGTTCAGTTTTGAAGAAATGCTTGGCATCACTGACTCTTGCATTTAGCTCAATCAGGTAGGCTACACTTCCACTGTAAAAGGAGCGCTTCTGTGCAATATTTATTGCTGGAATGCCTAGTCAGGTAAGTCGCTGATCAGAATGCTCCTCTTGTTGTGGAAGATATTTGTGCCATCTAAAGCAGCTGGATAGAGACTGGTTTAGCCCCCAACGCTACCCATGTTTACTATAAGGGACGAGACTTTTAAGCTGCAGTTGATTGTTCCTTGTGTCCCCAAATTGCAACTGCTGCAAACAATTTGGTGTATTATTTCCTAGGATGGCCATCTGTAAATTCTGTGCAAAGAAATGGCCAAGTGAAGTGAACTTGTAGTCAGATAACTCAATAACTGGTCAGATAAATTGTGATGATGACATGCCTCACCTGAGCAGTCTGGTATTAAATATAAAGTAGGGGCAGCAGATTTAGAAATATTGAGTGATTGCACCGCAGAAGCATTTTGTGAAGTTGCACTGCCACAGACTAATTCACCAACAGTTCTTGTGCAACAAACACCAGTTTTCAGGGTAGCAAGAGAACACTTGGAATCACAGTGGCACCAAACCAACCACACAAAAGTACAGTGTGACTTCAAATCATTTAACAGTCACAAACTAAGAAAAATCACATTCTGCATTCAAGGAAGACTGTTCCAGGATGTTCCATGCCTGCACTACAGCGGGGGTGGCAGGAGTGATTGCTTTCACTGTCTTAAAGCTAAATAACTGAATTTAACCAAGCTCGCACATGAAGCATTTTGCATTGTACTTTATACCAAATGGAGGAATGAAAAAGAAATGTTCAAAAAGCACTAGAACTGTTGTGATAATTCACATGCAAGAAGCTAACTGGTAGATTACTATGGATGACAACCAATCAATTTATCAGTTACCAAAGCAATTTCAACAACAGCAAGAAAACGGGCTTTGTCTTCAATTAATACATACCACTGCTCTTGTGGCAAAACAAATCTTTACACTTCCATGTCATGATGACAGCAATAGGAATTTCTATACATTTTTCAATGCACAAGCAGGGGATGTATCTTCTTTGAAACAGTAGATTACAGCGAATCAAGCAAAATATCTCAGTTCAGACATACAAAATAAGATTCTTCAGTTATCCCCATATGATTTTGCAACAAATTCATAAAAATATATTTGCGACAATCCATATGCAGTATTTGCTGATGGTATATCTGGTCAGGAACAAGAAAGCTTTTGTATTTATGACACTAACCAAGACCTGTGCACACATGAGGACTTTATCAGCCTGATAATACCACTGGGACCGCAACTGCTATAGATATAAAATAGGTTATGTCCTGTCATGGTCTTTTCTTTGCAAAGCTGAGAGCATAAAGATCGGTGGGTATAACAAATGTGTGCCCAAGAAATGCTATGGTGAACAAGCGTTAATACACCGAGAACAACCAATTGCCCAAGAGCTGGGACTACCTAATCGAACGCCTGGCCACGCAGAATTGTGAACCCCACCCAGTTCATCAGTTATGTGAAACAGCTTTGCACCTCACTTACAGCGAGAGTCTGCATCAGAAACACCAAGTCCGAGCCATTTTCGTTAGAGGTGGGAGGGATGCATAAGACAGGGATGCACACAGTCTCCCCTGTTGTTCGCACTAGCGATAGAAATACTTGTGAACAGCCTGAAGGTGGATGCCCAGGTCAAAGGGTTTGAATGTGCACCGGGAGTCGGGATAGGGCCTAGCTCTATGCGGACGAAGTCCTCATTTACCTGGGCGACCACCATCCATGGTCCAGGCCCCACTCCCTACAGATCCTGCTGATCTTTGGAAACTTTACAAGCCTCCAGGTGAATGAAGTCAAATCATCCACCTACCCAATAGGCACTAAGCCATTAGATCAATCCTGGTTGACCGGTTGGCACTCCATTTCTGACAGGTTCCATTACCTGAGGATCTACATGACCACTGACCCGTAAAAGGCATTGGACTAAAATTTACAACCCCGTCTAGATAGGGTGGTTAAAGATCCCAGTCTTTGGGGTTCCCTACTAGAGTCCTTTTTTGGGGTGGTCAGCCATTTTTTAAATGGAGACACTTCCACGTCTACTGTATCAATTTAAGAACTATCCCTACCCCCATTCAATAGGCCTTCTTCAATCGCCTCCACGCCCTTCTGTAAGACTTTCTGTGGCACCACTGCCCCCTCGGATTCCATTCTACAAATGCTTCAAGTCGACCTATGACAGGGGACTTGTGATGCCAGATATGGTCTCTTACTACTCAGCCACACAACTGGCGATATTAAACATCTTGTGGTTCAGTGGGTTCAGCAACCCGGCCTATGCATCAGAGGGCTGGGCACCAATAGGAATGCAGTGCTCCCACTTCCTGCATGGACGAACCTTCAGACATCTCTCCCGCCAGCAACACAACCGGTGTTCCAGGTCTGGAACAACATGGCCCAGACCCTTGGCTGGTCCAGTTGCTTGGCCCAGGGAACCACCCTGTAGTTCAGTACCTGGCTCCACATTAGTAGGATTCAGGAGGTAAGAGTTATCAGCATTTTCAGGCTAGGGGACCCGCTACATTATTCTTTGGTAAAATCATTTGCTGACTTGCAAGTGCAATTCTATTTTCACCGCTCTCAGTTTTATCAATACCTTCAAGTCAAGCATGCAGTGACGGCAGCCCCACCCCACCGACAACATCTGAAACCTACATCTCATTCCCGACTACGACCCGCTGGGGGCCAAAATATTGCTCACACATCTCAAACACCATCACATCTCTCTACTCTACTCTGATGCCCTATACTCCAGACACATTCATCCACTTTCTGGCAGCATGGTCGGTACACCTGGGCACGCTAGACGTTGACGACTGGAGAGAGGAACTGGCTTACCCTTGGGAATCAGCAATAGCTTCCCAATTGCAGGCCATTCAATTAAAGCATTAACACCGAGTCTATTACACTGGAAAGAGGCTTTGGCAGATGGGGTGGCACTATCACATCACCGGTGTGCCTTAGGTGCTTCCATTCCTCCGGGGATTTTCTACATACCTTCTGCTCCTGGAATGCTTCAATACTGAAGTGCAAAGACAATAGCAAACAATATTGGTAATACTAGCTGCTGTGAATGTACAAAAGGTGCAATCGTTTTGCCAATCTGCTCAAATCCAATTAAGCACATGCCTGCTAAATACCGTCTTAATGTCACTAAAATATCTTCCCTTAGCGGATGATGGACCAGCAGAAATGGTAATTCTCCCTCACTATTTTGCACTTTAAGATACCGTTTCTCTTGATTTTAATCAGTATATTTACCAGTAAGGAATTCAAACACAAGAAAAACTTGATCAGCTGCTTTTACCAAATAATGGCATTGCTAAAAACCGAGAAACTGACCCTCAGCTCAATTAACTAGGTTATCAAATGTTCAAGTACTCCCCATTCCCAGAACAGGCATACATACTCAAAAAAATGCTTCTGATAAGACGAGCATTCTTTACATAAATTAAAAAAGCTACAATAGATTCTCTTTGTTATGCCAATATCTTCTTTTGAGGCCGAGAAAAGCTTCAGTGGTCTCCGCTGAATATAAACTTGGTTATGGTCAACTATATCCCAGATAACATACATAAAGAAACAATGAGGTCCACTGACCTATAGATAATAAGCAAAAGAATTGAACTGTGCAAGAAAATATTTCGTTTATCAAACTAAAGTTTGAATTTTATTATGGATGCCAGCAGCAAGAAAGAATGATTTCAGTTTATTCCAGTTCCAGTTTAGGTTTAAGAACGTGGCTAACAACATTTTATTCATCCTCCCTTTTTTCCCCTCCAACCATTTGCTGGGACAATGAAGATGCTTCAGAATAATGTTCTTTCTGATTTTTTATCTTATTACTTTGCAGAATGTAAATAACGAAAAAGCAATGCAGCTAGAAATAAATCTGACCAAGGCAATGGCGCTGGTTAATAGGTAAAAAGATATCAAAATGCAACTTGGGAGGAACTCAGTTGGAAACAATTACTGAATATAAGTATCTAGGGACCCTGTTTGACAACAAAGATTTGTTCACCTCACATGTGTATCAATTTAGAACTAAAGGCTTGGGGATGTGGTCACAAGAAGTGCGAAGTCAGCATTAATAGTGCATTGATAGTCATGAACTACTATTTGGTCCTTGTGGTATTTTATTTGTACCATTCTTTAATGAGTTTAAATATATGTGCAATATATTTATGTCATCATGCCTACAGATGGGGTTCGTACCTATAAAGTTAGGACATAGTAGAAAGGCGCATTTTAAAGATCTTATCCACCGGATCCAACAGAACTAGGCACTTTACTTATAAAAGGGCAGTACCTTCTTACCAGCAGCTTGGAACTGACGTGAAATTTTTTTTTTATGCATAGAGCACCTTGCCAATTGCAGGCGTTTACGTGCTTTAATATTTTTTTTCCCTTTTCATATTAAAATTACTTATGTAAAGGTTTTAACTATGCAATGAAATTAATTCCTATTCTTAACAAAGCATGCTTGCAAACCTGCCGCAATGTTTCACTTCAAAACTCTATGATTATGCACGTTTGCGTTACTTTTACTATAGCCTGCAGCATGTAAAGACTATCCCTGCTGCATGTAGTGTCACCTACACCCCTCTGTGTGATGATCTCTTGCTATCAAAATAGCGAGAAGTCGCGGTTCAGGATTGGGAGTCGTTGCCAGAGCTGCGGGTTGATCCAAGTACTCGAGAAGCGAGGATTCACTTCAAAAGTCAAGCCGGAAGCTGGGGGTTGAGGCGCACTGGTGGAAATACATTTGGGCAAAGTAACCACACTTACTAGGGGCAGTAGATGCGGACTGAGGGGTATTGGCGCAGCTGGATATAAAGCCTGGGCACTTGCTACCCCAGGGGGTGGGCTTGGGCTCGACGGGTCGAACTGGTAGTACGGGGTTGAAGGGAACTAAAACAGCTGAGCACGCAGATGGGGTTAACTTCCGCCATTGTCATAGCACCCTCCAACAGGCAATTTAACTGCCCCTTGGTTTGAGGTTTATCGCCCTCTCATAATTCTGCTAGGGGCTTCCACCAAAACGCCCCAGCCGATGGAAAAAGTCTCTCCCTGGATCTGCTCTCAGCCAGGGAAGCAGACCAAGTTTTGCCTCCCGGCTTCTGCCCATCATTCTCTCTACCTCTCGCAGTTTCCCCGAGTTACATGTTGGTCTTCGGTCCCTCTTCCGCCCTACCTCACCCTCGCAACGCATTAACTCACCTTTCTCTTGTAGCCTTCCTCTTCGGCGCCCCCCAGCTTGAGGAAGACCCCCAGGATACCGGGTAAACAGAGCAGCCACCGCCGCATCATCTTCTCTGAACACCCTGCCGGGTTCGAAGCACGTGATCCGAAGCCAAACTAGTTGCACGTGACCGCGCGCGAGCAGCTGAGCAGCAAAACATCCAGACAGGTCGGACGACTTCGGACTAGAGAAGACAGAGGACGCGCCACAGAGTTTACATGAAAGAACTAGAACGCAAACTTTCCGTTGAATGCGCAGACCATGCGAGGATGCCTTTGACGCCATGCTGCAAGAGTAGGAGCTGTGAGTTTATAGCTCTTCTTATGAATTAGAACGATGAAAATGTGAAAAACATGATTTCTAATTGTACCGTTTTAGTATGTTCCCTGTGATCATAGGCAGATGAATAAAGCGCATGAAAAGATCAAATTACGTGGCAGGGTTGACTAAGATATGCAGCAAGAAAAGGAAAATTATGTGGCATAATGCAGTACTTTTTTGTTACTATACTACTAGTTAGACATGTTTACGCTCGGCTTGTTACACTTGTTTACATTGTACAAGCAAAAGTTACTTACCTTATATAACCTCGTGGTTACTCAATTCAATTCAAATAACTTTATTCGATTGTAAATTTAACAATCATAAAAGCACAATACATATACAAACATTTCACAAATAAATTGCATATAAAACTTCACTTTAAAAGGAGCAGTCCAATACTTTTGTATTATAGGTAAACTAAGTAACCAATAAGAAAAAGATCAACAAGCAGGTATTAACAGGTTAAGAATATAAATAATTTATACAAAGTTAAAAATCGTTAGGGAGTAGAACAATAATAGCAGCAAAGTTATCCCTCCATACTTTTCCTAAAAGTAATAGCTAGTTTTAGAAAGCTGCATACATATAAAGTGCAGTCACAATTCAAAAGTTGAAGGAAATAAAGTGCTGGTTTAATCTGTGTAAATTTTAATTTCTTTAAACAGGGCTTTAAGTATAGCCTTCGAGGTACTGAGTAATATGAACAAACAAATAAAAAGTGCGCCAAATCTTGCAGAGACTTTCCGTCGCAGCCGCAAGCAGGCAGCACTTGTCCACGATGGGACCCTCTTGGTACTGCCAGTAGGAGGTGGAACAGATCAAAGCGGAACCTTGTCAACAAAAAACGATCATAGCCAGATATAGGCCATGAGAGATAAGGTTCCAAATGTAAACATGTTTTAAGTAGGGCGTGTTTCCTAACACTGCCTTTCGCAAGCTCGCCCTCCTCCCGGGCAAGGTACCTGGTTGTAAAAAATGCTTTTTTCACGAATGTGACATCAGCTTTGGTTATAGTGGATGGAAAAAGAAACAGGTCTGTCCGTCCAAGTTCGGTGAGGCAATCTTTTATATATTTCAGCCATGGGACCTTAAGTCTACCATCCCAAGTTAGGGCTTCTCTTAATATCTCGTGTGTAAGAGGTATGTCGTTATTCAACCAAGAGTTCAACCAACAAAGTATGGGATTTGCAGCTAGTCTGTCGCTAAGAAAGGGCACACCTAGCTCCTCGTGAACCGAGAAGTTTCCAGTGCCCCTGGGCAGCCTTAAAATCTTCTTCAGGAAATTATTTTCTGTTAGCTCTAGGTCACGTGTCTGGCTGTAGCCCCAGAGCTCGCTACCATAACAAGCAACGGCGATGCTCTTTGCTTGATATAATTTAAGCAGGGCCGCCACCGGGCTATTGCCCATTTTTCTCGCAAAACCAAGTATGGCTGCGTTAACACAAGTCATTTCGCCCTTTTTTTTTTGAACTGCAGGACCCCAAGATAATTGGTCATCGAGAAGGACGCCGAGGTACGAGAAAGTTTTAGTTATTGGAATTTTTTCCCCATTTATAGTAAAAAAGTTTGGTTTTCAAGAACCATGGCCAATTTTCATAACAAAGGACTTGGAGTTATTGATGCTAAGGCCTCGAGACTCCATAAAAAGATAAAAAGAATTTAGTAGTGTCTGGAGACCATTTGCTGTCCTTGAAATCAGGACAGCATCATCTGCATAAAGCAGAACCGGAACTCCTCTTCGTCCTACATAGGGGTAATCCGTACCTGTTCTCAGCAGGTAGACCTCTAGCTCGTTAATATACAGGTTAAAAAGGAATGGGGCCAAGATACACCCTTGTCTGACACCCCAATTAATTCTTATGTCTCCGGTCACTTTCAAGTCTTGGGTGTAGCGAACATTTGCTCTTGTATCTGAGTGCAAATCAGCCAATAGATGGATTAGGTTTTGCTCAACACCCATCTTTAGCATGATGTCCCATAATTTGCCCCTATCCACGCAGTCAAAAGCGGATGATAGGTCCATGAAGGCCATATGAATAGTTCCCTTCCTTGCCAAAGTGTATTTACCTGTAATCAGATATAGATTCAGGCATTGGGTTACTGTTGAGTGTCCAGGTCTGAATCCATATTGTATTGGGGATAAAATTTTATTCTCGTGAGCCCATGTTGTTAATCTGGACAGGATTACACCCCCAACTACCTTTGCTACAGAATTTATCAATGAAATAGGTCTGTAGCATGATGGATTACTACGGTCGCCCTTTTTAAACACGGGAACCATAGTTGAGTGCCCCCATGACTTCGGACAACCCAAAATTGTAGCAGCATTTATTACGTTGGTAAGTACAGGGGCCCAAAGTGAAGTGCAAGATTTAAAAAGGTCCGGAGGTAAACCATCCGGGCCTGGTGCCTTATTTCCTGTTAGCCCTTGGATAGCCTTTTCTACCTCGTTGGCCAAAAAACACAGAGGGTTCTCCCTTGTCATTAAAAATTCATAATCTGCTTGTTGCTTATTACTTTTAAAAATTGCACTAAAATGATTAATCCAATCCTCCTCTGGGATATTAGTTCCTAAGGCAGTATCATTGGGGTTGTCAAAAAGAAGTTTGTTAATGATTTCCCAGAATTTACTGCTATTACCCAGAGTTGAGGGGTCAAGCAAAGATTCCCAGGTAAGGGCCTTAATTTCCTTTTTGCGACTGGCAAGTGCTCTTTTATATGTCGCACGAAGATTTTTGATTAGGCCTAAATCTCTAGGTTTAATTTTCAATGCTTTTCTTAAGTCTTTGCTAGCCTGGGAGCAGGTGTAGTCAAACCATTTAGGGTTATTTCTGGTTTGTCCTTTCGCTGGAACTAGCAGCATAGAACCTACGGTGGACACCACAACCTCAAACATGGCTATGGATTCTTCAGGGGAGGTGGATGTTGATGCACAAACCGCAAGTTCCTGGCCACATAACTTATTGATATCATTATACAGGTTTTCATGATTTACTAAATTCCATTTCAAACGACGTTTTCCATTAATACATTTTAGGGTTCCCCGATCTTCACAGTGCCTACGCATTTCAAAGACTCCACCTCCCAGCTTAATAGTTAAGGGATTATGATCACTATAGATATTCGATTGAATAGTAAAACTAGAAGCCTGGGTGGTGAGGTCTACAGATAAAAATATATGGTCTATAAAAGACCCGTAGGCAGAGCCTTTAAATGTTGGTACATCATAAACCTTGTCCTCCGATACCAAAGACATAGCTACGGACAGATTATTTTCATTTAGTAGATCATTTAGGAGAAGTCCGCACCTAGTGTGGTTGAAATGAAAACCGTTCACATTATTGCATCCCAGAGACCCCATAGGGGTCTCACGAGGGTTACCACAAGGGTGCACGTTAAAATCTCCAGCTATTAATAAATTACAAGACATTACACCTGTACCTTCTGCCAACATTTCTTTCAAAGACAGTATATTACAATCCCCTTGACTGGATGTAGCATTATAAAAATTAATCAAAGTCAGGTCACGTTTACCTTTCTTTAAGTCGAGTATTTGGACGTTTCTATTTGCGTGCTGTCGGTTACATATAAGACAGGAAAGAGCCAAGTTTATAAAAATAGCCAAACCCCCTTTAGCCCTTCCGCTAGCTGAGGGAATTGCTGGACTAATAAAGCTTTGATAACCTTCAATGTAAGCACTATTATCTTCCAACCATGTTTCTTGGAGACATATGATAGTGTACTTTTTAACAAATGCCAACCAGGTAGGATCACTTATTTTATCAGCCAGACCTGCTATATTCCAGGAGACTAAAGACACGTTATGAGCATCATGTGACTCAGAGCCTAGGATAACATCATTAGAAGAAGGTTCGAGTGAGCAATTTAATTTATCAACATGTATAACTCCCGGATTTTCCATAGTGGAAGAATTTGATTCGACAAAATTTGGATTAAAGGTTTCAGTCAGATGGTGTGATATATTATTGTGCTCATATTCGACTGATGCAGGGCTGTCTCTTGGAAGAACTATGTCAGGCATAACAAAGCTAATAGTAACTAGTTCAGCAGTTAAAGGGGGAAGGGTTTCTGCTTGTAGTAACCTGGTTTTATCGTGAATAGACGTATTATGCTTAAAATCGATGTATCTGGGTGTGACCGTCGTATCATACTGTCAATCAACCTCCTCCATGTCATTCTGCTCATAAAAAACATCAAATCTATTTGAAATAGGTACATTGTATCCAGTGTCAAGATGTTTATTATGAGAATAATTACGGTGATAATGCATACCGTGTGGGGCCTCCCAATTTTAAAAATTAGGTGTTAAATAGTCACTCTGTCCAAGCTCCCCCAATGCATTGGACGTGGACTGATTATAGTTTCTTGTTGTATAGGGAGCGTAACTCATGGAAATTATATCATTATGGTATAAGTTACGGGTTCCATGATTTGACTCCTGAACTCTAGTAGGATTAGGATGTAGTTTATTAGAGCTGAGAACACATGGGGGATAGAAATAACTTAGATCCTTAGTGCGGATCAGGCTATTAATCGAGCCTGCCCTCCAGCTGGTGATGTGCTTTACTACACGAGTATCCATAAAAGTGACAACAATACAGTCGCCCTCGGTAGATTTGTATCTTTGACCCACCCAATCAACCCTCCTAACATTAGTGATTTTACCACTAATATGGCGAGGGATCGGTCTATGTGCAGTAAGCCAATGGCTAACTTTATTTTTCAGATCCCCGTATCTCTCAACCTTGCCCTTTTCTAGTTGTGGGACACCAATCATTATTATGGTATATGGGTGAAATTCTGGGGGGAGATTAATATGTATTGGTATTTTATTTTGTTGACGCATCGGTGAAGGTTGCACTAGTCGAGTATTAATGGCTGCGTTTTCTATTAATATAGGATGTTCAGATCCAGCCAAGACAGCAGGTAGGGCAGAAGGTAAACCTTCCGTCGCCCATTCACTGTCTTCACTGCCCGCTGATGGGTCGACTAGATCAGTAGATATATTCGAGGCCACTAATATTCCATTGTTTTCACTTAACTGTAAATTTGGTTCAGCGTGGCCTATTTCGCCCATGAAAGCGGGAGGTGGCAAAATAGGATCGCAGATTTCTACGTTGGCAACCTGTATGGATGTTGTCAGAGGATTAGGTAAGCTTATGGATTCCTTACCCAAGGATTTCTCGAGCTTCACAAAGAGTTGTTCAAAGCTACATAATTTGTTTCTTATGGGTTGGAGAAGGGAACAAAATAACTGCTCCAAATCCGTTAACTGTAAATCCTTTGATATACCCATCCTATCAGTTTGACTTGACTGGTCTGTATGGGTTTCAATGTTCTCGTGTTGTTTTACCTTAGGATGTAAAGCATCTTGTTTAGAAGAGTTTGGGCTTATATTAGGGGTATTTTTAATTAATTTGGCCAATCTAAAGTTATGCCAAACATCTTTTGCTGAGGGCTTGTAATTTCCTAACGGCCTGAGCGTTTTCCGCACAATTGATTTGGTTTTTTTACCGTAGCGCCGTTTCAACTTTTTAGGGGGAGGTGAGGTGACTACAGGTACGCTATTAGTTAAGGGAGGGCTATCTAGAAGTGGTTCCCCAGGAGAGTTTAATGGTAAGATGCCTGAATGGAATGAGCATAAGTTTTCTCCACTACTAATGACTGGTACAGGACTTCCATCTGAACCAATCAGTGGCAAAGGTGAGTTTGATAGTGTGTTGTTTAAACGACTTTTAGTAGTAGGTAGTCCAGAGAAAGAATGTGCTAAGAGTGAGTCCTCAGTATCTGAGGAGGACTCCACAGTTATGTTATTTGCAGTTGTGTGTAAATCAAGATTTGGAAAGCATAAATCAGGTGTTAATGAAAGACGTCTCTCCGTATTATGAATGGCGTCAGCAACTACACCTATAGTTTTCTGTAACATTACATCTATTGCGGTAAGTGTTGGTAGAGGTGTGGAGGATACATTTGTATTTCTAGTGATTGATCTAGTTGCTACCGGGGTCTTTCTTGCTTTAGACATTTTGTGCATGAACACCGAAGAAATATCAGACACACTAAACAAATAGAAAAGTATAGCACCCCTTTAAACAAATGTACTGGCCTTCAATAAACGTCCTTTGACCTATCAAAGAATTACCACAGTCACCTCAAGGACTCGGTCCACACAGAAAGGATCGTTACAGGGGGGGTGGCCCGTCCCGTCTCCTTTGGTCCCCTGAGGGCCACAGAGGGCCCGCCCTTGTCCCGGGCTTCTCCCGGCGCTGCCCGCGCGCGTCCCGCGACGCGGAGGAAGCCGCGGCCTTTTAGTGCGCCTCCGGGCGCGTGGACGGCGTCAGACGGGCGCTGGGGCGCTTGGGAAGTGTAGTCTCCCCGTTCTCCGGCCGCTGGGTAGAATGACGGCAACGAGGGAGACCCGATGCACAGAGAGCCCAGGAGCAGCTGCAGCAGGGCAGGCGTTCAAATGCGCCAGCAGCAGGGACCCAACAAACAGCCTCAGGTCAGTTTCAAAGATTACCCGCTCCCCCGAGGGAGCCGCGGCCTTTTAGTGCGCCTCCGGGCGCGTGGACGGCGTCAGACGGGCGCTGGGGCGCCTGGGAAGTGTAGTCTCCCCGTTCTCCGGCCGCTGGGTAGAATGGCAGCAACGAGGGAGACCCGATGCACAGAGAGCCCAGGAGCCCAGGAGCAGCTGCAGCAGGGCAGGCGTTCAAATGCGCCAGCAGCAGGGACCCAACAAACAGCCTCAGGTCAGTTTCAAAGATTACCCGCTACCCCGAGGGAGCCGCGGCCTTTTAGTGCGCCTCCGGGCGCGTGGACGGCGTCAGACGGGTGCTGGGGCGCCTGGGAAGTGTAGTCTCCCCGTTCTCCGGCCGCTGGGTAGAATGGCGGCAACGAGGGAGACCCGATGCACAGAGAGCCCAGGAGCAGCTGCAGCAGGGCAGGCGTTCAAATGCACCAGCAGCAGGGACCCAACAAACAGCCTCAGGTCAGTTTCAAAGATTACCCGCTCCCCCGAGGGAGCCGCGGCCTTTTAGTGCGCCTCCGGGCGCGTGGACGGCGTCAGACGGGCGCTGGGGCGCCTGGGAAGTGTAGTCTCCCCGTTCTCCGGCCGCTGGGTAGAATGGCAGCAACGAGGGAGACCCGATGCACAGAGAGCCCAGGAGCCCAGGAGCAGCTGCAGCAGGGCAGGCATTCAAATGCGCCAGCAGCAGGGACCCAACAAACAGCCTCAGGTCAGTTTCAAAGATTACCCGCTACCCCGAGGGAGCCGCGGCCTTTTAGTGCGCCTCCGGGCGCGTGGACGGCGTCAGACGGGCGCTGGGGCGCCTGGGAAGTGTAGTCTCCCCGTTCTCCGGCCGCTGGGTAGAATGGCGGCAACGAGGGAGACCCGATGCACAGAGAGCCCAGGAGCCCAGGAGCAGCTGCAGCAGGGCAGGCGTTCAAATGCGCCAGCAGCAGGGACCCAACAAACAGCCTCAGGTCAGTTTCAAAGATTACCCTACTCTATCTAACCGCAGATCGAAATATGGCCAGGCTCCAAACCGTGCCATGTTTCCAAAGTCCATGTGTTATGTGCTCATCCAGTCTAGATGGATTCTGAAAGTTGTAGTCTTGAGCTGGGATTGGAAAAATATGACTCCTGGAACCCATACATTGCGTGTCAATGTGTGGCAGAGAAAAGAGGTTGGAGTTAGAGGAGCAGAACTTGAAAAGCAGAGAATAACAGTGAATTTATACATTTATTAAAAAAGATATGCAGCAAAGAAGTTGGCGATAAGGACATATGTGAACGTAAATCTGCTCCAGATTACTTAATTGGTCACAAGTGGCAGCATTTTAAAATATCTTAAAAGGTAAGACACCTGCTTCAGATATCATTGTGTGCCCAACAATTCTGAAGGAATTATAATAGCGGTAAGATAACCTCCGTAGTTAACACAGTACTAGGAAAGTTCTGTGTTTTGTCAGCCACAGTTTTGACTCAAAAAGTAGCATAGAGGGTTAATTTGCCTGCTTCAAAGCACATTGTGTAACATGCATGTGAGAAGCTGTCCTGGAATATGATGTCCACTAATGTAAGTGGGCACCTTGAACCAGTCCAGACAACCCTTATCGTGATTTAAGAGGTCTTAGACAATCTTAGAAAGCTCTCTAAGTGGTAGCTGTGGAGAGCAGCCTGCAGGCTTAGTCCAGAAGGAGTGTAAAGCAGCTTGTTTTACCAGAATGCAATCTTATAGTATAAATTAAGTGAAAAAGAACCACACAAGGTATTTATAAAAATATGTATTTATTATATAATACTCTCTAACACGTTAAGATATCTCCTACCCCGAGATAATCACAATGCACACAATACTTTGCATAGAAATACAGTAAATTGCCCGAAATGCACAGTGGACCCCGGGGGGGACCAAACCATATACTAAGAAAGGGAATAAGAACCATGACTCGGGTCAAGACAGTGTCGAGAGGACGTAGAAGTGCTGGGGACTCAAGGGACCACCCAAGGTGAGTGACTAGGAACCCCATGGAGAGCGTGTCCTGTGTGGGAACATGACTGTGTGCTCCGTACAAGTCTATGTGTAAGTCGTGGTTGGATTTTTAAAGATTAAGGACCATTCCCAGTGGACCCTGAAGAAACCCTGTGGAAGACAGAAGGTTAGAGAGCCACGCCACCCGTGGATACCCTAGTATCCACATTATCTACACTAGGGAACCCGGGGGCATCCGTTCGAAGTGGTGTCGGAAACCGCAGTTGAACCCAATGGAGTACTTCAGGAAAGTGTTGCTGCTGAAGAAGGAGAAAGTGTCTGGTGGAATCTGAAGGTGGATTCTAGATGAGAAGTACCTGTAAGCAGAGGGGACAGAGTCTATGTCACTCAGGAGTGAAGATGAATGCCCTCCGATGTCGGGTGTTGCAGGATGAGTGACGATGACCTTGACTCTGCAGCTGTGAGGACTAGGCGATGCGGAGGAAGACCAGGAGCCATGCACGAGCTGTCCCACGAAGGATAACAAGTGCTGGGGGGTCGGTGTCTGGCAGGAGCACCAGCAATACTTGGCAAATGCAACCAATGCAGGAGTTGAAGGAGTAACGTCCAGACCAGCAAGGTCCAGGGGACTCACCACAAGCAGGGGAGTCAGGGCAGACCCGAGCAATCAGGGGAGCCCAAAACAAACAAAGGTGACCCTCAAATGGACCTACAAGCAGGAGGCACTAGAGTCGTGAGAGGACCTCGAGCAGCTCACCAAAAGGTGCACACGATGCAGTGTGGCTGAAGATTCTGGTCACTGGAGGTGGTTGAGCCCAAAGATCTTCTTGGAAGGAAGCCAACAAGCCTTTGCAATTCCAAGTTGACTCGGTGCACAGGGGTCCGGTTATTGCAACCCCCACAGGGGATACTGGCCTCATACTTAGTGAGAGGGCAGGGCAGGCCTCGGGAGCTGTGGAAAACCACCACCTGTGTTGCAAAACCTTACGGAGTCCGGAGGAGCTCAGGATCAGCAGACCGGTCGACTTAGTTGCGGTGCCTGCAAATGCAGGGGAGTGACTCCTTCACTCCAAGTGAAATTCCTTCAGGTGTCTTTGAAGCCCAAAGGCTTTGAGAGGTTCCTGTATGGTGCACAGGCACAGACGATGCAACAGACTGGAAGGGAGACTAAGTCAGGCCCAAACAAAGTCCAGCGAAGTCCAGAGTGCCCAGACAGTAGAAGAAGAAGTGGTGTCTGATCTGAATCTTGTCCCACGACGAATCTAGGGACCTACACCCAGGTAAGCCCTTAAGTACCCTAAGGAAAGGGTTGGGACGATTCAGGAGACGGTCCCAGGGAGGGTATGGACAGGGGGGAGGTTACTCCCATGTCCTTTGTCCAGTTTCGCGCCAGAGCGGAAGCCAAAGGCTCCCAGGACTGGTTTGAACTGGACTAATGTGCCCCTCATGCAAACTTAATGGCGCTGGCTACTAAAAATGTTTTATTGCAATTTTTATTCTGTATTTGAATTATGATGTTTTCATCATGGTGGTATGTTCCACTCTTTTTATGATTTTAACAAATCAAATAAAAGTATTATTATCATCATAGTGGCGCTGGCAAGCCCATTCACCCTACCCCAATACACTAAATCCTGTCTGGGAGGTGGTCACACCTCCCTATGACAGGATATCTATTGTTCTGCCTTCAACTGCTCGAGCTTGGCTCAGCAGCAGGATGGCTGAATCATGTCTCTGGTCGGCAGCAACCATTTTGTGCTGTCAGGGTCAAGAAGGCTGGTACCAGGAACACTATGAGCCTAACGGAGGGCTCTTCCAGTGCTTGAAATCATACCTCCCACACCGTTTACAGAGTGTGGGTATGATTCCAACATGTTTGATACCAAACATGATGGGATTCATTGCAGCCAGTTTCGAGATGGTCCTCGCGTACTTACACGGTGCCCCTCTATACGGTATATGGCTGCTTTACTGACAACCCAGGAGAATGGACTCCATAGGCTGTAGGGGTGTCCTGCTCGTGCAGGGGCACCCTCTCACTTAGAACCAAGCGCCCTGCCTTCAGGATTGCAAAGGCCTGCTATAGGAGGGACTTATAGGTTTTGAAAGCAGTGACCCTAGATATAGGAAACCTATATCTTTAGTAATTGGTGCTAGCACCAGCATATACAGGCTGCAATGGCAGGCCTGTAGTTCCATTTTGAATGGTCTCCCCTTGGAAGACATAATGCATACTTCAGCTCATGGGAGACCTCTGGGGTACCTATGCCCTGCGTACCTTATTACCATATATAAGGGTCTGATAAGGGTACCCCAATATCTAATCTGGTATGTACCTAAGTACTAACCACAACAATTTAAGGGAGAAAGCAGATAGACTGGGGTCCTGATTAGCAGGATCCCTGTCAGACTAGTCAATAACAGCTTAGCACCAGGCACAAAGTGGGGGTAACCATAGAAGCAGATACTACTTTCCTACAAAGCAGATCACAGATTTGTTTTTTGATTTACATTGGTAAGTGGGCTACTCCTTTTGACACCAAGATCATTTGGTTACTCCCAATTCATAAGTTGCAAGCCTTCTAATATAGCACAGGGCTCTATTTAGCAGCATCAAGGCACTGTATGCAAACTGTAAGTTATGGGTTTAGATCTGTATTGTTTTTCTCAATCTGTTATTATTGTAATATTGCAGCTAAGGCCCATTTGGGAAGTAATAAATCCTTATTAGTAAAGACAACAACTATCATTGCATTAGGTTTTATAGCCTAACTTTGTATTTCTCCTGAATGTTCACTCCTAACATATAATGGCTACACTTTTGGATGATATGTGATTCCTACACCTTATAAGTTATGACCCTCTTTGTTTTTTTTATCATTTCCTGTACATTTACATACATGTACGATTTATGTTTGTGTGTGGGATGTAAAGCGTTGTGACACCATACACTGGGATCAAAAGCGCTATAAAAGAATTAGACAAACAAATATTAGGAGCCATATACATCAACATTTGTGTAATTACTCATACAGATTGATAAATGTTGCATTGTTACAGTGCAAGCACAACTCTTACATGGGAGTTGAACAAAGTTCAAAACCTGCCTCCAAGTCGTAGTTTATCTTCAGTACGTGTGAAGTGATAACATGCTGTGCGCCTTGTTTGCTGCCATTGCTTTAGCGTCTAGGTGTTAGGCTCCAGAAAACTCAGATCCTGTACTATACTCAAACAAAAAGAGGGCTGATAGCCCTTTAAACCAGGCACTTGTTTTGGGCCCAGCTGGAAGGGTAAATAGGAAATTCCCCTGCTGTTTGCTGCTCCAAACAGAATGAAGACAATGTGCAGGCGCTGCTGAAATGAGTCTTGGTATCGGAAAATGACACCAGGACAAATTGAGCATGTTTTCCTGGGTCAGCCGGATCCCAGATCAAGCCAGAAATAGCTTTCAGAACCGGGATCCTGCTCAATCACCCAACTTTCCAGCACTGTTTATTCCATTATAAATCACAACTACAAGTCTCAGAACTCCTTAAAATCCTGTGGATCGCATCCACACATGGAGACAAAGCGTCACACTGATGCTAACTGCTCTTCCAATCAATCGATTGTATAGCTAGATTATGTATTTAGCCCCTTCCTGACTATCCTGAATGGTTTGGACTAGAGAGGCCTAAATTTCTCTGGAACTGCTGTCACATCCAAGACAGAGTGCTTATATCTGCCTAAAAGGCAAATGGCATTGATCAACGTCAAAACCTGGCTCAACCAAATAATTCTTTTCCCCAAAATGCCTCAGTCTTCTTCGGGTCCATGCCCACAGGGGGTCATATGGAAAGAATAGTTGTTCACCATGCTGGAGGAAGCCTGGACCACAAAACTCTCTGGAGTAGGATGCTGTGTCAGGTAATCAGGGTCAGTCTGTGGTGTCCCGCCACCTATCTGTTTAGAGGTGAACAAGAGCAAGGATTAGATCAGATGCCCATCACAGTATCATTTAGGACTTTGTTAAATGGAAGTGAGGGCTCAAAGTAAGCCGGCCCAAGATGCTGGACGTCCTTAAAGACATTTGTTTTTACCTCAATAGAAGGTAGTTGGAAGCCCAAGAATTCAGCAGCACATTGAACTTCTACAACAATTAAAGTACTCACTTTTGCTGGGAGCTCAATAGGGGGCAGCAACCCTATATCTGGAGAAGGACCTAGCCCATTGAACTTCTAAAGGCTCATTTATAAACTGTCATCATCATAATCCTGGGGCCAATCATATCCATCATCACCATTGTCTTCTCTGGGAGGTAAACTCTGGTCCATATCGGAACAAAAAAGGTGATGGCCCTCAGAGGATGCTCCATGGTAGTGACGTTATTTTGTCAGAATCAGGTTGTGAAGGAAACGGATGCACTGGAGTGAAATCAGAGTGCGACCTCAGTCAGGGTCAAGATTGATTCGGGTCAGGGTTGGACTTCGAAGTTGGCACCAGATTCCCGCTGGCGCCATTGATGTCGGTGTCGGCATCAATGAAAGCGGGACTACCTCAGTTGTTAGAAGCAGAAGAGAATCAGGTACCAGTGTTAGTGCTGAACCCATGGCGGATTCTAGGGGCTTAGATTACACCAAGGACATTTCCATCAGCAGTAACCTGACTGGAGGCCACAATGGATCTTTGTGGCCTGAAGGTGCACCAGAGGGAGCCGGTAGAGTGCAGTAATTACACAGCATGGCCCCCTTAGAGGCCTGACTTATGTGGTGGCACTGATGGCCCGGAAAAAACATGGTGCATCGGGATCAATTGCGGAATCAGTCAATCAAGTGGAGATTGTGAGCAAGCCCAATTGGCACCTAGACGCCCTTGCAACTTCTCTTTCAGAGAGAGTGGCGCATTGGGGTCAAGTACCGCTTCACCTTTTAAAGTTTTGATTGGGCTTCGACTTACCTGCATATTTAGGGTCTGGAGAAGATCGGTCCCTAGATGACCTAAAAAGCAGGAACAGGTCAGCACCCACGGCTTTGAGCGGGGCATATGCAAGGTCCATGACTTCTTTCAATACTCAGCAACATGCAGCTTGGGCACACTTATCACACAAGTTGGAGTCATGCCTTGTGCCTAGATTCCAAAGGCACACCTTGTCTGGTCCCTTACTGAAATCTGCTTCCGACAGGCACGGCATGGGTTGGGTTCTGTCGTTATTTCAGGCCCTCATTCCCTTGCACAGTGGATCTGGATAGAAAAACTGTCAAAAAAACAATGAAAAGGGGAGTGTAGCTCTGGGTACAAGTTTGATGGCAGAGAGGGGTAACCATGAAAATGGATCCTACTTTTCTACAATGATGAAGCTAGATTTTTAATAAATATTAAGGAAAAGTAACTTTTAGAAAGTTACCTTCTCCCTCCCTGAATTCCCTGGTCGCTAAATTTGCATTTACTCTCCCACTTCTGCCAGCCACTAACCTGAATGGGCAGATATGACTCCTCTGAACCTCCCAGAATAGGTATGGTGGGAGCTGTAAGCATTCTTTTTTTACATTACAATGTCAAATCCTGCATGACAGGCTTGCTGCCCTTATGTGTAACACTTTTGGGAACACCTGAAAGGAAGAGAAACAGGATGTCAAAACAAATCTTGTGCATATCCACTGTCTAGTTGCCAGAAAACCCCACTTATATTCTACTAGGCTTTTGTCTACAAGTTTATTGTGGGTACAGTGGCAGTCCCAAACTGGATTTTAGTGTCCAATGTGAGTGGACATGAGGATTATCATGGTAACCTCCCCACACACATTCTCAGCTTTCAGAGCCCAAATTTAGTGTAGCAGAAGACTTTTGTATCTTGAAAATACCTAAAGTGGCTAGGGTTGGCCCGGGAGCATTACCTCATCAGTTATGGTGTGCCCAGGAGTCATTCCCACAAACTAGACCTTCCCAGGCATATATATGACACCTCCATGTGCCCATTATAGAATTGTGCTGGACCAGAGGAAGATCAGAAGAGGAGAGCCCGTAAGGACTGGGCCCTCTCTCTCTTGTACCCAAAACAAGGACATGGAATCCAAGGGTCAGAAGGTTGACCTTATGTTAAAGCTGCAGAGACACAACAAAAAGCTACAAGAGACCTTCTCCAGGAAGTACCCAGCTGACTACTGGACACTTGACCCTACAGTTAATGTCTGCCTGAAACCCAGTGATTTTCTAAATGCATCCCCTGAGGTTTGTGGGGTTATTGAAGTATACTTCTGTGGTGGATTGGGACTGAAAGAACTAAGGCCGAAGGCAAAATCTTTGACCAGGACGAACCTTATTAGTGTATCCATCCCACAATCAATCGTGGACAGCATCAAATTGCAACTAGGTCCCAGTCTACTGTGACCATTGATTATCATTTACACTTTATGCTTCTTGGAGCTATTCCTACTAACAGCCTTAAGTAATCATGTCTCTCCTTTCCCTTATTGTTTTTTTTTCCATTTTGGCTATTAAAGTTCAGTATATTTTTCAAATTCAGTTTGGGATTTTTATTGTTTTGCATTTCAACTTTATTACTGTTCTGGTACTGTATATAAATACTTTACACATTTGCTAAGTTAAGCCTGTCTGCTTTGTGCCATAGCAACCAGGGTCTTGAGTACAGGTCAATTTAATGTCTTTGAGCGTTCACCCAGACAAGACTTGTGATTGTGATTCTTCTTTTACGTGGGTAGTCACCCACCCCCAAATAATCCTCCAGTTTTTGCAGGGATGCAGGATGCACTGCATCAGTGCAAGCTTCTCTACCACAAAGAATGGGTTTAGGGCAGGTGGCAGTAGAAGCAGGGAAAGGTACTGTCTCACAGAGCAAGTTACCTTCGGTAATGATGTATCTGGCAGAGACATATTCTAGTTGTAGATTGCTTACCTTAGAATTTCCCCCAGGTGTCCGTCTGGATCCAGAGATTTTCAGCAGTACCCCTGTGCGTCCCCAGGTGACGTAGGTCGGCTTCGCCTCCGTCGTCTGCATTGTGCCCACCAGAAATGACATCACGGAACCTACAAAGATACTGCCCAGGCGGGCTGATGTCAATTCTTAACACGACTATCCACGCCAGAAGCGCAGAGCCATGAAAGACACTGACCCTGGTGCATCAAAACTAGGGTCCTTGAGGAGAGTACCTAACCCTAGAAATCAGTTCGCAGAGCGGGGAGGATGAGTTGGGCGGTAAGGAATCTACAACTAGAATATGTCTCTACCAGATACATTGTTACCTAAGGCAAGTAACTTACTCATCTGATAGAGACTTCTAGTTGTAGATTCCTTACCTTAGAATAGATACCCCAGCAATACCAACTCCAGAGGAGGGTCTGTGAACCAAGTTCACATGAGGAATCCTGGAGGACCGAACAGCAGATAAACCGAATCCCTCCGGACTTGGCTGTCCAGGCCATAGTGTCTGGTAAACGTGTGCAGAGATGCCAACATTGCCGCCTGACCGATATCCAGAATTGGGCCTCCGAGTTTTAATGCAGTGGTTGCCTCTGTTGCTATAGTAGAATGAGGATGTAATCCCACAGGAGGTTCCTTCTTTGCCAATGCGTAGCAAAATGTAATGCAGAGGACAACTGACTTAGTATATGTTGCACACTTGTTTAAGTGAAGCACCTTGCACTAATCCAGCTCTCAATGTGGTAGCTGTGAAGAGCAGCCTTCATGCTTATCTTGAAGGAGTGTTAAGCAGCTTGTTTTACCAGTTTAATCATGCAGTGTAGGTTAAATGAAAACAAATATACTGTGTATATATGTCAATATGTCTATTTATTACACAACACTCACTAACACATTGGTATATGTCCTACCCAGAGATATCAACACAAATACACAACAATACTTCAATTACAAATGAGCTAAGTAGCACAAAATACAGTCTTCTCCAGGGGGAGACCAAACCATATACCAAAAAAGTGGAATGCGAACTGCGACTGAAGTCAGGACTTGGATCAGGGACTCAGAGGAGCTAGGAACATAAGGAACCACCCAAGGTAAGTACCCAGGAACCCCATGCAGGCTGTGTGCAGAGTGGAAACACATCCGTGTGTCCAATAGAAGTCAATTGGGAAGTCGCGGTTGTAGTTTTAGATAAGAAGGACCCTTTGTAAGATAGTGGCTCTGTATATACTGTTCCCAAATAAGTACAGTGTGCACAGAGTCCACAGTCCCCAGAGGTTTGGCAGAGGCTAAAGTTAGATATAACCTTACTCTCTAAAGTGGTAGCTTGGTCGAGCAGTAAGGCAGTATCAGCGGACAGTGTAAAGCATTTTTTGTACACACTCAGTCAGCAAACGGTCTCACCCACTCAAGAACTGAACTCTAGGCCAATGGTTTTTGTATAAAAATATGTAGTTGTTTTATTTTAGAACCAACAATAGGTATCAAAATATACTTTCTCAGATTGAGATGCTTTAGATAAATACTTTTCAATAGGCAATAGAATTTTGAGTATAATAGTTACAGTGGTTGCAATAGGCAACACAATTTCAAACACAATAATACATTGAGCTCAATGGGAATTTCTAGTTAAATGCAATTAGTTACTTTAAGGATTACTTTTCTAACCACAGGACTGGATCCTGGATTCAGTCCTGGGACATTTCCTGTAAACAATTGAGTAAAAGTGTTTTGGTTACAGTAGTGGTTTTTAAGCAATATTTTGGTATTTTAAAAGTTGACACTTAGAAACTTTATCTCATAGAATCACCAATGTTATCCTATGGGAGGAAATTCACTTAGTAGGTAAGTGGGGTTATTGTTACTTTTACTAACTCAGTGTTGGATCCTGGATCCAGCACTGGTGCATCACCTGTAAACAGTTGAAAGAATGTGTTTTGGTTATACAGGCGATTTTTAACGAATATTTGTACGTTTGCAAAATCGACACTTAGAAACTTTTTCAGCAAAAACCAGGGAATGTTATCCTATGGAAGGAAATTCAAATTATAGGTAAAGTATGTTCTCGTTACTTTTGTAATCCAGTGCTGGGCTCCTAGGTTCAGCACTGGGACGTCTATCTAAGACAGGTAAGTAATTACGTTTTCACAGTTGGTGCGATTTTTAAAGACTATTTGTAGTTTGCAAAAATCAACAAGAAATGTACGTTTGCAAAATCGACACTTAGAAACTTTTTCAGCAAAAACCAGGGAATGTTATCCTATGGAAGGAAATTCAAATTATAGGTAAAGTATGTTCTCGTTACTTTTGTAATCCAGTGCTGGGCTCCTAGGTTCAGCACTGGGACGTCTATCTAAGACAGGTAAGTAATTAAGTTTTCACAGTTGGTGCGATTTTTAAAGACTATTTGTAGTTTGCAAAAATCAACAAGAAATTTCACAGAAAAACAGTCAATGGTTTCCTATGGAAGAAAATTGGGTTAGCGGTAAGTATGGTTGTAATTACCTTTCAGGGTCAGTGCTGGGCACCAAGATCCAGCACTGGGATCTCTCCTGATAGCAGGTGAGTATTTTCGTTTTCGTTGCTCGGTTGATTTTAGGTGAATATTTTAAAGTTTAGAAACTCCACACACAGAAGAATTTCCAAGTGAAAGCAGCCAATGTTACCCTATGGAAGAAAAGAGTGTTTTCGGCTTTTGGGTAAGTACTCGACTGGCAGAGTTAAGGTTCTGGGCATAGGCTCAGGGGTCTCCCAGGGTCAGGTAAGTACAGTTGTTACACCCTCAGCGGCACAGGGGCAGCCGGGTGCAGAGTGAGTTAGGCCCAATGTTATCCTATGGGAGACAGGGGGCCCTTGGTTGGTGGCTGCTGGCTAGCAGGCCACGCGGCTGTGGGAGCTGGGCTCCTGGTCACTTGCTCAGGGCAAATGGGGAAGTAGAGTAGAGTAGAGTAGAGATTGCACTGCCAGGGGCACTCGGGCGGCTGGGTGCAGGGTGCTTTTGAGCCGTCGGGCGCTCAATGGATTGCAATGGAGAAGCTCAAGAACGAACAAAGGCTGCAAGCTCGGGGACGAAGATTCTTCAGGTACGACCACCACTTTGAGAGGTAAGTTGGGTAGTTGGAGGATAGGTAGGCACCCAGGAGTTGGGCACAGGGGGCCGCAGGGTGCCGGGTGCAGGGGTGCCTTTTGGTGTTGGGAAATCGTACCCTCTGCTGGTCGCGGTTGAAGGGGTCCCTGGTTGTGAGGCTGCAGGCGTCGTCAGGAGCGTCGAGGTGCGTCCTTGGGTGCCAGATTCGATGTCACAGTCACCGGGGGACGTCCTCGTGGTCTTTGTCCACTCCAGCACAGGCCAGGCTTGGCGGGTGCAGAGTGTGCAGGGTTCGCGGTTCCTGGCTGATGCCAGGGGTCAGTTACTTGCTTTGAGCAGTACCACTGCTCGTGAGAGTGCCAGTTGCTTAGAGTCACAAGGTAGCCAGGTCCTCCGGGGTTTGTGCGGTTGCTGGCCACTGAAGATGCCGGGGTTTAGCAGGAGCAGGTTCGAAGGTCGACAGGCCGGTAGGGCTGGGGCCAACGCAGTAGGTGTCTTCCTCTTGTTAGCAGCTGCACGGCAGGTCTTCTTGTTTCTTGATCTTCTTTGCTGTTTCGGAATCTGGATCTGAGGAAGTAAGGTTCAGGGTGCCCCTAAATACTAAATTTAGGGGTTTACAGGTAGGTAAATGGCAGGGACCACTGGGTCCCTGCCCTGGGGTGGGTACACCCCCTATCCTGCCACTCTCCTGTGGGAGGGGGGCAGTAGCCTATTCCTGATTGGGAAGGGCTTCCCATCTTCAAGATGGCGAGAGCCCGGAGATGTGCTTCACCTCGCCTCCCCCACCTGAGGGGTGGGGTTGGCAGAGGCTGGCACACCCCCTTTCCTTCCTCGGGGGTTCCGGACAGTCTTCCCGCCAAAGTGGGGATCAGAACCGGTAGGGGCCAGTTGCTGAGTACAGCAAGTGCTCTGGAGAAGCTCACAAAGGCGGCATGCCTTTGAAGCTTCCCCTGCCCATCCTGGGGAAGGAGACCTAGCACCTCACCCAGGATGTGCATTGTTGCAGGCCCAGGAGAGCGGATGGCTCTCTACCCAGGGGTCCAGCAACATGTCTGCTGTGTGGCAGCCTAGGAAGCCCCTCAGACAAGACGTGGATTGTAGGTTAGGCTCAGGGGGCATCTCTAAGATGCCCTCTGTCGTGCATTGTACATTAAATCCCACACTGGCATCAGTGCGGGTTTAATGTGCTGAGAAGTTTGATACCAAACTTCTCAATCTTCAGTGGAGCCATCATGAATGGAATGGACCTGGGTACTGTAGGGGCACAGGGCTCATGCACCTGTACCCACACCACTGGCATAGGGCACCCAGCTAGAGGGGCGGCTGATGTATGCCAGAGCAGTATGTGTTGTGGGCATGGCACACAGGGATGTGTGCCATGTCGACTCTCTGTTTTGTTCTGTACCCAGACACTCAGCCTGCAAGGGCAGTGTGTGTGCCCTGTGCCTCTAAGGGTGGCACAATAAATGCTGCAGCCCTTAGGGACCTTCCCTGGTCACAAGGCCCTGGGTACCTAGTGTACCATTTACCAGGGGCTGACATGTGGCCAGAGATGCCAATTAGGTTTAGGTTTCAGCATAGTTTTAGGGAAGGAACATATGCCCTGGGTACCTGATTGGCAGGAGCCCAGGGCACACTCAGTCAAAGTACATTCAGCAATTCAGCAAAAAGTGGGGGCATAACATGCAAGAAAGATGGCACTTTCTCACACCCTTCATAGTGGCCCCTGAAGAAATCCTGTGGAAGACAGAAGGTTTGTCAGTCACGCCACCCGTTGATACCCAAGGAACCAGAATACCTACACCAGGGAAGCCGGATACATCGGTGCGAAGTGACGTCGGAAACCACCATAGACCACAATGGAGGACTTCAGGAAAGATGCCACTGGAGAAGACTGTGCAAGAGGCCGGTGGAATCCAAGAGTGGCTTCTTGAACTGAAGTACCTGCAAGCAGAGGAGACAGAGTCTATGCCACTCGGAGGTGACCAGGATGTAAGGAAGCGCAATGCCCACTGATGTCGGATGGTTTAGGAGAGTTGACGGTGACCTAGTCGCTGCAACTGTGGGTACCAGACAATGCTGAGAAAGACCAGGAGCACTGCACGAGCTCTCCCACATCAGAAGTTGAAAACCAGGAGGTCAGTGTCCGGCAGGAACACCAACAAGCCTTGGCAGCTGCAACAGGCGTGGAAAGCGAAGAAGGAGCAACGTTTGGACCAGCATGGTCCAAGGAACTCACCACAAGCCAGGAAGTCAGAGTAGTCCACTGGAGCAGAAGAGTAGTACCCTCAGGAGGACCCACAGGCTAAAAGCACAGGAGTCGCAAAAAGACCTCGAGCAGTTCACCAATGATGAAGGCCCCCCACGGTGCAGAGGATGCAGTGGGGATGCTGTATTTGGCAGGAAGAGATGCTGGAGACTGGAGCTTCTTGTAGCCTGAAGATCTCTGGAGCGCAGAGCCAACAAGCCTTTGCAAAGTTGATGCTGTGCATAGGGGTTTGGTCCCAGCAGTTCCCATGAGGGATACTGAGCTCAAACTTGAAGAGAGGATAGGTCAGGCCTCAAGTTGCAGAAGCACCACTTGTGTTGCTGAGGCTTTGGAAGTCCTTGGGACGTCAGGAGCAGCAGACCGGTCAGCTTTGTTGCAGTGCCTGCAGATGCAGGGGAGTGACTCCTTCACTCCAAGGGAGATTACTTTGGGTGTCCTTGATGCCCACAGGTCTGTTGAACATCCTGGAAGAAGCATAGACACAGATGACAAAGACGACTTGCAGAAAAGCGAGACCAGAAGCAGCAGGATTCTTCCTTAATGCAGTCTCAGTTCCAGGCGAAGTCCATATGTCCAGACGGTCAAAGACTGATGTGGTTTCAAGCTTGAGTCTTGTCCCACGATGAATCTGAGGACCCACCCACAGGTAAGCCCTTAAATACACTGGGAAGGGGGCTAGGATGACTCAGGGGTCCCTCCCAGAGGAGGGGCTAAAAAGAGGGGAGGATGCTCCCATATCCTTTGTCCAGTTTCACGCCAGCCGGGAGCCAAGGGCTCACTGACTGGTTCAAACCAGATTATGCAAGGAGGGTACCAAATGTGCCCTCAAAGCAGTCTGATGGTGCTGGCAAGTGCCCCCACCCCAACCCAATACACTAAGTCTAGTCTGCGAGGTGCTCACATCTCCGTGTGACAGGAAACCTATTTTTCTACCTTCCCCTGCTCGAGCTCAGCAGCAGGAGTGCAGAATCGTGTCTGGGGTAGGCAGCAGCACTACCGTGCTGGCAGACCCTGAAAGGCTGTTACCAGGAGTACTGGAGGCTTCCTCCAGGAGCCCTCCAGTGCATGGAATCATACTTTCAACACTGGTAACAGTGTTGGTGTATGATTCAATCATGTTTGATACCAAACATGCCCAGGTTCTGCACACCCACTACATGGTTAGCCATCACGTAATGGCAGATGGCCACTATATGTATCAAAATGTCTGGCTGCACTTACGAAGCCTGGAGAATCGACTCCGGGATTTGTAGGGGTGTCCTGCTCATGCAGGGGCACCCTCACACTTATAACTCAGCACCGTGCCTCCAGGTCTGAAAGGCCTGCCCTAGCAGTGACTTATAGGTCTTAAGTGTAGTTACCTCAGATATAAGGAAAATTCTCTGTCGTAAGTAGTGCTAGCACCAACGTACACAGGCTGCAATGGCAGGCCTGTAGTCACAGTTTGACTAGTCTTTCATGGGTGGCACACTATATGCTGCAACCCATGGGAGATCCCTGGTGTACCTATGCTCTGGATACCTTAGTACCATATACTAGGGACTTATAGGGGTACATCAGTAGCCAATAGTGGAGGTACAGAAGTACTTACCATGGTCAATTAAGGGAGAAAACACAGTGACTTGGGTCCTGATTAGCAGGATCTCAGTCAGACTAGTCAAGGAAACATACTGACACCAGCGAAAAGTGGGGGTAACCATGAAAGCAGATCCTACTTTCCTACACAATCACCACCCCAAAGGAAAGAAGATGAGACGAACCTTGCCCAGTTGAGTCTTCATTTTCAAAGTGGAAATATCTGGAGAGTCCATCTGCGTTGGCATGGGTGTTACACAGAAAAGTCCATAACCTGTAGGGAAATGGACCACCTTAAATGTTTTGGATTTTCACCCTTCATTTGTTTTAGCCATAAGAGGGGTTTATGGTCTGTCTGAACAATGAAGTGAGTACCAAACAGGTATGGCCTGAACTTCTTCAAGGCCCAGACCACAGCAAAGGCCTCCCTCTCAATAGCTGACCAACGCTTATAAAAGCAACTGGTGGTCCTGGCCATCTCTGTTAAGTTGTGATAATGCTGAACCTACCCCTGTCTCAGAAGCATCTGTCTGGACAGTTAAGGTTTTGGAGTAATCAAGACTTTGCAGGATGGGAGCAGTGCACATAGTCTGTTTCAGGTCATCAAATGCCTTCTGACAGCTAACAATCCACTAACTTTCTTAGGCATTCTTTTGGAGGTGAGATCATTAAGGGGTGTCACTATGGATCCATAGACCTTAACAAACCTTCAGTAGTACCCAGTCAGGACCAAGAAAGCTCTGACCCGAGTCTGGGTAGTGGGAGCAACCCAGTTCATTATGGTCTGGATTTTGCTCTCCAATGGTTGAACCTGGCCTCCACCTACAAGGAGGCCCAAGTACACAACCTTGCTCTACCATGTCTGGCACGTTGTAGCCTTGATAGTGAGGCCTACCTTCTGCAGGGCCTCCAGAACATTCCTGAGGTGGACTAGGTGATCCTTCCACTTGGCGCTAAAGACAGCAATATCATCTAGATATTTTGAGTACAATGGAGCGGTGCACTCCCAAGTTAATATAACGTTAATAAAGAAGCTCGGTCAGTATCTTCGTTGCAAAAATATATAATTCTTACATTTTCATGGTGAATATGGCGAGTGGTGTGCTTGTTTAAAGAGGATCTACGGGCCCAATCTGGTCAGGACCCTGGTCTGGAATAGTGTCAAATGTTGTCGATCTTTAGACTGCACGTTATGCGTGGGCCTCCTTGATAAGGGCCTGTATAGTATTCCTGCAGTCTTTCCCCAAGGCGTCTCGGCTCACGGAACAGCTATTCACCATTTGCTACGTTTGCCCTGACGAAGTTCAACCTTTGAACGAAATGTGTTGGCTGATGCTTCGCGCAAATCCCATGGATTGTTTGAAATAAAGAATTATATATTTTTGCAACGAAGATACTGACCGAGTTTCTTTATTGACGTTATATTAACTTGGGAGTGCACCGCTCCATTGTTCTCAAAGTTCTGTATATCTGCTGGGCAGTTGGCATCCCACAACGGCGGGTGCAGGAGCAGAGTGTGCACACCGACTTTCATCATATTATTAATCCATTACTTGGGGATCACATCGAGGAAGTGCGGCAACTGGAGTCCGCCGTTGGTTCTTCACTTTCATCATCTAGATATGCTGCACTATAGGCTTCCAGACTTGTTAGGACTTTTTTAAGGCAAAAGGCATTACAAGAAATTGATAATGACCACTAGGGGGTTGAAAATGCTGTTTTTGGTGTGGCATCCTCAGAGAGTCGAATATGCCAGTACCCAGCAGTCAGGTCAAATGTACTGAGATACTTGGCAGAGGCCAGAGTATCAATCAGCTCATCTGCCCTGGGAATTGGATGGACATCAGTCCTAGTGACTGCATTGAGACCTCTATAGTCTACATATAACCTAATCTCTCTCTTACCATCTTGGGTGTGAGGTTTTGGCACTATGACTACAGGACTAGCCCAAGGGCTATGCGAAGGTTCAATGACACCCAACTCCAGCATCTTTTGGACCTCAGGTCCTGATGCGGTCTCGGACATGGTCAGCCTGACAGTAGATTTTACCCCTGACAGGCAGACTGTCACCTGTGTACACTTCATGGGTACACCAGGTAGTATGACTGGGAGTCAGAGAGAACAAGTTGGGAAACTGACTGAGGACTTGTCTACAATCAGCTTGCTGCTGGTCGGTGAGGCTGCCTGCCAACGCTACTCTATCAACTGACCCATCAACAGGATCCTTAGAGAGGAGAACAGGGAGAGGGTCGCCCTCTTCCTCCTGTTCATCATCAGTGACCATGAGCAAGCTTATGTCAGCCCTGTCAATAAAAGGCTTTAGGTGGTTCACATGAAGAAATATGTGAGGAATTCTTGGAGTGCCTAAGTTAATCAAACAGGTGGGGATTACTCCACTTATCTTGGAGAGTCGCTGGGGCCACAGGCTCCAATGCCCACACTTTCTGTCCAGGCTTTCTGAAGCTCCTGGCTGGCCTCAAGGTTTTTGCTTACCGTCTTCATGCACTCAGCCATATGTGAACGCAGGCCAAGGACATAGTCCACAATGTCCTGTTTAGGAGGTTTTAGAGGCTGCTCCCAGCCCTCCTTAACCAGACATAATGGACCCCTAACTGGATGTCCAAACAGAAGTTCAATTGGGCTGTAGCCCACCCGCTTCTGAGGAACTTCTCTGTAGGCAAAGAGAAGGCAGGGTAGTAAGACATCCCATTTTCACCTGAGCTTTTCTGGGAGTCCCATGTTCATATCCTTTAGGGTCTTGTTTAATCTTTCAACAAACTCTTTACAGTGTAGATGATAGGGTGTGGTAAACTTGTAGTTTACACCATACTCTTTCCACATTGCAGTTATGTAACTAGACATGAAGTCTGTATATCTGTCTGACAAGACCTCCTTAGGAAACCCCAATCTGGAAAAGACGCCCAGAAGGGCCCTAGCCACCACAGGCACTGTAGTGGTCCTAAGTGGAATAGCCTCTGGATACCTAGTGGCATGGTCCACAACTACTAGAATGTAACTGTGTCCAGATGCTGTTGAAGGGACCAACCACGTTTATCCCTACCCACTCCAATGGAATTAACAGGGCTTTTGTAGTGCCACCTGGCTTACTACTGGCTTGGCAAGTAACACAGGAGCGAGAAAACTCCTTGGTATCTTCAGAGATGTGGGGCTAGTGAAAGTAAGGGACAAGCCTGTCACAAGTCTTGCTTTGCCCAAGATGTCCTGCAAGGCCAATGTCATGTGCTTGGGTTTTTTATTAAAAACCTGAATTATTGAGGTATTACCAACCTCCAGGTGGCACCAGGCTTGGGGTCTCTGCACTCAGAAACCAGGAGCCCATCTTACCAATAGATCCTATGGGAGCCACTGACATTCCCTGCTTCCTCAGCAGCTGAGTTGTTCCAGAGAGGGGCTGGATTTCTGCTCCAGACTCAAGTCTGTCCTGGAAAGACCGCCTGCCTCAAAGAACTCTACTGTGTCAGGCCCAAGTTCTGTGGGGACAGTTCCTTCACAGGGGCTGAGGTCACCTCCCTCAGGAGGCTGAACTCACTGGGAGCCTGGGAGGAGGATAACACCTTACTATTCCTGCTCCTTGTCTTAGGAGCCAGCTGGTCCATTTTTCCAGGACCCAGAGCTCCCTACGTGCCTAACCATTTGGCCTGAGCCCTAGTAACAGCAAATGCACTGGCAGAAATTCCCATTATCTCTGCATGTGTCCTGAACTCCACTTCAGAGCAGGATGAAGTTCCTAAATCATTGCCTAACAGACAGTCCACAGGTAGGTCTGGGGAAAACACAGCTCTTTTAGGGCCAGTTACCTCTCCCCAGCTGAGATTTACAACTGCCAAGGAATGATCAGTTCTGACATTGCTTGCATTGGTCACTTGGTACGTTTGACCAAGTATGATCTGTTCAGGGGACCCAGGATTTTCTATCACCATAGTGACACTGGCTCCTGTGTCCCTGTATGCCACAGCTTCCTGACTATTGATCAGAGGCTGTTGCCTGTACTTGCCCAAGTTAGTGGAACTTACACGTAAAGCAGCAAGTTCAATGCCACAAGGACAGCCTGAGTGGGTGTTCTGACTAGGCCAGAACCCACTCAGAACCCAAGGTTAACCCTACTAATCTCTTGGGAGCACCAATACGGGAAACATCCATTACAACACAATCATTACAACGACCTACCTTTACAATGTAACTGTTACAACGCAAATGCATTTACATCGCATGCCATTACAATGCATGCCATTACAACGCATGTCACTACAACGCATGCCATTACAACGCATGCCATTACAACGCATTATAAGGTAAGTAATGGAGATTTTTTTTAGTATTAGGGTGGGTATGGGTGTTGCAGTACATGGGAATAGTAATTTTTACCCCTTCACTATCCAACACTTTCCCTACTGTTGCACTCACTGGAGTATGAATAGTAATTTTTACCCCTACACTATCCAACACTTACCCTACTGTTGCACTCACTGGAGTGGGAATAGTAATGTTTACCCCTCCACTATCCAAAACTTACCCTACTGTTTGCCCTAAAAGTATTATGCATTGTAATGGTATGCGATGTAATGGTATGCGTTGTAATGGTAGTTTTAAAAAATGTGTTGTAATGGCATACGTTGTAAAATCATCCAATGTAATGGTAGTTGTGATGTAAAGACTGCGTTTTAAAAGCATGTGTTGTAATTTCATGCATTGTAACGTCATATATTCCACTATTACTACTTGAACTGGTGCTAGAGGTGCAGTAGTAGCGTCTTTTGTGTTAGCTTTAGAGCAATTGGCATTACTTGTTCTATGGCCTTTCTCCTTGCACAGGTAATACCAAGGTGTCTTGCCAGAGTAAGAGGAGGTTTGGGACCCACCCCCAGAGGAAGATTTTTGGGGACCTTGTGAAGACTTCTTTTTATCTTTACTTTTCTCCACGCCCTTCTCTTGGGCCTTAGAGGAATCTTGCTTCTTCTGGTCACCACCACCACCATTGTTTTTCTGCTTTACCCTGGTGTGGACCCATTTGTCTGCCTACTTTCCCAATTCTTGGAAAGAGATCAGATCAGAGTCACCAGGTGCTGGTGCAGCTGCTGATTTCGACAATTATTAAGGATGTGCTCCCTCATCAATACATTGTACAATTCCCTCATAGTCATGTACATTACTACCATGAAGCGAGCCTTCAAATTCAACCGAGTCTTGGGTGTGTGCCTTCTGTGTGTCCCTAAACATAACCCTGTATTGCTCAGTGGTTAATTCAAACCAATCTATGAGGCACTCTTCAAGACTGGGTAGTTTTCAGCATCTTCCTCCTTGACAGTAAGAAGTTTGTCTCTGCCTTTGCTAGCAAAGGAGAGTCACAGGATAGCTGCCCACTTCCCTAGAGGGACCTTCTCTACCTATTAGGCCCTCTCTAAGAAAGTGGTCCATTTATGGATATCATCCCCCTCCTGGTAAGGAGGGACTACCCTGCTTATGTTCCTAGTATCAAAGGACTGTTCCCTGATCCCAGGCTCACTAGTGCTGCCACCATGGGACCATAGCTCCAACCTTTTGTACTTCTATAGTCTACTTATCAAAGGCCAACTGCTCCTTCTTGAGCCTGAGCTTAGCTCTCTCAAGTTTGAGCAGGTAGTATTCCCTTTCTAAGGAATCCTCCCTCTTGCTAAAGATCGAGATCCCTATGAAAGTGTTAGAGGCATTGGAATGGACAGAAGAGGACGTAGACCTTCCCTGGGCTCTTTTCACCCTCCCAGGAGGAAAAAAGGAGGACCTGCCTCTAGAGTCATCCTCTGTGTCCTGTGACCCATTCCCTGGGAGATCAGAGTTTACAGGTGTGGGGTCTTCAGACTTCTCCTGGTCATGCTCAGAATTGTGGTCACTAGAGAGAGCCACCCCTGACCCCCCTCTTCTTGAGCCCCACCCATACCAAAGTCACCCTGCCCTTCTGACCCTCCAGGCCTCTGAATGTCATACTACAGGGGTAGCTCTAGGAGTTGCTCTTTGTTAGGGTTACTACCTATCTTTAGCCTTCTAGATGCAGCTAAGGTCCTGCGTTTCTGGAACTTCAGACCACTGTACTTAGACGGTGTGGCCCCACTGGCCTCCCCAACTAAAGAGATGGTAACTAGGTGTAGTGTGGTGTTTCACCGATCTACCCCAGTGAAAACTAAGCTTCCAAAGATTGGAGAAAGGGTTGTGGTAGACCTTTGACTGCCAATCCAAAAGGTTCAGTAGAACTTACTACATACAAAAAGTATTTTATATGTGCCTATGCTAGTGATGGTTTTTGTAGGAGAGTAGGGTCTGCTATCCTATGGTCACCCCAAATTTTTGCTTTTTGCTTCACTGGTTTTTGACATATTGAGGCTGTGGGCCTGCTAATCAGACCCCCAGCCTGCTGTTCTCTCTAACTAAATTGACACTATGCACCCTAGGTGCATAACCAATTGGAATTGGATCACCCTATGAGCCCCTGTACCAGTGTACACTAGGTACCCAGGGCATTGGTGTATCTAAGGCCTACCAGGGGCTGAAGCATGTATTATGCCACCCCTGGCCTGGCTTAGCAATTTGACACAACTGGCTGATCACTCAGCTGGGGTAAGTTGGTGTAACCACCTCTTACTTAGGTGTAGTATACCTATACCATACTTAAATGGGACACCTGGTAACCTATAAGTCACTCCTATGGCAGGCCTTGACAATCCTGAAGGCAGAGTGCTTGGTTCCATGTGAGATGGTGCTCTGGCATGAGCTGAGCCTGTCTGCAGTGGTCGGAACAACTTCCTTCTACCGTTTCTAGATATCGTCATACCATATACTCTTAAGTGCATTATGAACCTCGCGGTTAAATGCTATCTTTGGTTTGGCTTTATCAAAACATGTCGAGTAAGGTGTCATACGAACTGGAATACTAACCCCTCGCCAATTCTGGCGACGAGGTTAGCATTCCACCCTTCTAGAGGGACACGACATGTACAGTACCTGAAACCCGGGTAAAATCAGACATAGCCTCAGCTCCACAAAATGGATGCTGCCACCACAGACACAAGTCTGCCCTCCTGCTGCTGGGAGTCCTTCCAGCTTGGGAGACGTGGACAAAGGGTGTCCTGCCAGGGGAGGTGCGTGCACCACCCCAGACAGGATTTTGTGTATTGGTCAGGTAGGGCTTGAATAGAATCAGACATGCCTGAGGCTCACAAGGAGCCTCGGTGCATATGCCAGTTCAAACCGGTCCTGGGGCACACCAGCCCCGGACCTGGGGCGAGCTGGACAAAGGATTGGGGGTGTAACCACCCCCCTTCCTGGTCCCACCCTTAGGGAGGGACCTAGCAGGTAGTCCGGCCCCTAGAATCCGCTTAAAGGTAGGAGCTGTGTCCTAAGACTTCAGACATCCTGGAATCAACTTAACTACAAGAAGAAGACGGGAACTTCGACGCTCTGCTGCACAGAGGACAGAAGGAAATCTCCCCTATGGTCAGGGAGTGACCATCTTGCTAACGCAAGCACCAACCAGCTACTCGACATCTGCTTTGCCGCCGCCAGAGCCCGAGCCCAGAGCCCGACAAGACCTGGACCTCCAGACCTCTCACAGCCCGATCCACAGTCCCTGCAAAGAAGGAACCCGTGGAGGCACCGAGACACGTGGAGCCAGCCATCTTGAAAGACCCACGACAAGCTGCAAGCGCGACAACAGAGGCTCCCTCCAAGTTGTGCTTTGGGTCCTGAGAAGCCCAACATACGAGCAGCATCTGCACCAAAGGTGAGCCCTCCAGCATCTCCACGATCTGCGTGGGGCCCCTCTGCACTTTGCATCTCGACGCGCCTGCCCAGTCCCTGGCCCGTTGGCTAGTGGCCATTTTGGCGACGAATCTTGAAATCTACGATGCTGGTCTGGTTGATCCAGACTGGCCCCTGCTGCTCTCCAAAGGAGCAGCCCCTCTGATCTTGCTGGTCAGAACAATCAGCTTTCTTTACTTTCCACGACTCCTGCCTTTGCCAAGGCTTGTTTGCTTCTTTTGAGTCGCCGACACCGCCGACAGCGAGAGCCTGCGTGGGACAGCTCGTGAACCGACTCCTGGACGTCGTCGACCTTCAGGGACCACGTGGCTGCGGAGACAAGCTACACCTCATCACCTGTTTGCACCCGACATCGCCTGGTACCTACCTGGTGCCACGCCGGTCACTGGCTAGTGACTGTGAACACTGTCCCCTCTGCTTTCAGGTCTTCTACAACTCTGATCCACTCTTGGATCCACCGCATCTCTTCTGGACCGACCGCCTGCAGCATCTTTGTCATCAGGCTCCATTGAATCGATAGACGAAACCCGACGCACTTCGAGACCTATGCACCCGCTTCCTGTGGGTGAGGTAAAGCTGGCACTCCGGTGCCCAAGTGTAGAGAAACATCTCTAGTGTCTGTGGTTTAAGTCTTAAGTTCGTAGTCCCTCCAGAAGACCCTTTCTGCAGTAACTTTTAAACTTTTACGCACCCATTGAAAACCTATGGGAGCCCGCGTGTAACTTTCCTCACTGCACACGCGACCCGTGGACCTCCTGGTCACTAACTGAAGTTAGCTCCTTGTAGGCCCAGCGATTCTAGAGGCCCTAGGCCTTTTCCCTTTCCTGTTCGTGGTACTTATACCACTATTTTAGTATATGGTTTGAGTGGCCACCAGGGCCCATCCATATAAAGTGCAACTTCTGTATATTGTAATACTTTCTTGTTTAACGATTTGTGCTCCTGTGCTCATAAAGAGTCTAGGGGATACTTTGAGTAATAAATACATATATATTTTGAATATATATCTGTGTGGTGTCCTTTCATTGGTATAAAAGGGGGTTACATATGGTAAAACAGCCTGCTTAACACGCTTTAACGAGTTTAGCCTCAAAGACTGCTTAGCCTACGCTACCCCTAGGGCAGCTAGTCCACACCATAAGGGTTGCTTGGCATGGTACAAGGTGGTCACTTTAACTAGTGAACATCATATACCAGGCCAACTTCTCACATTGGTGAGCAGCGGTTCGATTTGAGCTTGCTGTGTTTTACCTCTGTAATCTCTTTGTTACCAATTGAAAGATCATACAGGTACCTTTAGGTACATATAAAACAAGATTAGATATACTTAAGTTCTACTGAACTTAGTTGTTGTAGAGCAAAGGGAGTAGCACACCCTGACTACAACTACTAGATAGGTTTAGTAGGAAAACCCAAGTGTAGGTAGTTGCAACACATCCACCCACACTTAAGAGCAATGGAGGGGGCAGAGGGGTCCAATGTACCCATCTCTGTCGAGAGTGACCCCCAGAGGGCACCAACTCTCTTTGCTACCCTAAATCAAAATGAGCTCAGGCAGTTGGCAAATATCAGGGGCCTTAAACAGCCCAAGAACCCTACCTCTGCTGAACTCAGAGAACTCTTACAAGCTGATGAAGATCAGAGAGCTCTCAAGAAAGCCTCCCAGTTAGGCCCCTTAGGGACTGGAACAGGAGGCCCCCCTTCTGAAGATGCTACTGAGGTACCCCTTTCCAATAGTCACCCCTTAGATGAGAATCATACTACAGAGGATGAAAGTGATAAGGGTACTGATACAGATGGTAGTGGGGATGAAGGGAGAACTAGCCCAGTGCCAAGTGTTATACGTGGCCCAGCTAACTTAAGGCTACTGGGGACTGACAATGGGGTCACCCCATTGGATCTCCCTAGTGGACTTAACCACGGGTTTGGGAGGCAGAGGAATCACTCAGGTGACTCTAATGCTTCTCATGCCTCTAGAGGCTCTCAAGGTCGCCCTGGAAGGGGGATGACCAGCCCTCAGAGGAGGGAGCATGAGGCCAGAATGAAGGAAGCTCAGCTGAGAATCAGGAGACAGGAGCTAGAAGTAGCCCTGATGGAAGAGAAACTGAGTAAGGCTAGGCAACCTAGAGAAAGTGGGTCTATAGCCACTGGTGGCAGCATTGTCCCTAAGGACAAAGATAGGGTCTTTGACAATAGGAACCTGTCCAAGGTTGTGCCCCCCTACAAAAGTGGGGATGATATCCACAAGTGGATGACTGCTCTTGAGAGAGCCTGCAAAGTGCAGCAGGTTCCTGAAGACCAGTGGGCAGCAATCTTATGGCTCTCCTTTGAAGGAAGAGGCAGAGATAGACTCCTCACTGTTAGGGAGGAGGATGTCAGAAACTACCGAGCCCTGAAGAGTGTCCTAGTTGATGGGTTAGGCTTAACCACTGAACAGTACAGGTTAATGTTCAGAGACACCCAGAAGACACAGACTCAGGACTGGTCTGAATACATTGAATGTGCCACTAAGGCTTTGGAGGGTTGGTTGCTGGGAAGTAAGGTATCTGATTATACAGGATTGTACAATTTGATGATGAGAGAACAGATTTTAAATAACTGTCAGAACCAGCAACTGCATCAACACTTGGTTGACTCAGATCTGACCTCTCCCCAAGAATTGGGAAAGAAGGCAGACAAATGGGTTAGAACCAGGGTTAAGCAAAAGAACCAGAACCAGGGCCAAGGGGGTGATCAGAAGAAAACAGACCAAAAGGGTGGAGATCAGAAATCTAAAGACCAGAAGTCTTCAACAGGGCCCCAAACTAGTACTAACGAGGGTGGGTCCCAGCCTAAAGGGAAAAAGAAAGAAGGTCCAAAGAAACCCTGGTGCAAATCTTGCAAGAATACAACTCACTGGACTAGTGATTGTAAGAAGGGTGGAGCCCCCAACACTGTTGCCCCTAAGGCACCTGCTCCCAGTACTACTGTTAGCAGTGTTGGTCCCCAGACAAAGGGTGTAGTGGGAATCACTATGGGAACTGAAGGAGATTCTGACTTAGACAGAACCCTGACACAGGCAGTCTTGATCTGTGATGGGGACATGGATTTGTCCCTGACTGTGAGCCCCAGTAACCTGGGCAAGTACAGATAGACTCCTTTAATAAATGAAAAAGTGTCTCAAGCCTACAGGGACACATGTGCCAGTGTCACTATGGTGACACCAGGCTTTGTGGACCCTGGACAGTACATACCAGGTGAGAATTACCTGGTGACCAATGCCAGCAATGCCACTACTTCACATAGTGTGGCTGTTGTTAACTTCTCATGGGGAGGGGTAACTGGCCTCAAAAGGGTTGTGGTTAGTGCAGACCTCCCAGTAGAATGTTTGTTGGGCAATGACCTAGAGAGTTCTCTATGGTTAGAAGTGGAGTACAGGACACATGCAGAGATGTTAGGTATATCACCACATGTCCTTGCTGTGACCAGGTCACAGGCCAAAAAGTGCCTTACTGAACCACAGGTCTTGGATCCTGGAACAATGGACCAAGCACCTACCAAGAAGAAGAACAGGAGGGTTAAGGCTGTGCCTTCCCCCCTGCCTCCAAGTGATGATCAGCCTTCCCAGGAACATGATCTAGAGAACCCTGAAGGAACTGTCCCTGAAGAGCTTGAACCTGATCAGGTTGAGTTTCTGGGGACAGGGGGACCTTCCAGGGCTGACTTGGGGCAGGCTCAGTTAACCTGTCCATCTCTTGAACCCCTCAGACAGCTGGCTGCTGCTGAGGCTGCTGGGAATGCTCAAGGTACCCATAAAGTGTATTGGGATGATGGGCTCCTTTATTCAGAGGCTAGAGACCCAAAACCTGGTGCAACCAGGAGGTTGGTTATACCTCTGCAATTTAGGGGCTTCCTTCTTACCTTGGCCCATGATATTCCTCTAGCAGGACACTTAGGCCAGAACAAGACTTGGGACAGGCTTGTCCCTCACTTTCACTGGCCTCACATGAATGAAGATACCAAGGAGTTTTGTCGCTCCTGTGTGACCTGCCAAGCCAGTGGCAAATCAGGTGGCACAACAAAGGCCCCCCTAATACCACTACCTGTGGTGGGGGTCCCCTTTGAAAGAGTGGGAATAGATATAGTGGGTCCCATGGATCCTCCCACTGCATCTGGGCACAGATTTATACTGGTGGTAGTGGATCATGCCACCAGGTATCCAGAGGCAATTCCCCTTAGGACCACTACAGCTCCTGTTGTGGCCAGGGCCCTGCTGGGAGTATTCTCCAGAGTGGGGTTTCCTAAGGAGGTGGTTTCTGACAGAGGTACCAACTTCATGTCAGGATACTTGACAGCTATGTGGAAGGAATGTGGTGTCAACTACAAGTTCACCACCCCTTATCACCCACAATGCAATGGGCTTGTTGAGAGATTCAACAAGACCCTAAAGGGTATGATCAAAGGATTACCTAAAAGCTCAGGCGAAGATGGGACACCCTTCTACCCTATCTTCTGTTTGCTTACAGAGAGGTCCCACAAAAAGGAGTTGGCTACAGCCCCTTTGAATTGTTGTTTGGGCACCCTGTAAGAGGCCCACTGTGTTTGGTGAAGAAAGGATGGGAGTTACCTCTCAAAAAGCCTAAACAAGAGATAGTGGACTATGTACTTGGTCTCCGCTCCAGGATGGCTGAGTATATGGAGAAGGCATCCAAAAACCTTGAGGCAAGCCAGGCCTTACAGAAAGCTTGGCATGACCAAAAGGCTGTCTTGGTTGAGTATCAGCCAGGACAGAAGGTATGGGTGTTGGAGCCAGTGGCCCCAGCAGCACTCCAAGACAAATGGTCTGGACCCCATACAATCCTGGAAAAGAAGGGAGAGGTTACCTACTTGGTGGACCTAGGAACTCCCAGGAGTCCCCATAGGGTACTCCATGTTAACAGGTTAAAAGCATATGTTGACAGGGCAGACATGGGCTTGCTCATGGCTACAGATGAGGGACAGGAGGAAGAGAGTGACCCTCTCCCAGACTTGTTGTCTCAGAACCCTGAAGATGGTTCAGTTGAAGGAGTGACCCTTGGAGGCAACCTCACTGATCATCAGCAGCTTGAATGTAGACAGGTTCTACAAACATTTCAACATATGTTTTCATCGATACCTAGTCAAACTGACTGGTGTACCCATGTGGTGGACACTGGTAACAGTCTGCCTGTGAAGAACAAACTTTACAGACAACCTGACCACGTCAGGGACTGTATAAAGGCTGAGGTACACAAAATGCTGGAACTGGGTGTCATTGAACCCTCAGAGAGCCCCTGGGCTAGCCCAGTGGTTCTGGTCCCCAAACCTCACAACAAAGATGGCAAGAGAGAGATGAGGTTCTGTGTGGATTACAGAGGACTCAATGCTGTCACTAGGACAGATGCACATCCTATTCCAAGGGCAGATGAGCTCATAGATAAACTGGCTTCTGCTAAGTTTTTGAGCACATTTGATTTGACAGCTGGCTATTGGCAAATCGGGTTAGCTGAGGAGTCCAAGGCCAAAACAGCATTCTCAACCCCAGGTGGGCACTGCCAATTTTTGGTGATGCCCTTTGGTCTGAAGAATGCACCTGCCACCTTCCAAAGGTTGGTGAATCAAGTCCTTACTGGGTTGGATGACTTTTGTGCAGCATATCTTGATGACATTGCTGTCTTTAGCTCCACCTGGGAGGATCACCTGATCCACCTGAAGAAGGTACTTGAGGCTCTGCAAAAGGCAGGCCTCACTATCAAGGCTACTAAGTGCCAGATAGGGCAGAGTAAGGTTGTGTATTTGGGCCACCTTGTAGGTGGAGGCCAAGTTCAACCACTGGAGAGTAAGATACAATCCATGAAGGACTGGTCTCCTCCAACCACCCAGACTCAAGTTCGAGCTTTCTTGGGCTTGACTGGGTACCACAGGAAGTTTGTTAAGAACTATGGGTCCATTGTGACTCCTCTTAATGATCTGACATCCAAGAAGATGCCCAAAAAGGTTGAGTGGACAGTAAGCTGTCAAAAGGCATTTGATGACCTGAAGAAGGCCATGTGCTCTGCACCTATCCTGAAAAGTCCTGACTACTCCAAAGAGTTTATTGTCCAAACAGATGCTTCTGAGTTGGGTGTGGGAGCTGTGCTGTCACAACTTAATGTAGATGGTCAAGACCAACCCATTGCTTTTATTAGCAGAAGGTTGACCCCCAGAGAGAAGAATTGGTCAGCTATTGAGAGGGAGGCCTTTGCTGTGGTGTGGGCCCTGAAGAAGCTGAGGCCATACTTGTTTGGCACTCACTTCAAGATTCAGACCGACCATAAGCCCCTCTTGTGGCTAAATCAGATGAAGGGTGAAAACCCCAAACTGCTTAGGTGGTCCATTTCCCTACAGGGGATGGACTTTACAGTGGAGCACCGGCCAGGTACAGACCATGGGAATGCAGATGGTCTCTCCAGGTACTTCCACTTAGGACATGAAGACGAGACTGGTCAAGGCTAGTTTAATGTCCCTGCGTTTGGGGGGGGGGGGTTGTGTAGGAGAATAGGGTCTGCTATCCTATGGTCACCCCAAAATTTTGCTTTTTGCTTCACTGGTTTTTGACACATTGAGGCTGTGGGCCTGCTAATCAGACCCCCAGCCTGCTGTTCTCTCTAACTAAATTGACACTATGCACCCTAGGTGCATAACCACTTGGAATTGGATCACCCTGTGAGCCCCTGTACCAGTGTACACTAGGTACCCAGGGCATTGGTGTATCTAAGGCCTACCAGGGGCTGAAGCATGTATTATGCCACCCCTGGCCTGGCCTAGCAATTTGACACAACTGGCTGATCACTCAGCTGGGGTAAGTTGGTGTAACCACCTCTTACTTAGGTGTAGTATACCTATACCTAACCTTAAATGGGACACCTGGTAACCTATAAGTCACTCCTATGGCAGGCCTTGACAATCCTGAAGGCAGAGTGCTTGGTTCCATGTGAGATGGTGCTCTGGCATGAGCTGAGCCTGTCTGCAGTGGTCGTAACAACTTCCTTCTACCGTTTCCAGATATCGTCATACCATATACTCTTAAGTGCATTATGAACCTCGCGGTTAAATGCTATCTTTGGTTTGGCTTTATCAAAACATGTCGAGTAAGGTGTCATACGAATTGGAATACTAACCCCTCGCCAATTCTGGCGACGGGGTTAGCATTCCACCCTTCTAGAGGGACACGACATGTACAGTACCTGAAACCCAGGTAAAATCAGACATAGCCTCAGCTCCACAAAATGGATGCTGCCACCACAGACACAAGTCTGCCCTCCTGCTGCTGGGAGTCCTTCCAGCTTGGGAGACGTGGACAAAGGGTTTCCTGCCAGGGGAGGTGCGTGCACCACCCCAGACAGGATTTTGTGTATTGGTCAGGTAGGGCTTGAATAGAATCAGACATGCCTGAGGCTCACAAGGAGCCTCGGTGCATATGCCAGTTCAAACCGGTCCTGGGGCACACCAGCCCCGGACCTGGGGCGAGCTGGACAAAGGATTGGGGGTGTAACCACCCCCGTTCCTGGTCCCACCCTTAGGGAGGGATCTAGCAGGTAGTCCGGCCCCTAGAATCCGCTTAAAGGTAGGAGCTGTGTCCTAAGACTTCAGACATCCTGGAATCAACTTAACTACAAGAAGAAGACGGGAACTTCGACACTCTGCTGCACAGAGGACAGAAGGAAATCTCCCCTATGGTCAGGGAGTGACCATCTTGCTAACGCAAGCACCAACCAGTTACTCGACGTCTGCTTTGCCGCTGCCTCCTGCCCGAGCCCAGAGCCCGACAAGACCTGGACCTCCAGACCTCTCACAGCCCGATCCACAGTCCCTGCAAAGAAGGAACCCGTGGAGGCACCGAGACACGTGGAGCCAGCCATCTTGAAAGACCCACGACAAGCTGCAAGCGCGACAACAGAGGCTCCCTCCAAGTTGTGCTTTGGGTCCTGAGAAGCCCAACATACGAGCAGCATCTGCACCAAAGGTGAGCCCTCCAGCTTCTCCACGATCTGCGTGGGGCCCCTCTGCACTTTGCATCTCGACGCGCCTGCCCGGTCCCTGGCCCGTTGGCTAGTGGCCATTTTGGCGACGAATCTTGAAATCTACGATGCTGGTCTGGTTGCTCCAGACTGGCCCCTGCTGCTCTCCAAAGGAGCAGCCCCTCTGACCTTGCTGGTCAGAACAATCAGCTTTCTTTACTTTCCACGACTCCTGACTTTGCCAAGGCTTGTTTGCTTCTTTCGAGTCGCCGACACCGCCGACAGCGAGAGCCTGCGTGGGACAGCCCGTGAACCGACTCTTGGACGTCGACGACCTTCAGGGACCACGTGGCTGCGGAGACAAGCTACACCTCATCACCTGTTTGCACCCGACATCGCCTGGTACCTACCTGGTGCCACGCCGGTCACTGGCTAGTGACTGTGAACACTGTCTCCTCTGCTTTCAGGTCTTCTACAACTCCGATCCACTCTTGGATCCACCGCATCTCTTCTGGACCGACCGCCTGCAGCATCTTTGTCATCAGGCTCCATTGAATCGATAGACGAAACCCGACGCACTTCGAGACCTATGCACCCGCTTCCTGTGGGTGAGGTAAAGCTGGCACTCCGGTGCCCAAGTGTAGAGAAACATCTCTAGTGTCTGTGTTTTAAGTCTTAAGTTCGTAGTCCATCCAGAAGACCCTTTCTGCAGTAACTTTTAAACTTTTACGCACCCATTGAAAACCTATGGGAGCCCGCGTGTAACTTTCCTCACTGCACACGCGACCAGTGGACCTCCTGGTCACTAACTGAAGTTAGCTCCTTGTAGGCCCAGTGATTCTAGAGGCCCTAGGCCTTTTCCCTTTCCTGTTCGTGGTACTTATACCACTATTTTAGTATATGGTTTGAGTGGCCACCAGGGCACATCCATATAAAGTGCAACTTCTGTATATTGTAATACTTTCTTGTTTAACGATTTGTGCTCCTGTGCTCATAAAGAGTCTAGGGGATACTTTGAGTAATAAATACATATATATTTTGAATATATATCTGTGTGGTGTCCTTTCATTGGTATAAAAGGGGGTTACATATGGTAAAACAGCCTGCTTAACACGCTTTAACGAGTTTAGCCTCAAAGACTGCTTAGCCTACGCTACCCTAGGGCAGCTAGTCCGAAAAGGTTGACTTACAACCACACCATAAGGGTTGCTTGGCATGGTACAAGGTGGTCACTTTAACTAGTGAACATCATATACCAGGCCAACTTCTCACAGTTTTCCATCTAACCACACCTAGATTCGCTTGTAAAACAGTGCAGACTTAAATCCCAACCGCTGCACACCAATGCAGGAGGATGGATTAGTGTATGGTGCACACTTAATTAAGTGAAGCACCTTGCACTAATCCAGGCAATCCTTATGGTGATTTTAGTGGTCTTGATGACCATAGAAAGCTTTAGTAGCTGTGGAGAGCAGTTTTCAGGCTTATCTTGAAGGAATGTTGAGCAGCTTGTTTTACCAGTTTTATCATGTAGTGTAGGTTAAACGAAAAAGAACCACACAGTCTATATATAAAAATATGTCTATTTATTACACAACACTCACTAACACACTGGCATATCTCCTACCCGGATATATCAACACAAATACACAATAATATTTCAATTGCAAAAAAAGGTAAATAGCTCGAAATAAAATGGTCTCCGGGGAGGGACCAAACCATATACTAAAAAAGTGGAATGCGGGGAGTGTGGCCTTGCCGGGGACCAAGATGGCCACTCAAGCCAAAAGCTCTGGAGCTCGTACCAATATAAGATAGCCTTCCTCGGCTCCACGGTCCTGATTGGCGCTGTTACAAGTCTCGGGACGACTTGGGCAGATCCCGGTCTGACCAGAGACAAGGACGTACCGGAGGGTGAGGAGGACGCATCGCTGTTCACCCGTGGCAGCAAAACCTGGTCCTGGCTGTCCAGATGGTGGACCCAAGGTGGAGGCTCAGCAGTGGTGGGAGAGTCAGCGGGAGAATGGCACTGCAATGCGGTCTGCGTTCGGCGCTGGGCACAGGAAACAACATCTTCCATGATGCCTAGCGGATGTATCCGCATCAGACCCGATCACGTGGCGTCTCCACCGGAAGAGGAAGACTGGTTAAAGGCTGTCAAAGAGGAAGAACAAGCTGCTGGTTATTCCCTATCTGAGCAGCACCGGTCGCGCTGCAGAGCCTTATTCCAGCCGAAGTAGGGTAAGGGTGCACTTGCACCACCTTGACCGGGAACGTCCCGGTGTTGTTAATTCAACAGACTCTTGTTGTTCTTCTATTTGGGGGCCGAAGTGTGCTCTTAACATTGTGACTCAGCCTCCATTGTTGGTGGGATGCTGGCCTCATCAAAATCTCACACATATTTGTTACCTGTGGGTGTATCACGCTACAGCCTTGTATATACTCACCAAGGATTTAGGTATCTAGGTGTCGATGCTAAGGATGTGAATTGCGCTTATGCACATGACTGTTAAATAATGCAGAACTATTACTCTGGATTCAAAAGAAGTATTTTGATCATCTATGTTTGGTTTACCTTTAACAGGGGGTTCAAGAGGGGGCCTTCTGCTCTTCCCCTGTGACGTGGAACAAAGTGTGTGTACTGGTGTGTATGGCTCTTTGGCGCATGGCAAAGCTAGCGATGGCTGCGTATCTGTTTAGGCTCCAGGCTTATGACTCCCTTTGTACCTCTATCCTTTCCCTAGCGCAATCACCATCGTTACTGACCTAAGATACAGAACTGTTGGTTCTGTAAATATCTTAAATGGAAGGAATGACATTATTTGTTTTACAGGTATGGGTTGCTCACTGGCTTAGATAAGAGAAACCATATATCGTACAATTGCTGACCTTTGAGTATTTTGCTTTTCAGATCTCCCTCCCCGCTGACCCCTTCCTTTCCTTCCCCTGCTTGACCATCCCACTCACCTGTGCTGTTATAGCATTCACGGTTGGGGCTGTCGAGAGGTGGACCCCTTTTGGCATCGAACCGTTCCAGAGGAATCGTCGAGCTGACAGAATAACCAGCCATGTATCTAATTCCTCCTGGGTGGGTCGATACAAAACATGGCCACTTTAGAGGACGTCATAGGCGCCCTTGCAACAGTACAGCAGGAGTTAGCCCACTCTCGGGCCAAAACGGCGACCTTAAAAGAAAGTATTGAGGGCATGCAGCGTAATCCTTTTGACGTAGGGGCTGGAAGGTTCCCTGGGGGTGGGTTCGCCTCACACACTACCCCATTTAGTGTAGAGATGCCGGTCCCCATACCGCTAGCAGCACTAGAGAGATTTTCAGGAGAGAACCATAAGGTTCAGGTTTTCCTTATGCAGATCCTACTCCATTTTACTTGCAAACCATAGGCCTTCCCCACCAACCAGTCCAGAGAAGCTTTTACCATCTCCTACTTAATAGGCGACGCCGCTCAATGGGCTGTCCCTTTGGTGAGGCGTGACGACCCGTTACTGTATGATTGGGATACATTCCGAGCGGAATTCGAACGAGTGTTTGACTGCAGAGCTGCGGCCTTCACTGCTGACCGTGAGTTGCTGGAGTTAAAGCAAGGGAGTAAGGAGCTGTTGGTATATATCAATACCTTCCAGCGATTGGTAGAAGAAACCGACTGGCCGGAAGCTAAACAAGCTGCATTGTTTTATCAAGGACTTAAAGACGAATTAAAAGACGTGTTAGCTCGTATTGAACCACAACCCACCTCGTGTATGGAGCTTATCAACCTGAGACTGGATCACAGGTTGTCTGAACGACGGTAGGAAAAGAAGCAAGGGGACAGACCTGCACCGATATTTGGAAGAAACAGAACAGTCACAGGAGGCGGCAGTAGCACCTCCGAACCCATGAAAATAGGCACCTTACGAACTTCTCTCACAGCAGTGGAAAGAGGACAACAACGCAAAAATGGCCTATGTCTCTCCTGCGGTAGGAAGGGTCATTATGTGAAGGATTGTTTAGTGAAACCAAGAGGGAGAGCCAGAGAAACTCAAGCCAGTGCCATTGCGGAGGTAAAGAAGGCGGAAAACCTCAGAGCCCAAGAAGACAGGAAGGGAGGTTCTTGGGCATAAAAGTGATCCTTTCTGTTCATGGAGATGTAGGAGATCCTTTGGTACATTTTTACGTAACCTTACAGATCGACATAAATACTCAACAACCTCACCCTCCAGGCCATGGTAGATTCAGGGGATACAGGACTCTTTATGGATGAGGAGCTAGCTCGCAAATGACAAGTAGAACTCCTTACCAAACAAGAACCAGAAACAGTAGTGGCAGTAGACGGACGACAACTGGCTTTGGGGCCCATCTGTTACAGCACCAAAGATCTCGAGGTGTCATGTGGGGGTAGTCATAGGGAAGTTTTGTAATTCAACATCATTCAAGCCCCACAATATGGTATCATTTTGGGTCTTCCTTGGCTCCGCAAACACAATCCTGTCATTGATTGGGAGAAAGAAATACTAGAGTTCACGTCCCCATTCTGCTTGGAACACTGTAAACAAATACGAGTCAGTCCGTCAAGAGAGCTAGCAAAGCGACACGTGATCGCCACAGCCGAAGAGAAGGATGTAGACTTACCGACGCAATACCAGGATCTACAGTATGTTTTCAATGAAGAACAAGCAAACATACTGTCTCCTCATCATATTTACGATTGTCAGATCGATTTAATACCCGGAGCGGTGATTCCTTGTGGACGAATATATGCCCTCTCGGAGCCTGAGAACGAACACCTGCGGCAGTACCTAGACACATATCAAAGGAATGGGTTTAGAAGGCCCTCTAAGTCCCCAGCGGCATCACCTTTGTTTTTTATTCCGAAAGCAAACCGTGAGTTAAGGGCTTGTGTGGACATCAGAGCCTTGAACAACGTTATGATAAAAAACATGTATCCTAGACCAGGTACGCCAAGCAGTCATTCACACCCGGTTGGACCTCTAGGGGGCATACCATCTCTTAAGGATGCGGAAAGGCGACAAATGGAAAACAGCCTTCCGTACTCGATACAGGCTCTTTGAGTATCGGGTTATGCCATTCGGATTATGCAACGCACCCACAGCGTTTCAGTTTCTTCTGAACGATGTGCTTTGAGAATTCCTGGACATCACCACCATTGTATACATCGATGACATCCTGGTGTATTCCAGCAAAGAAGAAGATCATACTGCACATGTACGTGCCATCTTGTTGACGCTTCGTGAAAACCATCTATACTGCATACTAAGCAAGTGTGAGTTCTACGTGAGAAAGGTGGAATTTCTGGGGGTCATGCTTTTGGCTGAAGGCCAAGAAATGGCACGACGTAAGATACAAGCAGTCATGGACTGGCCACCACCACAGAACGTGAAGGAATTACAATGCTTCTTAGGTTTTGCAAACTTTTATAGGCGCTTCATTAATCAGTTTTCACATGTAGTGGCGCCTCTCACAAAGCTCCTACGAAAGAATGTTTATTATCAATGGTCAGACGAAGCACAGCACGCATTCATGGTGCTGAAGACGGCTTTCACCTCCGCCTCCGATTTAGCACACCCTTATAATGATATACCCTATGTGGTAGAAGCAGACGCATCCGATGTAGCCATAGGAGCAATCCTGTCGAAAAGAAACAGGGATAAAGGACAGCTTCATCCGGTGGCCTATATGTTTCAGAAACTGAACATAGCGGAGTCGCACTATACAATCGCCAAGTAAGAACTCTTGGCGATCAAAGAGGCTTTCGGAGAGTAGAAGCATTAACTGATGGGTGCAAGGTATACCATTACAGTCTACGCAGACCACAGAAACCTGCAGTTTATGAAGTCAGCACGGTTACTCACCCCAAGGCAACTGAGATGGATGTTGTTCTTTGCCGAGTTTGATTTAATTGCCTCCCGTTGAGACAACTCTCTCGAATCAGCCAAACATGAAGTAAAAGCCATTATTTCCTCAAGTAAGGTAATCTGTCTTCTACAACCCAATCAATTTCTGGAACAAGTACAACAAACCATGAGGAAAACCACCTGGAAAAGATGGATGGAAAAGAATCCAGATTGGCATTTGAAGAACGGGCTCCCAATACGAGGAAAGCAGTTGGTAGTGCCTTGTGTCGCCTTACGGAACTCGATTTTTCAGTGGTGTCATGTGAACCCTTGTGCCGGACATACAGGAAGAGACAAAACCTTGGAAAAGGTGCCACGGCAGTTCTGGTGGCCCACGGTCAGACAAGATATTTACACACAGGTCCAACATTGTGTGACGTGTAGTTAAGCCAAGTCGGATCACAGAAAACCACAGGGCTTACTTCAACTGTTACCAACCCCAGAAACTCCTTGGGAACATATGTCTCTGGATTTTATTGTTTGTTTGCCGCAAGACCAAGGATATACCACGATATTGGTAGTAGTGGATAGCCTCACCAAGTTGGGTCATTTCATCGCGTGTCCAGCCCTTCCTACTTCAGCCCAGCTGGCCACGTTGCTACTCACTCACATGGTCCGCTTACATGGGTTGCCTTCTGTAATTGTGTCAGACGGAGAACCTCAATTCACTAGCCAGTTCTGGAAAACATGGTGCGCTACCCTACGCATAACCACCAACACATCCACTGCATTTCACCTGCAAACTGATGCACAGACAGAACGCCTGAATCAGACTCTAAAACAATACTTACGATGCTATGTGGATCAATCGACAGACAAGTGGGTAGATCTTTTATGGCTGGCAGAGGTGGCGTACAATAGCACTCAACATAGCTCAATCAAAATGGCTCTTTTTTTTATACCTTTGGGTTCGAACCTAGATTCCTCCCATTGGCTCAACCAGTCCACACAGACAAAGTCTCCAACCTGAAGGAGCGCTCCAGAAAGATACAAAATACCTTTAGAGCGGCGCGGAAGAACCTACTGGAGGTCAAAAGACAATATAAGAAGTATGCCGATGAACACAGACGTCCTGGTCCAGAATTCAAAAAAGGGGATTACATGTGGTTGTCTACAAAAAACATACGTTTAAGGAGGCATAGTGTCTTCAACCCGCGGTACATTGGACCTTACCGAATAGTGCGACATAACCCTGTGGCAGTAAAACTGGCCTTACCAACAAACATGAGGATCCATTCGGTATTCCATGTTTCCTTGTTGAAACCTTCAGCAAATCCTGCAAGGAGGAAACAGGTACCCATCTGGGTAGAAAACGAACCTGAATACGAGGTAAAAAAAATACTAGATTCTGAAAGGAGACGGAAGACCTAATGGTATCTCATTTCCTGGAAGAACTATGGACCTGAGGAGGATTTGTGGGAACCTGCTTCCAATGTGCACGCACCTCGTCTTACGTCTGTGTTTCATAAGGCTAACCCTGAGAAACCCGGTCCCAGAAGAGGGCCCTCGGAGGAGGGATGTGCTGTTACATGTCTCGGGACGACTCGGGCAGATCCCGGTCGGACCAGAGACAAGGACGTACCTGAGGGTGAGGAGGACGCATCGCTGTTCACCCGTGGTGGCAAAACCTGATCCTGGCTGTCCAGATGGTGGACCCAAGGTAGGGGCTCAGCAGTGGTGGGCGAGTCGGCGGGAGAATGGATCTGCAACGCGGTCTGCATTCGGCGCCGGGCACAGGAAACTACATCTCCCATGATGCCTAGCAGAAGTATCCGCAACAGACCCGATCACGTGGCGTCTACACTGGAAGAGGAAGACTGGTTAAAGGCTGCCACAGAGGAAGAACAAGCTGCTGGTTATTCCCTATCTGAGCAGCGCCAGTCACGCTGCAGAGCCTTACTCCAGCCGAAGTAGGGTAAGGTTGCACTTGCACCACCTTGACCAGGAACGTCCCGGTGTTGTTAATTCAACAGACTCTTGTTCTTCTATTTGGGGGACGAAGTGTGCTCTTAACATTGTGACTCAGCCTCCATTGTTGGTGGGATCCTGGCCTCATCAAAAGCCCGCGCATATTTGTTACCTGGGGGTGTATCACGCTACAGCCTTGTATAAACTCAACCAAGGATTTAGGTATCTAGGTATCGATGTTAAGGATGTGAATTGCGCTTATGCACATGACTGTTAAATAATGCAGAACTATTACTCTGGATTCAAAAGAAGTATTTTGATCATCTATGTTTGGTTTACCTTTAACATGGGGTTCAAGAGGCGGCCTTCTGCTCTTCCCCTGTGACGTGGAACAAAATGTGTGTACTGGTGTGTATGGCTCTTGGCGCATGGCAAAGCTAGCGATGGCTGCGTGTCTGTTTGGGCTCCAGGCTTTATGACTCCCTTTGTACCTCTATCCTTTCCCTTTCCCTAGCGCAATCACCATCATTACTGATCTAAGACACAGAACTGTTGGTTCTGTGATTATCCTAAATGGAAGGAATTATATTATTTGTTTTACAGGTATGGGTTGCTCACTAGCTTAGATAAGAGAAACCATATATCGTACAATTGCTGATCTTTGATTATTTTGCTTTTCAGATCTCCCTCCACGCTGACCCCTTCCTTTCCTTCCCCCGCTTGACCATCCCACTCGCCTGTGCTGTTATAGTATTCAGGATTGAGGCTGTCGAAAGGTGGACCCCTTTTGTCATCGAACCGTTCCAGAGGAATCGTCGAGCTGACAGTTACAGTGGGAGGAGGTGCACCGTGATATCCCGGGACGATGAGCGGCGTCGCTTCTGCCTGAAAACTGACGGTGCGGTGTCTCAAACGACTGCAGCCCTCGGAGGCCCTGTGATGACAGGGGTCTCAGGCAAGTCTGAGGGCGAGGACGCAGTGGCGCCTGGTGGCTGCCCTGTCATCAAGGCCCGGGCAACCTGCGGGGCCTCATCATGCGGCGCTCGGAAAAGTGCCCTCAATAGTAAAGGTGACGAGCAACCAATCTGCATACTATGCCGAACTCCGGCTCTGGTGGTGAGTCCCACATTCCAGGTTACACTGATGCCTGCTGGCCCCAGCCTTCTGCACAATCCGCACTGAGTGTTCCTTCCAAGCTGACTTCTGTAGCGATCGGAGCGGTGCAGACCCAGCCGATTGGATGGTCCTAACTTCTTTTTTTTCAGGCACATGTGCCCAGTGATGGAGCGGTGACACTATTCACTACCTCACTGACCCCTAGTGTGTTCGCTGGGGCCATTTGTTGTGCAGATGTGCCGTGTGCTCCTTTGACGGTCCTAGAGAGCATCACCGAGTCCTAAATTCTTTTGCCTAGTCTGCCCTGTATGAACCCCCGGTTTATATCATCTTTGGCAAATTGCTGTGTCTGGGCAGCTCTACTGTCACTGCGGCACCTCTGGGGGTGTTCCACAATTGTGCCTGCATTTGGCAACTGGCCTGCCAACTACTTACCTCTGGCTGTGATATCGCACTGGTGTGCATATTTGCCCTACTTGCCTGTCGACCTCTAATCCTTTTCTCGCCTGGCGCTGCTTGTGCTTCTTCAATGGGACAGAACAACCCCCGGCAGCGCCCGCTCTCTTTCAATGCTTCCAAAACCCCCCAACGTGGAGATGATGAGGTCTCTCATGGGATGGCCTCTGACTATGCTGAGATGGACATCCCGGCACATGGGCATGGCGGCCATCTTGGCTGAGCTGAGAGCTGGCTTGCATTCGGTGGACTCCCACCTGAACACGCTTACAACCCAGCTGCAGAGTATGCATGAAAGACTTGACCAGCATGAGATGCGCATTATTACCGCTGAACAATGTATTTCTGACCTCAAGATGCCAGCCCTATGACCACTAAACGCATTGAAAAGCTAAATAAAACTTCTCAAGATGACGGCGGCTAAGGCTGTAGACTTAGAAGCGCGGTCATGCAGAAACAATATCCACATAGCCGGAATAGCAGAATCCACCAACACCGGCTGCATGAACTGCTACTTGGAATATCTACTTGAGGAACTCTTCGATAGGGAGGCATTCTCGTCCACTTTGCCCGCGACTGATGCCAGGCGCACCTTCCCGTTTGATTACAGCTATGCTTCTCAATTATCAGGATTGAGAAACTATTCTGCGATTTGCAGGCAACAAGGAAACACTACAGTAACAGGGTATGACACTGTCCTTTTTTCCTGATTTTACCCCAATTGTGCAGGAGGCACACATCAAATTTACTGACGTTGAGCGAACTCTCCAGGAAGCTAACGTAAAATATTCCATGTTGTATCCAGCGCAACTGCAAATTCAGCTTAATGGCAAGTCTCATATTTTTGACTGTTCTGCTGAGGCCCCTCATTTTTGCAAGCAAAACCGTGTTGGGCCTGGGTCACCAAGCAGGGGGGGGACCTATTTCCACCCCCGCCCATTCTCCAATGAACTAGCGATGCTCTGGCTAGTTTCCCAGTTTTTTTTGCTCCACAAGGTTATCTGTACACCTCCGCAACGGACTGGTCATCTCCGGATATGACCATATATTCTTGGACACTACTACATTGGCATCATATCGATAGACTCTACCTATGTTCTAGATATGGCTATCTTCTTCAATATCAAGTTTATGAACAATAGGAGTCCTCCTTCGAGCATCGCCTCCCCCAAGGATGACTCTACCAGTTTGTTTTCCCTTTGGCTGTTTGGGATTTTGATAGGATTCACCGGAAGCCGGTTGTCAGCTATCCGATGTGGGTGGGGGTTTTGGGTGGTATTATGTTTTGCTTCACTACCTTTGCTCTCGATTTCATGCATGGGAATGATCATATGACGAGCAGTGCACTACCTTTTACTTATGTGCCGGTATTCCCACTCTTTATTTAACCAACTAGAGGATTCCATCCACTGGAGAGTCTGGGAGATTGACATTGAAATGCACGACTAGGAATGTACGGGGACTGGCCAACCCCCAATAGGGATGCCGGGTACTGTCTAACTTAACTAGGCATGGCGTAGAGATAGCAGTTTTACAAGAAACTCACTGTGCTCCCAACTTTCCTAACCGTTATGCTTTTAATTGGGGGAAAACATTTTTTTTTTCTAATTACAGCGTGCACTCTGATGTTTGTATCCTAGTGCGCAGGGCAATCTCTTTCAAGATCCGTGAAATAATTACTGACCCTGAGGTCCACTATTTACTGTTTTTTGGGATGCTTGCTGCCATGTCCTTTTTACTGATCAGGTCTACGCCCATAACAAAGATGCCCCAGAATTTTTCTCTGACATTTCTACACATCTCACTCGGTTACATGCAAATACTATACTAATGGGGGACAACTTTAATCTCACCGTCAATCCCTCTTTGGACTCGACAAGCACCAGACAGGTGACCAAACCCCACTCTATACAAGCGCTCTCCTCTCACATCCAGACCTTTCTCCTTGCTGATGCTTGGCGCTCAAAATACTCGTCGGCCAGGGGCTACATTTTTTACACTGCTCCCCATGGTTTGTAGTCCCGTATCAACCACTGGCATCTCACCCCTGACCTCTTACTTGTGACCACAGATGTTGAACATCTCCCCCGAAACCTGTTGGATCACTCTCCAGTGCTTCTTACCCTCCAGCTCCCCAAGGTTGTATTGCCTCATGGGCCCTGGCGCTTCCCCACGAATGCGCTACTCGAGGTTTTCCAAACTGCAGTTCAAGCTGCAGTAGTCGAATACTTTCAACTTAACACGGGGACTGTGCAACAGTATTCAATACTCTGGGGTGCTTTCAAGGTGTACATCAGGTGGGTGTGCATTACCAAGCATCCAGGGGTGCTTTGTTGTATACGTAGAGAGCTAGTAACCACTGAGCGAGCGCGGAAGGATCTTGACACACAGACACTAGCTGATGGCCCCTTTTGTCATTGCACCGCCGCGCTTTGCTAATGAAGGAATTCCAGGACCTTACGACTCGCGAGGTAAAGTACTTGGGCAAATATGCGTGAGCACAGGTGTATGGTGAGGGTGAGAGACCTGGCTGCACCCTGGCCGGATTTCTCCGCTCCCCAAATCAAGCTTCATTGATTACGCACCTCCAGCTTTCTGATGGCTCCTCAGTCACAGGCCAATGGTTTTCTTACTTACTATACTCATTTATGTACATCGCAATGTGTCGCTGCCAAAGACAAAATTGCAGATTACTTGGCAGAAGTTGCCATGGTTTGTCTGGAGGGGGGCAGCAGCAGTTCCTTGCCTCGCCTATCTCTTGTGATGAGATTTCACAAGCCATTGATGACCTGAGTGGCACGCGTGCCCCGGGTCGTGACGGTTTTACTGGGGCTTTTTATAAGACTTATAAAGACTGTATTGATTTCCCGCTTACTGGTAGTCTACACAGAATCCCTGACACAAGGTAACCTCCTCCAGACAATGTGCGAAGCAGTGATCACCCTATTACTTAACCCGCAAAAACCCCCAGACAGATTCACCTCATACAGACCACTGTCGTTGTTGAACCATGATAAGAAAATTCTAGCAAAAGTCCTAGCTATTCGTCTTTCCCTCATTATGCATAAGATAATTTCCCCATTACAATCCAGGTTTGTCCCGAGCCGCTCCAACTCGGTTAACCTTCAAACTATATCCGCTATTCTCAATCAGATTACTCCTGAGCTACCCGCCACAGCGATTTTAATTGACGCTGAAAAAGCGTTCGATTCGTTGGAATGGTCCTTCCGGCATGCCACACTGCGAAAGCAGGTGATCTTGTTTGGCTATTGTATACTGCCCAGCTGGCCCGACTTAAAGTGAATGGCATCTTAACCGACTAATTTACGTTGTCCCATGGCACTAGACAGGGGTGTCCTCTTTTATTTATTATGGCCATGGATCCCCTTGTGTGGCATTTCCAAGAGAGCTACCTAGCGCGCGGACTACACTTTTACTTTTCAGGAGTGCACAAGCTAATCATGAATATATGTTCACCCTAGATCCCTGTGTATTTATATTTGCTTATGTTATTTTTCTGTATTGTTTGTTCTTATCTAAAAATCCAATAAACACAGTTAAAAAAAAAAGTGGAGTGCGAACTGCGACCAAAGTCGGGACTTGAACCAGGAGAGTCAGAAGAGCTAGGGACACAAGGAACCACCCAAGATAAGTACCCAGGAACCCCACTGAGGTAGTGTGCAGAGTGGAAACACAACCATGTGTCCAATAGAAGTCAACCGGGAAGTAGCGGTTGCAGTTTTGGAGAAGAAGGACTATTCCCAGTGGACCCTGAAGAAACCTCGTGGAAGACAGAAGGTTGGAGAGTCACCCCACCCATGGATACTCCAGGAGCCAGGATACCTACACCAGGGAAGCCAGGTGCATAGTTGCAAAGTGACAAGGAAACCGCTGTAGACCACAATGGAGGACTTCAGGAAAGATGCCGCTGGAGAAGACAGTGCAAGAGTCCGGTGGAATCCAATGGTGGATTCTTGAGGTGAAGAACCTGCAAGCAGAGGGGACAGAGTCCAGGTCACTCGGAGGTCACCAGGAGGCAGCAAGAGCAATGCCCACTGATGTTGGATGGTTCAGGAGAGTTGACGGTGACATAGTTGCTGCAGCTGTGGGGACCAGGCAATGCTGAGGAAGACCAGTAGCCATGCATGAGCTGTCCCTCGTTGGAAGTCTAGAACCAGGAGGTCTATGTCTGGCGGGAGCACCAACAAGCCTTGGCAGCTGCAACAGGCATGGAAAGCAAGGAAGGATCAAAGTTGGAACCAGCAAGGACCAAGTGACTCACCACAAGCAGGGAAGCCAGAGCAGGCCCAGAGTGAGCAGGGGAGCCCAATGGAGCAGAAGAAGACTCTCAGGAGGACCCACAGGCCAAAGGCACAGGAGTCGCAAGAGGACCTCGATCAGCTCACCAAAGATAAAGGCCCATGGTGCAGAGGATGCGGTACTAGGCAGGAAAAGAAGCTGGAAGCTGGATCTTCTTGTAGCCTGAAGATCTCTGGATTGTACAGCCAACAAGCCTTGGCAACAGCAAGTCAACGCAATGCACAGGGGCTTGGTCCCAGCAGTCCAGACGAGGGATACTAACCTCAAAATTGCAGAGAGGACAGGTCAGGCATCGATGGAGTTGCAGAACCACCACCTATGTTGCTGAGCCTTTTGAAGTCTGTCGGACGTCAGGATCAGCAGACCGGTCAGCTTTGTTGCAGTGTCTGCAGATGCAGGGGAGTGACTCCTTCACTCCAAAGGAGATTACTTTGGGTGTCCTTGATGCCCACAGGTCTGAGAAGATCCTGGAAGAAGCACAGACAGAGATGATGAAGAAGATTTTCAGAAAAGCGAGACCAGGAGCAGCAGGAGTCTTCCTTGATGCAGTCTCGGTTCCTGGCGAAGTCCAGCACAGTACAAGTGTCCAGGCGATTGAAGAGTGACATGGTTTCAGGCTTGAGTCTTGTCCCACGACAATCTGAGTACCCACCCACAGGTGAGTCCTTAAATACCCTACGAAGGAGGTTAGGACGACTCAGGGGTCTTTTATCCAGTTTAGCGCCAGAGCTGGAGCCAAGGGCTCCCTGAACTGGCTCAAAATGGAGTATGCAAGTAGGGCACCAATTGTGCCCTTCAAAGCAGTCTGAGCGCCCCCACCTCAGCCCAATACACTAAGTCCTGTCTGGGAGGTGGTTACGCCTCCCTGTGACAGGCAACCTATTGTTCTACCTTCCCCTGTTCGAGGTCAGCTCAGCAGCAGGATGGCAGAATTGTTGGCAGCAGCACTAGCTTGCTGGCAGAACCTGAAAGGCTGTTATCAGGAGTATTGGGGGCTTCCCGGAGGAGCCCCCAGTGAATGGAATCATACATCCAACACCGGTAATGGTGTTGGGGTGTGATTCCAAAATGTTTGACACCAAACATGCTCACGTTCGGCACAGCCACTACATAGTTAGCCATTGCAGGACGGATGGCCACTATATGTATCAAAATGGCTGGCCGCACTCACAAATCCTGGAGAATTGACTCCGGGGTTTGTAGAGGTGTCCTGCTTATACATGGCACCCTCACACTTATAACCCAGCACCCTGCCTTCAGGATTGAAAGGCCTGCCCTGGGGGTGACTTATAGGTCTTAAGTGCAGTGACCTCAGATATAAGAAAACGTATATCTGTGGTAAGTGGTGCTAGCACCAACTTACACAGGCTAAAATGGCAGGCCTGTTGTCACAGTTTGAGTGGTGTCTCATAGGTGGGACAACATATTCTGCAGCCCATGGGAGACCCCAGGTGTTCCAATGCCCTGGGTACCTTAGTATCATATACTAGGGACTTATAGGGGTACACCAGCAGACAATTGTGGAGGAAGCTCAGTTACTGGGGTCCTGATTAGCAGGATCCCAGTCAGACTAGTAAAAAAAAACATACTTACACCAGCAAAAAGTGCTAGTAACCATGAAAGCAGATCCTACTTTCCTACAACAACCCATCAAGACATGGTTGTTTCTGTACTGCCCGACCTTTCTTGGCACCCACACAGCCAATGAAGAGTTGATCGTCCACCTGGATTTCTTTAGTACGATCAAGATAGAAAGACTGCACCCATTTTGGGTCCAGGCGGTGGAGTCGCTCCTCTTCCTTGGAGGGATGCAGGGGCGGGTAAAAAGTGGGCAGTGTACTGGATTGTCCCACATGAAAGTGCATGACCACTTTAGGCTGGAACAAAGCTTTTGTGTGATGCACCACTTTATCTGAATGAACAGATAGGGAGGCTTGGATGATGGAGCCTGGAGCTCGCTAACTCTGCAAGCAGAGGTGATGGCAATTAGGAAAGTGGTCTTAAGGGTTAGAAGCCTAAGAGGGCAATTATGAAGAGGATCAAAGGGAGCACGCTTCAGAAAATTCAACACCAAATTTAAATCCCATTGGGGCATTATGAAAGGAGACGGAGGAAATAAGTGAGTAAGACCCTTACGAAACCTGTTGATAATGGGAGATCTGAACAAAGAAGGCTGATCTAGAAGTCTCAGAAAGGCAGAGATAGCTGAAAGACAACCATTAAGGGTGCCCAGAGCAGAGCCCTGCTCGGCCAAATAAAGTATGTACATTAGGGCCTCTGAAAGAGGAGCAGAAAGGGGATCAACAGCCTTTGCTGAGCACCATGCTACAAATTTGGTCCATCTACAGTCTCATACCATTTTAGTGGCTGGCTGCCAAAATGACATCAGAAACTTCGGGTGGAAGGTTGAAAGCTGTCAACTGTCACCGCTTAATCTCCATGCAAGAAGGTGGAGACTGGACAGGTTCGGGTGAAGAACCGTCGCATGCTGCTGCGACAGAAGATCCTCCTGAAAGGTCAGTCAGAACGGAGAATCGATTGCCATGCTCAGAAGGTCAGAATACTAGATTCTACGTGCCCAATCCGGAGCCGCAAGAATGACTTGAGCCCGGTCATGCTTGATCTTCTTGAGCACTCTGTGCAGAAGTGGTATAGGCTGAAAGGCATAGAGGAGGCCGAACCTCCATTTGCACTGAAAAGCATCGCCGAGCAAGCGCAGCCTTGGAAACTCCAACGCGCAATACTGCTAACGTGCATTCTCTTCGGTGGCGAACAGATCTAATCAAGGCTCTCCCCACTGCTGAAAGTGACCTTGTGCCACCTCCGGATGGAGATGCCATTTGTGTTCGACCAGGCACCGACGGCTGAGTTTGTCGACTTTAACGTTTAGAGAACCTGACAGGTGGTGAACCACCAGGGATATGCCCTGATGTTACAGCCATGTCCAGAGGCGGAGAACCTCCTGACAAAGAGTCCATGACCCCAACCCGCCCGGTTTGTTGCAGTACCACATGGCGGTGGTGTTGTCCGTGAATACTTGCACTATTTTCTCTTTGAGAGCCGGGAGGAATGCCTTCAGTGCTAGTCTGATCACCCAGAGCTCTAAAAGGTTGAAATGGAGGAGTGATGCATCCATCACCACTGTCAGAGCTGGTTGGGAAAGGGCGAGGGATCTGCCTCTGACCATATCTTGGTTTGTCAGCCACCACTGCTGTTGCTGCACAGTTCCCTCCGAGATCTGGACATAGTCTGAAAGATTCCCCTGATGATGCATCCACTGGAACTTCAGGTTCCACTGCAGAGCCTGCATATGTCATCTGGCAAGATCCACCAGCAGGATGCCATGAGGCCCAACAGTCTCAGAGTCATTCTCACCAAAATCCAGGATAGAGGCTGAAACCCCTTTATCATAGCACGACTATCCCAGACTCGCTGCTCCGGAGAATAGGCCCAAAACTGCATTGTGTCCAGGATAGCTCCGATGAAAGGGAGTGTCTGAGAGGGAGTCAGGTGTGACTACGGCATATTGATAGTGAACCCCAGCGAGTGCAGGAGGTCTGCCGTAGTCTGTAGGTGGAAGACAACAGCCTAGGGCGCACCCGCCTTCACCAGTAATTGAGATAGTGGGAGACTGGTACCACTGGTCTGCACAGATCTGTGACCACCGCCATCACTTTCGTGAACACCTGAGGAGCATTGGTAAGGCCAAAGGGGAGCACCATGAACTGAAAGTGCTTGTAGCCCGCGGTGAACAGTAAGTAACATCTGTAGGCAGGCAGGACGTGGATATGGAAACAAATGTCCTGCAAGTTCAATGCTTCCATCCAGTCTCCTTGGTCTAGGGCAGAAAGCACCTGGGCCAAAGTGAGTATTTTGAACTTCTTCTGAAAGAAGAAGTTGAGGGTCTCAAGGTCAAGGATAGGACGCAGGTCTTTGTCTTTTTTGGACACCAGAAAGTAGTGAGAATAACAACCATGTCCTACTTCTTGCACATTTACACTCTCTATGGCCCCCTTGTCCAAGAGAGCCGTAACTTCCTCATGGAGAAGCGCCAAATGATACTCAGACATACGGTTGTAGGAGGGTGGCATGGAGGGAGGTGTAGTCTTGAAGGAGAGGGAGTAGCCTCTTCGGAGTATCTGCAAAACCCACGTGTATGACGTGATAGACTGCCAGCAGGGGAGATGATGTCGAATTCTGCCTTCGACTGGCTGATGATGGGTTTGAAACGTTGGACTAGGAGGGGTTGGAGGCACTGGCAGAGAGGGAAAGGGTGGTCTGGCCCGACCGCTGGCTACCTGACCCACGAGGACACTGGATCCCACGTCCGCGGCCACGCAGACAGCTTGCATGACTTGGTAGCTGGACTGGACAGGACGTGGCTGGGTCCTTCTTCCGTAGTCACACAGGATCCGAAACGGCAGACTGAGGGGGAACAGATTGGAGCTGTGATGCCCAAGGATCTGGCCGTAGCCTGAGAGGCCTTGAAGCGCTCTAAAGCCGAGTCTGCCTTCTCACCGAAAAGGTGAGTGCCATAAAAGAAGATTGGAAATCCCCCGAAAAGCCAGACGTCCTCAACCTTGGCAGTTCGGGCTGGACTGTTCCCATGTGGAACAGGGTCAAGACTGATTTGCATATGGCTGGATTCAAACTGGGGTGGCATGGTGAGAAAAAGAACAATGGATTAAAACCAGATTTTTGTGACTGGAGTGAATGTTTGCATTGTCGGCATTCAGTCCATCATTTGTTCCTTTTACTTTTGTCGCACTAAGTGGAAAGGGTATGCCCAGATGTGAGCCCTGTGATTACTGAGCCACTGGATTCAAGCTAGCCTGCCTGATAGGGGTTGATTCCCCAAAATCGGATCCAGGATGCTTGTTTCCGGTCCAGGGAGGACCTGGCTTGGCAGTTCGGGCTGCACTGTTCCAATGAGGAACAGGGCCAAGACTGATTTGCATATGGCTAGCTCCAAACTGGGGTGGCGTGGTGAGCAAAAGAACGATGAATTAAAACCAGATCTTTGTGACTGAGGGTGAATGTTCTTCAGTATTCCATGCATCATTTGTTTCTTTTGTTTTTGTCGCCCTAAGTGGAAAGGGTATGCCTAGACGTGGGCCCAGTGCTCACTGTGCCACTGGATTCATGCTAGCCTGGCTGATGAGGGGTGATGTACTAAAACCGGTCCGAGGATGCTTGTTTCCGGTGCAGGGAGGACCTGGCTTGGCAGTTTGGGCTGGACGGTTTCCATGAGGAACATGGTCAAGACGGATTTGCATATGCCTAGGTCCAAACTGGGGTGGCGTGGTGAGCAAAATAATGATGGATTGAACCCAGATCTTTGTGACTGGGTGTGAATGTTTGCATTGTTCAGCATTCCATCCATCATTTGTTCCTTTTGCTTTTGTCACCCCAACCACCAGAGACACACAAGGTGCAGATCCATCACAGACATCATCTGATGACAGAATCCCCCAGTCCTGCATTGGGACATCTCAATGCCACCAGGAGTCTAAGACTCAGAAAGCAACTTCCACAAAAAAAAAAAAAAAAGGGTTGTCAAAAAACAGCTAAGGGGTAGCTCTATCCGGATCTGTGCTTAGGCTGGCGTGGAAAAGAAAGAACTGTCGTCAGCATGCCTGAGCGGTCTCTATGTAGGTGCCGCAACATTATTTCTGGCGCGCACTATGCAGACGATGGACACAGAGCTGACCGACGCCACCTGGCAATGCGCAGGGGTACTGCTGATGATAAATCTCCGGATCCAGACTGATGCCTGGGGAAAATTCTAAGGTAAGGAATCTACAACTAGAAGCCTCTATCAGATCACACACACACAACATTTGTAGTAACCATGCAACCTTTCCTCCAGCAGAACAGATACAATTTGAGCATCAGCAGTGCAAGCTTCTTTCACTCAAAGAACAGACGCAGCAGTGGTGCAAGCTTCCTTTCACTTAGAACTAGTGCAGTAGAGAAGTAACAGTTCAAGCTTACTTCTCTCAAATAACAGTTACACCACCGCAGTAGTAGCAAGCAACCCTTTTCATTCAACACATACAGCACCAAAGCAGAGTGTAATCTTGCTTCTGTCACAGTACAGCAATATCTTGTGCACCAGCAGACAGGCTTCACTTCCTCACTGCACAACAGCAGCAAATGCCGTTTCCTCCTGTCATTGAAGGCATCCATAGTGCAGGCCTTCTTTAGCCACATATCAAACTTTCAAGTACAACAGTTGTGCACCCTTCCACTGATCATAGAAGATGTACAGACACATCAGTGTCATATAGATTATTCACAGATGTCTGGAGCAGGTGCTTTATTCACTTAAAGAGTGCATGGCCAAATGAAAGAGTGAATGTTTAAGTGCTGCTGTGACTTTTGCTCAGGTGCCATTCCCTATTAGTATACCAATTGTCACTCCTAGTTTCAATAGCAAAAGTGCTGTCAGAGATGCTGCTGTGATAGCCAGCAAGTCCTGCTGAGGTCACTCCGAGTCTTGCTGTCACTGCTGTGACTCATACAGTTGTTCATACTGTGTAGTCTTGTGGCTGTTACTGATCTTCAATTATATATACCAAAGTGTATAGATGAATCAGTGGGTGTATGAGTGACTGTATGGATGATTAAGTGGATGTGTGACTTACTGCATAAGCAAGTTATTAGGTGTATCAGTGAATGTTTGGGTGAGTGACTAGGTTGTGTGAATGTCTGTATCAGTCTGTTATTTGGTGTCTATGTGGCTGTATGGATTGGTGAGTGGGTACTTGAGTCGCTATATGGGTGATTGATTGGTTGTCCGAGTGCCTGTATGGGTGTGTGAGTGTCTGTGTGGCTGGGTGAGAGGGTGTGTGACTGCCTGCAGGGATGAGCGAGTGGGTGAGTCAGTGGCAGTATGGATTAGTGAGTGAGTGAGGGGCTTTATATGTGACTAAGTGTGTTTGGATGTCCCAGTGAGTGAATGAATGGCAGTGGTATATGGGTGAGTAACTGGATATGTAAAAGGCAGTATCGGTGAGAGGTTGGAAATCTGTTGTTGAACTTCAGGTTTCAGATCGATAAGACTCAACTGAAGGAACACTCCATCACCAAACCGTGTCAGCACTGATGTGCTCCCTAGTCAGATGAGTCTGCAGCCATACTTATATTTGGTGCAAGTCCTCTCTGATGGATGGTCATTGACAAATCCCTGGAGAGTTAAAGAAAGCACTAAAATACATTTGTGGAGATAATACACACTCTATCAATCATTTATAACATCAATGGTTGGCAGTTGCACTTGCAGAGAATGAGAGTCCAGACATTTGCTCTCTTTGATCAGGGGGTACAATAGACTATGGAGCAGTGACATGAAATTTCTTTGCTGCTGAGATGAGGCCTCAATCTATGAGAAGATCAGCTTTGAGAAAACTATGCTTTGTGCATTGCTTTAGAAGACATGCTGGGTCCACTTTCACAGATGCAGTAGCCATAAAAAGGTCAATAGGAGGCTCCAGTAGAACTGGAACCAAAAGCAGCATAGGAACTCGATGCATGTTTTTTTTTTAATGTAACATCTCGAAAATGACTAACGTCCTAATCCACAGTGTAGGCATATGTATATTTAATTTAGCTGCTCCTCTGACAGACTTCTGTAAGCTAGGTGAAACCAATCCCATACCCCCACCCCACCCCACCCCAGGTGGAAATATTGTTGGAGGGATACCCACTGGTCAAGGAGGCTCTAGTAGTCCACAAGCAGAAGCAACAGCAGCAGGAGTAGCAGATCCTGGAGACGCCTGAGGAACCACTACCCATGGAGAGGTCTATAGAGTGGTAGTGCATACTCCTGGTGAGATCCTCAGAAGAGTGGGTGGGGTAAAACAAATCAGAGAATTCAACCACTGGGTAAACAGAATTGGTAAAGTATTCATAATCCAAGGTTAGTGTAATCTACTTTTGAGTTTCCTTAGTCATGAAGAAGACAAGTTAAGAGACTTGCTTGACATTCTGAGTTTCAAATTGTAGGTCTTGAAGTTGTTGAAAGAAGTGTCTTCATCCACAAATAGTTAAAAGTCTTGGCCTCTTCAACATCTATGCCATAATGGCAAACAAAAAAGGTATATTTTTTTGCAGCAGTATCCTTCCTAGATCCACATGCTTGAATTATTCCCTGAAATCAGGTTGGGAATCCACATTAGTCTATGTTGATACATCACTATGTCAATACAGAAAATGAAAGATAAAAATAATTGACTGTTTAGTCAGTCCATCTCATTAGGTGACCCAAACTACAGCCATTGAGGTGGAGACAGTCAGAGATCCAACTGTTAGATTTTCATAGATCTTCATAAGGAACGGTAGGGAGCCTCATACACAGGGTGGAGGGCTGGCACGTGAATCTATGAAAGATACCAGTGTTGAAGAACTGTAGATAAGTAGCTTCTCTAACACTGGATCTTTCATCATTTGCATTCTTGAATTAACCGATTCCGTCCTCAGCCACGGTGGTCGTGTGCTGACGGAACTGTTCCGTCCTCTGTACACAACCAGGAAATCCAGGGGTTTCCTTTTTTCTTTTTCAGCCTAGGGATGGGGGGGGCGCGCAGACAGCTTCCCCACCTGCCCGAGGCATTTAAAAAAAAAACAACAATGTAATGACGGTCAGCGTGCATGGCAAGGTGACGTCATTACATTGACAGTGAAAGTCAAATCAGTCAATCGGCTCATTTCACTTACTGCCTACGTGCTCGTGGGGCTATCTCAGCTTGAGCACCTAGGCAGAAGGGAGAGATATCATTTGAAAGGGGAGAATCTTCCGTTTCCGATGGTACTCTTCCCTGGTGGATCCCTGCTTGGGGATCTCCACCATCGCAGGGGGAGCAGAAAGCCCGCTAGGCAACATGGATTTTTTTATTTTTATAAATGAGAGGTGGGGGCTGCCCGCAATGGGCATCCCAATGCCCCCCACCCAACACAAAAGGGACAATATTTCTTGCCCCCCCCCCCAGAGAGCAAATGGGGTTATTACCCCCAATCTGCCCTCCAGTGGGGGCAGAAAGCCCACTAGGCACCAGGGATTTGTTTATGGGCATGTTAGGGGTGGTCCCATAATCAAGGGTCACACACATTTTAGCCGTTTCTCCCCCCCTTGGGTGCAGATCAGTGATATATTAGGTTCATCTGCCCCAAGGGTAGCAGAAAACCACTAGATACCAGGGAAAGTTTGTGTGTGAACTGGAGTTCGGCGGACTATCTGCATGTACTGAGGTTTGGCTGGCTGTATGTGGACTGGCATTTTGCTGGTGCTTGGCTAGCTGTGTGCGTGGATTGGCGCTTGTCTGGCAGGGTGTGCGGACTGTCGCTTGGCTGGCAGAGCGGCTTGTGTGGATCTCCAGCTTTTTTTACCGAGTACCCTCTGCAAACCTCAAATGTAGCTAATAAGATACATTTTCCTCACATGTCTGGGTGAGAAAGCTGAAGGACCACCGCACCAGCACAAATGGCCTACCACCCAGCGTTCCCCTCGATCTGATAAAAACGATACCTCACTTGTGTGGGTGCTCAAAGCAGTGTCGGCCTAAAAACGTATACAGGTTTTCTAAAATAACTGCCCTTATGCGTTTTTATGCTGACTCTGCTTTGGGCACCAACACAAGTGAGGTATCTTTTTTATCAGGAAACAGAGAGGGCACACTGGGTGGTAGGAAAATCATGCTGGTACGCTGATCCCACAGATGTGTGATGCTTTTTTTTTTAGGTGAATTCGGGTGAATCGATGCAAGCCACCCCTCCCCGGACCCCCCCAGGAGATTAGTTTTCCGAAAGGTCTAGGTTTGGTAGGTTTCCCTAGATGGCCGCCAAGCGCGAGAACAAAAACCCAGCTCCCCCCATCCCATCGATCACAAAACAACCTGTTTTAGCAAAGGAGGCTCCCGTGTTTTGCTGCCGGGCTCAGCGGCCATCTAGGTAAACCTACAAATCCCAGACATTTCTGAAAACTAGACACTCAGGGAAAGACCACCAGGGAGTTGTGGCTTGCGTGGATCCCCCAACATATTCTTACCCAGAATCCCATGCAAACCTTACATATAGCACAAAAAAACCAATCACAATTTCCTCACATTTATGTGGGAAAGCTTAATTATTAATAAAAATTAAAAAATTGCATGATAGAAACTCAGATATCCCTGATCTTCTTGATGTCATGTATGTGTACCTCAAGCAGGATACGTAGAGTAAGTGATGACAAGGTGCTTCCCAGTGACTTGAGAAGCGGGAGAGACAGACTCCTGGAAAGTAATGAGTGGTATTTTGACCTTTACGGTGGTTGAGGGGAGTGAAATTTAAAATGTTTTGAAGCTCTGAGTGAATCAAAAAAGCCTAATAGACTAAGCTCTGTTCTCCAAGAACCTGTTCACAGGGTATGTTAGGATACTGGCGGGATCTTCTTCAAGAAGCAGTGTCGGTTTTCTCTGGCTTTAAATTCTTCATGCTATCCAGCCTCCCTTTTTTATTTCCATTTAAAAGAGGCTTTTAAAAGAATTTTGATTGTCATTTTTATAGACAAGTGACGATTAAAATCACTGTGATTTTTTAAAATTAATTCGAATTTTCCAATACATCCTGGAGCTTGGCGTCCTAAATAATTTTTCTGGGTTTTAAATTCATTTGAAAGGTACGTATGTATGTTTTAAAACTAGTACTCTAGGAAATATGCATATGGACAAGACATCTCATTGCTTTTGATTATCAACTGAGATTCACTGAAGGAGAACAAAGATTACAAGTTGGCAATTATTCTATAGTGTCTTCCAATGTGACAGCCATATAGAGGCAGGCCTTGAGTGTAGTCAGAGATTACAAGGCGGTTTTCGGTCTGAACCCTGTCAGTCAATGTATGTTGTTTAATATCTAGTGCCTCTTTTGGGTATGTTGAAACACTTAGTCACACCGCATAAGACTAAGCAGAAGAGAAGTGTATGTATAATTACCAAATTATAACCAATCCATACACTGCCAACAGCAAAACAAGGATTGTTCATGGCTGGATTAAAGTACGGATGTTTAAAAATGGGGGTTATTGGCAATTGAAAGAAATCAAACCAAATAGTCTCTTTACTTCTCAATGTGCTATGAATTATTTTGTCTTACATAAGCTGTTGCACTTTGCACAATCTTAGGATAGTAAAAACGAAAGATGTTTGTAGCAGCTTCAGTAGGATACTCTTATTTAAACAGACCTCACTTGACGTCCTTTAGGACCTAAACTATTTTTCTGACTTTTCAAATATTCTTCCTTTGTGATAAAATGCCATTCCCTTTTAGAAACTGTCTCGCCTGTGGGAGGAAGAAGGCTAAGACAGAGTGTTATGCCTTATGCTTTCAGTCTTCTGGATTTTCATATCCTAGACAGATGCAAGCAAAGAAAGACGCCCCAGCAAACTTTTAAAAAAGTGTGAGAATATTCACCTTCAAGGGCAATAAGAGAGGAAGATATATCAGAGATCCCTCTCTGGCAAACTGAAAGATCTCAGGCCACACGTGTCCTCCTCTATCGATCGCTATTCCTCAACCAGCCTGAGGGTGCAGAACCCTGCCATGTTGCTGCAACAGCAGGTCCTCCCAAAGGGGCAGGCTGATCAGAGAATAGATGTTCACGCCCTGGAGCTCTGGATGCCATACGATATGTGCCCAATCCGGGGCCATTATGATAACTTGGGCCTGGTCAGTTCTGATCTTTAGAACTTAAGACAGAAGAGGTACTATCAGGAAGGCTACATGAATCTCTAGTTCTACTCCAGGCGGAACTAGTCTCATAGCAAGAGACGCCTTGGAAACTCCAAAGCTCAAAACTGTTGACATTCTGTGTTCTCTGCAGTGACAAATAGATTGAACCAAGGATCTCCCAGTTTGCTCAATAGACCTTGGATCACCTACGTTGCAACTGCCACAGGGTGAACCACCTGGCAGGATCTTTGCATGCCAGGGCAGACAACATCAGCTGGCGAGGCCAAGTTGATCACATCAGAAAAATCCCTTGATGGTCCAGCCATTTACAGAGACATAGTGCCTCCTGACAAATGATCCAGGACCCCACTCCGCCCTGCTTGTTGCAATGCCACATTGCTGTGGTGTTGTCCGTAAGCACCTGAATTAGCCTCCCCTTGATGGAAGGGAGGCTTTAAACGCCTGGCGATGGTCTGCAGCTTCAGAAGGTTGATATTGAGGAGTGTGCCGCTGACTCGATCACAGCTCAGTAAGATGGACAGATGGTCCTATGTCAGTCACTTTGAAGATGGAGGGTGAGGCAGAAAGGCAAGGTGTACACCTTCTGCCGGTGCTTAATTTGGAATATAGTGTGTCAGTGCCCAAAGCACTGCTCAGAATCCAGCAGTCGGTCCTATTAAATGTTGTTGCACCAATAACCATGGCTCCGTAGTCCTGAACCCTCCTCAGGCCTCTTCAATCCACTGCCAGGCACTCCTTGCCCCTTTATCTCACTCATGCAGGTTACTGTTTCTCACTTTGTGCATGTTTTCTATTTTTTATTTCCTCTTCCTTTCCCGTTTGCATGTTTTTCCCTCTTTTGCTCCCAGAAAAATCTGATGAGAAAAATAAGTGTTGGGCCCCCAAAAATGAGTGCCGGTGGCCCCCACCAGCTCACATTAAGCACTGCCGTCAGGACAACCCACAGCCTGTCTGATGTAAGGAATGTAGGGCTAGTGGTCTGCCATTAACACATCATGATCAAATCACCGCCACTGCAGATGTTTTGCAATCTTGTCCGAAATATGAACATGGTCAGAGAGGTCTCCGTGATCATGGGCCCACTGAGACTTCAGATCGTACTGAAGAGCTCGGATATGCAACATGGAGTGCTTGACCAGCAGGATGCAGTCAATCCCAGCACCCTTAGAGTCAACCGCACTGAGATCCAGAACAGATGCTGAAAGATAGAGATTATAGCCTGAATGTCCTGGACTATGCTTTCTGTGGCAAAAGCATGAAACTGAACCGTGTCCAGAATGGCTCCAATGAAAGGGAGCATCTGAGAAGCAGTGAAGCGTGACTAGCAAGTTGATAGGAAGTTCATTGTCAGGACAAACAGTGAGACTGTCAAATGTATGTGAGGTTTCTCAGACAGCAGGAGGAGTTCTGTTAACCAACATTGGCGAGGCAACATTGGGGCTATCAATATCATTCTGCAAGGTTCGATCTTCATCTTCCTGAGAACCTTTGGAATCAAGAGAATGGGCGAAAGGCTTAAGAAAAAATTCTTAACCATGCCATCGAAAATGCACTTCCCCATGATCCCGGATGATGCCAGCTTGCAAAGAACCAGTATTTGGTGTTCTGTGGGCTCGCAAAGAGGTCGAGATTGGGTTTTGCCCACTGTGAGAACATGTGGTTGACTGTTTCTTGGCCCAGTTTCCAATCGTGACAGGATGACCCCAGCCTACTGAGAGGGTCTATCTTGTTTTGCTTTCCTGGGACATGCTCTGCTCGTAGATGAACTCCATTTCAGAGGACCCAATTCCAGAGGTCTTGTGACTCTCGAGAGAAGCGATCTTGTACCTCCTTGCCTATGTAGTGAATCATGGTTTATTGTCCATTCGTATGACTATCTGAGTTCTGTATCCTGGGAAGAAAAGCCTTCAAGGCCAGATGTACTACCCTCAGCTCAAGCAGATTGATGTGAAAAAGTGGATGAGGCTTCTGCCACTTGTCGCTGACCCGGAGGTCTTGAAGAAATGCTCTCCATCCCTCCAAGGAAGCGCTAGTGGTAATGACCAGTGTAGAGGGTTGCGCTAGGAACAAAAGGCTGACAGAGGCGTCTCTGTTAAGTCCACCAAGCTAGGGCTTTGATCATGGCTTGCGTGAATCTGATGATATTGTCGAACAAACCTGTCACCTGTACCCATTGGAGGTCTAGTTCGTCCTGTAGGGGTCACATCCTTAGCCTGCAGAACAGAACTAGAGGAATACATGATGACATCATCCGCAATAATGATTTGTATAGGCATACTGAAAGAAACTTTCTCTGAATGGACATTGCCAATTTCAGTTTCTCTTGCTTTTCTGAAGTGGTGCAGGCCTTGTTGGTTATAGTATCTAGTGTTGCCCCTAAAAAGTTAGTGGTCCTTGATGGTTGTGGGCTTGACTTTTTCCAATTCCAAGTGAGATCAGTCATTGAACCGGCTTATGCAAGCGTTTGTTGCTCCAAGTGCTGCTTGACACGAACGTGCCTTTACAGGAACACTTGGCATTCGTGTTTCCTCAAGAAGGCTATTACCGGAGCCAGAGACTTCATAAACAGTGGGGCCTTGACTTCAGACCGAAAGGAAGAACTCTGAAATGGTAGTGGCTGCTGGCTACTGTGAACTTTAAAAATCTCCTGTAAGAAGGATGGATGGGGATATGGAAACATACATCCAGCAAATTCAGGATTGACATATAATCCCCGTGGTTTAGACATAGGAGAATATCTCGTAAAGTTATCATTCAGAATGATTGTTTTTTTAGATGCTTGCTGAGATCTGAGAGATGGAGGATAGGCTGCCATTTTCCCCACTTTTTGCAAATCAGAAAAAAAAGGGGACAGAATATGAGAAAGAGGGACCCTCTCTATTGCCCCTGTCCAGAGCATGGTCTAGACCTTCTATTTCAGCAGGTGCAGATGCTTTGGAATAGAGATGTGCGGTGGGTTCGATGGGGGGTTCTGAACAAATTCAAAGATGTGGCCGATTTGAACAAGGTCTAGGACATTTGGTCCAATGTTATCTGTTGCCAATGTCGGATGAACTGGGATATTCTTGCTTCTAGTCAGAGAGGTGAGGAGAGAGGAATAAGCGGAGCCTGCGACAGGTCATTGACGACGACCAGTGTACTTTCCCCGATGTGCTCCTCTTCCTCTAGGCGGAGGCCTGCTGTAGGCTGCTTGAGGTACTTGCCTTTGGGAATATTGTGGACGAAACTGCTGGGAGGAAGACGTGTAAGAGGGATACCAGTATTGCTGGTAGCCTCACCAAGATGAAGGCATGCCTCTTCCTCTGGTGCCTCGAAAGGGCATCTTTTTGAATTGGAGAGTCCCCAGTGATTTAGCTGTCTTGGTGAAGAGCCCGCAAGCTGCCTAAACGCAGTAGTGGCGATATTCATGGCACCTATGATCTCTGCCGATGTGTGCCACCCCCCTATTTTTTTGGCTTCAGTTTTCGTCTCTTCCGGAAGCTGATCAATATATGGGGCGGTGAGCCCATTGCTGGTGATCATACCTGCACTAAACAGCTAGCGAATTTGGTTCTCTATCAGCCCCGACATTGACGAAAAACACTTGCCAATATTATACAAGCATCTGTCGAGGAGTGGAAATACTGCTGTCACTGTAGCTGGATTTTTCATGACATTCAAGCTCTCTTCCCAAATACAGCTGACAATGGGCATGGGCTGTATGCTTTTTTGGAAAGGCACCTTAAAATCAAAAGAGTCTATCTGCTTGGTGGGCATGAGGAGGGCAAATCTCCTAGCTGCCCTTTCTAACAAATATGACAACCCCCCCCATCCAAATATTCCGGCGAAGAGTCCACTGAGGTGGGTGGCAGAAATGATGGTGTAGGGATAAGGTAGTTATCCCATGCTGACTGGGCATCGCAGAGCTCTTCTTCCTTTCGCCGATCATCAGAGGTTTCTGGAGCATGGATGTCTGTAGTGTATGCCTTACTGGGATAGGCAATGACGTAGGTCTTTGTGCGGGAGTGCATTGTTGAGCATTGGGTGATCTGGCAGGCATGGATGCCTGTGGCGCATCAGCTATAGAAGGTGGACACCATTTTCTATAATCTGCAATCATGAACTGCAAATCAGAAACCAGAGCGCCAGGTACACAAAACATCTCCTCCTGGTAAGGGTGCTGATGCTAGACATGGGACGACTAATAATGCTGTTCATTTTCCTCATCATAGCCCTGCTCCTCTTTCTTTAAGATGCAACTCATAGGGGCACCCCCCCCAGCTTATATCAGGGGTGACACTGTTCTTGGAGAGCTGTGTTCTGGGGTTAACATTTTTGTTTTCTGCTGTTTTGCCATTTTTTCTGTCGTTAACAAGGTCGCTAATCTGTTATCCACCATCAGTGGTGTAGTAATCGACGGCATCACCGTTGTCGGCAAGGTTAGGAACGTCACCAGAGCCTTCGCAAATTATATCAGGGAAATCTTGTGTTGACAGTCTAGTCAGAGACTTAATCGAAGACTGTCATCATCAAGGTGGTGGTGGACAGCGTAATTATTGTAGCTGTTGTCATCACTGATGATGCCACAGTATATATCTTCGATGTGCGACGGTGGGCTGCTAGTCAACAATGCGTCCGCCAGCAGAGCTGTGGAAGGTTTTTTGAAAGCGTGACTGACCTCAGGAGGGGATGTAGGCGACCCCTGCAGCCGCGATCTCGTGGAATAAGAGGTCCCACACCAATAGGTGAGTGGCATCGCACTATGAGGATGTGTAGGTCTACGGTGTGATTGTGAAAATCAAATTTAGATATCACTCCCACTGAAAATGGATGAATGATTTTAATAATGAACAAGCAGACACTGGGTTAACTATCATTTCTGACTGTCCTCTGGTTATTACAAATCACCACAAGAGAATCATAGGTGTAGTGCAATCGCAGGCCCATTCTGATTATTAGTCGAATGTGTAACGAGAAATCCCAGGTCATCAGATTATGAGCATGCACTGGGGGATGCATGCCTGTAGATAGAATCTCACACTGGCATTCTGAGTGATGCATCAAACAGTAAAAATTTTAAACTGGGATACGTGGATGCAGTCACTAATTTGTCCATTTTTGTATTACACGTTGGACCTACAAATAAAAATAGAACAACAAAATAAAGGGCAAGTATACACTTGGCCCTCGGATGCAGGCAGATATTTGCATCTAATCTGTAAAATTTTGAAAGTTCCTTGTGCTTACATACCAGGGAGGTGAGATTGATCACCCTGATGAAAGCCCCGGACCCATTGGGGCCATCGAGTATACCTGAAACTTGTTGGTATAGGGTCATAGGACCATTGTACCCTCATCATCGGACATATTCATTTGATCTTTTAACATCCCCCAGCTACTCCATCAATAAAGGGATACCTCAGAGTAGGTTGGAAGATTTTTAATCTTTATGCCCCCTGGTCGTCTTAAGTGCTCTCTGAAATACGGTTGAACCCACCCTGACCTTTAGTAGTCAGGGTGAACCCGATGATGAAGCATGACACTATTAGAGTGTGTGAGGGTTATTTAAAGAAAAGGAATCCTTTCCTTGCCCGCCTTTAGTAAGGCGGAGCGCCACCTAAAAAAACGAGTGCCCCGTGTGTTAGACATATACGAGGTGGGATACCTTTTCGTTTATATGTAATAATCTAGGAGGCCATATCCCTCCTGTACCCCTTCCATAAGGTGAATAACCTCTCTACCCTCCTGACTTAAGGGATCACCTTCCCTTTCCCATGCCCTATATATAATGGTGGTGTAGGCGGCTCAGAGGATTACCTTTTAGCCTCATCTGAGGAGGCAGAAGGTTCTTTTTTGCCTGAAGATGATGATTTAGATCTGGGAGGAGATTTTGAAGGGCTGCAGCCTTTGTAAGACCAATGAGTGGATTTTTAGGCTTTTCTTGGCTGCTCAGATGAGAACCGACAATGGTGTGATCTCTCCCTCGTAGGAGATCTTTGAGGGGACGAAGAAGAGTCCTCACTATTCAAGTCCGACACTGGCTCTTTTCTACTTTTGAAGCCAGACTAGCAGACTTCCTACTCCATCCTTTAAAGTCTTGAATAAAAAGGTACAACATGCATTACAGTCCTTGGTAGAATGATCCAGGTAGAGGCAGTAAATGCAATCTTGGTGGGGGACTTCAGAGTAAAGTCTCTCTTAACCGCAGATATTGCAGGACCTGAAGAGACTTTTCTTCTCCTTGTCGGACAATGTTAAAATAAAGACAAAGTCAGCTCTGTATGGTGAAAACTATGTGGGCAACAGAAAAGACTCCCATACCATCAAAACTTGGGAAATATTCTGAGATAGTATCCAAATAGGACAATTACTGAGCAGAGCTCAGTGGTGACTCCCTAGCTCGAGGCGTAGTAGAAAATCTGGGGAATAAAACCCTTAGGAGTGTTCTAGAGGGCAGGTCAGCCTGTTTGGCTGAAATATAAGTTTGGTCTCTTTTGAAATAGACTATAAGCTACAAAATTGAAAGGCCTGGGGCCTTCATGCACTATCTTTAACATTGTATTACTATCATATGGTACCGGGGACTCCCATCCCTATGACAGGGAATGATTCAAGCATGTGAATCTATAAAACTTCCAATACTGGAGTAAGTGGAGTTGTTTCTGCTGGTGTTTGAGGATTCAAAAAGAAAGTCTATAGCATACTGGTTGATTGAGATGGAAATCTGTGGGAACCTTGGGTATGAATTTGGGATTATTTTGGAGAAATACCATGCTATCTTTGAAATGCAAGAAAGGTTCCTTTATAGTGAATGCCTGGAGTTCAGGCACTCTTCTAGAAGAAGTAAGAGTTGAGCGCAAAGGCACCTTCCATGTGAGGAACTTGAGCTTTGCCCTGTGGATAGGTTCAAAAGGGCTTTCCATCAATTGGGATAACACTGTGTTGAGCGGCCATGTTTGTGGCAATGACTTTCAGGAGGGGACCTTGAATTATCCTTTAAGAAATTGCACAGTTAGCCTGTTAGACCGCAGGGAAGGGAATCCCAAAGTTAGTCTATACCTTGAAAGAGCCATTAACCGCTTGTGTGCTTCGGATGGCCCCTGGCCGTCCGATGTCACGATGGGTGTGCGCGGAGGACGGCCCGGAGCCGTGCGAACTCCACCCACTCAATAAAACACTCACGCAGCGCATAAGGGGTTAAGTGTACTTTATTAGATGAGTGTACCAGACTGGATTTGTCTAGAGATTGTAGAAATGGCAGCACCCGTTCTGGAGGCCATGCGATAATTATATGCATTAGATTACTCGCACAAGACAAAAACGCTTCTACTTCAGACTATGTTTTGTTGGTTGAGTCAGGTCTGGCTTTTGCGAGGATATTCCTACAGTCCTCTGGAATAGTTATGTGTTTGAGCTAATGGTGTTCTGGAGCCAGGCAGATACATGCAGATCTGGATGAAGGACCTGCTTGTTCATTGACTAGTCCATCTGTGGCTTCAGCTGAATGTGGTTGTCCTCTGACAACAGTAGAAGTTCCATGAACCAATTTTGTCTGGATCATCGTGGAGCAGCGAGTATAAACTGGCATTGCTCCCTTTTTATTTTACTGAGAAGCCTGGGAATAAAAGTGATCGGCGGAAAGGCGTACACATAAAACTTTGACCATCTTATCTTTAAGGCATTACCCCAGGACCCTTCTCAAGGGTCAGAGCAGGAGTAAAACCAGCATTTATTGTTCTCTTGAAATGCGAAGAGATCCAGTTTTGGTTTGCCCCAGCATTGCAATATGGTGTCCAGAATGAGTTGGTTCAGTTTCCATTCGTGACAACTCTGGGCTGTTCTGCTCAAGGTGTCTGCCAGACAGTTGTTCATTCAAGGCAAATGTTATGCTCTTATAGTCACTTGATGAACTAATGCCCATTGCCATACGTCCTGCGCTTCCTGGGACAGAACCTGGGGACTTGTACCTCCACATTTGTTGAGGTAATGCATACTTGTGGTGTTCTGTTCTTATCAACACAGAGGATTCTTGCATCTTTGGTAAGAAAGCTTGGAGAGCCATTGAGCTCGCTCTGTGCTCCAGAAAGTTGATTTGCATCCTTGACTGTCCTAGACTCCACTTGCCCTGAATCTGAAGATCTTGCAAATAATCTCCCCATCCTTCTAGAGAAGCGTCTGTTGTAATGACTTATTCCGAAAGCGGAGGCAGGAATGTCAATCCTGATGAGATTGTCGGAGCACGTCTACCAAGGAAGAGCCGTTTTCATCACTGGTGTGATCTGAATGATGTCAAATTGTCCTTCCACTTGAAGCCATTGTGCAACTAGTTCCTCCTGGAAAGGGCACATTTTGAGATAAGCATGAGGCACAAGGAGGATGGCGGATAACATTATGCCGAGAAGAGACTTGAGCAGGTGAACTGACACACACTTTGTTTGAAAGACAGCGGGAGAGTGCCAAAAACTTCTTTAGCCTGTTTGAGGAAAAAAATGTCTTGTCCAGTAATGTGTCTAAAGTTGCTCCCAGAAAATGTATCCTTGTTGAAGTCGAAAGCAGAAGTTTAGTCGAGGTACGGGACAACTTAAAGGCCTTTCTATCGCAAGTAGGCTGTCACTGGAGCTAAAGATCAAGTTACTTACCTTCGGTAACAATATACCTGTAAGAAACAAAGGTTAGTTGTAGATTTCTTACCTTCGAATTACCCCCAGGCTTCAGACTGGATCCGGAAAGTTTTTCAGCAGCAGTACCCCTGCACGTCGGAAGGTGGCGTCATGGTCACCAGGATGACATTGCGGTAGCTACATAGATGCGGACGTCAGGTCTATACACAACTTTTCACACCAGAAGCGCAGAGCCATGCAAGACACGGACCACTGGTGCACAAAAAACTAGGGCCCTGAAAGGAAGTCCTTAATCCTAGAAGTCAGTTCGAGGAACGGGGAGGATGGGTGGGGCGGTAAGGAATCTATAACTAACCTATGCTTCTTACAGATATATCCTTACCGAAGCTAAGTAACTTGTTCATCTGAGAGAAACAGTTATAGATTCCTAACCTTAGAATAGATACTCCAGCAATACCAACCCCAGAAGTGGGTCTGTGAACTAAGTTCACACAAGGGAGTCCTGGAGAACAAAACGGCCAAAGTAGCCATCTCTCCGGACTTGGCTGTCCAGGCAGTAGGGTCTTGTGAACGTGTGCAGCGATGCCCACGTAGTTGCCCGACAGATGTCATTAAGGGGGACTCCACGTCCCAAAGCAGTGGTAGCTGCAGTCGCCCTGGTGGAATGGGCGCGCAACCCCACTGGAGGCTCCTCCTTTGCCAAGGAATAACAAGCTCCGATGCACAAAACGGCCCATCTGGAAATGGTCCGTTTGTGCACGGCCCAACTTAGCCAACAAAGAGCAGGTCATCCACCCAGAATTGTTTTGTGCGATCCAAGTAAAAGGAAAGCGCATGTTTTGGATCCAGACGAGGGAGCCTTTCTTCTTCTTTGGAAGGATGCAGAGGCGGAAAGAAGGTGGGCAAAGTGAAGGTCTGTCCAATATGGAAAGGAGTAACCACTTTGGGAAAGAAGGACGGACGAGTTCGAAGGACAACCTGGTCTGGATGAACAGTCAGAAAAGGAGGCTTAGAAGAAAGTGCTTGGAGCTCACTCACCCTGCTCGCAGAGGTGATGGCCACCAGAAAAGCGGTTTTTAAAGTCAGAAGCCTGAGAGGACAGTTATGTAGCGGCTCAAAGGGAGCGCACATTAGATATGTATGAACCAAGTTCAAGTCCCACTGGAGCATTACAAAAGGAACAGGAGGAAAGAGATGAGTAAAGCCCTTAAGGAAAAGATTTACAACAGGGGACTAAAAAAAAGAAGGCTGATCAGGAAGCCTAAGGAAGGCTGAAATGGCAGAGAGGTAGCCCTTTAGAGTGCCCAGAGCAGAACCCTACTGGGCCAAAGAAAAGAGGAACAAGAGGACCTCAGAAAGAGGGTCGGAAAGGGAATCCACAGCCTTCGCTGTGCACCATGCCACATATTTGTTCCATCTGCAGGCATATACTGTCTTTGTGATATCTTGGCAGCCAGGCGTCCCTCCACGGACTTCAGGCGGCAGGTCAAACGACGTCAACTGCTGCTGCTCAATCTCCACGCAAGGAGGTGGAGGCTGGACAGGTTCCGGTGGAGGACCGTCCTCTGCGACAGAAGATCCTCCCAAAGAGGCAGTCTGATCAGAGGGTCGATGGCCATGGGATACCAGACTCTTCGTGCCCAATCCGGAGCCACAAGAATGACTTGGGCCCGGTCGCGCTTTATCTTAATCAGCACTCTGGGCAGAGGTGGTATAGGCGGAAACGCGTATAGAAGACCCCAACTCCACTCGCAACAAAAAGCATCGCCTAGCGAGTGCCACCTTGGAAATTCCAACGCGCAAATTGCTGACATTGCGTGTTCTCTACGGTGGCGAATAGATGTAACCAAGGCTCTCCCCACTGTTGAAAGAGACCTTGAACCACCGCTGAGTGAATAAGCCACTCGTGATCCATCATGCACCTGCAGCTGAGTTTGTCCACCCTGGCGTTCAGGGAACCTGCCAGGTGTTGAACCACCAGGGATATGCCCTGATGTTCTAGCCATGTCCAGAGACGGAGGACCTCTTGATTTAGGGTCCACGACCCCACCCGCCCGGTTTGCTGCAGTACCACATGGTGGTGGTGGTGGTGTTGTCCATGAACACCTGCACTACTCTTCCCCCGACAGAGGGAAGGAATTCTTTGAGTGCAAAACGAATCGCTCGAAGCGCCAAAAGGTTGATGTGGAGCCCGGACTCCGCCGGAGACCAAAGGCCTCTGATCACCGCCTCCCTCATGTGGCCGCACATCCCAGAAGTGATGCATCAGTCACCACTGTGAACTCTGATTGGGGAAGGCAGAGGGATCTGCTGTCGACCCAATCCTGGTTCGTTAGCCATCACTGCAATTGGTGTGCAGTGCCCTACCAGATCTGGACGCAATCGGACCGGTTCCCCTGATGTTGTGCCCACTGGAACTTCAGGTCCCACTGCATAGCCCGCATATGCCACCTGGCCTCAACATCTTGAACTTCTCGTTCCGGAGGAAGCGGATGACTTTTTTGAGATCCAAGATAGGACGCCTTTGTCCTTCCCGGGCACCAGAAAGTAGTGGGAATAGCAACCATGACCTACTTCTGGGACAGGAACTCGCTCAATGGCACCCTTGGCCAAGAGTGCCGAAACTTCCTGTTGGAGAAGGGCCAGATGATCCTCCGACATGCAATGGTACTGAGGTGGCATGGCTGGAGGGGTAGTCTCGAAGGGGAGGGAGTAGCCCCTTCAAACTTTTTGCAAAACCCACCTGTCCGAAGTGATGGTGCGCCAGTGGGGGAGGTGATGGCGAATCCTGCCACCCACTGGCTATTGGTTGGCCCTGAAAGGTAGGAATAGGAGGATTTGGGGGCTGCTGCAGTGGAATAGACTGCCCGTTGGCCCAGAGAACCACAGCGGTGGTTTCCACGTCCCCAGCAGCCCTGGGGCTGAACAGCTTGCACTGGTCTGTGGCTCTGGGCAGGAATTGGCAGGGCACCCCTTCCATAGCCACAAAAGGGGCGAAAAGCAGACTGCGCAGGGCAGGTGGTGGAGAGGCCCAAGGACCTGCCCCTAGCCCCAGAGCCCTTATAGCGCTCCAGCGCGTTGTCTGCTTTGTCACCGAATAGGCGACGGCTATCAAAGGGCATGTCCATAAGGGTGGATTGGACATCCCCTGAAAAAACAGTCAACCTCAACCAGGCGCAACGTCGCAGGGCTACCGAAGTAGAAATCGTCCTGCCTAGTGAGTCAGCGGTATCCAGCCCACAGTGGATGGTAAACTTCGCTGCGTCTCTCCCTTCGGCAACTGCACGAGGAGTACGGCCTGGACCTCCTCCGGGCACTAAGGCAGCACTTGCGCAACCATATCCCACACGGAGTGGGTGTAACGGCCCAACAGACATGCCTTGTTTACCGACCGCAGTCCCAAGCTGGAGGAAGAAAGCATCTTCTTCCCAAGATGGTCCAGCTTTTTGGATTCCCCATCAGGTAGAGCGTTCGGGAATGCGCCCTTGGAGGTGGAGGCTTGGACCACAAGGTCTCAGGATTGGGGTGTTGGGAGAGGAAAGTGGGGTCGCCCGGGGCCAGGCAGTGGCGTCAGGCAATCAACCTATCCACAGGTGCCCCTAGGATGGGCCTGGACCAGGTGCCCAAAAGGAGGTCTGTCAGGGATGGATTAAACGGCAGTAGGGGCTCCGAAGAGCTCACTGACGGTTGAAGCACCTCTGTCAGGAGGTTAGTCCTGACAGCCTCGAGCTACCTACGGTGGCAGAGAGCCTCGGCCGCCCTACACACTACAGCATAAGACACTCCCTCCTCCGTAGCCACGGTAGGAGGAGACAACATGCCAAGGTCTGGTAAGGTATCCAGACGACTGGCTTCCCCAGTTCCTCATTAGTCTGGTTCATAGCCTAACTTGTCTGTTAAAGGGTCTCCAGACCCCTCCCAGTCCTCCTCACCCTCCTCTGGCTGCCAATCTGGTCTAAAAGAGCCAGGGTAGAACAAGGGCACAAAATTATCCGGCATCGGTCGATGCCGGTCCGGCTCTGTGTCTACATTGGGATGGAGGCCGGGGTCAACACCGGTTGGGGACAACCGGCTGCGGACGTGGTGCTCGTGGAAGAGGCGCCGGGTGAGGTGTAACTAGTTCGACCGGTGCCCATCCGGATCCAGGCCTGGATCCAGGGGGACCATGCAGTGCTAAGGCCGGTGCCGCCAGCATCGAAGGCCCAGGCCCCCAGCCGAGTCCACGGGGCCCGAAGATGCACCGGCAGAGTCGGGGATCCCAAAGATGGTGTGCATCGCTTCGTAAAATTGACGAAGCCGGGCGGGATAGCTCCAGGCCCTGGACAGGGATGGAAACCCAGAGTCGACCCTTCGGCTGACGGACAGGAATAAGTCGAAGAGCGACAATGCTTCGACTTATTGTGCTTCGACTTACCCAGAGTGCAAAGACTTGGAAGTATGGTGGCTCCGCGACCGGTCCCTCGACCTCCTACACGAACAGGACCTGGAGCGGCGCAGAGCCGACTGCCAGGCCTTGAGAAGCTTTCGGGACCGCTCCCGCAAAGACTTCGGATTCATGGTCCGGTAGTCGGAGCACGACTTGTGGTCGCGCTAGAGGCAGAATAGGCACACGAGGTGCGGATCCATCACCACCATCAGTAGGCTACAGGAACCACAAGCCTTGAAGCCGGGCATCCCAGACGTGCACCAGGAGTCGAAGACCCGAAAACGGTGTTGACAAAAGTCAGCAAAAAGTCAGTCAAAAATTGACTGGAGGTACTGCTCTCTTCAGATCTGCGCTGGCTGGCGTGGAAAAAGAAAACGGACGCCAGCGCGTCGCCTATGTATCTACCGCGACGTCATCCCAGCGACCACGACGCCAACGATGAACGCGGAGTCGACCGACGCCACCTTCTGACGTGTAACGGTCCTGAGGAAAAACTTTCCGGATACAGTCTGACGCCTGGGGGTAATTCCAAGGTAAGGAATCTATTATTTATTTATTTATTATTTTTTGAAGAATACAATCACAACCACTGTTACAGGGTTAGCCAAGAATGGATAATAGTAATATAGCTAGCCCCTATTGCTTGTTTTTGAGAGCAAAAGAGATGTAAGAGGGAAAGGACAGAAAAATTAGTGGTGAAACAGAAGAGGAATAGGACAGACACGGAGAGAGATAGTCGCTGTACATTACATTGGCATCATTTATACCTACTGCATTACATCTGATGCTGTACTTTACATTTGCATCAGCTATACATACTGCATTAACCCGGAGACACTTTCAGGATGCTTGAGGCCGCATGCAGGTCCATCCGTGTTCTATTAGGGAGCGAGCTTTGGGGCGAGGGGGCGATACGCTGTTTGTGCATACCAACTGTTTATGGGGGTTCATACGAGTCAAGGTAAGTGTCCAGAGTATCCCATAACCCTCTCGAGGACGCTTTCCAGGCGGGAGTACTGTAGCGCAATATTGTCTGCTCCACTGAGATGCGTGACCCAGTTGATCCATCCTTTGTAGCTAGTTTTGCTTGTGTCTTTCCAGTTGGTTAGGACCATTTTCACGGCTGCTGTCAGTAAGAGGTCCATTAGGTCCTTATCTTGTTCAGTTCTCAAGTTCGTACGCATGAATGCAGAGGTGAGGGTGGAGAATTCCATTGATAGTTTGCATTCAAACACAGCATTAATGAAATCAAAGATCTTCCCCCAGAATACCTTGAGTGTTGGGCATTGGAAGATAAGGTGTGCTAGGTCCCCCTTCTCTTTGTTATAGTTCCAGCAGAGTGGGTCCTCCCTAAGACCTAGTGAGTGTAGTCTTGCTAGGGTCCAGTATGCCTTGTGAAGCAGCCAAAATTTAGTTTGTGCCAGTACTGGGGTAATCTGATTGCGCGAGGTCGAGGACCACAGAGTTACCCATTCCTGTTCATTGAGAGGTGTGCTAAATTGTTTATCTCAATAGGTGATTGTTTTTCCGTTAAGTTTGTTGGTTTTGGGGCGTAAGAGTTTGTAGAGCTGCGAGACTTGGTGTCCTAGTTTGTTAATGTTTGAGACATAACGGAAGATTGAGGGTTGGGGGGTATTTAGTTTAGTCTTTGATAAGGCCGCTCTTATTTTCAGGAACTTGCAGAGTTCGATGTCTATAAGGTGGTGTCATACTTTGAGGTCTGAGAAGGTAATGGGGTATTCCCCATTTTCGAATTGGTGTGGGTAGTAAATACCTTTCTCTATCCAGGTATCGTAGGTAAGGCTTTTCCCTTTGTATTTAAACTTGCTATTAGCCCAAGGAGATTCTAACTTAGACCCTTTGATACTAACCTCCAACTTCGTGTCTACTTTCAGAAGCGCGATTTTTGTGTTTTTAAAGATAGTTTTTGATGAGTGGGGCTATGTGTTCGCTGTTAGGAGGGCCAGTGGGCTCAGATTGTTCAGGATGGCCTTCTCTACCTGAAGCTAAACTGGTATGTAGTTGGTTGCCGGGGAAACCCAGTATGGCCCCTGTTTTGCTAGAAAGGCTAGTTGGAACAACCTAAAGTCTGCTAGGTTTACCCCTCCTTGAGATTTCTCCAATCTCAGTTTCCGAATGCTTTCCGCGCCATAGGAATTTAGTGAGCATATCGATTTTCCGGTGGAAATAGTCTGTGAGCAGGAGTGGGAGCATGTTTATCAGGTAGTTAATCATTGGGGTGATCATCATTTTGATAGTTTCGACTCTACCCCACCACATTATGAATTTGGGGGACCAGGAGTCCAAAAGTTTCTTAATTTTTTCTAATAGTATCTTCTCATTGTAGTGTAGAGCGGTTATCAGGTCGCTAACAAAATATATGCCTAGGTATTTAATACGCTCCGTCTGCCAGGTCAGCCCCGAATTCCCCAGGGTGTCTTTCGTGCTGTGAATATTTAATGGTTTACATTCGGATTTGTCTTTGTTTATTTTATACCCTGATAGTTTTGAGTATTCTGCTATCGTGGTCATAAGTGCCTCGATTGAGGACTTTGGTTGTTCTGTTACAATCAGTAGATCATCTGCGTAGGCAGCTAGTTTTATTACGACACCATTGATATTGACCCCTTTTGTGCTAGTGTTCAGTTTTATGTTCTGGATGAGGGGTTCAAGGGCCAGTAAGAAAAGCGCCGGCGACAATGGGCAATCCCTGTCTTGTACCTTGATGCAGTGTGAAGGGGTCAGAGAGTGTGCCATTAACTGTGATACGGGCTGAAGGGCCCCGATATAGGGCCATAGTCATTCGTATGTAGGTCTCACCCAAGTTGAAGGCTTGCACGCAACGCTCTAGGAAGGCCCAGGAGACTTTATCAAAGGCCTTCTCGGCATCTAATGCTATATAGCTACCGCCGGTTCTGGTTGAGCGGACACTTGTTCCAATATGTGGCAGAGGAGTCGGGTGTTGTCGCTAGACACACGGTTGCGCAGGAATCCGACCTGGGAGTTACTTATTAATTTGGGGAGGACCATATTCAGTCTGACAGCCAAGATCTTGGCGTAGATTTTACAGTCCACTTTGATGAGGGATATGGGTCTAATTTTTTGGTAATCGATGGTCCTTCTCCTCCTTCAGGATGACTATTATATTAGCTTCTGTCATGGATTGAGGGAATTCCCCCTTAGTTGCAGCCTGGTTATAGACCTTTTTCCAGGTTGGTTTAAGCTAGTTTATGAAGGTCTTATAGAAAATCAGCTGTGTACCAGTCTGGCCCCGGGGCTTTATTTTTCTTCAGTGATTTGTCTGCCATTTCAATTTCAGCGCAGCTAATTTCCTGACCTAGCCTGATTGTGTCTTCAGTGCTTAGCTTCGGCAGCCAGATTCTGTCGAGGTATTTTGTAAAGTCCTCTTGGTTAAGGGTCTGGTCATTCCTGTAGAGCTCCGAGTAGAAATCTTGGAATGTCTTGAGGATGTCTTGGTCTCTTGTGTGGGTTTTATTACTGGAGTCTGTGATAGATGAGACCGCAATTTGGTTGAGTTTGTGTTTTAGGTAGGAAGCAAGAAGCTTCCCAGCTCTGTTGGCTTTGCATAGGTTAAGGGCTTTGCCCTTGTTGAACCACAACCCTGCTCTCTCGCTCAGGATTGTTATATTTATATTTGTTCTGTGTTAGTCTTGCTAGGAGCTTATTGTCCTGTCTGGCATTTTCTTGGTCTAATTCTAACCTCTTGATCTCCTGCTCAAATTGGTTTAATCTCCGGTTTGTATTCTTGTTTATTTTTTACTTAATTCCAATTATTGTGCCTCTGACCGTTGTTTTAGGGCATCCCATAGTGTGTTGACGCTAATCTATGGGGAGTCATTATGTCTTAGAGGAGGCCATAATTGACTACCTATCTTTTTTGTGTTGTCTGGTCTGATAACACTTCACTGCTAAAACGCCACCTCCGGGGGACGGCTTCGTTATGGCACCCGCTCAGTTTTAGACTGATACGGTCCGAAACTAATCTTGGAACTATTTCGGAATGTTCGATTAGGTGCGTGTGCTTTCCTGAGAGAAGTATGTAGTCTATCCTGGTGTAGGAGTTGTGTGGGTTAGAATAGAAAGTGTAGTCCCTAGTGTCGGGGTGTTGTAATCGCCATGCGTCCTTGAGATTGAACTTGGAGCAGATGTTTTGGAGTGCAGCATGCTCGTTAGCGGGGTGGTATTGACAGGAGGATTGCCTGTCTGTTATGTGGTCAAGTGGGATGTTAAAACACCCCGCCACAACAATGAGATCGTCTTGGGGGAAGCTATCTAGCGTGCATGACACCTCTGCCCAAAAGGATGGGTCATCTGCATTGGGGCCGTATAGGTTTGCTACATGGATCCGCTCCTCTCCCCTCCTCAGATGTGTTACTAAAAGTCTACCCTCATTGTCGTGGGAATGAGAGTCTATTGTTATATTTGAACTTTTGGAAATTAGGGTCAGGACCCCCGCCTCTTTTTGTCAGCTGGTGAACAAGCCATCTGCGCAATCCAGTTGCCTCTGACTAGTTTGGCATCTTCCAAGGAAAGGAATATGCTACTTACCAGTATGCATCTGTTCTTGGCATGTAGAGCTGCGGATCCACACACTAGGATAGTAAATCGCCATCTGGTGTTGGGCTCGGATGCTTGCACGTTGTTGTTGTCTTGGAAGAAGTCTTTGTGGTCACGAGATAGGTGACTCCTCCCTTCGACGATAGTGCGCATGGGCATCAACTCCATCGTTAGATTGTTTTTCGCCATAATGGGAAATGATGGAGTTTGTAGAAGAGAGAGAGATGTCCATGTGTGATATCTAAGTAAGACAATGCTGGAACAGATACAGGTCCCGAGGAGGTGGGTGGGCGTGTGTGGATCTGCAGCTCTACATGCCAAGAACAGATGCATACTGGTAAGTAGCATATTCCGTTCGAGGCATATGAGCTGCAGATCACACACTAGGATAGACTATATAGCAGTATCCCCCCCTAGCGGTGGTCACCTGTATCGGTTGCAGCAGTTTGAAATAAAGTTTTAAGGACAGCTTGGCCCACAGAAGCTTGTTGCTTTGCTTGCACGTCAACACAATAGTGTTTAGTGAAGGTGTGTGTTGTAGACCATGTGGCTGCCTTACAAATGTCTAAGGGAATGTTCCCTAAAAATGCCATGGAAGCCCCTATTTTGCGTGTGGAATGCGCTCTAGGGGGAACGGATGGTGTGCGTTTAGCTTTGTGGTAGCATATTTGGATATATTTAACTATCCACCTAGCTATCCCAGATTTGGAAATGGGGTTGCCCTTATGTGGTGGAGAGAAAGCTACAAACGATTGTTTTGCGGAATGATTTGGTTCTGTCAATGTAGTAAAGAAGGGCTCTTTTAACATCTAAGGTATGAAGAGCTCTATCAGCTACCGAGTCCGAGTTTGGGAAGAACACTGGTAACTCTACTGATTGGTTAAGATGAAAAGGAGATATGACTTTTGGAAGGAATTTCGGATTTGTCCTAAGAACCACTTTGTTACAGTGTAATTGTAAAAATGGTTCTTTTATGGTTAAAGCCATGATTTCACTTACCCTTCTGAGGATTGTGATAGCGATAAGGAAAGCTACTTTCCATATGAGGAACTGTAGTTCGCATTTAAGCAGAGATTCAAATGGGGGTCCCATGAGCCTAGTAAGAACAATGTTTAGATTCCACACTGGAGAGGGTGGTAATCTGGGAGGAAAAATGATTTTAAGTCCTTCCATTAAGGCTTTGATCGCAGGGACAAGTGTTGTCGATTTTGTAAGTAAGCTGCTAATGCTGCTAGGTGGAGACGTATTGATGAGTATGCTAAATTACATCTTTGCAAGTGTAGTAAGTAGCAAATGATGTCTTGGATGGATGCATCCAGTGGTTGTAGATTGTTAGTGCAGTAAATGGCAAATCTTTTCCATTTTGCAGCATAGCAAGCTCCAGTGGTAGGTCTTCTGGCTTCTTTCATAATGTTCATGCAGTCTGGTGGCAGGTTAAGGTAACCGAACTCTAGGACTTCAGGAGCCAGATCGCCAGATTCAGTTGACCTGGATCTGGATGTCTGATCTCTCCAATGTTCTGGGTTATTAACGACGGGGAGATATGCAGTTTTTGGTGTGGAACTAGAGTGAGTTCTAGTAGTGTTGTGAACCACGGCTGGCCTGCCCATGTGGGAGCTACTAGGATCAGTTTGAGAGACTGCTGCCTGAGCTTGCGTACTACTAGTGGAATGAGTGGGAGAGTGTCAGGATTGCCGATTCCAGCGTCACCGAGTTGCGAGTGACTTCCCCATAGCGTCTAGCTATCGCGCATGCGCGATAGCACCGAAACAGTTGAAAAGCCTGCCGTTCAGGAACCTCGGGGCTTTGCGTTCTAGTGTTGCCCCGCAGGCGGTTCCCTGAACTTCCTGTATCCTGTTTCCTGGTTTTTTGCTTGGCGTTCGTCTCGGAGGACCGGGACATTCTACACTACCTGCATCGCTTTGAGTGTTTGCAATCCCCTTCTTTTTTCGGTCGTTTGTATGAGAGCCGTCTCTCATATTTCAGAGCTCTGTTTCCCCTCCTTTTTTGTGCGTTCGTTATATTGGTGCCGAGCCTCTGTGTTGGCTGTAACTGGACGCGAGCTGCCCCTAGTTTCGGGACTTTGGTGTTTTAGGGTCAGAGCGCTCCGCCCACCTTGCCGGATTTTGTCCCGCGGGCCGGCCGGGTGTCTCTGCCCTGTCCCCTTCCTCCCAAACTGCTCCCGTGGACCTGCCAGTTACCCCCTAAGGAGGCTCTTGTTCACCTTACGCCGCATTGGTCCTGACCCGTCTTCCTGAGTTCCTTCCCTGCTGCATCTTCCAGATTCTAGCTGTAGAAGCCTCTACAGCATTTGATCGGACTCCTTGTTCTGTGAAGACATCTGGATACCCTTGTAAGATAAGTGGTCGGAAGGGGGAAGGGAAGTAGTGTTTTCAGATGTTCATGTGGGTGTATTACTATATGGTTGCCTTTATCTATCCTAGGGACATCCTCCTACAGTCCTGAAGGGAAACTACGTCTAGCCTGTACCCTTTCCTGACCTCTTCAGTCCTTCTGTGCAACTATCTAGAATAAGCAAGCTGTTAGTTATAGGTAACTAGATAGCAGAGCTATACATTAAAGAAGGGTTAAACTAGGGGTATTGTAGGCCCTTATTTAGGGCCTTATATATTGTTCTTCTTACCTTTTTCAGAACCTTGCTCCAAGAACACAGACACAGTTCCACAGAAAAGGAAGCAAGAAGATTGCAGCTCCTGTGTTTTTCCCCTCTATCCTTGTTTTGTTTCCCCTCTTTCCGCCACCTCCTCTGCGCTCTAGAGTTTGATAGACGCGGTAGGGTGGGGTGGAAGGTTGGGACCTTCCTACGCCTGAAGTTGGGATTCCTTGACGTCCCTGCAGAAATTCGACTGGGTAAGATCCTTACAGAACGCGAAGCCACGTGGTGCGTTCTGCCCGGACGTCATGGAATTACAACAAGTGACCTTGGCGGATCTCGCCAACATGATTGGGAATCTCCAGGCAGAGACCCAGGCATTGGCCTTGCGGGTAAACTCTATACAGAGGGAAACACAAGGGGAGGGCAGTTCAAGGGCTTCCGCTCCCGTGATACAGGTCACTACTCCTCCCTCAATCCCTCTTGCACCGCCTGAGAGGTTTACAGGCGATTCCTCCAAATTTAACACATTCATTAGCCAGTGTCAATTGCATTTTACTTGCAAAGCTCCCTGTTTTCCCACTGATCAAGCTAAGGTAGCCTTTGTGATATCATACCTAGGGGGTCCAGCTGCCAATTGGGCCATGCCGTTAATAGAAAGAGACGACCCTCTGCTACAGAATTATGGGGCTTTCAAGGATGAATTTAAGAAATTGTTTGATAAGCATACTTACACTCTCACAGCTGATACGGATTTGCTCTCCCTCAAGCAAGGGACCGCTGAGATTGCCACCTACATCACTTCTTTCCAGCGACTAGTAGTTGAGGCGGGTTGGCCAGAGGAAAAACGAGGTACTCTGTTTTATAGGGGACTGAGGGAGGAGATCAAGGATGCTTTGTCTCATATAGTGGATCTCCCTCGTTCTTGTAAGGATCTCATGGACCTAGCGGTACAAATAGACCATCGTCTGCAAGAACGTAAAAAGGAAAGAGGAAAGACAGAGGTCAGGGTAGTAACAGTCAGGGAGAAGAAACCTGATTTCCCATCTACTGGTGAGGAAGCAGAACCCATGCAGATTGGGATTGTGAGAGGACCTCTGACTCCAGACGAGAGACGCCGGCGGCAAGAAAACCGACTATGTCTTTATTGCGGTAAGGCGGGACACTTTTTGAGATCCTGTCCCACCAAACCGGTGCCCAGCAAGAAGTCGGAAAACTAGGAAGCCCGGAGACCTGCGAGACAAGGACTTCGGGTTATTCAGGTTTGAGTGTCTCCTCTTCTGATCCCATAGCGTCTTCTTCTGGTCATTTCTTTATCCCAGCTAGATTGTTCTGGAAACAAGGACAGGCTAACACTCCCATTATGCTAGATTCAGGGGCTACGGGGAATTTTATGGACAAGGCTTGGGCCCAGGAACATCACATTCAACCACTAAACAAGGGGTATGGAGAGACAGTCACCACTATAGATGGAAGTGTGTTAAAGTCAGGACCCATCACACACAAGACAGAATCTATCAAGGTTCTCCTAGAATCTAATCATGTGGAGCAAGTGGAATTCGATCTGATCCAGTCACCGCAGTTTCCTGTTCTCTTAGGCTTACCCTGGTTAAGGATGCATAATCCCCTTATAGACTGGCATAACGCCACCTTACGGTTTCGTCCAGAGTGTTGTCAAGCACATACCCTATCTCTGAGTCCACACAAGGAGATTATGATGACGGAGAAGGAAGAAATGTTACCAACGGTATATCAAGATTTAAGTTCTATTTTTGACCCAAAGGAGGCCACTTCCTTACCACCCCACAGACCCTTTGACTGTCGCATTGACCTTCAAGCAGGAGCTAAGATCCCATTCAGTCGAGTCTATTCTCTGACTGAAAAGGAGAATCTGTATTTGCGGGAGTATTTGGATAACATGCTTTCCTTAGGGTTTATTCGTCCCTCCAAATCCCCTGCCTCTTCCTCTCTGTTTTTTATCCCTAAACGCGAAGGGGGTCTGCGTTGTTGCATAGACTACAGGGCCTTAAATAAAATAACCATAAAGAACGGGTACCCTCTTCCACTCATCTCTGCTCTCCTAGATAGAGTAAAAGACGCCCGTGTGTTCACGAAATTGGACTTACGGGGGGCTTACCATTTGGTACGTGTGGTAGAGGGGGATGAGTGGAAGACGGCTTTTTGTACCAAGTATGGACTTTTTGAATACTTGGTTATGCCATTTGGGCTTTGTAATGCGCCCTCCGCTTTTCAGTTCTTCATAAATGAAGTGCTTAAGGACATGTTAGACGTCTGTGTGATTGCCTATATCGATGATTTGTTGATATATTCACAGTCACTCAAGGAACACATACCGCATGTCAGACAGGTGTTACAGCGCTTGCAAGACAATCAGTTGTACTGCAAGTTAGAAAAGTGTACGTTCCATGTACAGTCTGTTCCCTTTCTGGGGTTTATCATCTCTCCCCAGGGGTTGCAAATGGATCCACAAAAGGTGGAAGCCATCTCAAGGTGGCCTGCCCCACAAAAGATCAAAGATATCCAACGATTCATTGGGTTTGCCAATTTTTATCGGCGCTTTATCGATGGCTTTTCTAGGTTAGTGGCACCGATTACACGGTTGCTCAGAAAGGGGACTCCATTCATGTGGTCAGATGAGGCTGAGAAAGCATTTCAAACCCTGAAGGAGGCATTCACCCAGGCCCCAGTACTTCAACACCCAGACCCGAGTTATCCATTTGTGTTGGAGGCAGATGCCTCACAAGTTGCGGTAGGTGGGGTCCTGTCACAAGCAGATAAGCACACCGGAGAATTGCACCCAGTAGCCTTTTTTTCACACAAGTTAAACCCCGCGGAGATGAACTATGCGGTGGGAGATAAGGAATTACTGGCCATTAAGAAGGCTTTTGAAGAATGGCGACAATACCTACTAGGAACCAAACATACGGTGACTGTTTATACAGATCACCGTAATTTACAATTCCTGAAGTCAGCTAAAGCCTTGTCAATGAGACAGCTCCGTTGGGCCCAATTCTTTAGCGAATATGATTTCACAATCCAATATCAGGCGGGTAGAAAAAATGGCAAGGCAGATGCTATGTCCAGATTGGGTTTCGAGGTCCAAGAAGAACAGGCAGAACCTCCGGCAATCATTTCGCCAGACAAGATCATAGGAGTATTATCTGAAAAGGAGTTCCTCCTGGAAGTAGTGAGGGAACAACAGAGTGAGGAAGGGCAGGAGGTGATCCAGACGGTAGAACCTGAGAGTCGAGATGGTATTCAGTATGTACAGGGGGGGATAGTCCTTACTACTCCGAACCTGCAAAGACAGGCTTTAGAATGGTGTCATTCTCATCCTTTGGCCGGGCATCCCGGGATTAAGAAGACCCTTGATAATGTGCGACGCCATTTTTGGTGGTCTACCTTAGGCAAAGACGTTGAGCAATACGTCAAAACCTGTCATGTATGTGCTCAAAGTAAAACATCTCATCAAAACCCCATAGGGCTGCTCCAACCCTTACCCACTCCTCCTCTTCCGTGGCACACGGTGTCGTTAGATTTTATCGTAGAACTCCCTCCTACGTCTAAAGGCCATAACACACTGTTAGTTGTGGTGGATTTGTTCACAAAGACTGCCCACTTCATTCCCTTAAGGGGATTACCCACGGCAGCGGAGCTTGCAGTTGTTTTCTTACAGCAGGTGGTCAGGTTACACGGGTTCCCTTCGGTGGTAATTTCAGATAGGGGTGCCCAGTTTGTTTCTCGTTTTTGGCAACAACTCTGCTCCTTACTACAGATTGATGTGAGACTATCTTCCAGTCACCATCCGCAGACGGATGGGCAGACTGAACGAGTCAATCAGTGTTTTGAACAGTATGTGCGGAGTCAGTCCTTACACTCACACAGTGATTGGGATAAGATGGTGTGGGTGGCGGAATTCGCATATAATAACAGTCAGCATGCATCCACAAAATACACCCCTTTCTTTTGTTCATCAGGGTATCATCCAAAGGCCTTCATCTCTCCGAGGTTATCATCTTGCACCGCACCGGCAGTTAGTGAGTTCATTCAAGAGATCCAACAGATACATCAGCTGACACATACCAATTTAGACAAAGCTAAGGCAGCGTACAAGAAGGGAGCAGATAGACATAGACAGACAGAACCAGAATATAAGGTGGGGGATGAAGTATGGCTGTCAACCAAATACATTCCTTTGAAGGGGTCTTGTAAGTTCCGACCTAAGTTCCTTGGACCCTACCCGATCTCTAGAGTCATCAATCCCGTGGCAATGGAACTAAAACTCCCTGAGACCATCAAGGTACACCCAGTTTTTCATGTGTCACTGATCAAACCTGTAGAACCCGGTACTCGCCTGCCTTCTCACCCAGCTCCGGTGTTGGTAGACGGTGAAGAAGAGTACGAAGTGGAATCCATCATTGACTCTCGAAGGAGTAGACGCCGTTTGCAGTATTTGATACACTGGAAGGGGTATGGAATTGAAGAACGTACATGGGAACCTGCCAGTCAAGTACATGCTCCTCATTTGATACGTTTGTTTCACAGGAGACATCCACACAAGCCCAAACCCGTGGGAGGGGTGTTGGGGGGGATGTACTGTCAGGATTGCCGATTCCAGCGTCACCGAGTTGCGAGTGACTTCCCCATAGCGTCTAGCTATCGCGCATGCGCGATAGCACCGAAACAGTTGAAAAGCCTGCCGTTCAGGAACCTCGGGGCTTCGCGTTCTAGTGTTGCCCCGCAGGCGGTTCCCTGAACTTCCTGTATCCTGTTTCCTGGTTTTTTGCTTGGCGTTCGTCTCGGAGGACCGGGACATTCTACACTACCTGCATCGCTTCGAGTGTTTGCAATCCCCTTCTTTTTTCGGTCGTTTGTATGAGAGCCGTCTCTCATATTTCAGAGCTCTGTTTCCCCTCCTTTTTTGTGCGTTCGTTATATTGGTGCCGAGCCTCTGTGTTGGCTGTAACTGGACGCGAGCTGCCCCTAGTTTCGGGACTTTGGTGTTTTAGGGTCAGAGCGCTCCGCCCACCTTGCCGGATTTTGTCCCGCGGGCCGGCCGGGTGTCTCTGCCCTGTCCCCTTCCTCCCAAACTGCTCCCGTGGACCTGCCAGTTACCCCCTAAGGAGGCTCTTGTTCACCTTACGCCGCATTGGTCCTGACCCGTCTTCCTGAGTTCCTTCCCTGCTGCATCTTCCAGATTCTAGCTGTAGAAGCCTCTACAGCATTTGATCGGACTCCTTGTTCTGTGAAGACATCTGGATACCCTTGTAAGATAAGTGGTGGGAAGGGGGAAGGGAAGTAGTGTTTTCAGATGTTCATGTGGGTGTATTACTATATGGTTGCCTTTATCTATCCTAGGGACATCCTCCTACAGTCCTGAAGGGAAACTACGTCTAGCCTGTACCCTTTCCTGACCTCTTCAGTCCTTCTGTGCAACTATCTAGAATAAGCAAGCTGTTAGTTATAGGTAACTAGATAGCAGAGCTATACATTAAAGAAGGGTTAAACTAGGGGTATTGTAGGCCCTTATTTAGGGCCTTATATATTGTTCTTCTTACCTTTTTCAGAACCTTGCTCCAAGAACACAGACACAGTTCCACAGAAAAGGAAGCAAGAAGATTGCAGCTCCTGTGTTTTTCCCCTCTATCCTTGTTTTGTTTCCCCTCTTTCCGCCACCTCCTCTGCGCTCTAGAGTTTGATAGACGCGGTAGGGTGGGGTGGAAGGTTGGGACCTTCCTACGCCTGAAGTTGGGATTCCTTGACGTCCCTGCAGAAATTCGACTGGGTAAGATCCTTACAGAGAGGCGGAAAAGCGTACGCAAATCTGCCTGACCAATTCATCCATATCGCATTGCCCTTTGACTCCGGGTGGGGAAACCTGGTGGTGAAGGTTGGGCATTTTGCATTTTCTTGTGTGGCGAACAGATCTATGTCTGGTTGGCCCCATTGTTTGAAAAAGGGCAGTAGGACTTGGGGATGTAGTTCCCATTCGTGGATCTGTTGTGTTTGTCGACTTAACAGATCGGCAATTTGATGGTGAACCCTGGAAGGTGTTCTGCAAGTAGATCTATGTTCTGAGGAATGGCCCATCTCCAAATGTTCTGTGCGAGCTGGGACAGCTGCATAAAATGTGTGCCTCCTTGTTTTTGTATGTAATACATGGCTGTCATTTTGTCCGTCCGGATGAGGACAGCTTTCTTCTGTACATGTAGTTGGAATGATTTTAGTGCCAGGAATACTGCTAGCAGTTCCAGGTAATTGATGTGGAGCACTCTGTTGAGTGGTCCATTTGCCCTGAGTGGTGTGTCCGAGGAGATGAGCTCCCCACCCTGTGAGTGATGCGTCTGTTGTCAGCACTATCTGTGGAAGAGGCTCTATGAACGGCCACCCTTTGGACAAGTTTGTTATGTTCCACTAATGTAGAGAGTGATGTGTGTGGCTGTCCATCAACACCAGATCTGCGAGTTGTCCGTGACCCTGATTCCACTGACGTGCTAGACATTCTTGCAAGGGATGGATTTGAAGTCTTGCATAAGGCACAATGAAGATGCAAGACACCATCATGCCTATGAGTTGCATGAACACTCTTGCTGGAAGAGTGTTGGATTTGAAATTTTGTGATAAAAGCTTGCATATTAGCTATCCTGGCTGGGCTGGGATATGCTAGGGCTGTGGAGGGGTTTATGGTGGCTCCTAGATACTGGTGTATATGAGAGGGTTGGAGATGAGACTTGGGACAGTTGATTGTGAACCTCAAGTTGTGTAACATTTGGATGGTTTGGTGAGTGTGTAGAAAACATTTGACTTGGCTTTTATCAACCAGTCGTCTAGATACGGGAAGACATGAATTTGTCTGAGATGTGCTGCTACTACTGCCAGACATTTTGGGAATACTCTGGGCGCGGTTGTTACCCCGAATGGAAGGACTGAACTGGTAGTGTTGTCCGTCCACCACAAACCTTAGATACTTCCTGTGAGCAGGATGTATGGGAATGTGGAAATAGGCATCCTGGAGATCAAGTGTGGCATGGAAATAGACTTGTTGCAGCAGTGGGAGCACCTGTTATAGAGTGATCATATGGAAATGATCTGAGTGTATATACAGATTTAGGGGTCTGAGGTAGTGTATTGGTCTTAGAGTCCCGTCCTTTTTGGGGATTAGAAGTAGTGAGTATACCCCTGTCCCTTGATGTTCTAAGGGAACTGGCTCTATTGTGTGCTTCTGGAGCAGTGAGAGAACCTCTTGTTTGAGGAGCGTAACATGGTCTGGGGACATCGGACGCTGTTTGGGTGGAATATGTGGGGGGGTAGTTGTAAGTTCTAGGCAGTAACCATACTGGATAATTTTACTGGATAATTTGTCTTACTCACTTGTCTGTTGTCTTGGAGTTCCAGACAGGTAGGAACTGTGTTAGTCTGCCCCCAACTGGAGTGGGATGGTCTGGGGGGAGCGGAGGAAAGTCACTGATTTGTGGCAGGGAAGGTGCGAGTGTTATTATCTCGACCTCGTCCCTTGTTGTGGTTTCCTCTGTATTCACCTCTAAAATATCCTCTACTGTGGGATGTTTGTGTAGTGGCTTTGAATGTAGATGAGGTGTCTGCACCCATATTTTTGGAGGATCCTCTGTAGAAGGAGCGCCAAAAGGAGTCACATGCTTGTGGAGACTGTAATGCTCCCATTGACTTAGCAGTCTCGGTGTCCTTTTTCATTTTTTCAAGGGCAGTGTCTACTGCTGGCCCAAATAGCGGTTCTTGGTTGAATGGCTGACCAAGTATAGTAGTTTGTACCTCTGGCTTAAAGCCTGAAATGCGTAGCCAGGCATGTCATCTAAGGAGCACACTGGTGTTAATTGCTCTAGAGGCAGTGTTTGCGGCGTCAAGTGCACATTTAATTGACGCATTTGAAATAAGCTTGCCCTCATGGATAAGGTCATTTGCCTGGGTTTTATACTGTTCAAGATGATGATGTAAGAGATTCTCTAACTGGTCGTAGTGTGCCCTGTCGTATCGTGCTAGTAGTGCTTGGGTGTTGGCAATACGCCAATGATTAGCGGCTTGTGCTGCTACTCTTTACCAGAGGCTTCTTGCAGTTTGGATTCTTTGTCCGGGGGTGGTGTATCTCATGGGGTCTGGGAGTTGGCACGTTTCCTAGCATTGGAAACGACCAATGAATCCAAGGGCAACTGTCCTTTGATGCAGGTAGGATCTTCAGGGGCAGGCCTATATTTCTTTTCTATTCTAGGGTTAAGAACCCTGGCATGGACGGGGTCTTTAAATACCTCGGGGCGTGCTTAATGACTCCTTTGATCATAGGTAGTATTTGTACTGACTCTTGAGATTTTTCAAAAGTATCTAAGAGGAAGTCTTCCTCTGGTGCGTCGCAGTACATTGTAACGCCATGATAAAGTGCTGCTCTATTTAATAATTGGCCAAACCCTAGGTGATCATCTGGGGAAGATGGTTTGGAGGGTTATGGCTGCGGTTCTGGCATGTCTGTTAGGAGAGGGTATTCCCAATCATCCAAGTGGTGAGGTGTCTAGATCCGTGAACGGGTCATTAGGATCACCCCCACCCCCTAGGTCATCATCATCATCATCATCATCTGGAGGTGGTGTATGTGGTGGAGAAGTTACAGGTAATGGTGGTGTATGCAGAGGAGGTGGGTTAGAAAACAGTATAGGAGAGGAAGGGGGCATAGGCGATGTTGCAGAGTCCTTCCTGTGTACAGGAACTGGAGCAGATGGTGTGTCCAGTTTTTGTTTTTTACATGGCACAGCCGTGACATGTTCAGTCTTTGGGTTAATATAAATCTTTTTCTGCCTTGGATCGATGGGATCTGGTTGAAAAAGTTCTGGTTCCTCGGAAACAGTTTTCGGTGCCAAATTTTTCGGTTCCGAGCAAGGTTTTGGTTGATCCATGTAGGTTTTGGCTTTAGGAGGTGTATCGGAGTACTCAGCAGTTTGTTTCGGTGGCGATGAGGGTTTTGGGGCCGAAGCTGGATCTTTAGGCTTGGGAACCTTCGACGCCGGTTTATCTATGGGCCTTGGCGTTTTCGGGGCCAAAGGCGTCTGAGTCGATTTCGGTGCAGAGTGGTCTTTTGGCTTCGGTGCCGAAGGTGCCGGTGGGACAATGACATGCGGTTTGCTCGGTGCGGAGCTACCGGAAGGCTTGTGTTGTTTCTTCGGAGCGAGCCCAGAGGTGGGGCTTCTGAAGGATGTTTTTGGTCTCGACTGGGGCCAGCAGGCGAAGTCTTGACCACTGCCTTTGGTTTTGGATGGGTTGGGGCAGTAGTACTCATACGTTGCCCAGGAGTGATGGGGTCGTCTGAGTCCTCTGCTTCGGAGATGATTTGGAGATCCTCGGAATCTTCTGGGACATCGGGCCTTCATCAAAGATGTCCTCTGGTTCCAGAGCTGGTCTCTGTGCCATGATGTGTCTTCGAGCCCTTCGATCTCGAATGGTCTTTTTGGATCGAAATGATGCACAGGCTGGACAGCTGGATTCGTAGTGTTCAGGTGATAGGCACAGGTTGCAGACCTTGCGATTGCCACTGTGTGGAAATTTTGCTCCACACTGGGGGCATTTTTTGAAAGGCGTCCTTTCCATTAGCTGTAGGCCTTACGGCGTGGATAGGCCCAGCGGCCCGCGTCGACTTCCGGAATCGAGCCGATGAAATCGATGTCTAAGATGAAAGTGATTCGATGGTTTTTGTGGAAATTTATCGCTTTGAAAAGCTTGGAATATAGATTTCCCAACCGGAGCGGAAAAATTGCATCCGAACCCAATGGCGGAAAAAAACAAAATCTAACGATGGAGTTGATGCCCATGCGCACTATCGTCCAAGGGAGTAGTCACCTATCTCGTGACCACAAAGACTTCTTCCAAGACAACAACAATGTGCAAGCATCCGAGCCCAACACCAGATGGCGATCTACTATCCTAATGTGTGATCTGCAGCTCATATGCCTCGAACTTTTGGTTTCCTGTAGGAGTACTATATTGCCATTAGTTTTAGTTAGTCTATTATCTTCTGGCGTTTAACAGGGTGGTTCAGACCCTTTACATTGAGGGATACTATGTTGAGGTCCGTTGTCAGGGTGAGTGTGTTGTTAAGAGCCATTGGTTATAGTGTGGTGTGGCGATTCAGTATGCTCAACACTCAGGTGTATCTTACCTCTCCTGTACTTCTCTATCCAGAGGTGACCCCTCCCAGTTGTATTAGGCTGGGTGGCCTCCCCCATGCGTTGGCCCTCAGGATTTGATAGATACAGTATGCAATGGAAATGAAGGTGTGAAACAAAGATCAGAATGGAAAATACAGAAGACAGAAAACTGAGAATGCCTAGTGCGGTGATGTAAATTCTGGACGAATACTGGTGTTTGTTAAAGTCTGGTCAATGCCCCCAACGGCAACTGCGATGGTGTTGCCAAAATCAGGATGGGCGTTTTTTTTTTTTCCTTATTCAAATAAAACTTTATTCATCACATTGTTGTTTCACAGGATTGGACGGCCTTGTGACTGCTATCAATAGGGAGGTGTATTGTTTTTGGTTTGCACTTTTCTATGTGCAGTATCAATTATTTTAAGAAGAAAAGATATGTTTATGTTATGAAATAAAATTTAGATTATAATTAGAAGGAATTGCCTACAGTGATAGGTACACCTGTGACTTCAACTGTGATAGTCACACCATACGTATAAGTTGTTTCACATAGTGTGTCAGTTCTTTAGTAAAAAAAAAATATATATATAAAAAAAAAAGTAGTTATGCAAAATGTACCTGCACCACAGTTTTTTTTTTTTTTTTTAGTAATCCAGGAGAACCACTTGTTAAGTGGAACAAGTCCAAAATTTTTTTGCACATTACACAAAAGTTTGTGGATCAAATTTGAGTGCTTAAAGGAAACATTCTTTACTATTACACTGTTTAGGTGTTGAAGGTCAGGAGGTATTGGAAAATGTACCTGATCTAACGGTAGAAGAACAGAGAGGGCTCAATGAGTATGAAATATGTATTTTACAATTAGAGAAGCATTATTTGCCTAGAATCACAGCACAATTATGGAAAGATACCATTTTGGGTAAAGAGGAAACAGTTGAAGAATATTTAACAGGGTTGAGAAAATTAGCATCAAGTTGTAAGTTTGGGGCAGCCAATGAGGAAAGTATAAGAAATCAATTTGTGCTAATGTGTATAGAAGATAAAATAAATTCGGGAAGAGTTATGGCTTAAAAATGAACCACCTTTGGATTAAGTTATATCTATAGCAAAAAGGGTTGAACACATGATGAAATGTGTTAATTAAAGTATGAAAAGAATAAAACAACCTACTGTAGAAGTACAAGAAAATATATGGTGGTTAAAAATGAGAAAAGTTATTCAAAAGAAATTAAGAAAGAAGATGCTTAAAAAAAATATTTTGAGTGTTAGGATGGGCGGTTTCTTATTTTTCGTTTGACGGCTATGACGAAAACTTCAGTGAGTTGTGTCAACGGTCTTGCCGACTGTGGTGCCGCAATCAATGGTGTAACCTCTCTACCTGGATTTTTGTGAGGTAATTTAACTCCCTATCCTCAGAAACTATGGCAGTTTGGGCTTTTAGTTTCTGAAGCCAAATCAAAAGGCTTCCCTCACGATCTTTTGAGGGTTTTACAGTCTTTCACATTGAGGGTGGGATGAAGGCAGTAGATACACTATTGGGATCTTCCGAGTGCAGCCTTTCCTCACTGTAGGTCCAACAAGGTCTAAAAAGTCCTTTCTTCATAGGTTCTAATATACTGGAACACAGTTCAAGTAATCTGGAATCGAAAGAACAGAGCAGAGCAGAGCTTAGGGAGACACCCTCTCGCACGATGTGTGGGGAACATCTGAGGGAAGATGCCTCTGTTAGTAGTGTTCTAAGGGTGCGGTGGTCTTACTGGCTGGAGTTTGGTTCTTTTCAAATGAAATGAATAAGCTATTCAATTCAATGCCTTTATGACATTGTAAGCTATGTTACTTACTGCTACTGCTTTAGAAAGTACAGTGGGACTCGGATCTCGACGACAGGTGAGGATTCAAGCATGTGAATCTATGAAAAATATAATGGAGAACTAAAAAACAACTCCTTACAACAAGTTAGTCCAAAACATTCTTTACCTTTATTGTTGGCAGCAAAATGTTACGGATAAGTTTCAACACAAGTGAAGACAATCATTCTCTCAACTAGAATAGGGAAAGTGTCCCTTACTCGTGAGGTCTCATCTTCAACAATTTGCTTCAAACAACGAGTACTTGTTTGACACTCCTTGCTGGGCTGGAAAAGAATCTCCAGCAAGAAAGTGGAGTGGTTGAATTCGGCAGCACAAGTACTGCAATATCCTACATTTTCATGTTAAATTTGTTCTTTTATTCTTGGTCTGGATTTGGAGCTCCTCGATCTTGATTGTCTCCCTTCTTCTTGTGCCCAGAGACAATGTCATCAATACGAAGCAATAAAATTGCAGTCTGCAATATACAAAAAAAAAACAAGAAATCACAGTAAGAAAATAACATATCACTGATGTACATACACATCTGTACATCTTTCACAACCAATAAGTCTTTTAGACTGTGTACAATCCAAACTATTTTTTTCACAACAGCCCTTATTAAGTAAGACATCAAATTTATTTAGACCTTGATATCGCTAACTTAAGCTATGTGTTCGATTACGTTGGAAATTAAAGACTCCAGTTACACACAGACACCATGAAGTCTGTTGTGATCACATTAACCAACTGAGATTTCCGTAAAAAATTATGCATTTCCACAAATTAATTTAACTTGCATTATGTTTTCATTTGAGGTGTGTGCAGATTACCTTTTATATATCAGTACCTGTAGGTTAAAGGGCAACAAAATAAATAAAATTATATCTTTTTTTTCCAAGCTGTCTGACACAGTGTCCGCACTAACTTAGCTCTCTCTGCCACAGAAGTGGAAAACAAAGCGGCATGCCGCATATAACCGCCAGCCCTGTGCGCTTACGTCTGTCTTTCTGGATTCCGTCCACATCCTCTGATATGAAGCACAACAATAATCAGTCGATACCAGTATATAGACTTTCAGGCTGGGACTTTTCTAGATTGGAAGGGAGACTAGCCCACAGAACATGTAGGAGGAGGGAGGAAGTGTTACTTACCTTATAAGCATCTGTTCGTGGCATGTATCTATAGATTGGCATGTTGCGCTGTAGATTCACATACTGTGCATACTTCCGCCATATAGTGTTGGGCCTAGACGTGTACAACCTTTTTTTTAAAAATAAATAATTTTTTTAGAGTAAGTGTTTGAGTGACGGGGTTTAGTGACTCCACCTATTAGTAATATAGCGTTTGGGCATCAGCTCCAATGTTAGATTGTTTTTTTCCTCAAATGGAAGGCAAGACTAAAGATGACCATGCAAATGAAATGTAATAAGAAGAGGAAAAGAACAATCTGCAACAATACGAGGAGACGTGGGAGGAGAGTGGGCTTATGTCAATCTACAGCACTACATGCCAGGAACAGATTCTTAAAGGGAAAGTAATATTTTCTATTCGTGGAATGTGTAGCTGTAGATACACATGCTGTGCATGGACTGTAAAGTGGTCCTCCTAAAAGCAGATGTTGCAGAAGACTAGATAAGTGTACGTAGGACAGCCGGGTCAATTCTAGCTGTACTGGCCACATAGTAATGTTTAGTGAAGGTATGTAGGGTAGACCTGGTAGCTGCTTTGCAGATGTCAGCTAATAGTTTGTTACCCAAGGCGGCCATGGAAGACCCTGGAAAAGTTCTTTGAGATTTGGCATAACACGTTTGCGTGCATTTGTGGGACACCCCCGCGCCGCACGGCCACCAGCTGCTGCGTGTGCCCCTTGCCCTGCTGCCTCGCTGCCGCTGACCACGCCCCCCCGGCGTGCTCCGTGATCGGCTGCCGGCTCTCCTGCTGCCAAGTGTTGTTTTTTCCCTGTTTTTTGCCCCCATTTGTGCCTGTTTTTAAATATTTTGCTGTTCCTGTGTTTACGTCTTCCTTCCTGGTTGTCCGCCTACCTCGCCGCCCTCCGCTCTCCCTTCCCGCCACCGCCGCTTGTCCCCGCCCCTTTTTTCTCTTCTGTAACCCTCCCCGCTCCCGCCTCCCAGCTGCTCCGCCCACCCGCGCACTTGGCCTTAAATGGCGACCGTGCGACACAGGTGAGTGTGACCCACTTGTGGGACACCCCCGCGCCGCACGGCCACCAGCTGCTGCGTGTGCCCCTTGCCCTGCTGCCTCGCTGCCGCTGCCGCTGACCACGCCCCCCCGGCGTGCTCCGTGATCGGCTGCCGGCTCTCCTGCTACTGCTGCCAAGTGTTGTTTTTTCCCTGTTTTTTGCCCCCATTTGTGCCTGTTTTTAAATATTTTGCTGTTCCTGTGTTTACGTCTTCCTTCCTGGTTGTCCGCCTACCTCGCCGCCCTCCGCTCTCCCTTCCCGCCACCGCCGCTTGTCCCCGCCCCTTTTTTCTCTTCTGTAACCCTCCCCGCTCCCGCCTCCCAGCTGCTCCGCCCACCCGCGCACTTCGCCTTAAATGGCGACCGTGCGAACGCGCAGCGGTCACGCGCAGCGGGCGCGCCGATTGTGCGCCGAAGGCGCGCCAAAGGTAAGCCCGTCTGCGCCCGTCCGCGACCGGATCGCGACCAGCGCCAGGACCCCTGGCCCCTGAAGACCCCGACCGACCCGCCTGACGTACTCCGCCGCCACCCTCATCGCACTCAACACCGGCCGACTCCCAGAATGCCATCAAGCCACACCACGACGCACCCACGGACCCTTCAGCTGCCACGCCTGCAAGTTCACCTGCATCCGGACCTGCCTCGCTCCAGCACCCGCCAAGTCGAACACCAGCAGCACCCACCTCAAGTGCATCCTGCTCAACACCCGCTCCGTCCACAGACACGCCATCGAACTCTGGAACCTTCTAGACGCCACAGCCCCTGACGTGGCCTTCCTCACGGAGACCTGGATGAACGCCTCTTCAGCTCCCGACATCGCCATCGCTATCCCAGAGGGCTACAAGATCATCCGGAGGGATCGCAATGCCAACCAGATGGGAGGAGGCATCGCCATCATCCACAGGGACACCATCCGTCTCACGACCAACACCGACAACACCCTGACCAGCGCCGAACACCTGCATTTCCAGATCCACACCAACCCGAACACCACCCTCCGAGGCACCCTGATCTACCGACCCCCTGGACCACGCACACAATTCAGCGAGGACATCGCCGACTTCGTCAGCCCGCATGCCCTCCCCTCCGCTGACTACATCCTCCTGGGGGACCTCAATTTCCACCTGGAGAACAACAACGACCGCAACACCAGCACCCTGCTCGACAACCTCGCCAATCTTGGACTCAAGCAACTGGTGTCCACCCCCACCCACCTCGCCGGACACACTCGACGCAGTCTTCTCTTCCAGCACAGACATCGCCTTCAGCCACGCCACAGAGCTTCAATGGACGGACCACAGCTGCGTCCACTTCACCTTCAAGAGAACGACGACCCACCACCACCAGCAACAGGCCGCCCGCAGAAGCTGGAACAAGATCACAGCAGACCAGCTCGCCACCTCCCTGAGCCAGCACCCTCCTGCCAGCTCAGCGAACCCCAGCCAGGCCGCCGACAACCTCACGAAGTGGATCAGCAACTGCGCGGACGAACTCGCCCCTCTGAGGACCCCGCCCAGCAGACCCGGCAGCAAGAAAGCCCCGTGGTTCACCGACTAACTCAAGAGCTCCAAGAAGAACTGCCGAGCCCTCGAGAAAGTCTGGAGAAGGGAACCTACACCGGACAACAGGACCTCCTTCAAGCTTGCCACCCGGAAGCACCACCAGCTGATCCGCGCCGCCAAGAAAACAGCATTCAAGGACCGGTTGGACAACAACGCACACAACTGCAAGGAACTCTTCAACATCGTGAAAGAGCTTTCCAACCCCAGCACAGGAAACAACGACATCACCCCATCGCAAGACCTCTGTAACTCCCTCGCTTCATACTTCCACAACAAGATCGCGGACATACACAACAGCTTCAACAACCAACCAACGCACACCATGACCGAACAACCACCCCCCACCACCACCCTCCACGCCTGGACCCCGATCAGCACCGAAGACACCATCCGCACGATGAACTCCATCCACTCCGGATCACCGACCGACCCCTGCCCTCACCACGTCTTCAACAAGGCCGACGCTGTCATCGCACCCCACCTGCGAGACATCATCAACACATCCTTCGACACCGCCACCTTCCCCGAGAGCTGGAAACACGCCGAACTCACCGCTCTGCTCAAGAAACCAACAGCGGACCCCACCGAACTCAAGAACTACCGCCCCATCTCGCTCCTCCCGTTCCCTGCGAAAGTCATCGAGAAGACCGTCAACAAGCAGATGGCCGCCTTCCTCGAGACGAACGGATCACTCGACCCCTCACAGTCCGGCTTCCGAGCCAATCACAGCACCGAGACCGCCCTCATCGCCGCCACCGATGACATCCGAGTCCTGATGGACAATGGAGAAACAGCGGCCCTCATCCTCCTAGACCTCTCCGCGGCATTCGACACGGTCTGCCACCGCACCCTAGTACAGCGCCTCAGCAACATCGGAATCCAGGACAAGGCGCTGGAATGGATCATCTCCTTCCTCGACGGAAGAACACAGAGAGTCCGCCTACCACCGTACAAGTCAGAGGCCTCCGAAGTCATCTGCGGCGTCCCTCAAGGATCTTCTCTGAGCCCCACCCTCTTCAACGTCTACATGAGCCCCCTCGCGGCCATCGTACGCAAACACAACCTCAGCATAATCTCCTACGCCGACGACACCCAGCTGATCCTCTCCCTGACCAACGACCCCGCCTCCGCCAGAGCCAACCTGCACGAAGGGATGAAAGAGGTAGCCGAGTGGATGGCGACCAGCCGCCTGAAACTGAACTCTGACAAGACGGAGGTCCTCATCCTGGGCTCTTCACCCTCCGCCTGGGACGACTCCTGGTGGCCTCCCGCCCTGGGCGCCGCACCCAAACCGACAGACCATGCACGCAACCTGGGCTTCATCCTGGACTCCTCCCTCTCCATGACCAGGCAAGTCAACAACGTCTCCTCGGCGTGCTTCAACATCCTACGCATGCTACGGAAGATCTTCTGGTGGATCCCCACCGAGACCAGGAAGACCGTCACCCAGGCCCTCGTCACCAGCCGACTGGACTACGGCAACGCCCTCTACGCCGGTACCACCGCCAAGATCCAGAAGAGACTCCAGCGGATCCAGAATGCCTCAGCCAGACTCATCCTCGACATCCCATGAACCAGCCACATCACCGGACACCTGAGAGACCTTCACTGGCTCCCCGTCAACAAAAGAATCACCTTCCGCCTCCTCACCCACGCACACAAAGCCCTACACGACCAAGGCCCGAGCTACCTCAACAGCCGGATCAACTTCTACGCTCCCAAACGCCACCTCCGATCAGCCAACCACGCCCTCGCCGCCGTCCCCCGCATCCGAAGAGCGACTACAGGAGGAAGGTCCTTCTCCTACCTGGCCGCCAAGACCTGGAACTCCCTCCCGACCGACCTGCGCCTCACCCAAGACCACCTCTCCTTCAGGAAGAAGCTGAAGACCTGGCTGTTCGAGCAGTAGCGGCACCCCCCCCCCCCCCCCAGCGCCTTGAGACCCTACGGGTATGTAGCGCGCTCTATAAGTGTCATTGATTGATTGATTGATTGATTTGACTAACCAAGATGCTACTCCTGCTTTGGAAATTGCCACTCCTGCTTTGGAAATTGCTTGTCTCTTGTGAGGTCTGGTGTATGACACAAACAGTTGTTAGGTCTTATGAAATCGTTTTGTTCCATCAATATAATACAGCGCACTTAACATCAAAAGAACGTAGGGCACGTTCTGCTACAGATTCTGGTTTTGGAAAGAAGACTGGCAGTTCAATTGTCTGATTAAGGTAGAAACTGGATACTACTTTAGGAAAGGATATTGGATTGGTTGCGAGTACCACTCTATCTTGAAATACTTAAAAAAAGGGCTCTTCTAAAGTGAGAGCTTGTATCTCAGACTCGTTGTAGGGAAGTATTGGCTACATGGAAGGCCACCTTCCAAGATAGGAACTGTAGTGGGCAAAAGTGTAGAGGCTCAAACGGGAGACCCATAGGCCTAGTGAGGACAATGTTTAAGTTCCAAACTGGAACGGGGGGGGGGGGATTGGGCCTGTGGGAATAACTCCATTGCCTTCCGTGAATGCTTTAGTAGGAATATGCATCTGTTCTTGGCATGCAGAGCCACACACTTAGGATAGTAGATCGCCATCTGGTGTTGGGCTTGGATGCTTGCAGGTTGTTGTTGTCTTCGGAAGAAGTCTTTGGTCACGAGATAGGTGACTCCTCCCTTGGACTACAGTGCGCATGGGCATCCACTCCATCCTCCGATTGTTTTTCGCCATGATGGGAAATGATGGAGTTTGTAAAAAGAGAGAGATGTCCATGTGTAATGTCTAAATAAGACGATGCTGGAACAGATACAGGTCCCGGGGAGGTGGGTGGGCGTGTGTGGCTCTGCAGCTCTACATGCCAAGAACAGATGCATACGGGTAAGTAGCATATTCCGTTCGAGGCATATGAGCTGCAGATCACACACTTAGGATAGACTATATAGCAGTGTCTCCCCTAGCGGTGGTCACCTGTATCGGGTGCAGCAGTTTGGAATAAGGTTTTAAGGACAGCCTGACCTACAGAAGCTTGTTGTTTTGCTTGCATGTCAACACAGTAGTGTTTAGTGAAGGTATGTGTTGTAGACCATGTGGCTGCCTTACAAATGTCTAAGGGAATGTTTCCTAAGAATGCCACGGAAGCCCCTATTTTGCGTGTGGAATGCGCTCTAGGGGGAACGGATGGTGTGCGTTTAGCCTTGTGGTAGCATATTTGGATACATTTAACTATCCACCTGGCTATCCCGGATTTGGAAATGGGGTTGCCTTTATGTGGTGGAGAGAAAGCAACAAACAATTGTTTGGTTTTGTGGAATGATTTGGTTCTGTCAATGTAGTAAAGCAGGGCTCTTTTAACGTCTAAGGTATGAAGAGCTCTTTCAGCTACCGAGTCCGGATTTGGGATGAACACTGGTAGCTCAACTGATTGGTTAAGATGGAACGGAGATGTGACTTTTGGCAGGAATTTCAGATTTTTTTTAAGAAGCACTTTGCTGCGGTGTAATTGTAGGAATGGTTCTTGTATGGTTAAAGCCTGGATTTCACTTTCCCTTCTAAGGGATGTGATAGCAATAAGGAAAGACACTTTCCATGTGAGGAACTGCAGTTCGCATTTATGCATAGGTTCAAATGGGGGTCCCATGAGCCTTGCAAGAACAATGTTTATATTCCACACTGGAGAGGGTGGTAATCTGGGTGGAATAATCCTCTTGAGGCCTTCCATGAAGGCCTTAATCGCAGGTACTCTAAATAGTGACAAGTGTTGTCAATTTTGTAATTAGGCTGCTAATGCTGCTAGGTGGAAACGTATGGATGAGTACGCTAAATTACATCTTTGCAAGTGTAGTAAGTAGCAAATGATGTTCTGGATGGATGCATCCAGTGGGCGTATATCATTGTTAGTGCAGTAAATGGCAAATCTTTTCCATTTTGCAGTGTAGCAGGCTCTAGTGGTAGGTCGTCTGGCCTCTTTTATAATATTCATGCAGTCTGGTGGTAGGTTGCGGTAACCGAACTCTAGGACTTCAGGAGCCAGATCGCTAGATTCAGTTGACCTGGATCTGGTTGTCTGATTTCTCCATGGTTCTGGGTTAATAAGGACGGGGAGAGGCGCAGTTTTTGGTGTGGAACTAGAGAGTTCCAGCGGTGTTGTGAACCAGGGCTGGCATGCCCATGTGGGAGCGACTAGGATCAGTTTGAGAGACTGTTGCCTGAGCTTGCGTACCACGAATGGAATGAGTGGGAGAGGCGGAAAAGCGTACGCAAATCTGCCTGACCAGTTCATCCATATCGCATTGCCCTTCGACTGTCGGTGGAGAAACCTGGCGGCGAAGGTTGGGCATTTTGCGTTTTCTTGTGTGGCGAACAGATCTATGGCTGGTTGGCCCCATTGTTGGAAAAAGGAGAGTAGGACTTGTGGATGTAATTCCCATTTGTGGATCTGTTGAGTCTGTCGACTTAACAGGTCGGCAATCTGATTGTGAACTCCTGGAAGGTGTTCTGCAAGTAGGTATATGTTCTGGGGAACGGCCCATCTCCAAATGTTCTGTGCGAGCTGGGACAGCTGGAGAGAATGTGTGCCTCCTTGTTTTTGTATATAATACATGGCTGACATGTTGTCCGTACGGATGAGGACAGTTTTGTTCGGGAGATGTATTTGGAATGATTTTAGTGCTAGGAATATTGCCAGTAGTTCCAGGTAATTGATATGGAGCACTTTCTGTTGAGTGGTCCATTTGCCCCGAGTGGTGTGTCCTAGGAGATGGGCTCCCCATCCCGTGAGTGATGCGTCCGTTGTTAGCACTATTTGTGGAAGAGGCTCGAGGAACGGCCGCCCTTTGGACAGGTTTATTGTGTTCCACCATTTTAGAGAGCGATGTGAGCGGCTGTCCACCAACACCAGATCTGTTAGATGTCCGTGAGCCCGATTCCACTGACGTGCTAGACCCTCTTGCAAGGGACGCATTTGTAGTCTTGCATAAGGCACAATGAAGATGCATGAGGCCATCATGCCTATGAGTTGCATGAACACTCTTGCTGGAAGAGAGTGTTGGGTTTGAAATTCTGTGATCAGAGCTTGTATATTGGTTACCCTGGCTGGGATATGCTAGGGGTTTGGAGGTATTTATGGTGGCTCCCAGATATTGATGTATGTGGGAGGGTTGGAGATGAGATTTGGGATAGTTTATTGTGAATCCCAAGCTGTGTAATAGTTGAATAGTTTGGGGAGTGTGTAGAACGCATTAGTTGAATGAGTTGGCTTTTATTAGCCAGTCGTCTAGATACGGGAAGACATGAATCTGTTGTCTTCTGAGATGCGCTGCTACAACTGCTAGACATTTGGTGAATACTCTGGGCGCAGTTGTCACCCCGAATGGCAGGACTGTAAACTGATAGTGTTGTCCGTCCACCACAAACCTTAGGTACTTCCTGTGAGCAGGATGTATGGGAAGGTGAAAATAAGCGTCCTTGAGATCTAGTGTGGCAAGGAAATCGCCTTGTTGTAGTAGTGGGAGCACTTGAAGAGTGATCATATGGAAATGATCTGAGTTTATATACAGATTTAGGGGCCTGAGGTCGAGTATTGGTCTCAGAGTCCCGTCCTTTTTGGGGATTAGGAAGTACAGTGAGTATACCCCTGCACCCTTATGTTGTAAGGGAACTGGTTCTATTGCGTGTTTTTGAAGCAATGAGAGAGCCTCTTGTTTGAGGAGCGTAAGATGGTCTGGTGACATGGAACGCTGCTTGGGTGGTATGTGTGTGTGTGTGGGGTGTAGGTATTGCCTCGACCTCGTCCCTTAGTGTTGTTTCCTCTATATCCTCCTCTAAAATATCCTCTACTGGGGGATGTTTGAGAAGTTTTGAAAGTAGAGGAGGTGTCTGCTCCCATATTCTTGGAGGCTCCTCTGTAGAAGGAGCGCCGAAAGGAGCCACGTGGTTGTGGAGACTGCAATGCTCCCATGGACTTCGCAGTCTGTGTCTTTTTTCATTTTTTCGAGTGCAGTGTCTACTGCTGGCCCAAATAGCTGTTCTTGGTTAAATAGTTGGCTGAGTATGGTACTTTGTACTTCTGGCTTAAAGCCTGAAATGCGTAACCAGGCATGGTGTCTGAGGAGTACACTTTTGTTTATTGCTCTAGAGGCGGTGTCTGCGGCGTCAAGTGCGAATTTAATTGACACATTTGAGATGAGTTGTCCCTCTTGTATAAGGTCATTTGCCTGGGTCTTGTATTGGTCTGGCAGGTGTTGTAGCAGATTCTCCAACTGATCGTAGTGAGCCCTATCATAGCGTGCTAGTAGGGCCTGGGTGTTGGCAATACGCCAATGATTAGCAGCTTGTGCTGCTACTCGTTTGCCCGAGGCTTCTAATAGTTTAGATTCTTTGTCAGGGGGTGGTGTATCTCCCGTGGTTTGGGAGTTGGCGCGTTTCCTTGCGTTGGAAACGGCCAAAGAATCCAGAGGGAGCTGTCCTTTGATGTAAAAAGGATCTTCTGGGGCAGGTCTATATTTTTTCTCAATTCTTGGGTTAAGCACCCTGGCACGGACGGGGTCTTTAAATACTTCTGTGGTGTGTTTTGTGACACCTTTAATCATAGGTAGAATTTGTACTGTTTTATGAGACTGTTCAAACGGGTCTAAGAGGAAATCTTCCTCGGGTGCATTGGAGTGCATGGTGACACCATGGTAAAGTGCTGCCCTGTTTACTAGTTGTCCAAACCCCAGGTGGTCATCTGGAGGTGATGGTTTGGAGGGATATGGTGTAGGGTCAGGCATATCTGGTAGAGTGTATGCCCTCATCCAATGGTGCGATATCTGGATCTGTGAACGGATCATTAGGGTCACCAGGATTCCCCCCTCCCCCTAGGTCGTCATCATCATCGTCGTGTGGAGGTGGTGTATGTGATGGAGATGGTAGAGGTAAGGGTGATGTAGGCAGAGGGGGAGGGGTAGAAGGTCGTATGGGAGAGGAAGGAGGAATAGGTGATGTTGCAGAGTCCTTTCTTATAGGAAATGGGGCAGGTGTTGTGTCCAGTTTCCGTTTCTTACATGGCATTGCAGAGACATGTCCAGTCTTTGGATTAATATAGATCCTTTTTTGTGTTGGCTCTGGATGGAAAAGTTCTTGTTCTTCAGGAACAGATTTTGGCGCCAATTTTTCGGTTCCGATAGAGGTTTTGGTTGATCGGTCGAGTCTTTGGCTTTAGGAGGTGCATTATAGTCCTTAGCCGGTGGTTTCGGTGCCCATGAAGGTTTCAGTGCCGAAGTTAAGTCTTTCGGCTTGGGAAGTTTCGGTGCTGGTTTATCTATGGGCCTCGATGTTTACGGTGCCAAGGGTGTCGGATCCGATTTCGGTGCCGAAGGTGCCGGGGGTACAATTCCATGCGGCTTGCTCGGGCCGAGCCACCGGAAGGCTTATGTTTCTTCGGAGCCGAGCCCGGAGGCGGGGCTTCTGAAGGGTGTTTTCGGTCTCGACTGAGGCCAGCTGGCGAAGTCTTGACCAATGCCTTTGGTTTTGGAGGGGTTGGGGCAGGGGCAGTGGTACTCACGCGTTGCCCAGGAGTAATGGGGTCCTCGGAATCTTCTTCCGGGACATCGGGACCATCAAAGATGTTTTCTGGGTCTGGTTTGTGTGCCATGATATGGCGTCGAGCTCTTCGAGCCCGAATGGTCTTTTTGGATCGAAATGCTGTGCAGGCTGGACAGCTGGCTTCGTCGTGTTCCGGTGATAGGCACAGGTTGCAGACTTTGTGATGGTCACTGTGCGGAAATTTTGCTCCACACTGGGGGCATTTTTTAAACGGCATCCTTTCCATGAGCCGTAGGCCTCACGGCGTGGATAGGCCCAACCGCCCGCGTCGACGTCCGGAATCCAGCCGATTAATTCGATGTCGAGTGAAGGTGCTTCAATGTAGTTGTTAGAAGTTTTTTCGCTTCGAAAAGCTAGTATTTGAGATTTTCAACCGGAGTGGAAAAGTTACATCCGAACCCAATGTTGGAAAAAAAACAATCTGAGGATGGAGTGGATGCCCATGCGCACTGTAGTCCAAGGGAGGAGTCACCTATATCGTGACCAAAGACTTCTTCCGAAGACAACAACAACCTGCAATCATCTGAGCCCAACACCAGATGGCGATCTACTATCCTAAGTGTGTGATCTGCAGCTCATATGCCTCGAACACAGGTATTCTAAATAGTGAAACCTTTTGTCTTCCGTAGACAGGCAGCTACAGTAGCTAAGTGTAATCTGATTGCGGTATAGGCTATGCCCAACTTCTGCATGTGTAGAAGGTAACAAACTATCTTGAACCTGAGGTCAGAGAGGATGTGTGTATTTTCTGAGGCAGTAGTGTGCAAACAGTTTCTATTTGCCTGCTTAAAAGACCATGGTGGTGGGTCTGCACGCCTCTTTAAGAACAGACCTATACCTTTTCCGTAGGTTCTAAGACTTCCGGAGCTAAATTGCAAGATTGAGTTTGAGATTTGGGATCTTAGAGTCCCCTTTTGTATTAGAAGGCCTGGCTAATTGGGTAGCTTCTAGTGGGGAACTAGAGAGAGCTCTAATAGTGTGGAGCACCAAGGTCGAGGGGCCTAGGTTGGTGCTAGCAAAATGGGTGTGAGGGATGTCTGTCTGAGCCTCCTCACCACGAACAGTAGGAATCGGAGTGGCAGATAAGTATAAGCAAATATTCCAGACCAACTCATCCATAGTGCATTGCTTAGAGACCACAGGTGTGGCACTCTGAAGGCGAAGCTTAAGCATTTTTAGTTTTCTGCAGTGACGAACAGATCTATTTGTGGGAACCCCAAACACTTAAAGTACATGTGTAGGACTTGGGGGTGGAGTTCCCACTTGTGGATTTGTTGATGTTTTCCTGCTGAGCAGGTCTGCTAGATCTTTTTTTTTTTATTGAGTGGATAACAAAGAACAGCACAATTGCATAATACGCCTTACATCCAATAAAACAATAAATTCATACAACAATAAAGTACTGGTGCAATGTCAAAGGGCTAAGCAGCTCGAGTCCAATCAGATAATAGATTGAATACATTAGCAAAACGCTAGTGCAATAGGTCTGCTAGATGGTTGTCCACTCAAGGAATGTGCTGGATGAGTAGATGGACTCTGATTGCCCACATCCAGATGCTCTGTGCTAGTCTGGAAACTGCAGTGAATGTGTGCCCCCTTGTTTCTGTACATAAAACATGGCAGTTGAGTTGCCTGTGCGTATCTGGACTGTTTTGTTCTGAATGAGGGTGTGAAAAGCCTAGAGCCAGAGCTGGATAGCTAGAAGCGCTAGTTGATTGATATGGAGCATTTGTTGAGCAGAATTCCACTGCCCCTGAACAGTGAGATGATTGAGGCAGGCTCCCCAACCTGCGAGGGAGGAGTCTGTTTTGATGGTCTCTCGAGGAACTGGGTCCAGGAAGGGCCACCCCTGCAATAAGTTGCATGTATTCCATCACTGCAGGGAGTGATTAATGTGGCCCCCACACCCACATTAAATCTTGTAGATGACCTTTCGCTTGAGACCACGGTGCTGTTAGGCACGCTTATAACATGCGCATGTAAAGCCTGGCACGACGGACTACTGCTATGCAAGGTGCCATCATCCCTAATATGAGCATTACATTTTTGACTGTCACCTGTCATGCTGTCTTTTCCAGCCAGTTCGTTTCGACAAGCTTGAACCCTGGTTGGGTTGGGGTAAGCGGTTCGAACAGATTAATCCAAGCTGTTCCTCAGAAAAGGTTGAAAATGGGACTTGGTTAAATTGATGAGGAGACCCAGGCTGTGCAAGGTGTATTGTGGTCTGGGTGTGAGCAAGACAGTTGCTAGGTTATGTCCTTGATCAGCCAGTCGTCTTAAGGGAACACATGGATGCTGCTCCTCTGATGAGCGGCCACTGCGGCCAGAAATGTGTTGAAGATTCTTAGTGCAGTAGTAAGTACGAGGGGAAGTACTTTGAATTGAGAATGTTGCCCACTTAACACAAACCTGATATATTTTCGACGCGCTGGGTGGATGGGCATGTGGAAGTAGTCATTCTTCAGATCCAAAGCGTTCATGAAGTTGCCTTTCTGCAGTAGCGGTATGAAGTTCTTTTTGTGTCACTATGTGGAAGTGCTCTGACGATGTATTTGTTGAGAGGCCAGAGATCGAGAAGAGACCGGAGGGAGCAGTCTTTCTGAGATAAGTATACAGAGTATACACCCCTTCCGTGGTGTTACTGTGGAACAGGTTCTATGGCCCCTTTATCTAGAAGAGCATGTACCTCTTCGTGAAGGAGGAACAAATATTCTTCTGATAATCTGTGTCGACGAGGGAGAATGCTTGGTGGTGTCAGTATGAGTTCAAGACAATACCCCACTGTTTGACGTCTAGAACCCATCAGTTGATTGTTATTTCCAACAAATGGGGTAGAAACCCATGTAATCTTCCCCAGAGAGGCACCCTATGATCGGGGGAAGCCGAAGGGCGTCACTGTTTTGAGGCAGTGGGTCCTTTACCTCTACCGTTATTATTGTTAGCTCAGTATCCATCCGTGTAGTGACAGGGATTGAAGCAACGACCTGGTGAACGTTGTAGCCGATTCTGATCTGGGTGTCTTAGCTGCCCCAACGAAACTGAGCGCCGAAAGGAGCCTCGCGTGGGCAGTGGATGAGGGTGCACATTGCCTCTGCTTTTTAATTTGTTTTTCTAACATCTTACCTACCTGAGTGCCGAAGAGATGCGGACCATCCAAAGGCACATTCAGCAAGTGTTGTTGCACTTCAAGTTCAAAACCAGAAACCTGGAAGTAATGCAGCGTGTATCTGTGACTTCTAAAGCACACTGAACATTAGTGTTTGAGAATATTTTTTCTCTGCCACTAACTGCTGACCTTTTTTCAGTATAGCTCTTTTTTGCCATTGGGTCCCAGTGAGTATGGTCCTATCTGAAGAGTAAACCAATAGATCCTACCAAAAATGAATGTGTCCTTGTGTAATGCAACAGGTGCTCATGTAAAGCACTCTGATACAGGATACCTTTGGGTCAAGTTTGCGCTATATACAACTCCAGAAACAACAAAGAAAAAAAATAGAGTTTGATATCAATTAGTAGGAATTTGTACTGCTACCCTTTTACCCAAGCATCTATTTTCTTTCCGATCAGGATTGCTCTGGGTGTTGACAAGCTTTCTGGTAGTGTACCACCAGAGAGTCAGGAGGCAATTGGCCATGAATATATGTAGGATCACTAGTGGAAGTTTTATATTTTTTTTATCCACCCCAAGCATGAACATTCTTGCCTTAACTGGCTTCTTTAAGATATCGGTGGCCGTTTTAAGGACTCCTTTTAGCATCAGGAGATATTGGAGGAAGCATCGGGTGAAGGAGAGAGTTTGCACCTGAAAACCGTCTTAATCTTGCTGTGCATGGAGCTCGACATTGTGAAAAGTGTCAGCCCTGTGTAATACTGCATGTTATGCAGTGACGTCATCTGTTGGGGAAGGGTTTGGCAGAATACAAATATGGGTCTGTGTCTGCAGGATGGTCAATATTAACCATCCCAAGGGTAGGAGCCTTGCACGTCATGAATTGAGTAATGTGGGTCATAGGGGAGTCTTGGATTGTCCCCGCCCCATAAGTGTGAAGAACCCCTAGGTGAATGCTGCGGTGACTAAAGGAAACCCATGAGGAGGTGGAGGAACGGAAAGTGAAGGATGAGTACAAAGCAGAGGAGAGGTAGCTCCGTCATATTTCTTAGGCCTTTTGCGAGGTATGGGCGTTGGTGGGTTTATAGCCTCCTCACAAGTTAATTTACTCTTATGAGGTGTATGGTCTTTTTACATTTGTGGAGGCTCTGCCAAAATTCTTTGAGTGCTCGGCTGATGTATCCTCTTTTGTCAAGTGCCCAGATGTTCTTGCAGCCGTTCTAGAATGGACTGTCCAGAGATTAGAGGATAGGAGGATGAGAGGATAAGAGATTAGAGTATAGAGTATAGATATAGATATCTATCTCTCTCAGGAACTACTGAAGGGATTTACACCATGTAATAACAAGCATTTACAATGCAACGGTCTCGGCATTGTTAAAGTTAGAGCTATTGGCATTGCTCGTGACATTATTTTTGTTTGTTTTTAAAACATTTAAAGAAACGGCATTGTTATTTACAATGTCAATAGCTTAATCACTCTCAAAAGCGAGATTTATTATGCGAGCATTATTTGAGAAGTTTGGCAAATCCATAATTATGAGGAAAACGCTGCAGCATCGCAAAATGCCAGTGGCCCAGACTAATATGCATGATTAGTATGTGGATTCCATGCCCATTCCATCTTTGTCCTCTCTGCTGAAACTGCTGTCTGAAGTGTCAAATTTTATTAATATTAATACTAAACAAAAATCGCACTACCGTGCCAGGGCCAGACTTGGCGTTGATAATGATTGTTTGAAAAGGGAACTTTGAAAGGATACGAACTTGACCAATTCTGGTTTCAAAATATAAGAGAACACTGTAGAGGCATGCGTCTACCAACTGTTATATATAATTTGGGATATATTTCTTAATCTGTCGAGTTCAGCCACTGCATGATTATATTGTCGTCTCTTTTTGAAACTCATGAGCAGTAACATTGTCGTGGTGTCACTAGGGCTTCAAGAGGATGCTTTTTCAATATTATATACAAGCCACAGTTACTGCTAATTTATCTTATGCAACTAACAACGATTGACAAAGCCAATAGTCCTAACTTGTTGTAGGTATCATGTTACTTGTTGTATCATTATGCCTGGATGCAATGACAAAAGAGACAGCAAAATACAAGTCGTATAGACCCCGCGCAACACCGCCCCCCACCCCCACCCATTTGTTTGTATCCCACTTAAAGCCCTGGGTAGGATACTCAACAACAGGGCCGAACTGGAACCCCAAAGTAGGCCTGGCAATTATGTCGGACCAGCTGGAGGGTCATGGGGGAGGTTAACTGTGAAGCACTTTTGCTACAGGAAACGCCCGATGCCCGGGCAAGCCAGCCCGGCCCTGCTAAACAACCCCGTTCTCTCCCGCATTTACCTGTGATCAGGCGCGCAACACCCATTGAACTCAAAGGGCTTCAGCCCCCCCCCCCCCCCCCGTCATGTGTGGCAGCCCGGGATGAGACCGCTTCCCGGGCAGACACAAAGCCGCGCCTGAGCAGTTCACAGGTCTTTAAAAAGACCATATGCATGTTAATGAGGCCTCGCTGTTGCTTCACCCCTTCTAAGAACCCCCGCAGCTCCACTCTGCCTAGATGCAGCCCCCCCCCACCCCCGAAATCAGCGCCACTCTGCCTACTGTTTAAAGATTCAGCGCCCCCCCCCCCCCCGAAATTAACTAGCAAGTGATTTCGCTGGTCGCTTTTTCACAAGCTCTGAACTTTGGCAGTGATGTTTCCCCTTGATAGAGAAGTTTCAGTTTCTGTATTTGGATTCCATGCCCATTCCTTCTTTGTCCTCTCTGCTGAAACTGCTGTCTGAAGTGTCACATTTTATTAATACTAAACAAAAAATCGCACTACCGTGCCAGGGCCAGACTTGGCGTTGATAATGATTGTTTGAAAAGGGAACTTTGAAAGGATACGAACTTGACCAATTCTGGTTTCAAAATATAAGAGAACACTGTAGAGGCATGCGTCTACCGACTGTTATATATAATTTGGGATATATTTCTTAATCTGTCGAGTTGGAGTGGTGAATGTTCCATGCCACATTTTGCCATCAAAATTCATTTCGACGCAAAACTAGAACCGGAAATGAGGCAAGACGCCGAGTTGTAGCACCACAACATAAAAGGAAGTTAAGGAGGTCGAAGTACTGTTTGCCAGAGCGGAGACCATAGTCCAAGCACGGTTCATTGTGGCAGAGAAACCAGAGTTCTATAAAATAAATGTTCGTGAGGGAGGGGGTGGTTTTCGTAAAACGTGCCTGGCGCTCGGTAAAACAGCTTGAATTGTGTAAGGATGACCCGCGAGCCGAGAGAGCGTGCACAAATGTTGATGTGAGAGACTGAAGACATTGAGAGTTAAAATCTGCAAGCGACAATTACTTTTATTTTCTTTGCTACATAAATGATCGAATTAATGGAGGGCACCGAAAGACACCACCGCCTTTCTCCGAGGCACAGCAGAAATGCCTCGGAGAAAGGGAGCGTCCTTTTCGGATTCGGGGGCGTGTTTTGCTGTTGTCTCCTCCCTGAGACTTTTCGCAAAAAACACGCCCCCCGATCCGAAAAGGACGGGGCATGATTGGAGTGACGGGACCTCTTCTCCAATGGCTGGCCAGCATTTACTAGGCCAGCCAATGGAGAACAGGGTAGAAGAGGGGCGGGTTCAAGCCCCTCTTCTCCCAAGTCATTATCTCTCGCAAGCGCAGCCATCGCTAGCCGAGACCTAAAAAGGGCTCTTTCTGAAACAAGACTTACCTTTTTGCCAAATTTGGTGTAATTCCGTTCAGCAGTTCGGGCTGTAGCCCTGTCTAAAGTTTCCTATGGAAAATTACATTGGGAAAACACATTTTGGGACCCCCTTTTTTCTCAGCCCCAGATTGTCGAATCACCCCGAAACTTTCAAGACAGGAGCTGACCGGAGCGGGCCACTAGTTTTGAAAAATTCGCAAGGATTTGTCAACCAGCGCCAAAGATATTGAGAAAACAAAAAACGCTTTTCCTATGGAAACTAGGTCCTAACTAGAACTACCTACTGGCAACCGCCGTGAGATATATATATATATATATATATATATATATATATATATATATATATATATATATATATATATATATATATATATATATATATATACACACACTTTGATGTTACTCGGTTACCGAATAAAGTTCATCACTACAAATAAATATACATCACTCAAACATCCCGTTTGAAGATGCACTCAAAAAGCAGATTAATTCCACGGATTGAAAAGAAAACCGGCATTTTCATTCAGATACATTTCCGTGCCTTACGTGTTCCAGAGCACAGCTCCTTGGTCACAGGCTTCAGGATACTGCGCAGAATAGGTAGAAAGGCACTCTCCTCTGCATGTTCTTTATTTAATTAGCCCTCCTGGGCCTCACAGGTGAGTTCAACTTAGTGTTGCATGCTGGGATAGGTAGTGCACTTTCATGAATTCCTTTACCTTTAGTAGTTTTCTGCACTGCAGCATAAAGTTAATTTGATTTACAAGCCCTCCAGTGGGCCTCCGAAGTGAAATCGTCATGCAGGGAGCAATGCCTTTTCTTCAGTACTGTGCACTAACAAATATGCTTGTGATCAAGGAGCTGGAGCTCAGAGACGCGCAAGGCGAAGGAATGACGCTAAATGCAGGGACGCCGGTTCAGCCTTAAATGAAGGATTCCTGTAAAAAAAAACAAAAAAAAAAAAAAAAAACACCCCCCCCCCCCCCCCCCTCCACGAGTGTTAATACAGGTTCGCATAAGATTTCAAAAAAATATCAGTGTGCCGCATCATACCCTTGAGCATAGGGAGATATTGTATTGCCCTATGTGTAGTGGAAAGGGTCAAGTTCGCGGGGGGGGGATTTAGGACAGGGTGAAGGTGGTGGAGGAATAAATGGTGGCGGTGGTGGAGGATGATGAGGAGGAGAGGCTGCTGTAAGAGAATGCAAGAGACAGGCCTCTTCTTTTTGGATGGCACCGGTAGATCAATGGCCTCTTGTAGGAAAAGTTGCCATTTTGATGGTGCAGGTACTGTTTTGGCCAAGATATGCCCAGTGTGAGGCTGTATAGGGATTTGCCTTTGGAGGGCATCAAGTTCTTCCTGCAATTTGTTGAGAACTAACTCCAATGGAGTACCAGAGTGTTTTCGGTGCCGATTTGGAAATCTTATGAGCCGTAGGGATTTCTGTTACGGTGCTGGAGTGGTTGATGCAAAGGATGAAGATCAGCCTGGTACCTTAGTGGTCGGCTTGAGTTGTGGTGCAAAGCCCGAGGGCGGAGCATCCAACTCAGTTTTTCGGTGCAGACCATGGCCTGCTGGCAGTAGTGGCCTGTGAGCTTTATGTTCAGTCAGAGCCTAATGTTTTTTCGTTGGCTTGACGGGGACGTCAGTACTCACGGTACGCTGGAAGGTCCTGCATCTGAATCCAAGTCCAAGTCAGAATCATCAATGAAAAAAGCCTCTTCCTCGCCTGCAGAAGCCTCATGGAGCTCCTCCTCTTCGACATCCTGTTGTCTGAAGAGGTCAGGCTCATCTTCGACCACACTCCAGTGCATTTCCCTGCAACTTTCCCTTTGGTTCTGTAAAGTTTTCTTTAAACGAAAAGATCGGCAGACCTCGCAGTCTGCTTTGTGGTTGGGAAACAAGCACAGGTGCAGACCTGATGAAGGTCGGTCTACAGGTACTTAACGTGGTACTTGGGGCAGAAGGGAGTCTGGTCCATCAGCAGGGCATTCTAAAAGCAGAGCCGAAGGGATGGAACGATATGCCCGAAATGCTGCTGTTAAAACTCAAATTAACAGTGTTCTAGATTTCAAAACTCAAAAAGGTGGAAACATGAGGAGAAGGGTGAATTACGAACCGAAAAAAGTCTGAAACGGTCTCAAACCAGAACGCAGTAATACATGTCCGAACCAGACGGCGGAAAGAAAACAAACTAACAAAGTCAAGACCCACGTGCACTACTACCAAAATTAGGATTCACTTTGCCTTGTGACTCAAAAGACTGTCTAAGAAAGACAACCTGCACACATCCAGATCCAATACTAGATGGCAGGAGTACGCAAAGTATGTTCCTCTACAGCCACACATGCCTTGAACACAATTTCTCTTTAGTAGCAAACAATGTATGCACATGTTATAAGATGTGTGCTACTCCTCCAGGACTGCTTTTGTCGTTGGGCGAGTGAAGCACGCCTTAGCACGTTCATCCCGGATAGACCACACAATTCTGGCACAGCTCATTCTTTTCAGGTGCCTTGCAGGGCTAGGTTAGGTTAGCTAGGCAGTATTAATGCCACAGCAAATGTCTTTGCTGTATTGTTTTGGCAGTGCCATGTCACGTGACTTGCTTTTCAAAATCGCATCTATCATGCTAAGTATTATGACGTTCAAGTTGATCTTCCCTTTATTTAGTCGTCTTATAACGCATTAAAAATCCCCACCACAAAGAAACCACGTTGTTATCCTTACTTCAACTGCAGTTTTGTAGATCTGTAGTTTCACTGCTAGGGGCTCCCAAATTCCTAGTTCTTTCATGTCAGTCAGTGTTCCGGTCTCACCATTAACACCCCACGATTGACTTCCCTCTTGTGTATGCTTTGCCTAGTCAAAAAAGTGAAAAGTATCATAATTACTACACAAAGGACACCAAACAATTTTTTTAACACTGCATACCACAAAATAAGCACAAATTGATTCCTATCACAATGTTTAGATTGCTGAGCAGCCAAAAGATCTGCATCATAAATGCCATGCCACTAGATCAGGTTAGTGACCCTCCGAGGCACATCAGTCTTAACAATAGTTACAAAGTATAGGAAAACTTGGCAAAGGTGGTATTGCGCTCATTGAATTGCTAGACAGAAGGAGCATGTACACTGTATTAATTTAGAAAGTTACTTACCTGTTACTACAGCTATCCAGTATTGGTATCTTTCATAGATTCACATGCCAGAGTCATTCCCCGTCGTCATGGGAGTCTCATGGTAATATGTGTTCACCTTCAAGAAACCCTTTCTACTGTTCAAGGAGCATGCCGTGATTTTAAGGACTAATCCTATATTTATTCCTAAAGTATTGTCTCAATTCCACCTTAGTGAGCCGGTCACACTCCGGACCGTCTTCCTGCGACCATCAACGCCTGCAGAGCAAGCACTAAATACGCTGGATGTCAAACGTTGCCTTAAGTTCTACCTTCAGAGAACGAAGGACATTCAGGAAACCGATCAATTATTTGTGGCCTACGGCCAAGGCAGAGAAGGGACTGCAATAACGAAAGACACTATCGGAAGATATAGGCGGCTATACAGTTCTGTTATGTCAAAGCTGATAAGCCTTTGGAAAGAAGAACAAAAGTTCACTCCACCAGAGTAGTTGCCACGTCAGCTGCCCTCTTTGCTGGAGTGACTCTGGAAAAAGTTTGTTGTGCTGCAACCTGAAGGATCACTCAATACCTTCACGCAGCACTACTGCCAGAGTCGGCGCAAGATGCAGACGCAGCTGTGGGCCAGGCGGTGCTTCATCACCTCTTCCATTAAGGTAAGCCTCTTTCTAACTCTTAGAAAAAGTATTCCTTTTCATGGGGATTTCTTATACTTGCGTATTAATGGTTATGTGAAATCTAAATGAGTAACGTGTATTATAAGTTACGTTATTTTTCTTGTTTCTCGATGCTACTGTGTACACAAAAATGTGAGTATATGTGAAAGCAGTTTTGTCTTACAAATATGTCGTATACATTTGCTGTCTTTCATCCTTTAGTCTACACAAAAAAAAAAATATGGGGGAGAAAAGAGACGCAGGAAACTCTTTACATGTACCTACTATATTATTTCAAATTTTGGGGTTCTCTATACTGTCGAAGTCTCCCATCATCCACAACAGACAAGATCATATTGGATGTTACTACTTGCTATTCTGATTCAGGCATGTGACTATGAAAGAAACCCCAATACTGGATAAGAAGGAATATGCTACTTACCAGTATGCATCTGTTCTTGGCATGTAGAGCTGCAGAGTTGTACACTTAGCATAGGTCGCCATCTGGTGTTGGGCCCGGATGTTTGCAGTTTGTTTTTCTTCTTGGACCGTCTTTGGAAGTCACGAGTTTGGTGACTCCTCCTTCGGTCCGTACTGCGCATGGGCTTCGGCTCCATCCTCAGATTGTTTTTCGCCAACAGGGAAATGATGGAGCGTAGTAATAACAGTGAGAAACCCATGTGTGTTGTATCTAAATAAGATGGACTGGAACGGATACAGGTAGCCGGGGAGGCGGGTGGGCGTGTACAACTCTGCAGCTCTACATGCCAAGAACAGATGCATACTGGTAAGTAGCATATTCCGTTCGAGGCATATGAGCTGCAGATTGTACACTTAGCATAGATTATATAGCAGTACCCAACCTTAGCGGCGACCACCGGTATCCGTTGCAGCTGTTTGAAAGAGTGTTTTTAGTACAGCCTGGCCCACCCTAGCTTGCTGCTGGGAATGCACATCTACACAGTAGTGTTTTGTGAAGGTGTGCGGTGTAGACCATGTGGCTGCCTTGCATATGTCATCTAAGGGTATATTCCCTAGAAAAGCCATAGAAGCCCCTAACTTTCTTGTAGAGTGGGCTTTAGGGGGAACAGATAATGTTCTCTTTGCCTTCTGATAGCAAATTTGTATGCATTTTACAATCCACCTAGCTATCCCTGATTTTGAGATGGGGTTGCCTTTATGTGGTGGAGAAAAGGAAACGAACAACTGTTTGGTCTTCCTGAAGGGTTGCGTTCTTTGTATGTAATATAGCAACGCTCTTTTCACATCTAGTGTGTGTAAGGCCCTTTCCGCAACAGATTGGGGTTGCGAAAAGAAGACAGGTAATTCCACTGTTTGATTGAGGTGGAAGGGGGTAATGACTTTGGGCAGGAACTTCGGATTAGTTCGAAGTATGACCTTGCTGTGATGCATTTGTATGTAAGGTTCCTGTATGGTGAACGCTTGTATTTCACCAACCCTTCTAAGGGAAGTGATAGCTACAAGGAAAGCTGTTTTCCAGGTGAGAAATTGTAGCTCACATTTGTGCATTGGTTCGAAGGGCGGACCCATTAGTCGTGTAAGGACCAAATTTAGATTCCATACAGGGGAGGGTGGTGCCCTGGGAGGAATTACTCGTTTGAGGCCTTCCATGAAGGCTTTAATAGCGGGCACTCTGAAGAGTGACAAATGCTGTCTGTTTTGTAGATAGGCAGCGATCGCTGCTAGGTGTAGGCGTATGGATGAATACGCCAGGTTACACCTGTGAAGATGGAGCAGATAGCATATGATGTGTTGTATGGATGCATCTAGAGGGTTGATTGTATTGTTACGGCAGTACATTACAAATCTTTTCCACTTTGCGGCATAGCATGCTCTAGTGGTAGGACGTCTGGCTTCCATGATGATGTTCATGCAATCAGGGGGAAGGTTAAGGTACCCGAATTCTAAGATTTCAGGAGCCAGATCGCCAGGTTGAGCTGAGCTGGGTCCGGGTGCCTGATTTCTCCATGGTTCTGGGTTAGGAGGCATGGGGAAAGGTGCAGTTTTTGATGTGGTACCACTGATAGTTGTAGTAGCGTGGTGTACCACGGCTGTCTGGCCCACGTCGGAGCTACCAGAATGAGTGTGAGGGAGTGCTGTTGTAGTTTCCTGACCACTAATGGAATTAGTGGGAGAGGTGGAAAGGCGTATGCAAATCTGCCTGACCAGTTCATCCATATCGCATTGCCCTTGGACAATGGGTGTGGGTATCTGGCGGCGAAGCTTGGGCATTTTTTGTTTTCGTGGGTGGCGAAGAGGTCTATTTGAGGATGCCCCCACTGTCGGAAGAATGGGTGAAGAACTTGTGGATGCAGTTCCCATTCGTGTAGTTGTTGAGTCTGTCTGCTGAGCAGATCTGCTATGGTGTTTTGTACGCCTGGAACATGTTGTGCCAGGAGAAAAATGTTTTGGGGAATTGCCCATCTCCATATGCTCTGGGCTAAGCGGGAGAGCTGGGGAGAGTGTGTCCCCCCCTGTTTCTGTATATAATACATCGCAGTCATGTTGTCTGTGCGAATGAGGACTGCTTTGCCTGAAATCTGCTTTTGGAAAGATTTTAGGGCTAGAAAGATCGCCAAAAGCTCCAGATGGTTGATGTGGAGCGTTTTTTGCTGTGGCGTCCATAGACCTTGCATTGTGAGGTGTAAGAGGTGCGCTCCCCAGCCGGAGAGCGATGCGTCCGCTGTTAGAGTCACTTGGGGAACCGGGTCCAGGAACGGCCGTCCCTTGGAAAGGTTTGTGGTGTTCCACCACTGCAGAGAGTGATGTGTGCGGCCGTCCACCAACACCAGATTCGTCAGCTGACCCTGGGCCTGGTTCCACTGTTGTGCTAGGCACTCCTGAAGTGGACGCATGTGGAGTCTTGCATGGGGCACTATGAAGATGCAAGACGCCATCATCCCTATGAGCTTCATAAACACTCTTGCTGGTAGAGAGTGTTGAGGAAGGAATATTTTGCGTAAGGCTAGAATGCTTGTGATTCTGGCTGAGTTTGGATAGGCAATACCTTTTGAGGTGTCTATGGTGGCCCCGAGATATTGCTTTGTGTGAGATGGTATGAGGTGGGACTTTTGGTAGTTCACCGTGAAGCCTAGCTGATGAAGCAGTTGGATGGTGCTGTTTGTATGTTGCACGCATTGGTGGTAGGACGCGGCTTTTATGAGCCAGTCGTCTAAGTAAGGGAAGACGTGAACATGTTGACGTCTGAGGTGTGCTGCTACTACTGCTAGGCATTTGGTAAACACCCGTGGTGCAGTGGTGACCCCGAAGGGGAGAACCTTGAATTGGTAATGTTGCCCGTCCACCACGAACCTGAGGTATTTTCTGTGAGAGGGGTGTATTGGAATGTGAAAGTACGCGTCTTTCAGATCCAGTGTTGTGAGAAAGTCTCCCTGGCAGAGGAGTGGGAGGACTTGTTGTAAGGTGACCATGTGAAAGTGGTCTGAATGTATGTAGGCATTTAGAGGCCGGAGATCCAGAATGGGTCTGAGGGTCTCGTCGTTCTTTGGGATTAAGAAATATAGGGAGTAGACCCCTAGATTTCGTTGATTGTCGGGTACCTGCTCTATGGCGTGTTTCTGGAGGAGCGAGAGTACCTCTTGTTTGAGCAGTGTGGAATGCTCTTGGGACATTGGACGGTGCCTTGGTGGGATATTGGGTGGGGTAGATGTTAGCTCGAGGCAGTACCCTGACCGAATGATTTGGGTCACCCATTTGTCCGATGTTATGGACTCCCATACGTGGATAAAATCTTGTAGTCTGCCCCCGACCGGAGTGGAATGGTCTGGGGGGAGCGAAGGGGAGTCATTGTGCGGGTGGGGTGGCAGAACGGGTATTGTTGGTTTTGCCCCTGCCCTTATTGTTGTTGCCTCTGTAACCACCTCTTTGGTTGCCCTTTGAAAAGGTATTTTGAGGAGGGGATTTGTAGGAGGTAGAGGCATTATCGGTGGAGGAGCCTCTACCTGTGCCCCGAAAGGACGAGCGTCGAAAGGAACGCTTAGAGGCTTGGGTCTGGAGCGCTCCCATAGACTTCGCTGTGTCTGTATCTTTCTTCATTTTTTCGAGCGCTTCGTCTACCTTTGGGCCAAAGAGTGTTTGCTGGTCAAAGGTGTGATTAAGTATTGATGTCTGGACCTCAGGCTTGAACCCTGATATCCTGAGCCAGGCATGGCGTCGAAGCAGGACACTGGTGTTTATGGCTCTAGAAGCAGTGTCTGCTGCATCGAGGGCACACTTAATGGAGGCGTTTGTGATTAGTTTGCCCTCCTGTATCAGGTCATGAGCTTGGCGTTTGTATTTCTCTGGAAGGTGCTGCATAAGAGCCTCTAATTCATCATAGTGTGCTCTATCATATCGCGCAAGCAGTGCTTGTGTATTTGCAATGCGCCACATGTTTGCAGCCTGGTAGGCGGTGCGTTTACCAGACGCGTCCAGAAGTTTAGATTCCTTGTCTGGTGGTGGGGCATCTCCTGAAGATTGGGAGTTAGCCCTCTTTCTAGCTGTGGAGACAACTAGGGAATCTAGAGGAGCAGGGCCCTTGATGTATGCAGGGTCTGTGGGTGCCGCCTTGTACTTCTTCTCTATTCTAGGGTTTAGTACTCTGGCTCTGACAGGGTCTTTGAATACCTCTGTAGCGTGCTTGGTGACACCCTTAAGCATGGGTAAAATAGCAGTGGAACGATCTTGTAAATCAAATGTATCCAGTAGGAAGTCTTCTTCCACTGGTTCCGTGTGCATGTCCACCCCATGGTAGTGTGCTGCTCTCTGCACTAAATGGTGAAACCCTAAAGAGTCCTCTGGAGGAGACGGCCTTGATGGGTATAGGTCGTCTTGAGGTACATTGGGTACATCAGGGTTATTATAATCCTCCCATGGATCTGGGGTCCCTGGTGGAGTGGGATCCATTGGGGCGTCCCCTGGGTCATTGTCCGGGTCCCCGTCATCCGGGTCTGGGGATGGGGCCGGATCGTAGTGAGGTAAAGGTGGAGGGGGTGGTGGTGGGAGGGGGGGTGGCAGTGGGGAGGGTACTCTAAGGGGAGAAGTAGCTGAGTCCCTCTTTTTGGGTGGAGGAGGAGGAGCCGGAGCCTCAAGGCGACGCTTCTTAGTAATCACAGTCAAAAGGCCAGTCTTTGGATCTCTGGACAAAGTCTTTTGTAAAGGGTCTGGTGTAAACAGAGCCAATGGCGCCGAGTCGTCTGTCGGCACCGGCGATTTCGGAACCGGAGGTTTCGATGTTCTGTGTACGCCCTGCTTTTTGGAGGTCTCCGTGTGTTTCGGCGTCGAATGCTGTTTCGGCGCCGGAGCGTCGGTGCCGACCGATTTCTGTTTGTGTTTGGTCGGCGCCGAGTGTCCAGGCTTCGGCACCGGTGGTTTCGGAGTCGAGCTGGATTTTGCAGGCTTCGGTGCCGAGTGGTGTTTATCGGCACCGGGCGTCGGCTGGCTCGATCCCGAGCTGCCGTGAGACTTTGAGTGCTTCGACACCGGGCCCGAAGGTGGGGTGATCGAGGCTTTGGTTTTGGTTTTGCCCAGGCCGGCAGGCGAGGGAGTAACCGGAGTCTCTTTGGTTTTCGGTGCGGGGCTGGGAGGGGGCATTGTACTCACGGCCCGCTGTCCTGGTGTTACGTCCTCCAGGTCGGAGTCGTCGGCCTCGGAAGCGCTGACGATGTCTTCTCCCAGTTCGGTGTGTGTCTGCCCCGAAGCTTCGGCGTCGTCTCCGAAGATGTCCGGTGGAACTGTCGAGGATGAGTGCGCCATGGTGCGTCGAGCCTTTCGATCTCGGATCGTTTTCTTCGATCGAAAAGACTTGCAGGCGGGGCAGTCTCGAGCCTCGTGTTCCGGAGAGAGGCAAAGGTTACACACCTGATGGAGGTCGGTGTGGGGAAATTTAGACCCACATTTTGGGCACTTTTTAAACGGAGTCCTTTCCATCGGCCGGGACCGGAGTCGCGGAGGGCCCGAAGGCCGGTGTCGATGTACGGGATGGAAAAAGTGCCGCTTCGAGAGATGAAGATGATGAAGGAACTCGAAGAATCGAGGATTTTCCGTCGAGGCTGGAACCGTAGAAGTTCGAAGCCGGAGTACGAAGGATCACATCCGAGCCCGATGGCGGAAAAAAACAATCTGAGGATGGAGCCGAAGCCCATGCGCAGTACGGACCGAAGGAGGAGTCACCAAACTCGTGACTTCCAAAGACGGTCCAAGAAGAAAAACAAACTGCAAACATCCGGGCCCAACACCAGATGGCGACCTATGCTAAGTGTACAATCTGCAGCTCATATGCCTCGAACACTAAGTTACTTACTGTAAGTACGGTTATCCAGTATTGGTATCTTTCATAGATTCACATGCACCCAACCCTCCTCCCTGTAGAGTCTGTTTCAATATTGTTTTATGAGATACTCACTCCTCACTTGTGCTGGGAAAATTTGAGGGAAACTATCTCTGCTTGAAGGGTGCTAGCAGTGGATTGGCTGCATTCAACATTTAGTCTTTGTTTTTTTTTTTTTAAAGGACATAGATAGGCTATTTGAAACTTGACTCTGGGCCCTTATAGCCTATGGCATTATTTAGATACGGCTTGATTATGTTACCGTGGGACTCCCATCTTGACGACAGGGAATAATTCAGGCATGTGAATCTGTGAAAGATACCTCAATACTGGATAAAAGCTGGGGGCTTGCCAATTCATGTATCAATCTCAGTTCCAGCATTCACCCAGTTTTAGCATACTGTTATACATCTACAAAATCTTGTCTAAATGAAACCAATATGATCCATTTTGAGGGGGTACATCATGTTGGATGTCCTAAACTAAAGCATAAAATCAGGAAGGATTTGGCTTTTAACAATTACATTAAAAAAAGAAAAATCAAGGATTTGAGCTATATAGGATACAGATTGAAAAGGCAAAAAAAGGGAACACTGTCCTTTAAGTTTATATAATGCAGCAGCTCATGCACAAGAGAATCAACATTGTTCCCTTCTTGTACCATTGCCAAATCCTTCACCAATGTGAAACAGTAGCTGTATTTCTCACTTTTAATGTTTGGGCAAAGCATTACTATTCCATGTCTGACACACCAAACAAAAGACTACTTCATTCAAATATTACAAAACCTATTCTAAGCAGATGTTCAGATTATTTGCATTTGGAGTGCATTAATTTATACATATGCATCAAAAACCATAAAGAAAGGTTCGAAAGTCTCTTAAAATAACAGCAATACCAAGCTATGCTTTACTCGCAGAGAAAGAAAGCCAACCTGATCCAGTCTCATAGAAAAAGAAAAACAGGGAATTTATCTTGTGTGCAGCAAATGGGCAAATCGTCAGACTACAATGAGTTTCTTGGATTAAACACAAACCCTCTGCGGCTGCTGCTAACATGAAGGCTTCCAGTTTGACAATACATCCTACAGAGTGCATCTCTGGCTTTGCATAAACTGAAGAAGTCAGCCACTATGGCAGTCAGTTTTGTGTTGCAGTACCCTCAGGAGTAGCTCTGGGAGTAAACAAAAAACACTGCTTTGTGAGCTGACAACAAAACCGACTCAGCAGCACTCCTTTGTCTACTACCGTTGGCACTCCTACCTCGATAAGACAAAAGTCATTCCCTACAAATTCAATGGCAACAGGTTCTTTCAGTTAATAGCAGCAGCGTTTGCGTCACCATACTCTATGGTTAGGGACAGCAATTCTGGTTCTTGGCATGTCCTGGTGAAGACTTATCACAGCCACCAGAACAGGACATCTTCCACTTAAAGCAGGACGAAGACCTGCTGGGTAAGTACCTTGCTTTGCACATTATCTCCATCAAATTTTAAAGAAAATTTGCTTGCCTAAAGTAGGCAAATTCAAGTGAGAGGCTGTACGGCTTAAAGGTAGTAGACTGTGGAGCTGAAAATTGCCTTGCCGTATTGTGAGAATATCTAGGCAACACGACTCCCGTGGAAATAGACATATGGAGATGGCCTGGAAACAGATACTGCTAAGGTTATGTGGACTGTGGGGTAGCTTGCATGGACATGCGTGCCTTTTGTCTGTATGCAACAATTGCAATTGCGACTCTTCCTTCGTCTTGTTTATGAACAGGTCACTTTGCCCACTGTCACTTTAAAAAGCACTTTTATCAAGTCACTGGGTCGGGGTTTCCCCATGTACCCATGAACTGCTGGTGGGTCCCCTTAAAGAGGGATATGTTAACCTCTTGGTGGAAAAGTCTGATGAAGTCTAGGGACCCAATCAAGTAAGTGACATTCGTGGTAAGGCACCTGTTAAAGCCACTTCAACGACAAGTTCAGAAGTGAAACCATCATCCAGCATATGCCGTGAGAGCGAGTTCCAAGAAAGTAGGTAACCTCTGTTGGAGAAGTTGTCTTGGTCATAGCTGGTCTGGCATCGGTTTGTTAGATGCCTTTTTGCAACTAGCCCTTTCTTCCAAGGGTGTTCAATCTTCTCCCAACCAGGTTTCACAACCAACTCAGAATTACTGCTGTGATGGAGTCAGGCCTGGCTGGCCTGTGAAGTATGCCAAAGCACGCCACGATCGAACCACCGCCCCCCACCACCACCCTCCGCGCCTGGACCCCGATCAGCACCGAAGAAACCGTCCGCACGATGAACTCCATCCACTCTGGATCTCCTACCGACCCCTGCCCTCACCACGTCTTCAACAAGGCAGACGCTGTCATCGCACTCCACCTGCGGGACATCATCAACACCTCCTTCGACACCGCTACCTTCCCGGAGAGCTGGAAGCACGCCGAACTCCGCGCTCTACTAAAGAAGCCATCAGCCGACCCCACCGACCTCAAGAACTACCGCCCCATCTCGCTGCTCCAGTTTCCTGCAAAAGTCATCGGGAAGACCGGCAACAAGCAGCTGGCCGCCTTCCTCGAGACGAACGGATCCCTCGACCTCTTGCAGTCTGGCTTCCGGGCCAACCACAGCACCGAGACCGCCCTGATCGCAGCCACCGATGACATCCGAGCTCTGCTTGACAACGGAGAAACAGCGGCCCTCATCCTCCTAGACCTCTCCGCGGCCTTCGACACTGTCTGCCACCGTACACTAGTGCAGCGACTCAGCAACGTCGGAATCCAGGAGAAGGCACTGGAGTGGATCATCTCCTTCCTCGCCGGAAGGACACAGAGTCCGCCTCCCCCCGTTCAGATCTGAAGCCACCGAAGCCATCTGCGGCGTTCCTCAAGGCTCCTCGCTCAGCCCAACCCTCTTCAACGTGTACATGAGCCCCCTCGCAGACATCGCACGCCAGCACAACCTCAACATCATCTCCTACGCCGATGACACCCAGCTGATTCTCTCCCTCACCAACGACCCCGCCACCGCCAGAGCCAACCTCCACGAAGGGATGAAAGAGGTAGCCGAATGGATGAAGAACAGCCGCCTGAAACTGAACTCGGAAAAGACGGAAGTCCTCATCCTGGGATCCTCACCCTCCGCATGGGACGACTCCTGGTGGCCCCCCGCCCTAGGCAGCGCACCCAAACCAACAGACCACGCACGCAACCTGGGCTTCATCCTGGACTCCACCCTCTCTATGACCAGACAAGTCAACGCCGTCTCCTCGTCGTGCTTCAACACCCTGCGCATGCTACGAAAGATCTTCCGGTGGATCCCCACCGAGACCAGAAAGACGGTCACCCAGGCCCTCGTCACCAGCCGTCTGGACTACGGCAACTCCCTCTACGCCGGAACCACCGCCAAACTCCAGAAAAGACTTCAGCGGATCCAGAACGCCTCAGCACGACTCATCCTGGACATCCCCCGTCGCAGCCACATCTCCGGACACCTGAGAGACCTGCACTGGCTCACGGTCACCAAGAGAATCACCTTCCTTCTCCTCACCCACGCACACAAATCCCTACACAACCAAGGCCCAGGATACCTCAACAGCCGCCTCAACTTCTACGCTCCCAAACGCCAGCTTTGATCGACCGGCCACGCCCTCGCCACCGTCCCCCGCATCTGAAGAGCCACCACAGGGGGGGGGGGGGGGGGGACGACGGTCCTTCTCCTTCCTCGCCGCCAGGACGTGGAACTCCCTCCCGACCCACCTCCGCCTGACCCAGGATCACCTCGCCTTCAGGAAGCAACTCAAGACCTGGCTGTTCGAGCAGTAGCGGACCCCCTTCCCCTAGCGCCTTGAGACCCTCTGGGTGAGTAGTGCGCTATATAAATGCTTTGATTGATTGATTGATGAGATACATACTATTTGTGATCCATGAAAGGGATTCCAGCTTGTACTGTAGCTTTGGCCTCAGCAGTATCAGACCCTTAAGCTACACAGTCTTTAATAGTCTCTGAATTGACTGTATTTTTGCATTGATCTATGAAATTGTGAAGTGAGAGGCTGTGCTTTGAAAATCATAAAGAAGCAACTGACAAGTCTTTACAGATATCCACGTATGCACTTATTTGGAATATCAACCACAGGAAAAAAAGTGACAATCTCATCTGCAGTTGACTATCATTCTTCGGCAGGGGGTAGGGATTGAGGGGGCTAATTACATTCTACTGTGGGGGCGGGCACATCATTTTGCGTAACGCTGCTACAGGGCAGCGCTACCATCATAAGCAGGTAGAACATTGTGTTGGGGTACCCTAGCTGTGAGAGAAGTCAACCCATTGCAGTGACGGTGGGGTCACAAGAGGAACGAACAAGTCCCGGTAAGGTAGGTAGGGAGGAGGCCTGCAGATTTTCATCTGAGGCAGTAGATAATAGAAAGTATGAACTGCTAATAAATAAGCGGACAAATAAATTCCTTTGCGTTGTGTATTTTTAACAGATCAAAAGATTTTGCCAGAGAAAACGCTACACGAGCTGATTTCATATTTTTTTAGGTCCTTAAAACACCTCAAAGGAGAACGGGGAGGGGGAGTAAAGAAGGCACAGACAACGGCGGGAGAGCGGGGTTGTAAATAAGGCACCAAAGCATGTCGTGCCTGCAGTAAGAGAAACTGGATAAAGAAAATAGTGCTCAGTCTAAATAACACGTCCTGTGTAAAAATTGAAGCAAAAGGGCCAGTCGCCATGGGAGGAGATCATTTTGCGTAACGCTGCTACAGGGCAGCGCTACCATCATAAGCAGGTAGAACATTGTGTTGGGGTACCCTAGCTGTGAGAGGAGTCAACCCATTGCAGTGACGGTGGGGTCACATGAGGAACGAACAAGTCCCGGTAAGGTAGGTAGGGAGGGAGTGCTTGTGAAGAGCCTCGTGTGCAGAGGCCACCATACGCTGTGCAGAGGCCACCATAAATTGTGAATTGACACCCCTCCCCCACTACACACCACTTTTTCCTCACAGCAGGAGGCCTGCAGATTTTCATCGGAGGCAGTAGATAATAGAAAGTATGAACTGCTAATAAATAAGCGGACAAATAAATTCCTTTGCGTTGTGTATTTTTAACAGATCAAAAGATTTTGCCAGAGAAAACGCTACACGCGCGGATTTCATTTTTTTTTAGGCGCTTAAAACACCTCAAAGGAGAACGGGGAGGGGGAGTAAAGAAGGCACAGACCACGGCAGGAGAGCGGGGTTGTAAATAAGGCACCAAAGCAGGTCGTGCCTGCAGTAAGAGAAACTGGATAAAGAAAATAGTGCTCAGTCTAAATAACACGTCCTGTGTAAAAATCGAAGCAAAAGGGCCAGTCGCCATGGGAGGAGACAAATAAAGAGGAGGCGGTATTAAGGCCATTTATGAATCAGAAGCCAGCATAAAGGACGGACAATGACAAACCAATGGCAAATATGGGCGGCGTGGGTGGGGCTTCAATTCCCTAGTCCACTACAGCAGATCGCCAGAGCAGCGCATGCGCACTGGCTCGACCTAAAAATGAAACGGAATCATTTAATTTTTCTTTTTTAAATGTATTCCGTTTTCCTTTAAGGAAAATGTGCTGCATTAAAAATAAATGCTTTATTTAAAAAGCAGTCACAGACATGGTGGTCTGCTGACTCAAACAGGCCACCATCCCTGGGAGTGCTAGCCATTCCCAATGGAGTTGCATATTGCACCAGCCTCGCACATAATGAGGAAGACAATTTGCAACCCCATTAGGAATCGCAAACAGTATCTGAGACACTGTTGTAAATGCCATTTTGCGAGACGCCCATTAATCATATAGAAGTACGGGTTATTTTTACAAATTGGTGTTGGATTTCTTTGAGTGGGTGTCTAATTTTCTGCCTTTGCAATAAATGCTTAGCACTACCCTTTGAAATGCCTAACTCCTTGCCCACACTACTACAAAAGAGCATTTGGGGTGTCATTTGTGCCTCTAATTCCTTTGGAGTTTGCCTGGACTCTTTACACAGTGTACCTCTTTTTGGACCACGATATGAAGAGCCAGCTTCCTACACTGACACACTGGGTGATCTATACTATCATGTGATTCAGGAGAAACGTTTTGCACATTGGCTTACACTTTGATGCCATGAATGAAGAGAAATTCAATAATGACATATGTTCTACTATTCCGAGTTGGTACACTTCTCACCATAAAAAGGAATTCCCCACTTTTGTGGGCAGGCTTATCGCCACAATATTAAAGACCCTAAAATATGGAGAAAACTGACCCGTTAGGACAAGTTCCAGAACCATAAAATTCATAGCCACCTGTATTTACACATTTGTCCAAAACAATACCCCACTTGTGTAGTGGGGCTTATTGTCCATAAAAGGAACAAACAAAATAATTACCATATGAAGTCAATGTTGTGTTTGAATGGTATCTGGTTCTGCATTTAGACATCTTCATGGATAGTCAAACACTAAATTGTAACTTTAAAGATTTGTTCAACGTTCCAATAGGAAGTTATTTCCCCATCTGATTCATGTTTTAACCTCTTCGATTCTCTGGACGGCCAGGAGCCACTCTGAGCCACGGTGCTCGTGTGATCAGGACGGCTCCTGGCCGTCCTCACATGGCACCAGAAATCCCTCTGGTGGGGGCACCAGAGAGTTCGGCCCCCCCACCCAACAGCCTCAGGAGCTAGGGGGAAGAGCTTCCCCAGCTCGCAAGGCTGTTACCCTGGTTTCTGTGAAATGACGATCAAAAGCACGTCATGCTGACGTCATTTAATAGAAACCTAAACGGAAATGAGCCTTTAGGCTCATTTCAGTTGCACTTTCTATGTGCTCAGGGGATATCTCAGCCCCCCTAAGCACGTAGAAAGACAGGAGAGGCATCATTGGAAAGGGGAGACCAAGGGGAAGGTCATTTGAGCCGGCACGATTATCCGAAACAAATGTGTGTGGAAAAAGTGATTTTTTCAGCTAAATAGGAGGTTTGCAGGGGATTCAGGGTAGGAAAACGTTGGGGGAATCAACATAACCCATACCTCTCTGGACTCCCCTGGGCGTCTAGTTTTTAGAAATGTGTGGATTTGGTAGGTTTCCCTAAATGGCCGCTGAGCTCGGGCCAAAACCCAAGATGCACACCCTTGCAAAACCAAGTTGTGTGTAATTTTGACGCCTCCACAATAAGTTTTGGTCCCTTGCCTGTCGCGGTTACTTGGCCCACCCACACAAGTGAGATACCATTTCTATCGGGAGACCTAGAGAAACACAGGGTGGTGGGAAATTTGTGTTGCCCTGGTGATCCCACAACTTTTTCCACACAAACAGGAGAAAAATTAGTAGTTTCTCAGCTAAATATGAGGTTTGCAGGGGATTCCGGGTAGGATCACCCCACCTGCGCAAATGTCCTATCACCCAGCGTTCCCCCTTGGTCTCACGAGTAAAATTATACCTCACTTGTGTGGGTGAGCCAAGGGCCTGCGACTGGGATGGGGCCAAAAACATAGGGATTGAGGGGATAGCACAGTGAGCTATAAGCGCTTAATTTTTTTATTATGCGTTTTTAGGTTGACTCTGCAATAGACACCCACACAAGTGAGGTATCATTTGTACTGGGAAACCAAGGGGAACGCTGGGTGGTAGGACATTTGTGTTGGCGCTGCGATTCCAGATGGAAATGTAGTAAAAATGATTATTTTTTTTAGCTAAAGTTGAGGGGGATTTTGGATAAAAAAAAACTTTGGGGGATCCACGCAAGCCACACCTCCATGGACTCCCCCAGGTGTCTAATTTTTAGGAGTGTCTGGGATTGGAAGTTTTCCCTAAATGGCCACCTAACCCAGTACCTAAAACGCATTTGTCCCCTATCTATCACAAGACTAACTGGTTTTGCAAGGGTCGCCTGAGTTTTTGGTCCCGAGCTTGGCGGCCATCTAGGGAAACCTACCAATCCCAGATATTTCTGAAAACTAGACATCCAATCCCATTCCCCCCCTAAAAAAAGAAATTTAGCTGTATTCTGGCTAATTTCTGGGTCCCCTCCAAGGGAATCCACATACCCTGGTTACCTTTAAAATCACCAAAAAGGGACGCAAATTTGGCCTGGATACCTAATGTGGACAAAACATTACAGGGGCCTAAGTGCGATCTAGCCCAAATAGCCTAGCAGCAAAGGAGAAAAAAAAAAAAAAAAAGTTTGTTTTGTGGGAGAATACAGTGACTAAATACCAATCTTAAATCTGCATTGCAGCAATACTAATCAAAAAAGGTCAAATTGGAAGAGGGAAAAAAAGAAAGATATAGCCCACATTCATGAAAAACTGAAATTAAGTGCTGGCTCTTATGACTCCCTGAAGGTTCTCTACCATTTCACCAAAAGAAAAGGCAGCTACTGCTGCTCTTATAAGCATGACCTCAATCCCAGACGTTTACATGTTGCTAGGATGACAGTTCACACATTTGTGAAGCACTGTTTGGACCGATATCATATAGGGTCAGGCTTCTCTGGTTAATCACATTGCTTAGACATTGGCATGTCTAATAAGGCTGCTCGTAATCACCTCTTAGGTTGGCTACTCTAGGTTACGGTTTATAAATATCTGACAAAATCTAATTTCACTTATTTTCTCCATCATAGGTATTATTTCTTTATTCTATATTCATTAACCTCCCAATAGCCTCTTGCATACCCAGAAACAGAGCATAACTATGGTTCTTAGATACTCCGTTTCACATCTTTCTATTCCCCAAATATGAATAGCCTTAATGGCCAAGCGCTGAGGCAATGCATTTCCCCAAATCCTTGAAGGGGGGGGGGGGAAGAGAGAATGTGGAACCAATATAAAATCCAATAGTCCTGATACAGAACCCGTAACCCTGTTTTTTCAGTATGAAACAATGCTTTAGTGCAGTTTTTTCAGTGATATGTCCAAAAATATGACAGAGTATAGGCATGTTCTGTCTTTAAACGTTTTGCAATCAAGAAAATATATGTTTACAGATTGTCACGTATTCTGTAAATGCCTGGTAATACGGGACTTGTTCTGTATAATCAGAGAAACTACAAAGATTTATTGCACACCAATGCTGAAGGCCTTAGTAGTCAACAAATAAAGTTCTTACTCTTAGTGAGGTTAGCACACGGATGGTGCTTGCACCACAGTTCTGAATGAGTGTCCTTGGAATTACTTCCAGTCCCTGCGACACAGCACGGTATGGCCACTGCTCCACTCCAGTCATGACTTTAGATTTTTCTGTCAAAATATGGGCCACGGCCATCTCTGTAGCACCTCCTCCCGGTAAAAGGTTAGGGTCAATCAGTACATTACGACACACTTGCATAGCATCCTGAAGATTGCGTTCAACCTCCTGCAGTAAAAGGAAAAAGATCAGGCATTAAAAATAAATTAGTGGATATTGTTGCTATATTGCTTCCAAAACACTTTCAAGATCAAGGCAAATATCAGAATCGAAGGGGAGATTTAGTGAAAAAGCCTAGAACTGAAAAGAAGTAGTCGAACATATTAGGACATGAACATTCCATTTCTCTTGATTATAATTAATTAGAGTATTCAAGACAGTAACTATGATCAAGGAAAAGGCTCTTTGAAAGGTGTAGCGTTCTTTGTAGCATACTTGACATTTGAAATTACCACCGTCTGTTTAGACTTGCTGAGGGAAGTTTTGTACCCAAGATTACCTTCATATTCACTGAGCAATCATCTACAAAATGACTATCTGTGAGCCCTGAATCAGGACAGAACACCAGCTCCAATATCTATTAGAGGTTATCATTTGGAAAATAATCAGGGTCATGGATATTTTCCCCTTTAGAGCTGCTACATTTTTCAGTCAACAAGGGAAACCAGTAACAAGTCTGGAGAGAGGGTTTGCAGAAGCTCAAACCAATAAATCACAGATAGAAATCAAAGTCTGGGTGTTCCGTTAAATCTTTTGAAACTGCTTTTGGCAGTTTTCACATTCAGTATTTTCTAATTCCACTTCCCAGGCAGGAAGCTCTGGAAGATAGAAGATAACATTGAAGGCAAGCAACTTACAATTTTTCCTCCGTAAATGGTCATTTATTCAAAGGTGAGAGAATGGGGAAGGAAAATCTTGAGAAGAATTTTTAACATAAGATGATCAACTTACAGCAAGTATTTCTTTGCTTGCACCTCGAAGAAGAATAGTGCAAGCTTTGGGGTCTTTGCAGTCTGTGACGTAGGTGAAATATTCATCACCAATCTTTTTAACCTCGAACAACCCTGCTCCAGTGCCAACATCTTCATCACGCAACTCATCGGTACGACTGGCAATACGAGCTCCACATGCCCTGAACGAAAATAAATAAATAACCCCAATGCTAAAATCCTTGCAAAACTCAGGAAGTACAATTTAGAAATACATTAAAAACAAGTATAATGCTACACTGGTGTCAACTGTAATTCTTACATCAAACAAAAAAAAAAAAAAAAAAAGGTTACTCACCTGCAAAATTAGTTCTCTAGTGAGGGAGTCCACATTCATTAGCTTAGAATAAATCCCAGCCATAAGATGGCACCTCAAAAATAACCATTATTTAAAAATGTTTGGGTACTGGGAGCATATCCCATGGCTTACTTGAGGAGATTAACAGCGCATTAGTCCCTGGTCTAGATCGTCTCACCTTCCGCTACCGACCTCCCCTGTGGGGTCAACTGCGATGGAACTGACGCAGTGGACGGCACACTGGTCTCTCCTAGATTCTCGTCTTACACTACACCCTAAGAGGGAATATTCCTACTATTCCCGCCCCATGACGTGCATGTGAAGCTGGACCAGATTCTCTGTCACCCAGTTATTCATGAACAGCTAACAGCTGGGGAATACTTAGGTCAGACCTTCTCTGACCACAATCCCCTGCTATTGCATCTAGATTGGGTTACTCCTTGCCTGCCTGTCCCGACCTGGCGGCTGCAACCAGCTGCATTGGTGGACAGTGCATTTCGAGACAGAACACAGGAGATGCTAACTTGCTATACTGCAGAAAACTGAGGCACCGCAACATGGGAGCACTGAAAGGGATCCCATGGGGACACTGTATTAATACTGTGGCAGGGCTACAGACGGACCAAATTGGAGGCATCTTTGGGTGCCTTGGAGGCAGAATCTCGTGGGACTCCCAATAGGTTGCCGGATCCTTGCACATGCTAGGGATCGGCATGCTCAGTTACTGGCTCAACTACAATGATTTGACTTTAGGGCCTATCAAGCAAGGATGCATGCCGAGGGAGACAAGGCCAGTAGGCTTCTGGTCTTGCTCTAGCATAGTGCAAATCCACAAGTGCCAATCACCATGATCTGGCAATCTCCGACAAACACAGTCACTAACTAGATGGACATACACAGCAAAATTTCATTATATTATAAAGCATTGTACGACCCCCCCCACCCCATTGCGCGAGAGATGCACATGCGCTCATTCCTTGAAGCCCTTGAACTGCCTTCCGTTGACCGAGCAGCCCAAGAGGAACTGCAGCAACCTATAACAGAGCAGGAGCTTAAGGCAGCAGTGCGAGGGTTAGCCACCTGTAATACCCCTAGCCTGGATGGTCTACTGGCCAAATGTTACAAGGCCTATGAGAACATCCTGGTTCCTAAATTGTTAGAGATCAGACAGCCTTAGAGGAGGGGATGCTGCCACCAACACTGCGAGCCCCTTATAATATTACTCCTGAAACCAGACAAGGATCTGCTTGAAGTGACAATATACCGCTCTCTGTCAATGTTAGCCACAGACTATAAATACTCAGCAAAATTAGGCTGGCCACCTGGTAAAGTTTGTCACTTCTGGTGCATGTGGATCAGAATGGTCACTCGACTATCCTGAACATACGTAGGCTTCACAGAGTATAACCAAGTGAACCATTGCCATAAAATGGAAGGATGCCCCGTCTCCCCGATATGCCACATTAGTTTGCAGCAACGCTAAAGGGGAGTAGGGCTGCATCTGTGGTGTTGCGCAGGGAGGAGGTCAGAGGCTTACGCAGAGTTCCCATTGCACTCAAGTGGGATGCCCTTGTGAATGAGCTACAGGTCCACTCAGAGGAGACTGGGGAGGGAGTGCCAGAGAGCAGAGTACACCCATCCCCTCCCCGCAAAAATAGTGCAGCTATATGGACTGTCCAACCTGCCATGCATCTTTCAATCAGGACACATGGATCTTGACAACTAGAAATGTTAATGCCCTGCTAGTTCAACTTATTTGAATTGCTTGTTGATGAAAAAAAAAAAAAAAAAAATGGAAACCAATGTCTCCTACAGACATTTTCACTGCTGTATATGATGCAGTGACCCAATGGGAAACTATTATACTGTAATGATTATCCTGTGTAAACTGTACTTCTAAAATCAATAAAATTGGTTACAAAATAAGAATTGGTACAATCTTCTTCCATTACAATAGACCTTGCACCAACACTAGAACCTAATCAGATGCACTGCTGCTTTCTTACATGCACCAGCATCCATGGGACCTTAAAGACGGCTGTAATAAGATTCAAATGAGTGCGACTGCAGCACCATAAACAGGGGGTTACTTGTGTGACAAACCGACAGATGAGCATGCATCAAAGTTTACGAACAATTCCGTGATAGTTGCCTGGGGTAGAGAACCGCATTACTGTCTGGCCACTGCGGTGAAGCAGCTGCTATTTTGGAATCCGCAACACCAGGTCAGCTTCTGATCTGGCAGTATTTCTTATCGAAACATCTCCCTGTGCAGACGACAACAGGGATTTTCACTTTTAAAGACATTTGCCACTGTGACAGTCTGAGGGGCAAAACATTCTGAAAGATGCTGTGAAGAAAAGTCTCCAAAGAGGTAGGCCCAGATTGGCTGTGGTGCACGGTGTCCATACTTGGATTGTCACTGTGCCACTCCTTTTTTGTATGCAATACAATGTCCCATGTGGGAGCTGTTCTTGGAGCAGGTAAACAGTGCAGTCACTATTCATTGAGTCTACGCTTTCATCACGTACAATGCTGCAAGTCTTGTGCAGATGCATTCTTGAGGGATACATAATACTGGATTGGAGGACTATGATTTTCACAAATGCACTGAACTGGAGGACTAAAGAGGCTGCTGATATGACCAGAGAGAGAATGCGCTATTGCCCAGCAGTGTTGTGTATAGTAATGTTCCAGATAACATCTCTCACCAACTAAGACTTGCTTCTGATTGGAAGCTCATGCTCATTTGTAATGTGGTGTGGCGACAGGCGTGGTGGCCTACCACTTCCTGTTTTGGACTGCACTTCATGTAAATCCTTTGGTCTCCTTACGTTCCTCTATAAAGTAAGGTCAAAGGATTTTTTTTTTAAATAAGAGATCTTAACCAGGGTTTTGATGACTGACCCAAGTTCTTCTATTATGGCTGTATTCTCTGTCCTACCGGATAACCTGTGTGTTTTGCGACCACTGAAAGCATATATTCCGCTGTAAGCCTATATATGTGTCACATGACCCTTCTGCTGGGTTGACAACCAATGGCGATAAAGCTTAATTGTCTGGGACTCACTTTCTGTGGGTGCCCCACTTTCTCCCATAAAATTCCCCATCTTGGAGGTAGGGGGGGGGGTTAAACTCGTCTCGAGATGCAGCGCAGCACCAACATTACCTTAAGGACATGGAAGGTGGGTCAATAAGAATGTATGCTTACTCGCAGATACTACTCGGATCTGTTGAAGCAACAGCGGAGGACGCGGCTTCTCAAACCTGGCAGCCAAAGCTTATTACAGCCTTTTCCTGTACCTCCGGATCGCCTCATTGCTCCGGGAGTTCAGGAAGGACCTGGCTTTACGAATGAACAGAGCACCACAAAGCAGCTAGTAACTCCAGTGCCTTGTGACCCTCATGGGTGATTTGCTGCGCTTTATAAATGACTGACTTGACTTTTTGATGGGTCCTGATATGGACACATAAAACTATACATATATTAATTAATTCATAAGTTGTTATTTGGGCTGGGAGGGCTTCAATATTGTTTTTGTGGAAATTACAATGCACTCTCCTGGTTAATGATCTTCCACAATCTCTGGTACTAGGCCACTTATGATCAGGGTATCATGGTTTTGCAATAAGAACTACTTGCACACAGCAGCACAAGAAGCAGGTGAGCTCAGAAACAAGGCCAAGAGGCTGTATGTGTACCTTGACTTTTCACCAGGAAGGATGGCAAATGACACAATGAAGTTAAAGAACAGAGGATAAACCACTCCTCCGTATCAAGCTTAGAACAGGATGGACATATTTTGCTAATGCAACACAGGCCCACTGGTATATACGTTGTGAGGCAGTGGTTGATTTGGGGTTATTCGGACCAATCGAGAAGTGGCAGGGTTACCTAGTGATTTGCAACACCCTTCAATTCATGACAAATTAAGGAATTTGGTTGTGAGAATTTCTGGTATTTTTTTCTTCTTGAAAGTCATCCTTAATCGTGCCGCTTTTGGTTGCTGCCATTTAACCAGCCCTCCCTACAGTATGTACTTCCCCTAGAGCAAATTTTAGCGCAACGGCATCTGAAAGGGCCTGTAGTGAATATGCAGGAGTAGCTAGACACCCATGCTAGCAATTTTTTTAGTGTGGTCGATAAGTCATGTTGGGGTTGGCAATAAGGGGAGAATGGATTGTTAAAACCTGGTCTGACTTTGTAAGGGATTAAGTCCATTTGGACCACCATGTCTAGGAAGAGTTATTGCATGTTTTGTTGTTAAAAATAATTAGGGAACCATGGCTAAGGTGTGCTCAGAGAGGTCATAAAAGGTTGCTCTACAGAAATCAGATTTTTGTCCCTTAATGGTAGGTGCTTTAACAGGCCTGTTTTGCACAGTCAGTTTCTGAAAGTGTTCAATTGGCATATCAGCAAGAAACACTTCTAACCAACGCAGAAGGTCTGGTAGATGATATGGGAATCTATTTGTATTCATGCTGCATGTTCCCAGTGAGAGTGGCATGCATCTTATTAGACCAAACATTGCCTTTTGAAATCCACACCACTGGAATGATGATCAGGAAAATGGCTCTTGTTCTGGAACAAGTAGTATGAAAGACAGTATGAGCTGTATTGCAACCCCCTTTTTTAAACACATCCTGGGCGAAAGACTAGTGGATGTTAGTGATGTGCCTTTAATCTGGATCCGTGAATTCAAATGTGTCTGGTCCTCTGCTGGAGAGGTCCTCTAGGGATGTACGCAATATAGAAGAAATAAAACGGCTTTCTAGACTGTGTAGTGATTTGCGCTTGTGGATAGCAATCAATCAGTCAATGCATGGCTACTGAAAAAGTAGCCAAGCACACTCATTAAAGGCAGGGACAGCAAGAATCTCAAAGATCCAAGATTTCAGCAGCCCACGAAACTCCAGCAGATTTGCACATTCAAAGCTTCAAAAGGGAGAGCTCAGGGAGTAGGGCCCAGAACAGCTAAGTACTTGCCACCCTTCCTACACGTTAGAGTGATACAGTAGCAACAACTAATATCCAGCAGGAGGTGCAGATGATGACCAAAGGGCTTAATACTACTCCCCAGTTTAACGGGGTGCGGGATAGAAGAGTTTATACATTTGGTTTGACCCCCGGGACACTGCCTGTTCATTCTCTCTTAACATAGTACTATGTAGTTAGCTACAAAGTTGGGAAATACAATGATCTTTACTTTAAGGCCAACTGGGGTTCTAAAAATCAATTGATTTCAATATATGAAGACTTTAAAAGGATACAAAAGTGATCTGTTTAATGGCCGAGGTATGTATTACTAAATCAGCAGAGACCTTACTAGACCAAGTTAAAGTCAGCAAAAGATGTATTACTCAGAGAGAAAACTCATTACATTTTACCACTGGCGGACAAGGCTTACTGACCATAGGCAGAAATATATGTCTACATCTGACCACTTGTGTAACAGCGGTAACTAAAACATTTAGGCTCAACCTTCAGCTTCCAACTACATGTTTAGGTCGTCCTCTGATAATAATCTGCCCATGGGTGGATTACAGGATCTTGTGCCTTCTGGTAGGAATAAACATGAAAATGTCCTTATGGTCAAGAGTGACATTGTGGAGCCAAATCACTTTAGTGACATTCTTTACCCACATCATGGTCCTGGCAGGGGATCTCCACTCAGACTCGCCAAGTACTTACTGGAATTATTGGCCTGAAGCGCACCATGAAAGGTCAAACTCCACTGGCTCTGCTGCAGAGACCTAATGTATTCTTTAGACAAACGCTCTTCCGTGGGTGGGCGTGAAATACCATTCTGGGGTGAAAGTCTCAAAATTAACCACCATGTAGCCGCACTGAAAACAGAGCAGATACTCACAAATAACTTCATCTGGGGTTACAGATTTAGCTTTTGCCTCCTTGTCTGCAACATTTTTAGTTCTTCAAATTGCATGGGCCAGATGCCACGGAGGTATACAATGATGGTCCCAATATTCAACTAAATGGCTTTGAAAATGGACTTAGCACTGTAGGTGCAGGCATGAACATCAGAGTATCGACACTAAGGGCTGCATTACCACCAAGGCCGACACTTCAGCAGTAAAGTCAGTGATCATTTAAAGACAAGACAGTTTTAGTTCTCAATGGAAATGTTCATAATACATCACTTATGTTCCCCTTTCTTTGTTCTCAAAGAAAAAAACTTGTGAAAGTCTCATTCTGTGACATGAGCTTTACACAGGCAGGATACGTGGTGTGTGTGTGACCCTTCCTTTAAAATGCTCCACAAGGAGGTTGGGGCTGGGTTGGTTGACCACACCTAGCACAAGATGGCCATGTGTCTTGGAAGCTCCTGAGATCAGCTCCCTTCTGATGTCCTCCACTTTGTTACAGAACTGCCTAGAGATGCCGAGGTGAGACCAAACCATATATAAAAAAAGTGGTATAAGAACCACGACAATTCTACAGACAATGCCTAGGGCATTTAGGATCGCTGTCCCCTTAAGAATCCACCCCAGGTTATGAGGAAGGGGACCCACGGGAGGCGCGTGCAGTGGAAATAGCTGCTATCGGAATCCCTATTAAAGCCTATGGAGAATGTCGCGGTTTGATTAAACAGATTAAAGTCACTTCTAGCAGGAGTTCAAAGTTAAGGGCTTAGAGTTAAGCTTCTGAGGAGCCCACTACCACGAGAGTACCGAGGTACCACTGTTACCTGCCCCAGGGAAGCCGGGTGCATAGGTCTTTTTCTATGTCGGGTCGCGGGCTGATTTTCAATTGGAAAATGTACAAAACTGCTGCTAGCCAAAAGCGTCGATGATGCTGTGAAGATTGAAGTTGTAGATCTTGCAGAGAAGAACCTGAAAGCAGAGGGGACAGAGTCTGGGTCACGGCACAGTGACCAGGGAGCTCAAAGGAAAGAGCCCTTCAATGTCGGGTGCTTCAAATGGAAAAAGGTGTAGCTTGGATCTGCAGCCACGGGCTCCGGGAGGCTTCAAGGAAGGCCAGCTTCGGGAGGGCGACTGTCCCACGTCGGAGGAGGGTCGCTGCGGTGTTAGTGTCCGGATTGGATCCACTGAGCCTTGGCAACCGCAACCCACGCAGGATGAACAAATCAGCTACTGGTGCAGACCCACGAGGTCTGTGAGAGGTCTCCTTTGGAGAGACTGTAGAGCAGGCCTGGAGCAACCAGGGGAACTCTTAAATGTCGAGATTGTCCTCCGCTCGGGCCCACAAGCCGAGAGACAAGGGACCGCGGAAGGCAGCAAAATGGAGTGCGTAAAAGGGAGCCCACGGGACACCGGAGTGGGCTAGGGCGCTGGTCTTTGGCACAAATGCTGCTTGGCTCAATAATGGGCCAAAGCACAACTTCCCCACTGGTCAGGGTCGTGTGCTATGCAAGAGGTGGCCGGTGTCCTGGGGTATTGGGAATCTCGGCACCCACGCGGTCCACAGTGCTCAGCCTTGCTGTGCACACTCACTGGCCTCTGGGATGCTCAGGAAACCCACCTCAAGGTTGCTGGGAGTCGACGAAGTCCGTAGGAGCAGCGAAGTTCCAACCGGGTCACTTGCAGTGTTTCAGGTGCCTGCCAAGCAGGGGGGTAACGCCTTTACCCCAAGGGAGATTTCTTCAGTCAGCTGGGCAACAGCTCGTCGAAGGTCAAGTCTGTGAAGTCCAAGATTAATCTGAGGCTCTGGGGCCACATTATTCACCTTTATCCCCAAGATTAGGGGAGTGTCCAGAGTAGTGTCCACCAGTGAGAGGTGAGGCAGGAAAGGGTGGCTGCACCCTCTCCCCTTTGTGTGTTTCCCGCCTGGGCGATGGGCAGGATGCCCCTGAACCGGTTCCAGGCGGTGTATGTAGAATGTAGGCGCTGTAGCTGCCTACGTGCAACTCTGAAAGGCAACATATGGTGCACTCACCCTGTTCCAATCCACATATCCTGTCTGGGGAGATGCTAGCACCTCCTGCCACAGGAGCCCTATTGTCCAGCTGGCGAGGCTGGGATTTTCCCCAGCAACAGCCAGCCAGAGTCGTGTGGGTGGCGGGTCGTAGCCATTTTGTACTACGTGTGCACTTTTAAATTGGTGTCTGAATTCTGCCGCTTTTCCCATATCGCCCCTCTAGCAGGGGGGAATCGTGCCCTGGACTGGGGGTAGGATTCCTACATGTTTGACACCAAACACGATATGGTTCTGTGTAGCCATTCTCAAGTTATCACGCTATCGCGATAGACTTATAATGCGGTTAAGAGTATATGGTATGGCTACACTACAAACAACCCAGCAATGATTTTACGAAGGTTGCAGAGAGGCCCTACTCAGGTAGGGGTCCCCCCTCACACATACCTCAGCACCCTGTCTTGTAGGATTAGCTAGGCCTGCTATAGGGGTGACCTATGAGAGTATATGTGTTGAAATGGGGTGGGATATAGGGTACCTATATCCCTGTAAGGGGTGCTAGCACCACCTTACCCAGACTACAGTAGTGGTCTGGTGGTGTCAGTTTGTATGGCTGTCCCAGGGTGGCACAATAAGTGCTGCAGCCCTGGTAGGCCTACTGAGGGACCCATGCCCTGGGTACCTAGGGTACCATCTACAAGGGACTGTCAGGGCATCCTCAGCATCCAATTGGGTTTGTACCTAGGGTACTCACATCAGTTTTAAGGAGAAAGCAGATGGGCTGGGGTCCTGGATAGCAGGATCCCAGCCAGACTAGTCAAAAACCACTCAAATTCCAGGCAAACATTGGGGGCAACCATTACGTTCCTACAGATATCAAAGCCGATTCTTGGATATTACAAATAAATAGGTAAGACATATTGAGTACATGTGCTGAATACTGGTGTTTACAAATTCCCCAGCTACATGATGGCTTCACTGAAACTAGAGATGTTTGGTATCAAACAACTCGTATTAATAAACCCACAGCTGCAAGTGTTGGATTTATTAATACATGCACCAAATGCCCCCTGAAACCCGACACACTGCTAGTGTGCTGGCTGACTGATGTAGACCAATTTGCCACCACAGACAGGTTTCTCCCCCCCCCCCCGCAGGTGATAGCCTGTGGTCTCCGAAGGTAAAAGCAATGCTTGCTACAGCCGGAGGTGTTATCCCCTACTCCAATTAGGATGGCTAAGTAATCAGCATATCAAAGCAGGAGGATTCAAAGGCCTCTGCCGCCTTTGATATACAACCCAAGGCTTCCCCAGACAGGGAAAATGCCACCCCTTGCCCGGACCCATTTGGCACAAGGACAAGTGGGAAAATTAGGTAGTCAGGAGGTGTGTTCCCCTATCAGGCTAGTACCAACCCCAAGATGAGCTACCTGAAGGGAACACAACTTTTAGAATTCCACCATCTTAGTTTATGCAGGATTAGGCTCTTTGGGTCAGAGTTAGGCCCACTTCCCTTATGGTAAGTAGCCCATTGGCTACTTCCCACTACTTCCTGTGATGCCCCTAAATGGAGTATATAGGTGTCCCCCCTGACAACAGGTTTTAGATTTGATGGCTCAAGAAGGGAGGACAACAAAGAGCCGCAAGAAAAGCAAAAACGGAAGACTGACTGTGGACTTTTGGCACCAAACCCTGCGTGCACCAAGTCTCAAACACAATCACCCACTTGTCCTGCAGCTGACCAGCTTCCAAGAACCCCAGGAGACTGCCAGCCCTTTGCAAATTGTCAGCAATCTCTCTTGGAGTAAAGGCGCTACTCCCTTGCAGTCCACAGGCACGGACAAGCAAAGTCCGGTTCAACGAGTTGCAGCTCACCACCAAGCTGGACACTGCAGACCACCCTGCCCCCTGTCTCTCCATCAAGTGAGAGGACACCAAGACCAACTGGAGCCACACAGGACCAATTGATTATTATCTCCTCAACCAGCAGACCGACAACCATGAGCGCCAGTAACACAGAAGCCCAGCTGACCAAACCATTCTGTACCCGAGCACCCTAGTCAGAGTTGCCAAGAAGTGATTCCATGCTCCCAGGGTCTTCACGAACTGAGCCACCCAGTGGAGAGCTCCTAAATTTGTCCCCAAGTCACCCTCTGCAGCCTGTTTATAGGTGTCCCCCCCCCCCCCCCCCCAACCCCTTGGTGCAAAGCTACCAGCCCGACCAGCACCTGTGCACATGGATGCTCCAGGGTAGGTAAAGACTAACTGCTGATGGTTCATTGGACCTTGGTCCCCCTACCACCTTAAGTCCTGAAGGGGACCCCCGGAAACCTATTGCAGATAACTGTTTGCAGTATATGCCTTTTCTCTCAAAGGAAAGCATTGGCGAGTAATGACTCATTTAAATGAGCATTTTACTTACCTGAAAAAAAAAAAAATCTATATCTCGAGAAGTACTTACTTGATCCCGAAGTTCTTGGGGTTGAAATTTATATAAAAATATGTTACTTTTCCAAATTAGTCTTGTATTATTCGAGTGTGTATCTCATTTATTGCCTCAAGTGAGTACAACAAATGCTTAGCACTACCCTCTGATAAGCCTAAACTGCTTGCCCACATTACCACAAGAGAGAGCATTTGGGTTTGTTACTGATGTTTTTGTAAACCAATAAGGGCTGCCTGGCCTCTACACAGTATACCTCATTTTGGTACACTAAATAGAGACTAACAATTGGAGCCACAGGGGGGAAAAAAACGAGCACGGCCGCCCCCCAATCAATACATTATAACAACAAGTGGCCTGCCCTGCGATACACCTAATCCTACAATGCCGACACTAACAGGGTTTCCAATCCTTTCTGATTCCCTAGAGTGTGTTCCCTATCACTACTCACAAGGTCGTGGTGTATCAAATTAAAAGTGTCATAGAGACCATCATAGCACGACTTCTACCAAACATTGGCTAGAAAAAAGGTGAGGAAAGAGAAAGAGCTCCTCACGGTAGTAACACCAAGGGGGGTTGCTGGTTGGTACTCCCCGGCATACCCACTTATCATAGGTTGCTCTTACTCAATGTGAAAAACAAAAAGTGTAATGTTTTGATACACAGTTCCAGTGAAGTGAGGTGGTAAAAAAAATTAGCAGTGCCTGGTGCTTTTATACGTGCCCTTTGGACCCCAGTGAGAATATGGAAATCTAATTCTCACCATTAAAAACTGGTAGTGCTTACTAGCTTGACGTAACTTTATTAAATGCTGTAAGCTCCCACGATTAAAAATGGTTTCAATCAAACCATAGTCAATTCTATAGTGCCAACATGTTTCGTTGCCGAGCCATCACGCAACTTCTTCAGGGCTATTGGGGTTCCAAATCAACTTCACGTGCAATTCACCTAAAACCTCAAGAGGTTGCGAAGTCTTCTCATACCAGCAACAGTCTTCGGAATGGAACGCGTGTCCTCTGATCACGTGCCCCTGGGGTGACTACCAAATATCTCGTCCCCCTGTGCCGCGTCCCACCAGCGTGTGTGCACCTCACTCATGTTGGCACTATAGAATTGACTATGGTTCGATTGAAACCATTTTTAATCGTGGGAGCTTACAGCATTTAATAAAGTTACGTCAAGCTAGTAAGCACTACCAGTTTTTAATGGTGAGAATTAGATGTCCATATTCTCACTGGGGTCCAAAGGGGCACGTATAAAAGCACCCGGCACTGCTAATTTTTTCACCACCTCACTTCTCTGGGATTGTGTATCAAAACATTACACTTTTTGTTTTTCACATTTAGTAAGAGCAACCTATGATAAGTGGGTATGCCGGTGAGTACCAACCAGCAAGCCCCCTTGGTGTTACTACCGTGAGGTGCTCTCTTTCCTCACCTTTTTTCTAGCCAATTTTTGGTAGAAGTCGTGCTATGATGGTCTCTATGACACCTTTAATTTGATACACCACGACCTTGTGAGTAGTGATAGGGAACACACTCTAGGGAATCAGAAAGGATTGGAAACCCTGTGAGTGTCGGCATTGTAGGATTAGGTGTATCGCAGGGCAGGCCACTTGTTATAATACACTAGAGAGCCAGCTTCCTACAGGGCTTGGCAACCATTCTTAGGCTCCTGGGTTTCCCCATCAGGCATACCTGCCAGTAGTGAGGTCTGCACCGCAGGTTTCTTTCAAGGGCCCATGGAGGTGATACGGATATATAAGCCAGTTATCAGCTTATAATCTGCAAAATGGAGGGAACATAACATGACAGCGAGGGCAAAGAATAAGGTGGTACTGATAGATGACCATAGGCTTATATTTCCGCCCCCCCACACAATTTGAACTGACACTATCAAGAAAGAGCCCTTATCAGCGTAAGGAAAGATATGATGGTAAAAGGCTAGGAGTGTTGACTGCTTTTCTGCCTTCTAGAGAATATCATGCACTACATGTTTTCACAGGCAGACTTCTCTAGAGCCTTTTTGAAGAACCTCCCTAAAGACAGAGGACAATAATAGCCTTTAAGACTGACGCAATACAAACAGGACTTCTGTGGGATTGAGGGAAGTGATAATGAAGCCGGATGACCTGGGGGTTGTCCCATGGGAGGTAGATATAACAATGGTTTAGAAGATAACAGTATATCTCTTTAGATTGCTTGTAATTTGGTCTTTCCTTTTTTCCTATATTGGCCCTTATTTGGTCTGCTGTACACTGAATATCAAAGGCAATAAAGAAAAGCTTAGTTTCTTGACACCTACTGAATATTTAGGGACATGAATGGTTGTTACATGGAGTGGATGAACGGTTCTACTGGTTTTGCTGTATGGGGGCTGCTCTTGTATCAATAGAAAATTATTTAAATCTAAAAATGTTCCACTGTCCAAAAACAAACATGGTTTTAAAAGAGAGAGAAGAGAATAGAGCGAGAATAGAGCGAAGAGAGAATAGAGAGGAGAGAGAAGAGAAGGGAGAAGAGAAGAGAGAAGAGAGGAGAGAAGAGAGAATACAGAAAACACTGAAAAATCTGCAAACAAAAATAAGCAGCCAAAAGAGCCAATTGCGTTCAAGAAAGCAGATGAGGAAAATATCTATTTGAGATTCAAATTCAGTAACATTTATGGCAAGAATCTGAATAAGGAACACGCTAGATTGAGGGATCAGTATGGGAAAGTTGGAAACTTAATGAAGAAAAAGTAGCTTCTCCTGAAACCTGGCTCAAGGCATAACATGTTCCGTGCTTTTTTTTTTTTTTTTTACAGAAGAATGCCCATGTTAATCGAGAAATCCAATTAGCAAAGGAATCTAAAACCTGAAAATGACGAGAAGAAACTTATTGGAAGCAAATGATTGTGTGACTAAGTTTCCATTTGGTACATAGTTTGACAAATGTGGGCACAATAGATATTTTTTGAAAAAAAATAAATGCAATTAATGTACTTGCTTTAAATACTTTGGCCTAAAATGACCCAGATTTCAAGAGATGTGAATAATCAACTAAATAACTGTACCACTTGTGAAACAAACTAAGTGTCAGAACATACCGTGCAATTCTGTTGTTATCAGTTTTCCTGACTCTGCGAATAGCAGTTATGTTGGCTTTTACCAAATAATGTTGGGCCAAATCTGAAAAAAAATTAAAAAACAAAAATCATCAGAAAAACAAAAAGGACTAGGTCACTCCCAACATTTTAACTAGAAAACTTACTTGTAATCCTAGTTCTCATTGATAGGACTCTTCATTTAAGTCTCAAGCATTTACCAGTCATGCCTATACACGAGTTCCCAGATCACTTGATAACGTATGTATGTACATGCTATCGCTACTGTGCAAACCTAACCAAAAGGCAGCAAATCACTGTAAAGTGTCAAAGACAAGCATAAAGTGAACGAGTGATGGAGGTAGCAGAGTTATGGATGGTTAATGCTTTTTGATGTAGTGTTCTTTAAAGAGGTGAGGTCTTGAACTCTTTCCTAAATTAGAACAGCATTGGCGAGGTCCTAATGAATACTGGGATATTCCAGATCCTTCGTGCATAGATGGAAAATGCCTCGTGCCTTTTTAACCCCCCCCCAACTTTAGTCTGCAATCGGATGGTGTCCTACACACAAATCCATACAACTTTTTCTTGGAGGGGAAAAAAAGAAAAAAAAAAAAAAACACAAAAGAAAAAAAAAGGCCCATTACATCTTAAAATTGTAAAATGTCATCTTGTAATGGCATGAATAAATCTTTATGTTTATTTCTTAGAAAGCTCTCCAATTGGAAAGTTCAAGATATTAGCGGTAGCTTCCGACTCTCGCGGAGTGAAACCTTTGGTGTAACAGGGGAAGGATATTTTAAGCTTATTGGTAACACCAAATTTTCTGAGAGTATCCATCTTAAAATGTACTATTTAGACATGGATAAAAAGATGCAAATGCATGGTCCACAGCTAAACAGAAAAGTTCAAGTCTTCGGTTTTGTCCAGACTGAAACTAGTGACATCTAGTGTATGTAGAGCTCTCTCAGGTTGAGACAAGGGATTAGACATTAAGTTGGGCAGGAAATGGAAAATTATATGAAAACTATCTTAAGAAAGGAAACCTAGGTAAGCTTTCAGGACCACTCTAGTGTCATGAAGCGTTAACTGTACGAGAACACAATGGTTTTATTTCACTAACCCTACAGGCCTATATCACAGCCTCAAGAAAGGTGGCATTCTAAAATAAATGTTTCAATTTAGTTTTATGGATAGACTGAAAGACAGTAGTTCTATGCTTCAAAAGAATTACTCCTGAAGGAGAGCAGGTTTAATAACTGGAAAAACTTTATCCATTCTCTCCATTAAATTTTTTGTTAGCAAGGTCTGAAACAATTTCTATGCTGGTATGGCTGAAAGATTTATTAAAATTGCGAAGAATTGCAGCTTAGATTTTCACCAGATATCGCAAAAAAAAAAAAAAAAAAGAAAAGAAAAAAGTGAACCGATGCTTCCTGGCGCCTCCAAATATCAACTTTTCGTGGATGCACTATGAGGCCTTCCATTACTCTAAGTGTTTCTTCCTGTAGAAGACAGATGCTGTGGTAGAATGTTGCTTGACCTTGTAGAATGTCCAAGCACATTTGAGGCCGATTGACATGCCCATACCAGCCATTTACAGGAGCAAGGCTGCCAAGGACAGCCATGGTAGATTGAGATGTAAGATCTAGAACATGAAAAGGAGACCCAGCTTGCACAGCAGCATATGATGACACTCCCAACACATGGTGGCAATTGGTGAAGCATGGCCACTCTGGAGTGGTGAGACCCGAATCATCTTGGTTTCAGAGTATTTTAGCGTGAGGAGGACCAAGAGATTACTGAAAATTGGTATAAAGACCATGCCTCACTGGTAATAGTGGGTGGCAGCATGGAAGTTTTCTGCGGTTATGAAAAAGTAAATCTGTGGGATGCAGTGCAGAATCTTTTTGTTAAGGAACAAAATATGGCTTTCTTGAAAACATTGGTTGAGGGAGTTTAATCTCACAATATCTACATCTGGGGTTTAACTGCAGTGAGTGTAGATTGCTGACAATTGTGACGGTGATTGTGGAGATAGATTTTTGGATCTCATTCTGCCTTGCTTATTCAGGTAGAATATTGCTGAGCTGTCAGTCCCAACTAGAAGAAAGTTTGCACTGAATGTAGGAAAGATTCCAACCCTAGATAGGACACAAAATATTTTAGGAGACTGATGTGACAACAAGTACCCTTTGGGGGATCACATGTCTTGAATTTGATCGAAGGGGGTTCCCCAGCACATCAATGGTCATGCTTGCTTGAGATGGAATGTCCTGATGAGAACCAAGTCCATACAATGATACTTCACTTGGCACAACATTGGAAAGGACCGCACAGACAACAGAACTGACCTAATATGGAGGTGTGAATTTGGGACTAGGAATAAGAAAGATACATGGCACATAGAAGATATGAAATCGGACAGGCAGTTCAGGACAAAGCCTTGGTATTGTGGCATTTAGACCGATCAAAAATAATCTACCATTGAAAGGCACTTCCAAGACCATCCCCATCTAATGAATTAACATAAATTTGGATTTACGATGATTTGACATGGATCCTGTGCAAGCCTATGTGGTATAGAAGGGAGACTTATTTGAAAGTGCAGTACACCTTTTTGTAGAGTCAAGATTTTGTTGTCATTCGAGGTTTTGATAAAGAATCTTTCCTTCTTTAGAGGTCTGCTGCCACCGTAACTATGCACTTGAAGGATGGCTGCTGGGCTGACTTGAGGCTAAACAGAAGGACTTTACACCTATAATGATCCTCTCTTTAGGAAGGTGGCTCCTTATGTGACATATCAAAATGAGAGATTTCATGCAAGCAGTCCAGGGGTTCCCTTAGGAGTGGATAGGGGATATAGATATATATATATATATATATATATATATATATATATATATATATATATATATGTGTGTGTGTTACCCTCTGGGAGGAAAACCAAGTACAGCACTCTGGTACAGTACAGCGACTTGCGAGACCAATCTCCGGATTGGAAAGATGAGTGGATGGCAAGGTCCAAGGCTACACCAGCCAGGCACCACCAGCAGCACCAGGGCGGCCAGGTAAAGGGGTGCAAAATAGCACTAGGTGCCCATTGTAAGTCAAAGGGGATGGGTCTTCGTAAAAAGAGGCTGCAGGCTTTGACTGGGAGGACAGTTGGGCTAAACTACCAGGGGAGCTATGGTATCGCGATGCTTGGGAATGTAGACACCCCTTTGGTCATCTTCTCTACAGATAGGGGGGACAGGAGCAGAGATGTTCCAAGGCATCGGATTTTTCTTATCTGGAGGGTCTGGGTAACATATTGGCACCAATATCTGAGCCATCCCAAACGTGTCTCTTGCTCTTTGTCCAGAAGTATTGCCGACAAACTGGAGGTGGCATGACTGTACAAAGCAGTGGAAACAATCAGAGTCTAGAGGCCTGTTCCAAATCTGAAGAGGACGTTAGGTGTGTTCACTGAAGCAAAAGTGAGGAATGATTGGCTCAAGAAGGTGTACTGATGGCAGTCTTCACATAGGTTTTCAGAGGAAGAGGAAAACAATATCTCGTATGACAATATTGTCTTGAGGCATACTTAAAGCTGAGCAAGCGTAGTTAAGAGAACATCACGGCTTGACTTGGGCTTTTCCATGGACTAACTCAAGTAGTAGGCACATTTTTAAATGATTAAATAGCAGCAATGATACTTAGGAAACAAGGTAAAGACAGGGAATAAAAAAGTCTGGTAAATAGCAGGGAGATTTCTGCACCATCGTACCCTCTTTCTGTGCGGGTCTCACAGCTGTATCACTACCTTGAAGTAAAATCTATGCCGATTTAGAGACTAGTTTCAGACCCTTTTGGGATGCACAGGAAGCAGTACTCCATATCAGGAAGCAACGGCTAGAAACCAGTGATAGGACCATGCTGCTGTACTCCTACTTTTAAATCAGTTGGAGGCTTTTGACAAGATTGACCACGCGCTTCTCACCAGCTGTAACATGGATTGAGAGTGAGCGCTAAAATAGTCTAGATTTCTTCCACCCTCCATCAGCAGCAACAAATTAATTTAGAACATTCAATGTCCAAGGGTCTCTTGCTGCCGCCATTACTTTATAACATCTATATGGTCCACCCGACAGGGATCACATTAGCCCACATTGTCTTCGGTGCCAACATGCCAAAATTAACCAGATCTTATTGGAGCTTCATGATGAATTCAGTGATGCATAACAAGCTGGTGGCATGCTTAGTTGGCCATAACTGCCCATTATTTCTATTGGATTGACAACAAATGCGAAATTGTTACTCTGTTCTTTGATGGCGACAAACTCCACAAACTCCACTTCAGGTTGTCCATTTGTGTTGGGTCCCAAGGATGAAACTGACCGCAGTGAAAACGTATGTTAACTTTGAAGGAGCACCTGTCTTTTGCTCCTCAGATAATGGTGGTCACAAAGGCAGCACTTTTTCCATCTATTTAATCTTTCATAAACATGAACACTACTTGGAGCTATTCATAGTAAAGTGCCAGTCTTAGTCTGCTCTATTGCTCAGCTGAATGATTAACTCTTCAATATTTGATAGCTAAATTGCACTTAATGTAAAATAGAGCAGTGCAGATAATTTTTGGTTAACAAAAGAAGACTACAGGTCCAGACAAAAAAAAGAAGGCTAGAGGGCTGAAGTATAGATAAAGTTGAGGGGGTATTCCTAATATGAAGGCAATAAGTTGGCAAATCCTAAAGATAACTCCATGGCTTTAACTCCTATGCACTTTAACGGCCAAGCTCTCAGACTCTTAACTATGTGCTTCTATGAGGTGCTGAATTATATTTGGAAGCAAACTGCTAGAGGTTCTAGGAACTATGTTATGAAATAACATGGTGTCCCCATGTGTTCTATCAATAGGTTGAGACATTTTAAGGGGCTTTTAAGTCTTACTTTCAATTATATGATGGTGATTAAATTTAAGTATATTCTTGACAAATTTGTAGATTTAATCTTGTACCACTGAGAAGCGTGAAATTAAAAAGAGACAAAACAAACTAAAGTCAAATGCAAATAGGGTGTGTGCGCGCGGTTTCACCATTAATGAAGATCCTACAATGCAGAAATCATTACTCCCAAAAAGGTGGAGTGTCAGTAGAAGTTCTTTCCTCCTTTCTAAGGGAAAGCGGCAGAATCAGAACAATGGAAGATACAAATGGGGATGCATAGGTAGGATGTCAAGTGTGTGGCGGGAGGAGCATGTGCTGGACATCGTCAAACATTTTAAACAAACAGCTGCATGCATGTACATTTTGTATCAATCCTCTAGTGTAGACATTTCCAAACAGTTCTTTAGTAGCAAGACTAGTACAGAGGATGATTAGAAACAAGCCTTTGGGGTACATGGGCACTAAATCGGTCAAATGTTAGACAAGAACACTGTAGAAGCGGGGGTGAGGGTGTAATAAGTGTGTTAGCAATTAAGAAGGGCGCTTACATGATTTACAGAGATGGGGGAACTAGCTAAATTTGTTCCAAGTTCTTAAGGCTTCCAGCTGTTATACTGTCACAAGGGCACCTTATAAGTAACATGCAAATCACCTAATACAGATAGGTGTAGCAAGCTAACGGAAGAAAGAACAAACACTCAAACAATGACAAGAAGATTTTTAGTACAAAACGGATTTTCAGGGTTTCAATAGCTTTCCTAGGTACCACCAAACATACAGTGAAGCGTTCCACATGTCTTCCTCACACTGCTGCTAGTTAGGAAGATAAGCAACAACTCTGGATCTTAACCTTACATTGGTACAATTTTTACATAAGAAGGCCATTTACTTTGACAAAAAAAACTTATTTTTTATGAATGAGCCATGAAGGTCTATAAAACAAATGCAAAACTCAATACTATTATGTTCTACATTGTCAAAGCAAAACCAGGCAAATTAGGTTGCAGACGCAGAACCGGTACAAGCAGCCTTGAGTGCCCAGAAGGAACAAGCACCACTACTCTTTTGGGGGGGGGGGGGGGGGGATCCACATTTTAAAAAGTGCAGAATTACACAATTACCCGAGATTCCTTTTTCTGTGAAGATGACATCTGGTTTTAGACGGATGATATCCTCGCAAATCTGCTGAATATATTCTTCCTCCATTTGTAGTATACGAGCAAAGTCTTCCTCTTTAGTAATTTCAATCTCCGTCTGAAGGGACAGAGGCACATCAGAAAGCCTAATTTATATTTCAAACGACCAAAAACTCTTCCTAACATTCCCTTTAGCATAACCACAGTAAAAGATCATACAAAATGGTCAAGGGCCCAAAAGGAGTAAGACCTCCGACCCTCAGTCTAGGCCCACTCTCTCTCTTGCCTCCAGACCCCTACCTCCTCCTTGGGAGGTTCGAGGCTGCTGCCCGCTCCAACTAGGACCAGACTGCCTGCAACCACCGTAACCTTTCTCAGCCGTTTTTCCCTTCTCAATTTTTCCCTGTTGTGCCACTGTTATTGTGCTCATCTGTGTCTTGCTCTAATTCCACCACAGATTTTATTTTCTCGCGCCTGCCTGTTCCTTTCGCCACTGCTACCCCTCCCCCCTAGAATTGCCCCGCCTCACTTCCCTCCCACCTCCCCTACTGAATGGCGGTCGCGCAGCCGGCGCGCCAAAGGAAAGCCCCTCTGCGCCAGTCTGCAACCCGACCGTGGCCAGGGCCAGGAACCCTGGACCTCCCACTACCCATTGCTACGATGCCACCACCCTCCTCGCACTCAACCCTGGAAGACTTAGAGAATGCCAACAGTCCTCGCCGAACACGACCAGTTCTCCTGTCTCCACTGCCGCCAGACCCTCACCACCACCCTGGCCTCCAACACCGCCAACGCCAGCACCGGCAACACCCTAAAATACATACTCAACGTACGCTCCATACACAAACGCCCCATGGAAATCTGGAATCTACTCGACTCTCTTGCACGACATTGCCTTCTTCACAGAGACTTGGACCAACGCATCCTCCACCCCCGACATCAGCACCGCCATCCCAGACGGATACAAGATCCAGAGGAAACACCGCTCCAACCACCCAGGAGCAGGCCTCGCCATTGCCCACAAGAGCACCCTCCGCCTCACCACCTACAGCGAAACCTTCCCCTCTGCCAAACACCTGCACTTCCAGATCCAGAGCACCCCCATAGCCACACTCCGAGGAACCCTCATCTATAGACCCCCGGCCCCCGAACACCCTTGGCCACCACCATCACCGACTTCACCACACCCCACATCATCGCCTCAACAAACTACATACTTATTGGAGACCTGAACTTCCACCTCGACAACCCCAGCGACCCCAACTCCACTATCCTTCGTGACAACCTCGCCAGCATCGGACTTAAACTCATCAACACACCGACCCACAGAGCAGGACACACCCTCGGCCCCATTTTCGCGGCAGGAAACAGCGTCCAATTCAGCCACACAACGCAGCCGCCATGAACTGACCACCACTGCGTACACTTCGCCATCAACAAACCCAAGAGACCCAAACCAGCCCCACGCCCACCACGAAGGAACTGGAGCAAGGTTTCCGACGAGAAACTTACTCCACCCTCACCCGAGACAACCACACCTGGGCACCCAACGCTAAAAGACGCAGCCAGAGAACTCCACACCTGGATCTCCAACTGCGCAGACGAGCTTGCCCAGCTACGCAACCCCGACAGATAACGCCCCAGGAAAGCCGCCTGGTTCACCACCACTCTCCAAGAGGCCAGACGCACCTGCAGACACCTGAAGAAGAACTGGAGAAACACCAAGATAACCGAAAACCACACCACCTACAAGGACGCCATGACCGACTACCACAACCAGATCAGAGCCCCCAAGAGGAACTTCATCCACAACAAAATCCTGGCCCAACTCCAAGAAACTTTTCAGTGTCATTCAAGAATTCACCAACCCACGCAGCGAAGCCACAGACATCACCCCATCTCAAGACCTCTGCGACAAGCTTGGAACCTATTTCCACCTCAAAATCAAAAACCTCTACGGCAACATTATCGACCATCAAGCAGGCAGCACAGATAGCCCCTCAAAAACACCAACCAGCACACCATCTCCAACTGGACACCGATAACGGTCGAAGACACCGCCTCGACCATGAAAAGCATCCACTCGGGGGGCCACCACCGACCCCCTGCCCCCCTCACATCTACCACAGAGCCGCGGCCGCCATCGCACCCAAACTACATTGCACCAGCGACATCACCTTCAAAACAGGCACCTTCCCAGACGACTGGAAGCGCACAGAAGTCAGACCCCTGCTGAAGAAGCCCACAGCTGACCCCACCGACGTCAAGAACTATCGGCCCATCTCGCTCCTCCCCTTCGCAGCCAAAGTTGCAGAGAAAACAGTCAATAGGAAACGGACACGATTCATTGAAGAGAACGCCGTCCTCGACCAGTCCCAATCCGGATTCCGAAGCAACCACAGCACAGAGACCGCCCTACACGCCGCCACAGACGACATCCGCACCCTCCTGGACCAAGGCCATTCTGTAGCCCTCATCCTACTCGACCTATCAGCGGCCTTTGATACCGTCTCCCACCGCACACTAGTCACTAGACTACACGACGCAGGCATACAAGGAACAGCCCTAGACTAGAACCGATCATTCCTCACCGGAAGAAGCCAAAGGATCAGACTCTCACCCTTCCTCTCCGACCCCAGAAAAATCACCTGCGGAGTTCCACAGGGTTCATCACTAAGCCCCACCCTCTTCAACATCTACATGGCCCCCCTCGCAGCCACTGTCCGACGACACGGCCTCAACATCGTATCCTAGCCGACGACACCCAGCTCATCCACTCCCGCACCAAAGACCCCACCACTGCCAAACTCAACTTCCAGAAAGGAATTCAAGACGTCGCAGTCTGGATGCCCAACAGCTGCCTGAAGCTCAACGCCAAGAAGACAGAAGTCCTCATTCTCGGTACCATCCCTTTTGCATGGGACAGCACCTGGTGGCAGAATGCCCTCCGAAGCCCAAACACCCCCTCAGACCACGCCAAGAACCTCTGCCTCCTACTCGACTCATCACTGACCATGAACCAACAGGTCAACGCCGTCACCTCAAGCTGCTTCAACATCCTCTACATCCTCTGCAAGACATTCAAGTGGATCCCCCCCCTGAGTCAAGGAAGACCGTCACCAACGCACTCATCACCAGCAGACTGGACTATGGAAACGCATTCTACGCCGGCATCAACCATTCCCTACTCCGCAAACTACAGACAATACAGAACACCGCCGCCAGACTCGTCCTCGGCATCCCCCGACACGAAAACATCAGCCTACACCTACAAAGTCTCCACTGGCTCCCCGTGGAGAAGAGAGTCACTTTCAAAATCCTACAAATGCCTACACAACAACGGACCCAAATACCTCAACGACAGAATCAACTTCCACGTACCCAAATGAAACCACCGATCTTCCATCCTCGCACTGGCCGAAACCCCGTGCATCCACAGAGCCAGAGCAGGCAGAAGATCCTTCCCTCACATTGCAGCCAAGACCTGGAACAAGCTACCAGCAGATATCACACGCCCTCTCCCTGAACACCTTCAGGAAGACCCTTAAGACCTAGCTCTTCAGCTAGAGATCTGCGGACGGACGACCCCCCTCAGCACCTTGAGACCCACACGGGTGAGTAGCGCGCTTACAATTCCCTGATTGATTGATGTAAGTATCGCGTTACATTCTACACTGTCATCCATCAGTCTGCAAAGAAAACCCACTAGCCTCACCTGGCTCTCTCCTTTCTTGTACTCCAAGGAGCAATCCAACAAGACAATGCGAGGGTTCTTGATGTGCCTGCGCATTTTAGGGTGTGTGATATCTTTGTTCACCATAACACCACGCAGCACGCACGATTCTTCAACGATACCTCCAGGAATCTGTCAAAGGACAAAACACAAAAAAGGAAATAAAGAAAAAAAATGCAGAAATTCTTACTTTAAAAAATATAAATCCTTCCTTCTCTAACAGAACACTGTCCGTCAGTTGATCGCTAGACGCTGAAGCTATATCAACAATCACACTGTTGTATTAAGATTCACAGGACAAGCTAAAACATTCATCCTATGCCACCCCTCCAACCTCCACTCCCCTTTGATTTAGCTGTCAAACAAAAAGCTATGCTCGCTTTCTGTGCTGAACTGCAGCTCCTTCTGCACCTTCCTAAATTATTAACGACTGTGAAAACACGTCTTTATTATTGCATACATTGCACTGGCTATCCCTGCAGTAGTTCAGGGCCATTTTTAAAAGTGATAAACTGTGTGATAAGTGACAGTATAAAGCAGGTCACTTAGACTTTAAATATCAAGGCTATTTACCTTTTCAACTTTTGCATACTTCTTTATATCAATCTCTTTCCTGCCATTTTCTTCAAACTCCACCGTTTTCACAGCATCAAGGGCAATGTTGCATGCCAGGCCGGCCCAAAGGTTAATCACTTTGGTGTTGATCGCACTGTTTATTATCTTCAGCATCATTTCACGGTTGTTCACATCTACCGGGGTGCTGTGAAATCAAATAAACTACTTGTGAGTTTGGAGGATCAATTTAATGTGATCCCCCCCCAGATGTAAGGTTATTGTGCAGTAGCGTTCCCTTCATGAGGAACTAAAAAGAAATGACAGATACAGATGTAAGGAGTTCAGCTTTTAAAACTATGAAGTGTGCTCAAACGGGTCTGCACACGAAAACGCACATAGCAAAAGTGTAGGATGGTAGAAGACCCTTAATGTCTAAAATAAAGAAAAGTGAGCAAGAATGAAAAAGCAGACATACTTGTGGATAGACAGTGTGGTCAATTAGCTTAGTGTGGTACAACATACAAATGTCACAAACTAATATCAAAAGAAAGCATCAAGAGATCAAAACGAGGCAGATTAAGAAGTAAGCAATAATGACTGAAGACAGGCATTGGGAAAAGATTTGGTTTATGGTATTAAAACACAAAAAGGAATAAGCAATTTAAAAGCAAACCGTACATTACAGATTTAGGATGTATATCTTTGAAATAAAAAGTTCAAAATTCTCATTAAAGAATAGACCAACGTTCTTCATACAGAACAGCAGCCATGCAAGTGAATATTGTGGGTAGCCAGTTAAAGATATATTTTGACTAAGTAAATATAGAGAACACACTTTGTTCTTTGTTTATAGTATGTATGAAGTAAATAAGTATTTGTTTGTAATCAAAGTACTATCATCATGGGTATGCTCTCTTCATCAATAACATTAGAAAAGTTAATGCTCCTAGTTGCTCAGAACACTTTTACTTACACAATACATTAGAATAAAGAAAACATGCTTTCGAGTGACAATTTACCTATTAGACACAGCAATGTATATTTGACTAATTTGGCCAATAAAACTTAACTGAAAGCCACAGTTTATACCGTTTTTAAAATGGAAAAAGTAGCTAAATGTGAAATAAATAGAAAGCGAAAACAGGATTGAGTATCTTTTCCATCACCGGATTCTTATTACTGCCCATCACAGGGAAATAGACAAAAAAGCTTAAAGGAAACCCTGCCTGAGGTTAGGACCCCCCTCCCAGCCACCATTTAGAATCAATACAGAGGAGTTTGTTGAAGGTATGAAGTGACCAGGTAACCCTGAAAATGTCCAGAACAAGGAACCTTATGTAGACCGCTCCAGCTTCTCCGCTTTGGTCACTCCTCAGTAGCACATTACAATCATGAGGTTTGTATTGTGAAAGCAAGAATGAAGCTAACAGCTCGATAAGAGACGAATTGTTGTTTGGACTGCTGGTAATCTGGCCTTTCCAACTAATATCTTGGTGACTTCGAACACCCAGAAAGGACAAGTCCTCGCTACTTCTAAAAGAGAGCAGGGGAAATAAATCGATGCAGAAATCGGTCAACTTTACTAAGGAGAGATGGGAGAATTATTATGAATAACTCACTACAGCTGACATAAAATGTATAAGGCTCATTGGTACAGAGACTAAATTGCATTAAACCTTCTTGGTGAGGCAACTTCTTAGAGGAATGCATCTTTCCAGAATAAATATTGGAAACTACACCCAAAAGCAGGCAGGTTTAGGGCACCTCCACCAAATGCACAGGGTGTTTCCTGTTTTACCACCCCCTCTCCCCCCCTACTAGCACAACAGCAAGGCTATAAGAACAAGTATTGGCATAGCCAAAAGGTCTCGACTTTGGGACCTTATAAGAGATTACAATGCAAGTGCTACGCTGTTAACCAATACATCAGTAGAGCCTAGGCTCCACCTAAAAAGGTCTAAGAGTGCCCCAGCAATTCCCAACACCTAAAGATTTCTGGGAAACGGGCTTGCACAAGGAAAAGTGCAGGTTGTGGTGTTATTGGGACCGGTACCAGGTCAATCTAAAAACAAAAAAAAATAAAAAAAAATAAGAGATTTGGAGATTATGAGAAGCAGAGGAGACAGGAAGTAAACCTTGTAATATATGGAACAAGTAGGAGAATAAGGAGGTAATCGCCAGTTCCTAGGGCTATAGCTTGGGGTTTAATGTTGGGAGGTGCTACGCCCCTTAGGAATGCATTTCCTGGGTGGGTACTGGTGCCTTCAGTCTGGTATGGCGAGGTAGGTGTCTGTTGGATTTCACCAGTACTTTTTACATAAGCACAGACTAAAACCACACATTTTTTCTCCCTCTCTCCGCTTTGAAATTCCGCAAAAAAAGTTTGCAAAATGTGGTGTTTTCGCTCTCCCTTTCCACTGCCCCTTTAGCCCGTCATGTGCCCTGCTGGTCATGTAATGTATGTTAACATTATATACCAGCTTGATTGTTGGAAAATCTGAAGCACCCTCCTACCCAATCATCTTACTGTGCAAGCTATGACCCAGCCAGTTCCAGTCCCTCTGTCATGTGACCTGTCTCAGCCTTCCTGTTATTTCCCTAAATTTCCTGTTTGCATTGATGGACTTGTCGTTTTTGCAACAAAAAAAGCAGTATATTGATCCAGTAGCCACTAATCTGGTTTTAGGCCTACTCTTCTGTAATTAGGACCCCCATCCATTTGCAACTGTTGGCAGGGTAGTGTAAGCTGACTCGATAAGCCAGCCCACCGGGAGCAGGTGCAGAGTTACTCTGTGCCAGGCACGTGTGTTACAGCTGGTGCAGAGCAGTCAGGAGGCCTTTGCTCACATCCTATTGACCTGGACTGGTTCCTGCACACAGCTGGAGAACATGAGAAGACTGAAAATCAGTGGCGGACATTATGCTCCTACCTAGGAGAGCCAGCTCGTCTTTCAGGGTCCAGGTGTTGTGTTCTCCATAGTGGGCACGAGGTGTGTAACAAGGTGCCCTGCAAGATCGGTAGCTCCGTTGACTTGGAATTAAGAGATTGTGGAGGGGTATGTCTGATGACCAAGTCCGAGGGTACAGTCTATGTTCCATGAGTGATAATACTGCTGTCTAAGGGTTCAGTATGTATGACGTATGTCACCTGAGGGGCTCTGCTGCTGCGAAACGCATGCATTACTAAGATATGTAAAACAAAGGCTTGCGTTGTAGCATAAAATTAAAATTAGCTTGTGAGCATTATGTCGGCTCAGTGTGTGTTCTGCTTCTACAGGCACAAGTCTGTGGGATTGTTGTCAGTCCGAATGATGGCTGGTATGGACGCCGCTGTTGTGGTGCTAGGACCAGAACCACAGACTTTGGAACCTGCTTTCTTGGTTCTAGTCTCGGCATCGCTCAGCAGCACGCGATTCTGGGCAAAGGACTTTAAAACCCCATCGCCCAAAAAAAAAATGAATACATTTGACCTTGTGTAATGCAACGAGAGCTCATATAAAGCGCTCAATGCGTTCGGATAGAGATATATATATATATATATATATAGATATATAGATATATATATATATATATAAATTCAAGGAAGGCAGCAAAGGAGAGGAATGCTTGGACTATGCTCAATGGTAGGACGAACAGTGACCTACAAACTCCTAGAAATACAAGCAGGGAAATTGACCAGGTCTCATGGAGGCGGTGTGGCTTTTGGTCTGGTTGGGTGGTGGTGGGGGGGGGGGGTGGTGGGGGTGGGGGTGGGGGTGGGGGGGGGGGGGGGGGGGGGGGGGGTGGAGCGAGCCAAACACGAAAGCAACGGAGTGGGTAGGGGACTGAGATAATGAATGCTGGGCGCCTGTGTTACAGTGAAAGCGGGCGCCCGTGTTATTGAAAGAGGGAGCTCATGTGATTGAAAGCTGGCACCCATGTTGGGTTAAAAAACACGTCATGCCTGCAGTAAGAGAAACTCAGTAAACAAAATAGTACTTACAGACTTAAGAAAACGTACCGTGTACCAACACCAGTAAAAGGGCCAGTCGCCATGGAAGGTTACAAATGAAGGAAGTACTAAGGAGGGACTAACAAGCATATTTATGAATCAGAAGCCAGCATTTACGAAGGAGAATGACAAGCCAATGACAAATATGGGCGGAGAGTTGGCGGGGCTTCCATTCCATACTCCACTACAACAAGTCTCGCAGAGCAGCGCATGTGCACCGACTCCAGGCTCGATCTAAAAATACAGTCCCTCTTAAAGGGCAAGTATAGTGCCAGTAGTACATTAAGTTGAAATATATTTTTGGGCTTCTGAAACAAATCCAACTTTCAAGTAAGCCTCACTTTATGGTCTCGTCTGCCTTAAAGGGGACCCCCAAACGGAACTGCCAGCATTTTGTGATCATTCTACTATTTGAGGCACATTGCATAAGAGTACTGCAAGAAAGTGCCTCTTTTTGCCTGTTTTTTTAGGTCTCGCCTAGCGTTGCAACACATGCGCTGCTCGCTCAGCGAGGCCTATAGAGGAGATTTTAGAAGGGGGCTCGAAGCCCCCGCCCTTTATTTCCATTGGCTTGCGTCACCATTTATGCCAAACGGTGGCCTGCCATTGTAAATGTTTTTTTTTTTTGTCGCTGGCCTTTCTTCTTTTTAGACGGCCCATTCGGACAGGCTCGTCTGCTTCACGGCTGTCGAGAAGCTCTTTATCTTTAGGGGGGCCATCTGTTTCTAATTAGCATGCTAATTAGAACCTGATGCACTCCCCCCCCCCCCCCCCCCAAAGAAAGTCTGCAGGCACTACCCTGCACACGGAGGTCTCCTCGCTTTAGAGCCCCCCCCCCCCCCCCCACCTCGGAGCACACGTAACTTTTGTTTTTTCAATTCCTTATCTGGGCACTCTGTGTACAGAGGAAGTCTGCGACCCCGAAACATGGAATACAAAACTTTGGACTTCCGCCGGTTTTAAAATACTTCTGGGGCTCCAACTTTGGAAATCTTAATTTAAACGCAGTGCATAATATCTTTGGATGTTTTCGCCTTGCCGAGCTAATTTTTTTGGGGAGGTTTGGACCTGTTTCTGTGTTTAAAAACATTTAAAAAGTGACTTACCTGAAATACTGCAAGCATGTTACGAGGGCGGAGAGGTGTCCGCGGACGGCAGATTAGGGATGCAGCCCCGCTGCAGTCAGCAGCCTGGAGTACACTTCAGCCCTCCAGTCACTTGCTGCAGTGCACGCTGCAATGTGGGGTGGTACTCCACCCTACAATGTTTCCATGAGGGCCCCACTGACTGCCCAACGTAACCCCACATCATGGTGCATTCCTGTGCAACTGAATTGTGTGGTGTTACCAAGAACATTCATTCATTCACTATGACTTCTGAGAAGAAACTCTAAAAACGTGCCTGCCCCTTTACGGAACCACCTTAGCTGGCTTCAATCCACGAAGCGAAACTCCTTTAAAAACTTGGTTAATACTGGGAGGTATTTGCAATTGCACAGGGTGAAAAAGAAAAGGAAGGCAGACAAGTTGATCTCGGAATTAAAGTTTGGAGGATTCCAACATTTAATTCAGCTGAACTCTGGTTCGAGAGCTGCAACCTTAATTAGGATTGTACTCCCCGGAGAAATACACATATTTCCGTTTGTAATAAGTTTCAGAAAACAAACAATTCCTTTGTTTCGCGGTCACAAATAAACATAAAAAATTAAATCCATAAGAAATATTAAATAAAAAATAAACATTTAAATTTAGGACGTATATTTCATAAAACCAGGATCTACAGAAAAAAAATACCACATTGAAAATAAACCTATTCAAGAGATATAAAACGGTTAAATAGTCCATAAAGTTTAAGTTAAGAAGCCCATACGAAATAAAAATAATAATTTTCCAGCATCCCTACTAACAGAATATATAGACAAACCACAACGTTCCTCCCCCTTCACTTTCTATGATTTTTGGCAAGGGGGTTTTGAACCCCCGCTTTAGCATCTATAGTGGTGCGGTGGAGTTATCAATGCACCTCTTCTGTCTGTAGCTCAGCAGACAAAGGCTTAACAAGCACTTGCAATAGGTCTCACATTTACGAGAGTTTGAGCCATTGACATTGCAAATAACAATGCCTTTTATTTTTGTCTTCATTTTTAAAAACAAAGAAAAGGCAGTCATTTGCAATGCCAACAGCTTAAACTTACGTAAATGCGAGACCTATTGCAAATACTTGTTTATGTTGTTTCAATTGTAGTGCACAGGGTCCCTGCCAACCAGGTCCCCTGTACCAGTGTATCTTCCCTGATGGATGTGAAATGTCTCTAGAATGGTTACGTGGCTTGTGGGGGATTGAGTGATATACTGTAGTAATTAGGGGGGGCTTGACTGATCTTCTGTGTTGTCTTTACGCGAGCGAGGAGTCTATGATCAAGAAATGTGCTACTTCCCTTTCTACTGGTTACCTAGTGGGTGAATCAGTCAAATCAAACTCTGAATAGAATACAATAGCAAGAGGAGGAGTCCATTTGTAACACATTCTCCTTTTTCTCTGCTTAATGGGCAATAAGTCTGATAGCAGTTCTCCTTTTAAACGTGGTTTGTGGTAAAAGCAGGCAGGTGTAGTCCTGGTACTTTAGTTCAGATAGTTTTGAGACAAGTGCCTCCTTTTCAGTAAAGCAATGACATTTCTTAACTAGTTTAAGTTTCTGCAAGTGATTCTAAGGTCAACACAGTATGCACTGTCAAGGCAGGTCGGGGATCGTCTACCAACAGCCATGTGAAGAGACGTGTGGGAAAGTGGGTTATGTAGTGTGGTTTTGAGACCTCACCATAATATTATGCACACTATTTATCAAGTCCAGTTAGGTTTGTTTGAAACTCAACTCAGTCCTGGAAAGCTGTGACACAGAGCAGTCAGGTTAGACAAAGGAACAAGTGTACAGCGCTTCGGCGTACACAAACAGTTAAGAAAAACAATAATCAATAAAAGGGAAATAGACACTAGATCGCCAAATATCTATCAAGGGGGACAGAAGACATGATTTTGCAAAGAAAACAAATCATTGTATAAAAACTCAAATCGTTTGAAATTGCCCACGATTGCTTTAAAGGTTAGTCACAAATTTAAGGGATAGGAATGCCCTTAGTAGGTATTTTGAAAGGCCATCTCTCATAGAGAGCCTGTCAGGGTAATCCAACAGAACCAGAAGGACAGTTCCCTGTTATCTTTAACAATCACTTGTCCTTTTCCTTATCCTTTCTTCTGATCACAGAAGTCAAAGGAAGTGGTACTGATGCAAGAGATACAGGAGTCCGAGGACGCTTTTGTGATGGATGCTGTGAGGTGATGACTCCCCTGAAGGCTTAGGTACACAAGCATCGGTTGTCACTATGGCCTCACTTCTTGATCTATGACGCACTAGCGAGGCCCAGAGCAGGCCTTATTGGTATAGGTAAACTGGATTTGCAGCAACAATGGTTTCCTTGGGGTTTCTTCAGCAATGAGAGGGGCAAGTGTCCACTCTGACCTCTAGACATGACTCAGGACTCAGTCTCCCAGCATGCACCAGTGTTGCAAAGCCCAGCAGAACAGCTGACACTCTTAAACAGTCTCCTTTAGCGGTTCTGTAGCTTAACAGCAGACTAACCTAACTAGTTGGCTCGGCCCTTGGGGCTCTCTCCACATCAGCAAGCCCCCTCCTCTTTGCAAATGCTAGAATGCAGAAGCTGCAGTCCGTCTTGGTGCGGCCTCAGTTTGCAGTCCAGCAACTAAGCAGGTACAGTCCTTCGGTCTTCTTTGGTTCCAGCAGTAAGGAATATGCTACTTACCAGTATGCATCTGTTCTTGGCATGTAGAGCTGCAGAGTTGTACACTTAGCATAGGTCGCCATCTGGTGTTGGGCCCGGATGTTTGCAGTTTGTTTTTCTTCTTGGACCGTCTTTGGAAGTCACGAGTTTGGTGACTCCTCCTTCGGTCCGTACTGCGCATGGGCTTCGGCTCCATCCTCAGATTGTTTTTCGCCAACAGGGAAATGATGGAGCGTAGTAATAACAGTGAGAAACCCATGTGTGTTGTATCTAAATAAGATGGACTGGAACGGATACAGGTAGCCGGGGAGGCGGGTGGGCGTGTACAACTCTGCAGCTCTACATGCCAAGAACAGATGCATACTGGTAAGTAGCATATTCCGTTCGAGGCATATGAGCTGCAGATTGTACACTTAGCATAGATTATATAGCAGTACCCAACCTTAGCGGCGACCACCGGTATCCGTTGCAGCTGTTTGAAAGAGTGTTTTTAGTACAGCCTGGCCCACCCTAGCTTGCTGCTGGGAATGCACATCTACACAGTAGTGTTTTGTGAATGTGTGCGGTGTAGACCATGTGGCTGCCTTGCATATGTCATCTAAGGGTATATTCCCTAGAAAAGCCATAGAAGCCCCTAACTTTCTTGTAGAGTGGGCTTTAGGGGGAACAGATAATGTTCTCTTTGCCTTCTGATAGCAAATTTGTATGCATTTTACAATCCACCTAGCTATCCCTGATTTTGAGATGGGGTTGCCTTTATGTGGTGGAGAAAAGGAAACGAACAACTGTTTGGTCTTCCTGAAGGGTTGCGTTCTTTGTATGTAATATAGCAACGCTCTTTTCACATCTAGTGTGTGTAAGGCCCTTTCCGCAACAGATTGGGGTTGCGAAAAGAAGACAGGTAATTCCACTGATTGATTGAGGTGGAAGGGGGTAATGACTTTGGGCAGGAACTTCGGATTAGTTCGAAGTATGACCTTGCTGTGATGCATTTGTATGTAAGGTTCCTGTATGGTGAACGCTTGTATTTCACCAACCCTTCTAAGGGAAGTGATAGCTACAAGGAAAGCTGTTTTCCAGGTGAGAAATTGTAGCTCACATTTGTGCATTGGTTCGAAGGGCGGACCCATTAGTCGTGTAAGGACCAAATTTAGATTCCATACAGGGGAGGGTGGTGCCCTGGGAGGAATTACTCGTTTGAGGCCTTCCATGAAGGCTTTAATAGCGGGCACTCTGAAGAGTGACAAATGCTGTCTGTTTTGTAGATAGGCAGCGATCGCTGCTAGGTGTAGGCGTATGGATGAATACGCCAGGTTACACCTGTGAAGATGGAGCAGATAGCATATGATGTGTTGTATGGATGCATCTAGAGGGTTGATTGTATTGTTACGGCAGTACATTACAAATCTTTTCCACTTTGCGGCATAGCATGCTCTAGTGGTAGGACGTCTGGCTTCCATGATGATGTTCATGCAATCAGGGGGAAGGTTAAGGTACCCGAATTCTAAGATTTCAGGAGCCAGATCGCCAGGTTGAGCTGAGCTGGGTCCGGGTGCCTGATTTCTCCATGGTTCTGGGTTAGGAGGCATGGGGAAAGGTGCAGTTTTTGATGTGGTACCACTGATAGTTGTAGTAGCGTGGTGTACCACGGCTGTCTGGCCCACGTCGGAGCTACCAGAATGAGTGTGAGGGAGTGCTGTTGTAGTTTCCTGACCACTAATGGAATTAGTGGGAGAGGTGGAAAGGCGTATGCAAATCTGCCTGACCAGTTCATCCATATCGCATTGCCCTTGGACAATGGGTGTGGGTATCTGGCGGCGAAGCTTGGGCATTTTTTGTTTTCGTGGGTGGCGAAGAGGTCTATTTGAGGATGCCCCCACTGTCGGAAGAATGGGTGAAGAACTTGTGGATGCAGTTCCCATTCGTGTAGTTGTTGAGTCTGTCTGCTGAGCAGATCTGCTATGGTGTTTTGTACGCCTGGAACATGTTGTGCCAGGAGAAAAATGTTTTGGGGAATTGCCCATCTCCATATGCTCTGGGCTAAGCGGGAGAGCTGGGGAGAGTGTGTCCCCCCCTGTTTCTGTATATAATACATCGCAGTCATGTTGTCTGTGCGAATGAGGACTGCTTTGCCTGAAATCTGCTTTTGGAAAGATTTTAGGGCTAGAAAGATCGCCAAAAGCTCCAGATGGTTGATGTGGAGCGTTTTTTGCTGTGGCGTCCATAGACCTTGCATTGTGAGGTGTAAGAGGTGCGCTCCCCAGCCGGAGAGCGATGCGTCCGCTGTTAGAGTCACTTGGGGAACCGGGTCCAGGAACGGCCGTCCCTTGGAAAGGTTTGTGGTGTTCCACCACTGCAGAGAGTGATGTGTGCGGCCGTCCACCAACACCAGATCCGTCAGCTGACCCTGGGCCTGGTTCCACTGTTGTGCTAGGCACTCCTGAAGTGGACGCATGTGGAGTCTTGCATGGGGCACTATGAAGATGCAAGACGCCATCATCCCTATGAGCTTCATAAACACTCTTGCTGGTAGAGAGTGTTGAGGAAGGAATATTTTGCGTAAGGCTAGAATGCTTGTGATTCTGGCTGAGTTTGGATAGGCAATACCTTTTGAGGTGTCTATGGTGGCCCCGAGATATTGCTTTGTGTGAGATGGTATGAGGTGGGACTTTTGGTAGTTCACCGTGAAGCCTAGCTGATGAAGCAGTTGGATGGTGCTGTTTGTATGTTGCACGCATTGGTGGTAGGACGCGGCTTTTATGAGCCAGTCGTCTAAGTAAGGGAAGACGTGAACATGTTGACGTCTGAGGTGTGCTGCTACTACTGCTAGGCATTTGGTAAACACCCGTGGTGCAGTGGTGACCCCGAAGGGGAGAACCTTGAATTGGTAATGTTGCCCGTCCACCACGAACCTGAGGTATTTTCTGTGAGAGGGGTGTATTGGAATGTGAAAGTACGCGTCTTTCAGATCCAGTGTTGTGAGAAAGTCTCCCTGGCAGAGGAGTGGGAGGACTTGTTGTAAGGTGACCATGTGAAAGTGGTCTGAATGTATGTAGGCATTTAGAGGCCGGAGATCCAGAATGGGTCTGAGGGTCTCGTCGTTCTTTGGGATTAAGAAATATAGGGAGTAGACCCCTAGATTTCGTTGATTGTCGGGTACCTGCTCTATGGCGTGTTTCTGGAGGAGCGAGAGTACCTCTTGTTTGAGCAGTGTGGAATGCTCTTGGGACATTGGACGGTGCCTTGGTGGGATATTGGGTGGGGTAGATGTTAGCTCGAGGCAGTACCCTGACCGAATGATTTGGGTCACCCATTTGTCCGATGTTATGGACTCCCATACGTGGATAAAATCTTGTAGTCTGCCCCCGACCGGAGTGGAATGGTCTGGGGGGAGCGAAGGGGAGTCATTGTGCGGGTGGGGTGGCAGAACGGGTATTGTTGGTTTTGCCCCTGCCCTTATTGTTGTTGCCTCTGTAACCACCTCTTTGGTTGCCCTTTGAAAAGGTATTTTGAGGAGGGGATTTGTAGGAGGTAGAGGCATTATCGGTGGAGGAGCCTCTACCTGTGCCCCGAAAGGACGAGCGTCGAAAGGAACGCTTAGAGGCTTGGGTCTGGAGCGCTCCCATAGACTTCGCTGTGTCTGTATCTTTCTTCATTTTTTCGAGCGCTTCGTCTACCTTTGGGCCAAAGAGTGTTTGCTGGTCAAAGGTGTGATTAAGTATTGATGTCTGGACCTCAGGCTTGAACCCTGATATCCTGAGCCAGGCATGGCGTCGAAGCAGGACACTGGTGTTTATGGCTCTAGAAGCAGTGTCTGCTGCATCGAGGGCACACTTAATGGAGGCGTTTGTGATTAGTTTGCCCTCCTGTATCAGGTCATGAGCTTGGCGTTTGTATTTCTCTGGAAGGTGCTGCATAAGAGCCTCTAATTCATCATAGTGTGCTCTATCATATCGCGCAAGCAGTGCTTGTGTATTTGCAATGCGCCACATGTTTGCAGCCTGGTAGGCGGTGCGTTTACCAGACGCGTCCAGAAGTTTAGATTCCTTGTCTGGTGGTGGGGCATCTCCTGAAGATTGGGAGTTAGCCCTCTTTCTAGCTGTGGAGACAACTAGGGAATCTAGAGGAGCAGGGCCCTTGATGTATGCAGGGTCTGTGGGTGCCGCCTTGTACTTCTTCTCTATTCTAGGGTTTAGTACTCTGGCTCTGACAGGGTCTTTGAATACCTCTGTAGCGTGCTTGGTGACACCCTTAAGCATGGGTAAAATAGCAGTGGAACGATCTTGTAAATCAAATGTATCCAGTAGGAAGTCTTCTTCCACTGGTTCCGTGTGCATGTCCACCCCATGGTAGTGTGCTGCTCTCTGCACTAAATGGTGAAACCCTAAAGAGTCCTCTGGAGGAGACGGCCTTGATGGGTATAGGTCGTCTTGAGGTACATTGGGTACATCAGGGTTATTATAATCCTCCCATGGATCTGGGGTCCCTGGTGGAGTGGGATCCATTGGGGCGTCCCCTGGGTCATTGTCCGGGTCCCCGTCATCCGGGTCTGGGGATGGGGCCGGATCGTAGTGAGGTAAAGGTGGAGGGGGTGGTGGTGGGAGGGGGGGTGGCAGTGGGGAGGGTACTCTAAGGGGAGAAGTAGCTGAGTCCCTCTTTTTGGGTGGAGGAGGAGGAGCCGGAGCCTCAAGGCGACGCTTCTTAGTAATCACAGTCAAAAGGCCAGTCTTTGGATCTCTGGACAAAGTCTTTTGTAAAGGGTCTGGTGTAAACAGAGCCAATGGCGCCGAGTCGTCTGTCGGCACCGGCGATTTCGGAACCGGAGGTTTCGATGTTCTGTGTACGCCCTGCTTTTTGGAGGTCTCCGTGTGTTTCGGCGTCGAATGCTGTTTCGGCGCCGGAGCGTCGGTGCCGACCGATTTCTGTTTGTGTTTGGTCGGCGCCGAGTGTCCAGGCTTCGGCACCGGTGGTTTCGGAGTCGAGCTGGATTTTGCAGGCTTCGGTGCCGAGTGGTGTTTATCGGCACCGGGCGTCGGCTGGCTCGATCCCGAGCTGCCGTGAGACTTTGAGTGCTTCGACACCGGGCCCGAAGGTGGGGTGATCGAGGCTTTGGTTTTGGTTTTGCCCAGGCCGGCAGGCGAGGGAGTAACCGGAGTCTCTTTGGTTTTCGGTGCGGGGCTGGGAGGGGGCATTGTACTCACGGCCCGCTGTCCTGGTGTTACGTCCTCCAGGTCGGAGTCGTCGGCCTCGGAAGCGCTGACGATGTCTTCTCCCAGTTCGGTGTGTGTCTGCCCCGAAGCTTCGGCGTCGTCTCCGAAGATGTCCGGTGGAACTGTCGAGGATGAGTGCGCCATGGTGCGTCGAGCCTTTCGATCTCGGATCGTTTTCTTCGATCGAAAAGACTTGCAGGCGGGGCAGTCTCGAGCCTCGTGTTCCGGAGAGAGGCAAAGGTTACACACCTGATGGAGGTCGGTGTGGGGAAATTTAGACCCACATTTTGGGCACTTTTTAAACGGAGTCCTTTCCATCGGCCGGGACCGGAGTCGCGGAGGGCCCGAAGGCCGGTGTCGATGTACGGGATGGAAAAAGTGCCGCTTCGAGAGATGAAGATGATGAAGGAACTCGAAGAATCGAGGATTTTCCGTCGAGGCTGGAACCGTAGAAGTTCGAAGCCGGAGTACGAAGGATCACATCCGAGCCCGATGGCGGAAAAAAAACAATCTGAGGATGGAGCCGAAGCCCATGCGCAGTACGGACCGAAGGAGGAGTCACCAAACTCGTGACTTCCAAAGACGGTCCAAGAAGAAAAACAAACTGCAAACATCCGGGCCCAACACCAGATGGCGACCTATGCTAAGTGTACAATCTGCAGCTCATATGCCTCGAACTCAGAGTTCTGGGTGAAATAAGTGCCACTTTCAAGCCATCTACATAGTCAGCGGTATGAGCGACTAGCTAGCCAATGGGCTACCAGGTCCTATAAGCAACCCGACCCATCTGGCAACTAATTCCTGCTAATTGTGGTATATCTATCCCAGAACACAATTCTGTCCACTCTCAAGATGCTCACACTCTTCTCCTGGAGTGTGGACGCCCCCCCGCCCTCAATAGCGTAATCTAGAGGTGTGTCACTCTGTGGGCTAAGCTCTTCCTTGAAAACTGGTTAACACAAATGTTCTTTTCCTACTCCTGCCAACTTCAACTAGAGGTGGGGTTCCAGACTAGTGTGACTCACAGTTGCTCATCTGAGGAGGCTTCCTCTTTGAAGCTCGCCATTTGTGGTTCACACTGTGCTTGCCATCCTGCTAGTGGAAGGTCACACCTCCTACCATGGCAGGTCTTTGTTTTCCTCCCCGTGGGCGGTTCACACCTCATCTGCATGGAGGGGGCAATCTGCCTAGATCTACAGTAGTTCTTTTCAACAGAAACAGGTACTAGGAAACGTTTGGCAACATAGTGGCAGATGTCTAAAGTTAGTCATTGTTAAATAGTTACATTAAACTCGACTTGGCCATCAAGTCTGGTTTAATGCAACAGTCCTTTAGATAAAGTACAGTATAAATTTTAGTAGTCCGATTTGGAAGTTAGTACTGCAGAGTTGTCCGCTTATAACTCCCCCTTAGTCAATGGGGCTACTGCCCATGCTATAATAAAAATGAAAATATGTTTTTACTCTCAGGACCTGTTTAAAACAGCAAACATAAGGCCTTCTCTATAATTGTATGCACCCTGCCTTTTGGGCACTTTAGACCTACTGGGAGGGAGGGGCAAAGTGGAGTAAACAGTTTTAAAGCTGGTCTCATGTTTTACATAGATACACTCATGGAGGCACGGAGTATTTCAGTCCACTGGTAACATTAAACTTAGAGGTCCTGGGTACACACCATATATTAGGGACTAATTAACGTTAATTGTGTGTAAACCAATTAAACCTATACTTTTAAGGGTTAGGCCACATGTACCAAGGCCTGGTCAGAAGGGGCCAGTGCACTAGAGTCATTCTACCAGTACTAAATCAAGCAACAGTACCGCAAAAAAGTGGGGGCGGGGGTTATGAGCCAGGAAAAAGGGCATCTCCTCACAGCATGTCATTACCCTCAGGATATCAGCCCACAATTTCCTTTATCGGGCATCTCACTCAGATTCTTTGGTTGAGATTGGTTCTCAAATTCCTCCATATTCAATAAAGCAGGTCCAGATGATGTGTGGTTATTTCAGGCTCTATTAGTTTGCAGTTTGCAATGTTTCTAACGCATCCATTATTATTTCCGATTTGAGGATTTCACATCCTTTCGAAGTTCATCTACTTTGGTTACCAATGTTTATTTTAGGTCAAGGGCGCTCGTCTATTTCTGCAGTTTGGTCAACCCTGAGTTCTGGCTGAGGGCTTGTGGATCACAGTTGAGATCCGGTCGGCTACCACTAAATTAAGTCCTTCTGAGAGATAGGTTTTTGAAACATTTGTCGATATGTTAGTTGTAGATTTCTGGGACCTACTGTGCGTGACTAGTGGCACCATGCCGAGTGCTTCAGATGGGTGGACACAGTATGCTGTCTGGTACAGTTGCTAGAAGCAAAGTAAGGTCCTCCTGTCCTGTTCAAATTTCTCCCCTTCATTTGGTCTCCATACAACCAGGTTTCTAGCAGTCACCTTTTCTGACACAGACAGGAAAGAGTCTATGTTTTTCTTTGCTGCAGGGGGTGGGGTATTGTAGCGAGTTGGGCATGTGAATATGTGAACTCTGCTTTTTCTTCAGTGGATATTTCACTCCACAAGCATCCCCAGCAAACATTTGCCACCTCTTCACAGAGCTGCAATGGTCATCATATTAGAGTCCACCCAGGTCGCAAATATGGCAGCAAGCATCAATCTTAGTCCAGATCTACTAGATCCCACAGGGACACAACAGGATGTCCTTGGTTTCCTAACAATTAAACTTTTCGTTTTCTTATGTTTTGCCTCTCTGGCTGCTACAGTGCTAGGGCATTCAGGAGTGATCAGAGAGCAATGCAGAAAGTCTCAGACTAGTCATCCACCTTGGCTCCTCCCCTCCATTTTTACAATAAATTTAAACGACTAATATTGATTTTGCCTCCAATTTAGAAAAATAATTACAATTTCTGGGTTTTTTTCTTCCCTTTTTTAAAGTTGTATTTGTAAAACAAAATGTAAACACTGTAGCTGTCCGAGATTTGGTTTGGTGGCGATTTATTCAGCAATCCTTCATAAATAATAAGATGCCTTGACCAACTGAAAGAGAAAAAGCACTCACTATTATAATAGCACACCACCGAATAAGTTTAAAATTTGTATTGAGAGCAAATAGCGGCATGGTTCCAGAGGCTGCATCTTTTTTTTGTGTGGCATATGTTAGAGTTAAAAATATCTCTCTATCTATCTATCTATCTATCTATCTATCTATCTATCTATCTATCTCTCTCTCTATCTCTCTCTCTATCTCTCTCTCTATCTCTCTCTCTATCTCTCCCTCTATCTCTCTCTCTATCTCTCTCTCTATCTCTATCTCTCCCTCTATCTCTCTCTCTATCTCTCTCTCTATCTCTATCTCTCTCTCTATCTCTCTCTCTATCTCTCTCTCTATCTCTCTATCTATCTCTCTCTCTATCTCTCTCTCTATCTCTCTCTCTATCTCTCTCTCTATCTATCTCTCTCTCTATCTATCTATCTATCTCTCTATCTCTCTATCTATCTCTCTATCTCTCTATCTCTCTCTATCTCTCTATCTATCTCTCTATCTCTATCTATCTATCTATCTCTATCTATCTCTCTATATCTATCTCTCTCTCTCTCTATATATCTCCATCTCTCTATCAATATTTTTTTTTATTTTTTTTTAAGTGTATGGCATCAGCTTCCCAAAACACGACCTATTGCCTTCACCAATGCTTGTTTCAGGATTGTGTCAGGCAAAAAGACGTACCTGAGAACTCAAGGTTGTAGCAAAGATTTAATTTTTTTATAAAACTGAACTAAAAGGGGGCAAAAAAACTAAACACGATTTATAGGATTGACCCGAGATTATTCCTATAAAGAAGTGGAATAAATAGAGCATGTTAATTAACACTACAAATGCCCACTTCAGCATAAAGGAACAGAAATGTGGCACGACAGAGATAAGACTTAAAGGAGCAGGTTTCCTCAAAAGACAGAGTTTAGATTTACCAGTACAACGTGGCAAAAGACCTCAGTTATTTGGAACTGGAAGGACCTTTACCAAAGGCAATAACTTGGCAGTCTTCCAACTTGGGGTGGTGATCAAATAGCATACATCTCTGGACTACAAATCCATCATCCGAAACAATCAACCTGTACCTTAGAATATGGGGGCAAGAAGTCAACCTCACTAACGCTGGTCTACACAATAAATTATTTTATTTTTTTATTTACTCATTTATATAGCGCAAACGAATCATCCCCACAGGGATCTCTCGGCGCTTAAAGAAAGGAGTACTCATAGTCAAAGTCTCCTAGAACAGCCACGTCTTCAAGAGTTTCTTAAAACAAGATATCTTCGGTACAAGACCGGATCTTCTCTGGTAGAGTGTTCCAGTGACTGGGGGCCAGACTCTAAACGGCACGACTCCCCATTTTTGCTCTGTTTATTCTGTGAGGGCACAGAAAGTTACGGTTGCTAGATCTTAATTGCCGCATAGGATTATATAAAGTAAACTTCTTACTGAGGTAGGCATCGCCATTCCCCTGAAAAGCCTTGAAGACCACACATAGCATCTTAAAGATAGCTTGTTTCCTATTCGGAAGCCAATGAAGTTGGCTCAGAAGGGGTGCGGGCCGGTTTATTAAGGGCAAGGCGTGCTGCAGTATTCGGCACCACCTGTAGTCTGGATAGTAGGTCTTCCCTTATTCCGACAAGCAATGATTTGCCATAGTCCAGTCGACTAACCAAGAGTGACTGGATAAGGGTGGTTCTAGCCGAGAGTGGAATCCAGGGAGATCTTTCTTAGCATCCTCATAGTTTCAAAGCAAGTCCCAGACAATGCCTTCACGTGCTCCTCCATTGATAACTTATTATCGATCCTGATGCCAAGATTCTTAAACCATTTTTTGGGGGACGGAGCCTCTGCCAACTCTGAAGGCCACCAGTCGGGGGACCTGATCTCCTCGGCCTTCCTGAACAGCAGTATCTCTGTTTTAGATGAGTGGAGCTGTAGGAAGTTCTTCCTCATCCACGATGCAATACTAGACATGCAGCTTTTAAATTTTGATTGAGTGGATACGTCATCCTCTATGGGGACAATAAACACAAGAGTACCTCCAGTAAACTTCTGTTAACTGTAGGAAGGACTTAAAACTTGGTTATGGGGCACACCTTTCAAAGCCATGAAGTAGACTTCTGTTGCAACGTCAGAGCAAAAATCTTCATTACTAAATAAATGGAAATCTCTCATAGGATTTTAAAAGAAAGGACTATTGGCAACCATGCACATTATTTATTTAAAATGAGTACAACTACTCAGCAAAATCCAGGTGTCCCGGCTGTGGAATGTGACTGTGAACTTTTATTTCTAGCTACTCTTCCCCTTTTCCACTGCTTTACCATGTGGCCAATGTTCAGGATCTAAAAGAAAAGTAATTCCCCAGTAACCAAAACTAAAATAGGTCACCTGCCCGTTTAAAAAAAAAAAAAAAACACATTTGGATTTCAAAACAGACAAGATTTTGCCACTTCACAGCATTAAGAAAATGAAGCCTGAGCAAAGGCAATTTGAGAAAACAAAACCTGAACACGGGTACGGAGGTTGCTGAAATATGAAGCAGCGGGCAGAATCTAACAAATTGATAAACTAAAATATAGGGTGAAGAGTGCTGCTTACCTGATTTCTTTAAGAACAGTGACCATGTCATCCAACGCTTTCCGATATGCACTGATAATGACAGTTGGGTGCATTTGTTGTTCTAAAAATTGCTCAGAAACCGCTAAAAGTTCTCCAGCTAAAAATAGCAAAACAACCATATTACTATACTGCAACAACGAAACCTTTCAGCCCCATTAATTACAAATTATTACAGTAGTATTTACTAAAGTTATTAGGGACATTTAAACTTAAACACCAAATTAAAGCTGCATTTTACTTCATATATTCATTTTAAAACTGATCGGCAAGACACTCTGGAACAAAGTCAAACATGAATAGCTGGAGAAAACATGCATTTCATGAGGAGCTGCAAAAAGCAGGATTTTAGACTTTAAGGGTAACTACTAATGACACGAATCTCAATATATATGAAACATCCTTTGAGCATTTGCATTAATGGCAGTGCACAGCTGGCTAACACCCCATAGGTAAGCTAGGTGTTACTGTGCTTCATTGCAAGCCAACCTAACACACTACTCAAAGAAGCATTATCTATACCTCCAGCCAAAAATGACTGATGTACACTCTATTCAAACCAGCAGTAAGGCACTGTACAGTGATAACGTGCCTGGGCATAGGGAGGAGGCAATAATCAAAACGTGATTAAGATAATGGACAGTTAGACAAGGCAGGTAAAAGCCCCAGATGCTTGCTTTCTGAGTTCCCAAAAGCACACTATCCAAAGATGCCTTGAGTGGGAAGGGGCAACTGGGGAAAAGGCTTGTCAAAAAAAAGCTAGCATTAAATTAGATATAAACGAGATTGTATACCAACACTATGGATTGTAGCAAACTCAAATTCCTACCAAGGATAATGACTGATGTGGTTCCATCTCCAACCTCTTCATCTTGTGTACGACTGATTTCAATCATGGACTTTGCAGCCGGGTGTTGGACTTGAATCTGTAGAAATGAGAATGTTATGTGGTGCACTTCCTCTCTTCCCATTATCAAGTAAGTTACTCAACGAAATATAGAATTGCAACTGATGGGCTGAACAAGAAATTGCTCCGAGTCTCCGCCAAGAATTGGGTCTTCTGTTTTAAGAATAGGCATTATCCAGTCCCATATTACTGCCAGGAGTGGGACAAGGACTTTAAAGACTAGGCTGTAAACAGCATGTGTTCTACCGGTTAGACCTGGCCAAAGAGCAAGCAAGTTAGCAGCTATGGCAGACAAATGCATCTGTAATTTTAACAGTATTAAGGGCTGTTTCAAGTACACATTTTGAAATAAGACGGGAGGAAAAATAAAGGCATCAGTCAAACCACCATTATTTAGGGACCCAAAAATAAAGGGCCTGATAAAATATGACGACACCATGGCAGACACTTATGCAATGAGAAACATCCCAAGGCCCACCAAGCCTTTAGCAGAGGGATTAGTGTGAAAAAATGTGAACATAGCTCAATCTACTTTCCAACTTGTCAAAATTATTAAATGGAGTAAAGAACGTACATCTCACCCTCATGGGAGTCATTAAACCAGGATTATTTCAACAGCCACTCAACTACGGAAGAAAGCATGTATAGTTCTTCCAGTTTTGGCACACTGTGGGAAGTTTCACAGCAGACTCACTACTCATCTCCAAATGAGGGCAGCAGAGTGAGAATAAGGATCAAAGATATGGCAAATTCGCACATACCACTAGGAACATGTATCCGTACAATAGGACAAACAATTATGTGCCAAAACTTTAGATTTGAAAAAAATATTGAAGCTTTTTAAAGTAAGAAACAGCTTGCCTCGATCATAAGAGCATAAACACCAATAATCAAACAGCAATGCCAGTTCACTCAACTGTGGTTTCAGATTTAGGGTAAAGTGGGTGAGCTGCCACAATAGCCGCCAGCACCCCAGATAAATCACATGGATTTATTTTGTTACATCCACTGTGCAAGATTAATGTCTAATGATCTGGGACACATTCAAATAAACTGCAAGTTCTCTAAAAGAAAATTCTACCTTTTCGACCTGTAACAGGGCCTCTAAAGAGTCCCTGAATTCACAGACTTGGACAGAAAAAGAGGATCCTAGTATTAGCAATTCTAGAGTTAACCAAATGATGCTCCCATGAAAAAACTGCTGGCTGAAAACCACAAGTGGGATGTACTTCTCTAATTAGAGATGATATCAAAGAAGCGAGGATAAGAAACCGGAATGATTTCCCCTTTCTTTAATAAATATTAACACTACGGCTCCTCAGTGTGGGTGGCTATACGTTTGACCTTGGTGACAGCTGCATTGAGCAGGAACAGTTCTGTCCGAGTCTAAATACAGATCTTCCTCCTATTCACCTTCCATACCAAGAAATAGTCTGGCAAAACTTCACAGGCTCCGCTTCTTGCACCTCAAAGTTTAATGCTTTGGCGCACGAGGAAGAAAAGTGTTACAAAGGTTCAGGAACTAACTGCAGCCATGTTCCCAGGAAATCAAGTGAAATGGGCAGCAATTTTCTTTCATAGTTTAAAGGTCTTGGTACCAAAATATGCACAGGTTGGACAATAAAGGTCGTTGTAGCCACAAGACGATATGGTACACACCCAGAATGAATGAAGCCACAAGGATCAGAAATAGACATTTCGGGGAGTGTCAGGGGGTGAGGGGAGGGTGAACAGATCACTGCAAGTTTCAAGACTGAAAGTTTATGCACTGGTTATGGGCACTGGAGTCCCAGTAACTCAGCCTATATCTGATATGCAGAACATTAATTCAAGTAAATAAATAAGCCTACACATTAAATGGCACACAATGCACATACCCTACAAAAGTTCAACCTAAAAAATATGTCTGCTCACACCTTAAACTTAGTTTTCCCCATTGTGCCTGGTTGCACACAAATTATAAAAGCAGGATAGTTATCTTTCTGGATACACAAATTTTTATCTGTTTGCATCCAGTTCATTATCATTTTTACTTTAAAGGTATTATACCCAAAAATGTTGTATAAACCCGAATCATGTGCATTAAAATGTATACAGTAAACATTTACCTCTCTCAGAATAGCATTCCCATCATTGGTCATAACAATGCCACCCATTGGATCCAGAAGCATCTAAAAGACAAATCAAAAATGCTGATTAACACACGCTGCGATTAAACATTTTGGGACAAATCTGAACCTTCCTTTGCGTATCGACATGGGTTTCTAAATATTGTGCTTCTATGGAAGAAGTTAATTCCCCAGACATGCAAGTTGACGGAGTATTTTCTATTTAACATTGTTACTGCACGAACAGTGGTCTAAACATCTGATGACAGGTTAACATTTCTTTAAAGAGCAGGATAGGAACAAGAAAAAAAAAAAAAAACACACACCAAGGCCATCACAATAATGTACACAATTTAAAAAGCAGAATGTACTGTCTGGGTGTAAACAGAGACAACCAGCTCTAGTTCTCATGCTCCGAAACATTTTCTCACCAAAGGCAAAAACAGATAATAGTCAGATCCAGATAATAGTCATTTCCCACCTACCCAAGCAAAAGTGATCAATACACATAGAAGGGCTTTTCATCCTCACTTTGCATTGGTGCAGACTATGAGACATTTATGTTTTGCTGCAGGGCACTGCGAGTGTATATATATGGGGCGCAACCAATGGTGGATGCTTCATTTGTAGTTCAGGTAACCGAGCAGTCCCAGAGACCTTGTTATTAGTGTTACTTTATGTACTTCACTTTGGTCTCCTCGAATGCGTATTCTGCTAGGTTTTCTCTTATTCAAATGCCAATAAAACGCAAGTTAAAAAAAAAGCTTATCCTCGCACGGTTTACCATCAATTCGAATCTGTTCATGTTATTTGGCACAAAACAAAAATAATGAGCAGGAGCAGCACCAGAGGTCCTATCAATTTAATGTGCCTAACTATGTGTAAATAAATATCACAAAAAGGCCTGTCTTGATGGAAAATAATTATAAAAAATAGAAAAATGGCTATTGAAAGTGCTGAGACCACCAGTGAACCAGCTGAAGAGGTCAGTGCTGGACCAGTCTAGGAGACAGGCAGGTGTGTATCTGCATCAGTTATCCATGTTAAACTCTCCCCGGTGAGCGCCAATCCATGACAACAGAAGTTGTTTGCATCAAATACATCACCTTCATCATAGCCCTTGGTCCTAGACATGTTCGTATGACGTCAGCAATAGTCTGAAAATTTAAAGAGATAAAAAGTATAATGTAGTCAGATATGGTAATAAGGTAGCATGTAAACTATCAATAGACTTCACCTTTTGTTACAATTATGAAAAAGTCGCCACTGAATTTCAATACACATGGTGTTGCAGATATTTCATGATGAAACCACGAAAATGGAAGGCCAAAGCTTGCAACTGTCCCCTAACTATATATAAAAATTAGACTGATACGACCTAAGATTCTTCACTAGAGAACCATAACGGAACAAAAATATGGTATCTCTCTAAAAGGTGGAAGAACAGTTTACCTGTAATCATAGTTCTCTTCCAGGGGATTCTAACCAATGTCATAAGTACAGACTTATCCTGGCCACATACGTTTTGCAAAATATAGATCTATAGGTGTGCAAGTTCCTTCTTTAAGAATAGAAAGGTGCATTTATGGATAAAAAAGAGGCCTCGTAGTACAAACATGGCTAGAATTGGCACCATTTCTTTTAAAGTTTTATTTTTCAAAAATCTCAAATTGTAGTCAGTGTATCTAACGTGACTAGAATTATCACTCAAACCCATAAGCTGTATAGCTAGAGCATTAAAACGGTCACTGTGCCTTTAAGGGTTTCAACCCTTACCCTATTGTCCCATCATGCACCAAAGGTGACCGTTTATTTTCACTAAGCTCAAGATCATGGGCACAAAATAAATTCTGCTTTAAACTCTTGTCCAGGGATGTGAAAGGGTTGCCTAGGATTTTGATGAGGATTCCACGATACGAAAACTAGGATTGCAGGTAATAAAGGTTTCCTTCTCTTCCAGGGGATCCTTATCAATGCTAAAAATAACTAAATAGAATTTTAAGCTCATCCCACTACAAACAAAAAAAAAAACCTGCAAAAAAACAAAACAAAAGTAGAACAGTTTTCACATCTACCTAAAAAGATTGCTTGAAGGATGCTCAACCTACATGGGCATCTGCTCTCAAATCGGAATCCAAAATAACATGGTCTGGTAAATCCATGTATTGATCTCTTTGTAGCAGCTTTATTTATGAGACGGGTACACTTTGTAGTAGAGCCATCGATCCTGCTTTTCCCCTAGTTCAGTGAGCTTTAAGCTTAAGAGGGAGGGATTTAATTGCTCATTGGTAGCAGAAAATGAAAGACAATCCACTAAGAAATGTATTGTTTTGAAATACAGAGACCAGTCCTAAAAGGACTGTAGTTCATAAATAGACAGGCAGTTTGTTGGATCTATTTTGCTTTATAAAAGTTTAATGCTCGACAATCCAATGAATGAAGGATAGTTTCCACCAGGTTAGATAGACTTAAGAAAAGGGTTGGTAAAAACAAGAAAATCAAAACTACCTTTGGAAGAAAGTAAGGGTAAGTTCTCATTACAACCCTGTACTTATGAAAAACTGTTTATGGCTCTTTTGAGCATAATGGCATAAAGCTTGAATTTCACAGACTGCTAGAGATATAATAATGGCTACAAGGAAAGCTATCTTCCATTATAAATGTTACAAAGTCACTTTATGTATCGGTTCAATGGAAGGACCAATTAGTTTTGAAAGAAATAGGTTAGATTACAATAGGGGTGGGCAGAATAGGGGGAGGGTCGAATGAGAGGGAAAAAACAAAATGATAAACTTTAATTCTTTCTGAGAAAGCCTACACAACATCTATTGTAGAGAAAACCATTAGTGAAGAGATCTTCTATATGTAGTAATTGCTGAAGAAATCTGATCAGGGAAAAGAAAAGCTAGATCTGGCCAGGAAGAAAAAAAGCTGGCATAACCATATCCTCTTGGCATGCAACAGGGTGATTGTTATTCTGAACACACCAGATGCAGAATCTCTTCCACTTGAAAGCATAGGAAGTCCTTGTGGAGGGCCTCTTTCAAGATGTTCATGCAATCTTGTGGAAGATCCAAGTGTCTGCAATGCAAAATTCAGGAGTCAAACAGCTAAATTAATCTATGGTAGGTTGGAGTGTAGGATCTGGCCTCTGAACTTGTAGAGAAGGTCAGGTCTGCACAGCAGCTGCCTGTGTGGTCTTTCAGATAGATGAAGATCTGTGGACCATCAGTAAAGAAGCCATTCTGGAGCTAATAGAATCATTACTACTTTGGAACGAAGTAGTTTAATCAACAGAGTTGCAATCAGAGAGATTGAAGGAAAAGGAGTAGAGAGGTTTCCATGGCAAACTGACCAAAAAGGCATTTCCCCATTGTTCCAGGTTTGTAATACCTTGGGACAACGTTTGGGCAATGTTTGTTGTTTGTATCTGCAAAATGATCTATTTGAGGATACCCCCATTTTTCGAAGACGTTTTGCAGTACTGCTGTTGAAGATCCAGTGATGATGGCCTTGTATCAAAGGACTTCAGGCATCTGATAGTTCGGAATGAATGACGGATGGAACGCCTCAATTGTTAGATTCCTTGACAAAAGCCATCTACAAATGGTTTGAGCCTCAAGAGACAATTGACTTGCATGTGTTCCTCCGTGCTTGTTCAGCGAACACATTACTGTTGTATTGTCCTTCTGAACAAGACATGGATTTTTTTCTGAATGAAGAGATGTAAGAAAGTGCCCTCTTTTTGCATGGATGCCCCCACTTTTTGCCAAACTGTTGAGGTACTTTGAGTGTGCCCTGGATTCCTGCTAACCAGGTACCCAGGGACTGTTTTCTTTCTCTAAACTGCTGAATTGATACAAAACTCAATTGACACTCTTGGACCACGTCAGTCCCTTGTAACTGGTACCATAGGTACGAAGGGCATTGTGGCCAGGGAAAGCCTAAGGGCAGCAGCACTTATTGTGCCACCCCTAAAGGTCATTACACACACAATGCCATTGCACGCTGCGTGTTTTGGTGCAGAAGTGAAGTCGACATGGCACACAACCTTGTGTGCCATGCCTACAGCCCACTACCCTGGCATAGGTAAGCCACCCCTCTAGCTGGGTGCACTATAGTGGTAAGGGTACAGGTGCACGAGCCCTGTATCCCTACAGTGTCTAAACCAATTCTTAGACATTGTAATGCAGTAATGCCATTAAGAGTAAATGGTGCTGGGAGTTTGTCATTACTAACTCCCCAGCACCATAATGAATTTACTGAAAACTGGGAAGTTTGGTATCAAACTTCTCAGCACATTAAGCCCACACTGATGCCAGTGTGGGATTTAATGAAAAATGCACTCTGAGGGCATCGAGATGCCCCATGAAAAACGACCTAACACTAGTGTCCTGCCTGGGTGGCTGCTCGCCACCTGCCACCACCAGACATGTTTCTGGACCCCTGGGTCGAGAGCCTGCCGCTCCCGATGGGTCTGGAACAATGCACATCCTGGGACGAGGTCCCAAGCCTCCTCCCTCAGGATGGGCACGGTCCACGAAGGGGAAGCAGCAAAAGCCTGCCGCCCTTGTGAGCTACCCCAGCCGTTTGCTGCTTCCAGCAACTGGCCTCCACCGGTTCTGACCCCCACTTTGGGCGGGAGAATCATCGGGAAAACCAAGGGAGGTGTGCCCACCTTTGCCAAACTCAACCCTCAGGTGGGGGAGGCGAGGTGAAGCATAACTCTCAGCCTTTGTTTTAGTTATCGTATGACGGTTGGGAAGAGCGTGTCCCTTGCATGGTATACGGATGCGTACTTCTGCCCTAATGCCGGACTACATGTGCAGCTGGCATCCCAATTTATTTTGCTTCTCTGGTAGCACACACTGCTGGCACGAGAGCAAAGGCCTAGGTTGGTCCCCGACCCTGTGAGGTACAGGACCTGTCCAATGACCTGGAGCGCCAAACCAGGTATACCTTCAAAATAGACAGTGGACTATAGTCCCTGTCCGGAGTATCATGTAAAGAGTTCATTACAGTCTACTGTGCTTTCTCATTTGAATTTTGACCAGACCATTTTTTCCAGTGTCAACCAAAGCGTGGTCTACTGACCCCTACATGTATAGGGAAATAAGAGCATGAAAGTGGAATTCAAAACACTCCACTATGTTACAGTCCAACCTTCTACTTGATCTAGGAAGAGAGTACTCTGTAGAAAACTTTGAAATGCTGTGAAACCAGGTTGGTGTCTGACTGAAAGCCAGTCTCCCCGAGGCGAGAGGACATCGCCTGAAGAGAACTCTTTATGATGGAAAACAAAGACTCTTCCTGAAGATCCTAGAATCCTGCCTGACTGCTGAGCAGGGGGGGAAGGAGCGTGCATGGCCGTGCAGGATGGAGAGACTGACCAGGAGGAGAGGTTCAGCACGTTCCCACATGAAAAGCACCCAGAAGTAGCAGAATACCCAGAGAGAACAATCAATGAGACGCCTTTTGCTGAGAAAGGGACCCGCGGTCTTGGAGCTCAGTTCTTTAAGAGCCTGCAGGGGGCCAAGTGACTGATGCTGGCACTGAAGAGGAGGAACATTAATTGCTACCAAAGCAGGAAGCTCCAAACCAGGCCGAGGACCCAAATGCCACACACACCAGGAAGAAGTCTCAGATTGGAGACCCCAACTTTCCCAAACTGAAATGCTGGTCAGCAGCAGACCCCATAAGACTGCCCTGGCAAAGGACTGGCGATACTTCATAAGCCTGCCACCGGAGCCAGTCCTGTGAAGAATCTTACTGCTCACGAGAGCAGTTGCAGTGAATTACAAAAGAAGAGACCGCCCCTTGAGCGCAGGAAGGTCACCTGTACTGTCACACTGCCTAGATGGCTGCCACTCACCATCAGGTAACCGTGGGACTTAAATACACCTGGGGATGAGAGACAGATGTGTGGGCAAATCTGCCAGTCCTACTTGAGAGCTCGAAGTAGGAAAGCAATTGAACTGAGCTGCACACTTAACTATAGAGCACTTTTGAGTGATAGACAACTAAACCAAATCCTTGTCTACACCCTAGTACAGCAATGAAGTATATGTCTAAGTAGGGATATTTATAAAGCGCAACTGCTACTCCAAGGAGTGTCCTGCGCTGACTGCCGAAGAGCATCAGCGGAAGCAAGAAGGAGCTATGGGCTGGAACAAAAGCCAAGTTTTCAGCTACTTCTAAAACACGGGCATTGACTTGATGCTTCTAAGGGTCAGCAGCAGTTTGTTGCAGAGGAACAGGCCCAGAAAGGAGAGGGCCTTCCCCCCTGACCCAACCTTCTTGATAGGTGGGGTACTGTCCAGGAAGAGATTCACAGAGCGGAGATTTCCCTGTGGGGCATAGAACAAAATACTGCTTTTTTGTTTTAGTAGTAGCCTGGGCTCATGTCGTATAAGGCTTTTTAGGTCACAAGCAGTGTCTTAAAGATAATCCTTTTCCTTACTGGCAGCCAATGCAGAGACTCCTAAGGAGGCTTGACACATGAGCATCTCGAAAATAGTTTGGACGCTGCATTCTGGACCAGCTGAAACCTATCCCTCAGGTACTTAAGAATGCCAGAGTAAAGACCGTTCCAATAGTCAAGACATGTGATGCTCAGGGCTTGAATCACTTGTCTGGCCGCCAAGGACAATAGGAACAGAAATTTCCAAAGAAGTCGAAGGAGGGCAAAGCAGGTGCCCAATACGGAGTTTACTTGGGTACAGAATAGCAATAGACTATCATATTTAAAGCCCAAGTTTTTCACCACCTGATTTTTGATAAGAGGGGAGAGGGGGCGGAGCGTCCGATGGCCAGAAGGACTGCAAGGGTGTCGCCGCATCTGAACCGAAAAAGAGCAGCTCAGTCTTTCCCATATTAAATTAAAGGTGGTTCACGGACAACCACCCAAATATTGCTGTAAGGCAATTACGATGTTCCTTGCCTGGGCAGGGCTATTTGTAATAGTGGGATCAGGAACATTGCAGGATGGAGGACAGTTACAGGTCAAGGAAGTGTAAGCGTAGCGTCTTAAGATCAAAGCGCAAGTTGAACAATCTTGTTTGACATTAATTGGATTGTGTAGTGTTCAACTCGGTTACAAGATTAAAAGTACATTCATTTTTAATAAACAAACACTGGGCTAGTCATTACATTTTTTTTTTTTTTTTTTGTTTGAAACCGTTTATTGCAATCTCAAATATATACAAGTATGGGCCTACAACCTTCCGGCCGGCCGCTAGAGTGACAGGAGCATATGACATACATACAGAAAGGCTCTTGGCGTTGCAGAGAGTTAAATCAGGAGGTATCAACGACGTGGGCCCCATAACTCCGAGCCCACAATACGGTTTCATTTTATAAAAACACAACAACACAAAAAACCACACTCGCAAGGCAACCCGCAATCCGAAGTAACAGCACGTGCTCCTTAAGTGGGGGACCCCAACCATCCACAAGAATCTAAAGAGGGGAATGAGAACAGATCAGGGACTGGGGAACCCTGTGTCCGGGGGAGGGGGTCAACTAGGGGGACGGAACTGGTGAGGCAGCCGGCAGTAGTGGTGGCTCACAAATACCCCCGCGGTAGGCGTTCCAGGGGCCCCAAACTTTCACCCACGCCCCAGGCTTACCTCTCGCCACATACACCACCTTTTCTCGGAACATGCACCAATCCATGTGTTCTTTCCAGGCCAACACCGCCGGGGGCCTCTGGGATCCCCACAGCTGCGCGATGTCACGCTTAGCTATCATATATCCCAGAGTCACCCATCGTGTCTGCGGAACCGAGTAGTCAGTTGGTTCCCACACATTCAGCAAGCATCTCCTCGCTTCAGGCAACAGCGCGACACGCGTAACCACTAGTCATTACATTTTTGGTTTGATTTGACTGTTGAGATGTCCCAACACTACGTTCCCGAGAACCCTGTAATTACCAGCAGTCACACTTTTATACTGGTTACAATAAATAATTACCAAGCATATTCACCAAAAGCATTCAAGTACTAAGTGAATCTGAACATGACCATATGGTAGTTGAATCAATATGTATAATGGTAAAGATCAAGGAGCAACTTCACAGCACAAGCATCTCCATGTAATGCAAGCTCATTCTACTCAAGTGTGTGAAATAATTAACAGCCCAAGTCCACTGGAACCAAGTGCTGTACTGAGCGAAAAAAAGTCAGGGACAGATAAGTGGCAGCTTAGGAAAAAAGTTAGAAACTCCATTATGCCAGCAGAACATTAGGTGTTCAAATATCAGACATGTAAGTGATCAGCATTTTGTTTCTCAGTGTTATGAACAATGTGGAATATTACCTTTGCCGCATTGATGTTGCCAGTCTGTACCTTCCGGCCAGACTCTCGTTTCATGTTCTGGCCTGAAACACAAGAAAAAAAAAAGCTGACCTTTCCAGGTTAAGAAAACTGAATTTTTTTTTTAAGTGCTGTTTGTATATTTCTCATTAATATTAGCCTCTTACTACTTCATTGCTATACAATTTAAGAATAATACCATCAAGGCCAATTTGAAAACATGCTATTTATATATTTTTAAATAAACGTGAATGGTATTCAAAGGTGTTATGCGGAGCCATATCATCATAGCTTTATTCGGTTATTACAAACCATTAAAATACACATAACATGTTAAAACATTACATGTAACAAGAAGAGTTAATCAAAAACAGATATAGAAATCAAATGGTGAATCTTAAATAGACCACTCAAAGGGAGAAAGGCAAACTATAGTCCAATCATGCACTGAGGTCATCAATTGAACATCCGGTTTTAAAACATCTTAAAAATACAGTTAAGAAGCTGAAACATTATAAAACCAGAAGTAAGGGAACTGTGTGATATTTAGGTACCACATAACACCGACAGCTGCGCAATAATACATGGGATCTAAAGCGCAAATACATGTAGAAATGACCAAGAAAGTGCAACCATGATAAACTTAAAAGTTATGTAAAAAACTTGTCTGATTATGCCCTAAATTTGATGGGGGGGGTCCCATCATTAACCAACAGATGCTGAAGAAATCTTCAATGATCCTCAAGGACGGTGGGACAAATGCAAAGTAGGTGTGATAATATGGTGAAAACGGTTGAGGGATGTATTTTTGGGGCCCTCTTCTAACATAACTGATGAGAACCAGAGCAGCATGTTCTCTTTTAGCAAAGGCCCAATGACCAGAGTCAAACGATTACATTATTACCTTTCTGTTCAGGGCTGCTTTGAACTGTGAATGTGGCAGTTTTAAGTTCCACAGTTCTGCCGTACCGGTTAGCTCCAGTGCGTCAGAAAGGGTGTGAGCCTGAAACATTTGATTGACATGAGCTGTTTGGTCGAAAGAGACTTCTAGTCAAATGAGATTTTTCAGTGATCCTGGCTCTGCTACACATGCAGAGTGCATGTACTTTAAGATACAGGCCTGCTGCGTGATTAGTTGGTCACTTAATGAAAATTCCATCCTAATCTGAGCTGGTGAGGTGTTATGCGGTAATTTGAATAGAGATCTAAAAGCTGTACTTGGTGAGCTGTTCGGGAAGGCACCCAATTTCCTTGGGAAAGCGTCTGTCCCGTATGCCAGGGCTGGAACAAATTTGGCGGTAACTATTTACCAGTGGAAGCAATCATGAAGGGGACAGGGAGTGTCTCAGAGGCTGGCTCCCACTCGGTGAAAGAAATCTGCAAATTCGGGTTGGAGTCCTCGCAGGCCAACAGTACCCGACCGCCGATTGTGACACCGGGTACCGCTGAGATTATTTGACAGGGGCTGTGCGGGATCCATGGCATCACCTGGGATTTGAGTCACTTGGTTGCTGGTTTGGGAAGGCCTGGTGTTTGTTTTGGAGAGCCCAAGGTGGTCCAGACAGTTTAAAGAGCTGCCCTTGGACTGCAGCCTACCCCCTCTCAGAGGGCCACACCGGAGACTGGTTTCAGTCTTCTGATGGAATCAATGGTTTGCTTGAAGTTTGGGCGGCTGGAAGTTGCCAGGCTGCTCTTGGGATGGGGTGTTCTTGTTTGGGGGTGTTAAATCTTGTGTTCTAGTTCATTTTCAAAGCATGTGTGGCTTCCTTACTTTTAATTGGGGGTGCGAGGGAGGAGCCTGAAATGTCTAATCTGTTACGATGCCACCACCTTGCATGTTGAGGTTCCTGGCATGAAACATTAGAGGGATGGGCTCTGCCACTAAGGAGCATACAGTGCATAGATACCCAAGGAGGCGGGGAGTTAAGATTGCCCTCCTACAGGAGACCCATCTCATACAGTGTGAGGTGGAGAAATTGTGCCGGAGGTGGAGGGGGCAGGTGTTCACGGCCTCATTGTCGGCATATGCTAGAGAGGAACTGATTTGGGTAAGAGCGGGAGTTCCCTTTGAGCCACAGCCTACACTCATAGATATAGATGGCCAGTATGTACTGGTGACTGAGGTTTTTTGGCCGGGATATTACCCTCAGCAGTGTATATGCCACCCAGCCACAATCAGGTGCCCTTCCTTCATGGTCTTTTGGGCCCACTGGCTGCAGAGGCAGGTATACTTCCTGGGGAGATTTTAATTGTGTGTCTGACGTTATGCTGGATCGTTCAACTCTCCCCCCCCCCCCCCTTTGCCCAGGACTCGGGCCCAACAGGGTGCTGCAGGGTTTCGTGAGTGGTTGGGGCACTAGGGGTTGAAGGCTATCTGGAGGACACAACGCATCAACGGGAGGGATTACTTTACTCCTATTCGCCTATATACCAATTGCACACACAACTGGATGCCCTGTGGCCTGTACCATTGCGTTATCCATACTGAATATTTGGGGAGCAAGACCTCGGACCACAGTCCTTTAATGCTAGATTTTAGACCTGCAGGGGACCGCCCCAGATTCATCCGTTGCAGTTTAACCCAAGGGCCCTTGAAGACACTTGTTTCAGGGACAGCCTGGACACTGGCATTGACAATTACTTCTCCGATAATGCACGCTCTGCGTCTACGGAATTGGTGGAGTGGGATGGGTATATGGCTGTAGTGCACAGACACCGTTTGGGACACTAAGGGCATACTGCGCGACCTGCATTTGGAGCTGGGGACCCTTGAAGACCACTTACACAGGCTGGACAATTCACAGGGTACGGAGGCCGATGACCTGGAAGGTCTGCGGAAAGCGTGTAGGACGTATGGCGAGGCGCTCTAGAGGTTGCGGTGCCATGATTGTAGAGGGTATCTCAAGAGGGATCATGAAGAAGAGGGACAGCCCAGGTGACTGTTGGCATGGCTCGTGCAGCCAGAGCCGCGCAGGGCTCCGATCACGCAGGTACGGCATGGGACTGGGAAGTCAGTCTATAACCCAGAGGCAATTAACACATAGTTCTATGATTATTATAGGAAGCTATATGATGCGCCTTTGCCGGTCACCACGAGGGATCAGGGAGACTTTCTGGTCGAACTGCACTTCCTGGTGGTGGACCCTCAGGCCCAGGAGGCACTGAGGTACCAGCGACTGACTGAACAGGAGGCTTGTGCAGCTATTAAGAGCATGGTCGCAGGGAAGACCCCAGGCCTCGACGGCCTCCCTGCGGAATTCTAGTCAGCATATGCTTCAGCACTGGCCCCACGGCTGGCGACACTCTACAAGGAGTCTTTACGGCTCCCTGAATGAACACGTGATGCGCAGGTGATCCCACGAGGCTGGCACAGCAGACTTTCGCCCATTCTCAATGCTTAACATGGATTTCAAATTGTTCAGTCAGATTTTGGCTCTCTGCCTCCTCCCGCACATGCCCAATTTAATACATGCAGATCAGAACGGGGTTCATCCCATATCGGAGCACGTCCTTTAATTTGTACAGACTATATTCAGTCTTGTTTCACCCTGAGATCCAGGCTCTCCACGGGCAGCCTTTTTGGCAGAAGATTTGGTGGGACTATGCTTTCAAGACTATGGAGCAGATGTGTCTTGGCAGTACATGGGTGAGGTAGGTGAAACTTTTTTGGGGGCCCCACAGCGCGAGTTAAAACGGGTGGGATGGTGTCCTCACAATATGACCTATACCATGGCACCAGACTGGGCTGTCCCCTATCACCGCTCCTCTTCGCTTTGGCAGTCGAGCCACTGTCTGCGCTATTTCAGGGGGGGGCGCGTATTGTAGCTGGCTGTAGGAGATGATGGTCATCATTTCCCTATACGCCGATGATCTTTATGTTCCCGGTGTCTTCGGCCATCGCTCTGCCCTTCTGGAAGATCTTAACTGAGCACAATCCACCTTTAGATATTTGGAGATACATGTTTTTCACTCACTTTAAGATCTTTGGGAGGGTAACCTCGGGAGGATTCTCTGAGCACTTAGGTCGTGGGTCCCTTTTTGGTGTTTCTTACGACTACCTATTATGGCCCGATATCCCTGTCCAAGATGAGCATGCTCCCGCGCCCATTATATATTTTTGTTAATATCCCGATTCCGGAGCCTGCTTGCTGGTTTCCACAATTGGACTCCTTGCTACGAGACATTATTTGGTTAAGGGGTGGCAGAGAGTGTCCTTGAACACTTTACTATCCCCCTCGTCAGAAGGCAGCCTGGGAGTACCAAGCTTTGAACTCTATTATTTGGCCTCTCAACGGCAGTGGGTTGCGCAGTGGCCAGAGGGGCTGAGGTTGGAGGAGAGCGGGTGGCCATTGTCTGGGACATACCCAGCTGTTTTGCTGGCCAAGCTACTGAACCCGGAGGTGGAAATTCCACATCGGTCACTGTTGCCTACAGCCTTGCAGTGCTGGAAAGGGTGCAGGGCGAATACTGAAGGGGGTTAGTCTGTACACTCTGGTCCTGCCCTTGGTTGGATTACCCTAAAGAGCCCCACTAACGATATTCACGGCTGAACAGTTGGTGTCCTGGACAATGGTGGTGATTGACACAGTGGGAGATTGTTACCACTTGAACATGCCTGCCCCTTTTGCAGACCCGATTGAGGGCTCTGGCCTTCCACCCGGACAATTCCTCTGACATGAAGCACTGGTCCGGACATTCAGAGGACTGTGGGTTTTTTACCCACCCTTCCACATGGATGGTAGGAAACCGGTTTATCAACCTCACCGTGGTTCTGGCTACAAGACGGATAGCTATGGCATGGAGCTCCGCTGACAGACCGGTGGCTGGGGCCTGGAGACGTGATGTAGCCCATTGGGTCGGGCAGATGGCAGAGCCCTGACTAGGGAAGAATCGAGAGGACTGAGATGACGACCCATCGCGGTGGAGTGGAGGGAGGTCCTGGATGCCTGGAAACACCAGGAGAGAGCAAGTATCGATAGGGAGGGGGAAATAGAAATGGAGTCCAGCTGGCTAGGGAGAGCACACACGTGGCTGGGGAACCTGAACCAGGCGGCGACGCCCGCTATGGGGTGAGGGGGAACAGTAGACAGAGGGGCACCCTGCTGTGCCCCTGCAGTGACGAGTGAAGTGGATGTCAGAGAGCCCCTGAACTTCCTCCATGGTAGGTCGTGACTAGGACATAGCAACTGATGGCTGGAAGCCAAATTAGAATTGTCCCCTCTGCCCACCCGATGGGGTATGACCCCGGATTTGTTTTTGGGATTCCTGGTAATACTTGCACCACCTGGCACTTGTAAGTTACTAGTTGAGTTTGTTAAGTAGGTTTGTGGTAGGCATTCCCACTGAAGCTCCTTTCTTACCAGATTAAACCATTTTAAGATTACAATGTATGATGATTGGATACAATGCCAGGATTGTATTCAATGCCATTATATCACGCTTTAAGACATTGCTACCGGCATGAGGGGCTGTTCCTTTTGTATGCACTGTGACTGGTGCAGACCCTTAATACTGGTGGATGACGCAATAGATGGAAGCAGTCTGATGCGGAAGGGTCTCTTGACGACGCACTGTATTGTAATTCAATTGCCGAATGGAGAGCTGTAAAATGCTAATAAATGTGTTTTTATTGTTTAAAAAAATAAAAGGGTTAAATAAAATAGGGGGTGGGCTAGGATACCACCCTGGCAGACCCCCCCCCCTTATAGAAATACAACCTGTCAATTCCCCGTTAGGACCCCATCTAACTTGGACGCAAGTGCTATTATGCAGTCCAAATAGAATTTCTAAAAGTTCATGGGGTATCCCCTGCTCCCTCAGTATGCCACAACATTTCTCCCTCTGAGCCAGGTCAAAAGCAGAACGGAGGTCAACAAAAGTAACCAGTTGCAGTCAATGTTGTCCGCAGTCTTCCACTTGGTTACCAAACATTTAAAGGCTTGGTCAACAGTGCCCACGTTATCTTGGAAGCCAGCTTGAAAGTGGGTTACCACTTGCCCGTCGGCTGACCACCCATTGAGTTTATCGAGGATTTGGCTGCAAAAAATGTTTAAGTGATGTCTATCCGACCAATGGGAAGATAGTTCTGCAGTATATCCCTGGAGCCCTTTTTAGGTCTCGCCTGACCCAGCGCATGCGCTGGTCTGGCGAGACTTTGAGAGGGCTCCAAAAAGTGCTACCAGGCCAGCCTAGAGCTACAGTGCGGGCGCGGGCGCCGCGCTTGATCGAGATTACTTTCACGGCCGCTTGGCATAGCCAATAGGTCTCGCTTTTGGGACCTTATAAGTATTTATTTATGCAACTGTTGCATGGCTAAACACTTCTAAGGTCCCAAAGGCGAGACCTATTGGCTATGCCAATGCTTGTTAGGGTTGCGCCTGTGAGAGCATGTGCTAGCATCTTTACTTGCAAAAAGGGCTTGGAGTCCGCCGGTTGCTTACCACTTGTTAGCTACCTTGGCACTCTTCTTTACGGCCTTGTAATCCATCAAGGTAGGCCTAACAATTTCCGCTCCTCTCTGAGGAGCAGGGACCAAGCACAGATTGATTCAACTTTTATCAGTTCCGGTCCACTGCTTCCAACGTGATTGAGGTACTATTATGTTCTTTTTAATTCTTAGTGCCCTGCAAACAGAAGGCGTGTGACTGGCAAAACATGCCCAGCAGGATAAACAAAACTGCAAAGATTTTCTATAGTTAATTTTCAATTATTTCGCAAAGTCTTCTTTTCTCCCTTAGCACTCATGTATTTTTGGTCTTTGGCATGAAACTCAAAAGAGGATTATTTTATTGCAAAGCGACAGTTTCTTTCTTATGTATAATTTCTGAAATGTTTCTTTAAACACAATTGGGTAGTACACCCCAATCTGCCCTGCCACGCCCCCAAATCCAATCTGCCCCACGACACTCTGCCACTGAACTCTACTCTCCGACACTCTACTTCAAAAGATCCAGTCTACGAAGCAACTAGTCCCACTCCGCCCTAGGACAATATACGCCACTAAGCCATGGTGGTGTACAACATGGTAAAAACCCATTGCCAAGAGCTCTTGTATAGGAGAGTCTTATTGGATTTTACCAATGCAGGCTATATATGGGAATAATATCTGCACGTTTCCAGGTCCGAGGTGTAGTGGCACCTGCAAGAATGGCGTTCAAGACTGTATTGCTATATGGGACCCAGATATCCAAATTTGATCAGAAGAAATCCAAAAGGATTTCATCTAGGCCAACAGCCTTCCCATTCTTTTGTGCGGTCACAGCCTTCTCAATATCTATTAAAGAAAAATTTAAGAATTGTTCATGGTGGCGATCAAAGGGCTGCGGGGTAGCTTCATATACATATGGCTCGCAGGTCAAAGGGAAATTGTGCACAGCAAAGTAAAACGATTCTCCCGCACAGCACCCTGAATATAAATTTCTGGATGCACAGTCGCCTGGGAGGGCCATGTTTGACGGTGAGCCAAAATGTATTCACATCTTTACTAGTTGGCGCACTTAAAAAGTTGTCCAATAATTCATCATTCCAATTTGCTTGAGCTGTCCAGCGTGCAGTTTTACACTGCGCTTTGGCTACTGGAATCACACTTCTGTTGCATTATTTGATAGCGTTTACCAGGGCACGCTTTGCTTCCCAGCCTGCAGAATTCAACCAAGAATTGGCTCTAGCTTGAAACCCCTCAAAAACCTCCTAATGCTTTGTAAAGCAATTATTATGACCAGGTAAAAGAAGCTCACTATTGTCTAGCTTGTCAACTACTTGATTTAGAGTAGAAAATACAATAAATTGGTTTTTACACCATCTTCTGAGGTAGCAATAGCGTTCCACTTTGGTGGCCTTCTTGAGTTAGCGACTTCAAGCACAGCACAACCTGGGGCGTTTCCTGGTGCCTTTTCCCATGCTGCCCCATGCCCAAAATAAGAGTAAAATGATCACTTTCTAGTCTTTGAGGGATTACCATGTCAATCGAAAACTTCCATGCTCTAATGTCTAAGAGAATGTAATCAATTCTACTCCAATAATTGAGTCTGTGAAAGTAGGAGACTGAAAAGTCCGATTTTTTCCTGTCCATTACAAGCTCTCAGCTCATGGAACAAGCACATACTGCTTACTTGCAGGGTGTGGCAGATAGTCAAGTAATAAGTGGCAACTCTAGAAAGGTGATGCCCCAAGATGAATCTTCTTCAGCTATTAGTTTTGAGAAGCATGCACTAGCCTCCAAAGTAATGTTAAAATGATCTGCTAGGATGATTATGAGCAACTTGGCATAACTATTAAGACTGTACACCATCACTAAAGTTGGGGAAGATACTTTAAAAGAAGCTGACCTTTTCTAAACATTAAGTAGCCAGAACTTCCCATCAGGCTCAACAACCTCTAACTCCAGTATGTCCAGGGACTGTACTGAAATCTCTCTCGTTCGCCCCCTAATGTAGTTTTGACCCATATTAACAGGCCACAAGAAGGGCGGCCAGCTGCTGAATGGGTGGCAAATTTACTGTAGCTTTGAAAGCCGTCCCTATGCTCACTTTTTTGTGGCCCATGTCTCCTGGAGAGCACAGACAGGTCACATCAATAATTAAAAGCACCCCATTCTGGGCCTCGTCATACCAACGACCCCAACAGAACATCATAAACATTTCCCCTGCTACCCTATCCACCTCTCCTGATGCAGTTATGGAAGCTGAGGTGACGCCTGGCAGAGGTGAAGGTAATGGGTGTGGGTATCCAGATGGTGCTAGGTGATTAATATGATGTCTTTCATAGCTGCTTCTACTTACCTAAGCAGGCTATTAGTGGAACTACTTACTTTAAGGAGGACTACATCCTCTAACTTCACACTCCACGTGGGGGGTGGTCATATCCTTTATCGGAGGAGTCCCACAATCATCAAAACAGTGGGCACTGAAAAGTGTACTTCACCTCTCCTTCAGCACCTGAGGGGTGGTGTTGGCAGATGGGGGCTCACCTATTCTTTTGATCTTTTCCCACCAGTCCTCCAGCCAAATAAAAGAGAGTGAGGACAGGAAGGGGGCCTGCTCCCTCCAACAGGAGAGGCTGGGGGTCGCATTACAAAGGCAGCAATTCCTTTGAAGCTCCCCGTCACGAATGGCTCTTCCTTTACACCTCCACCCAAGAAAGGCATTGTTCTTGGCCTCAGAGTGCACAGACACTCTACCTCATGAGGTCAGAACACTGTCTAGAGGTAGCAGCCTGACTCAGGCCATTCGGTGACCACACTAAGGATTGGTAGGTTTTAGGGCATCCCACTAAGGGGTCCTGTGTGTGCACTTTAAAAAAATATATATATATATATATATATCTGACACTGGAATCGGTGCAGGTTTATTATGCGGAGAGGTTTGGTACCAAAAATCCAATTTGTCAGTGAAGCCATCATGGAGCTGGAGAACTTGTAATAGCTAGTGACCAGTCCATGTACTTACTATGGCTTCCCCTAGTACCTTGAAATATAGCAGGGGCATAACTGCTCATGCAGCTATGCCCTCACAGGAGATATAGTGCACTCTGCCTTAGGTCCAAGGCCGGCTAGAGGGGTGTCTTATCTATATCTCATGCAGTGTCCATGGGCATGGCACACAGGGATGTGAAAGTCTCAAGGACCCCCTGCAAATGGTTCTAGAACTCCTAGGGCAGGGCAATAATATAATTGTAAAGCCTAGGCAGTCATGCGGTTCAATTAATCTAACAACTCATCATACCAACATCATTATATTAGGAACTCAGTGAGAATACTGTATAGCTATATTAAAACATATCTGAATTTTATTTGACTTAGTTTTAAAGAAGTGTTAAACAATTCATAAATACAATACAACATGATTTCAATGTAGCAAAAATTACAAAAATCACAAGGAACATAAATAGTTTGGAAAGGATAAGATGCAACATTAATTCATACATATATACATAATGAAAAGGTGGTTCTCCTCAACGAGCGTTTCAGCACTAAAAGCGCCTTCATCAGGAGTGCCACGACTGTCTTTATGTATATGGGAAGAAACCGATTCAGATCGTAAGGTTGTTGCAAGGTTTAAAATCGCAAGACTTAGGGTGCTGTATCGGTATAGACTAGATCCCAGTGTCGGATATATAGTTCTCAATACCGGTTCTGTATAGTATCCCAATATTGATATAGGGATACGAACATGGGTGTGAACTATTGATAAATGTTCACATTTCCAATAGCTCGCTATTGATTGTGCGTAACTCTGAACGTCCGCTCAATTAGGCGTTGGATGGAGTGGAGCACGACTGGAATGGCAATTTAGTCCGTATACGTATCTGGGTTGTAGCAGCACAAAGTCACGCAAGGATATGCGGGTCAATGTGTGGTTTTACGCATGGCTTCCTAAGATTCGTCCCGTGCAGCGTAGCATGAAACCACACATAAACCCGCATAGCCTTGCTTAAAAGGCCCCTTTAACATATAGTACGTGCCAACGTTTTTTCAATTTAGAATGTGATTCATAAAGGGAAGGTAAAAAAAGCACCTCATGATAAATGAAGAGTAAGATGGGTCAGGTTTCAAGATCACTTTATTTAGAAAAAAAGCCACTTTAAAAAAGGACAAAAACGCAGTAAGGCAGAAATACCCCAGCCCCACAAGCAGACGTAATAGCAACCAAAAAGTAAATCTTATCAGAAAGAATTTTATGTTCTACTGTTTCCATAGTTTGAAAAGGAGGACCCCGTAAAGACCTCAAAACACAAAGAAGATCCCAAAATGGAGAAGAATTTTGTGAACTAGGTCTTGTGATTGACAAGTGCAATCTCATCCAGGTCTCTACAAACTCAGTTAATTGTTTGCTATCAAACCATTCAAATTGCAGAGTGGATAATTAAAGAATAAGGTAAAACCATATAAAGAAAATTGCAAGATTAAGGAAAAAGCACCTGATGGAGCTGAAAAGCCACAAGAAGAACATAAACCATCAATGGATTTTAGTTAACTATCTAATTCCATAACTCCTCTTCAATACTATGAACTATTTGACTTGCAAAGAACATGGATTCAAAGTGGCCTCTAGGCCTATTTGTCGGCCATCTGTTGTGAAGATCAAAAGTTGCTTAACTACATCTTTGAATAAGTACTCCATTTTCAACCACCAATTCAGTTGCCATTTGATCTTGATTGAAAGATGAAATGCCGTCCCAGAGGACTGATTTTTTTTTTTTTTATTGATTTTCATAGTATAACAACCATAAAATACATCACCGTTGACATATGTTTACAGAATACAGAGCGTTACACGGATACATCGTAGCAGAGTTTGGCAATGTTAGCAGAACACAGTTCATGGCAATAACATACAGTATGTAGAGTAGCATCATATGGAACATTCTTAGCCCTCATTTCTAGACATCATATACTCCGTGAATAGACTTCAGATGTCACATGGCCGAGATGTACTTGGCAGTTCTTCAGCATAACAGGCAAGTTGGTCACGACAGTATGCTACATCTTTTAACCAATGATCATGCTTGGGCGCCGGCCTGCCACCCCAATGAATTGAGACTCTACACTTCGCTATGAGCAAAGCTATGGTCACCAGGCGTCGATGGGCAACTTTAAGCTGGAACGCAGTACCTGAAAAACATACGGGGCAACTCCACGCCAAATGTTGGAAGTCGGCATTTTCGGCACCACACCTAATACAGCAATGTGAGTCCCTCAGCCCATACTTAGAGAGTTGCGCGGGTGTATAATACATTTGGTGTATGTATTTGTAATGAATGAGTGAGATTCCCCATTCGCGGTCAGTTGGCCTGTTAGTTTGCAACACGCTATCCATTCATCTTCCACTTAGGACTGAGGCAAAATATTATTCAATTTCTCCATTGGGCCCAGTTAAAAATCCAGCACATCTGTTTGGGAAATTCTATATAAACGAGTAACAAGTTTGACCCGTGTCTGCGTTGCGTATATTAATTGCAGTGGCCCTAATGTTGGCAGTTCTTCAGAATACCACGGATATAATGCCCGCAACGCCACTCGTAGCCTACCATACATGAACGTTAGCATGACTGACCCCGCTTTTTCTCCTACAAGTCGCGGGAGCTCAATAAACTTCCCCTCAGGAAATAAATCACTCATTGTGTGTATACCTGCGTCTTGTATAGCCCTTAGTGAACCCGTTTTGCCCGTTACCGAGAGCGCTGTATGATGCACCAGCGGCATTGCCGGGGCATACAGTGGCAATCGCAGTGCCCTCTTCCCCAGTACTTGCTATGCGAGAGCTGGACAGCGTACCGCATCTACTTCGTCTTTTTCAAAGACTGAGGTGGTGTTTACAATAATTGCCTTGAGTGGGATTGGGTGGACAGCGCCAGCCTCCACCGCCACGTGGAGTGAATTGTGGTTCTTGTTGCCAATAGTAGGCGTACTGCGCACAAAGATAATATAATTGCAGATCCGGCACTGTAAAACCACCCATCTCATACGGTAATGTTAGCACTTCCCATTTAACTCTGGTGTGATATCGGGTCGGGATAAACCCTGACTGAGCAGGGAGCGCCATGTTAGGTAGTAATAACCGCAGTCTGTTTGCCAGAACCTTTGCTAAAATCTTTACATCCGTATTCATTAGGGAAAGTGGCCTATATGATTCACAACTATCTGGTGCCTTCCCTGGTTTCAATAGAGCTATAATCAGCGCTTCACGGAGCGTGTCCGGAAGTCTTCGTTGCTCCGAGGACTGAATTGTTGGAGAACAGAACTTGTGCAGGTGCCACAACCACAGATGGAAATTAAATCTGGTACATCAAAATGTGAAAAAACAGGTTGTTATACATCCTTGGACGTTCAGCTCCTCTGGGAGAAAGATTCCCTAGATCCATTCAGAACCTTGCTCCACGATCTTGAGGTCTCTCGAAGGTTGAAGTTGGCACTTGGGTCATCGAGAAGAAATCACAGATTATCAAAGCTATTGTCTCCATTAAGAAAATATTGAGAACCCTACTATAATTATAAATGTAAGTGTTTTTAAGAATGTGATGTATAGATGTGTACAATAGGGACGAAATAACAGCTTAACATACTGTTTGATTATTGTGTCATAAATTATGCAATTTTTAAAGCGGGGAATATATTGCTGATACATTGTTTCTGATAGAAGTATTTTATCCGTTTTTAATACAGGCATACATGATTTTAAAGCTGCTTCTGATAGAGACAAATGCTGTAAAGTCCTGATGAAGGTAAGGTGGTGCGTAAGCTGTTGGCACACCGAAACGCGTCGACGCTTCTGGGGTGTTAAATTCGAGGAACTATTAAGTCTAATATAAATAATGTGCTTTTGAACTATTGACCGATATTGATGTTAATTGAATAAAAATTGTGATAACTTTAACAATTTGTGTAAGTTTATAATTATATGTGGGGTTACCGATAGTATGCTATTGAGAGAAGAGGATGTATGGAAGTTGGTTGAAAGCTGATGATAGTTGGTAAGTCACTCCAGGGAAAAAAAGTTTTTTTACTGTTCCATTAAGAAAATAGACTGCTCTCTTGAGGTTATATGATAAAACCATGCATGCCTAAACCACGTGTGCCTTAACAACGCAGTCAGTACCACTACTGCATCATTACCACGTGTTCCTTTAGCATGCAAGTTATTACAACGACTGCTTTAAGGAAGTGCTAGACTTTGGAATAGTATACATTACTATACTAACTCCAGTCGGTGCATCAGTAGGGAAGGTGGTGGACTTAAAAATCCAACACCAATCCAACACTGCTTTCTCGAAAGAAAGTCATTGTAACGACTTGCGTGCTAAAAGGAACGCATGGTAATGTTGTGGTACTGACTGCGAAGTAAAGACAATGCATGGTATAGATGTTTCCCCTCTCATGAACATGAACTAACCGGTCATCTAGTTAGGGGTAATCTGGAATTCCCTGTAGATGAAGATTAGCAATCACTGAACTATCATCTTTTTTAAAGACTAAGGTCGGATTTCAAGCCGAAGGGAAGAGCCATAAGCTGTCAGTGCTGATTCCCCACACAAACTCATGGTAAGCTTTAATGATTCCTTAATATAAGGATATGCAGATATGTATCCATAAGTAGTCAAGAAATGATTTAACAGGATCAAATGAATAGTTATCTGAAGTACTGTCATCTTGAATTGGATATTTTGAACATAATTGTTCACTTCCTTCAGATGTGTTACTCAGCTAATTCCTTAGGTCTTCTGAACCAGAAATACAATGGAGTAGACGCCTATACTTCTTTGGAACTAGACACGTTGCTTCTTTCTGCAATAAGGCGGATATTCCCTCTAGAAGGATTTTGAATGGAAATATGAATCATACCTGAAGACTTTGGTAAGGACTTGAATTCGATCTGGAACTTATTCCTCACAACCTGTAAAACTCACATTTCCATGTTTACCATTTTCAGTTCTTAGTTTAACCCCTTCGACGCTCATGACGGAACGGTTCCGTCATGAGCGTCGGTTGCGCTGTGCTCATGACGGAACCGTTCCGTCATGACCACGCCCGCGCAAGCAGCGGTCAGCACCGCGGGGGAATCCGCCCCGCATGGAAGGGGTTAAGTTATGTATCTGTGTGTCAACCACAGATGAGACTGGAAATTTCTTCCCACTCGGGTATAATCAGGAATGCTGGTCCTACTAGACCACTTCTTGTTTCTGTTTCTTGAAGGAAAGAAACTGATTTACCATGGTTCCTAAGATACTGGTCAGAACTCTCGTCTTCTGGAAGGTTGTACGAGGGACATGTCACTTGACAACATGGAAGACGGAGATGGTAAAGGTTTTCTTTCCTTGCAAATTCAATGCAACTTGTCTACCAAATCAAAACCAAATAATCCGGAACCCTCAAAAAGACATATTTAAAATAGATTGTGCTGAATAAGCGTTTCATTCGATTGAGTCTTGACGGAAAGGATGCTCTGTTGGCTAAGGCGGCTCATTTAATAAATCAAAGCAGAGCTCGAGATAGAGATAGACATGCTTTCAAGATGTTAAAGAATAAGCGATCTTTGCCCAACACAGGAGTTTGACTTAGTAACGAGGTAGAACAAAATCTAACATGGTCAGTTTTGCTACCTTTTCTATAGTTAAACCTAATGGTTCATAGCAATTAGACACTTAAATGCTTAGAAAACAAAACTCGAGGAAACATGAGGAACGTCACCAGATGAAAATCAGAAAATAGTACGGACCTTTTGTTCGCCGGATTTCTCTATGGAGGTTCCAAGATTTCATGATTTTATTTTTCTATATTGGCTAACGTTATTCAAACCTTTGGTTGTTTTATATTCAGTTATAACATTCATAGAGGCAGCACCAGTTCAATGCAACATTCTGATGTACTTGGCTTTTCACTGTCACTTGCACCTCTATATCATACTAACCATCACCAGACTGTTTATCTGGGAGCATATGTGCAGAGTGAGTTTTAACCCGTTGTGTGCTCATGACGAGCCCAGCTCGTCATGAGGCACAGTGGAGCTGTGCTCATGGCGAGCTGGGCTTGTCATAACGGTCGCGCTCCGCCCACTGATTGATTCTCCCGCACAGGCGGGGAATCAATCAGTGGGCGGAGTCATGACGAGCTCAGCTAGTCATGAGTACAGCTCCATTGTGCCTCATGACGAGCTGGGCTCGTCACGAGCACAGCGCCGCCGCGCCCCCCCACCCCCGTGGGGGAATAACCCACGCGGCGAAGGGGTTAAACGGCAAACGCATCTAAATCATATCAAAAGTATAAGGTTTGTAATTTTCTACGAAAATAAACCATGATCCTTAATGAACATAGGCCTGCAAGAAGGTGACACTTTGACAAATGCCAGTTACTTTATCTTCAAGGCGCATCTGGCTCCTAAATCAAGAAACACCTTTCACTCATTCACATGTAGCGGACATAACAAAGTTAACTGACTGTAATATGCCATGTGAAGCAACATGTAAAACCATTACAGACTGTTTTCCACTAGGTCAAAGCAAGAGAACGATGGCACTTTACAGACTACATTAAACACACAAGTGATACCTGGTGCATAAAACCTAATTTCGATTAAAAAAACAAAAGCGCATTTTTCGATGAGGCTTCTTTGCTTAAGCATTTATCAGTGCCATGATTCTCCTTTAAATGTACACTTCTATATCCCAGCCCCCATACCCAATACCAATAACTGCAGCAGTCATCCTGGGTGATGGATCATAGCTGCCTTTCAGTATCTCTCTAAATACAAGAACTGTAAATTTCTCTGATTTTCTTTATTGTATTATTTATAGAGCGCTAACATTCATCCCGAAAGATATCACGGCGCTAGGTAGCGCGAATTCATCGTACGGCTGCCAGCGGGAGTAGTAGCTCTGTCATGTATTAGGTCTTGGGAAACAGATAAAAGTTTTTTCCTAAAAGCTAAATAGTCTGCCATAAGTCTGGGGTAGTTCATTCCACTTCTTTGCTGCCAGATATGAGAATGACCGTCCTCCTGCCCTCACTTTCCTTATACGCTTTGTCCTGGCCTGCGCATGATGGAGTGACAGTAGGCACCTTGTGGGAACGTAGAATTCAATTTTAGTCTGTAAAATTCTCAGTCCACCGCTGTGCAGTGCCTTATGTGCATGACTGAGGACCTTGAACACTGCTCTTTGTCGCATGGGTAGCCAGTGGAGGCGTTTCATGCACATCGATGTTGAGCTCAGTCTGCTTTTACTGCACACCAGTTTGGCTGCAGCGTTTTGTAGCACCTGCAGGCGCGCAAAGAGAATCTGCCATGCCTACGAACAGAGCATTACCATAATCTAGCTTGCTGATGAGCAGGGCCTGTGCAACTGTTCTTGTACACTCCAGGGAAAGAGTCTTCTTAGCATTTTCAGAGTTGCAAAGCCCCTTCCACACAGGGCCCTCGCATGGTCCTTCGTGGAAAGGGTATTGTCAAAGAGGATGCCTAATTTTTTTGCACATTGCTTGGGTGCTGGGGCATCTCCGAGGGTTTGTGGCCACCAGGTGGCATCCCAAATCAGGTTGGCTCCGAAGAGCAGGATTTGTGATTTACCTGCGTTTAATTTCAGGCAATGTTCCGACATCCATCGTGCCATCTCTGAGAGGCAGTTGTTCAATTTTGTTTTGGTGTCCTCATGCCTTTCCTCAAGCACTACCATCAACTGTGTATCGCCCGCATAGACCCATCCTCCGATGGAGAAGATAAATCAAGGTTTCATGTTTAATGGTGTTGAATGCAGAAGACAGGTCCAGAAGGATCAGAAGACAAGGGACATTTTGATCCAGAGCGTCATCCACAATGTGGGTTAGTGCAGTTTCAGTACCATGCCTTGCTCTAAAACCGGATTGATAGAGGTCCAGTAGTTGAAATTTCTCCATATGATTGCAGAGCTGCTTGTGGACTTATTTCTCGAGCAATTCGGCTAGCGTCATGATGTTAGTAATAGGTCTGAAGTTGTTGGGATCAGATAAATCTGAGTTGGGTGTCTTAGGGATGGGAGTGACTTGTCCAATTTTGAGGCAATCTGGGATGCTCCCCTGCAGGAGAGATTTGTGAATAATCTGCGACCAAAGAGGCATAATGGCCAAGTTGAGGTCTTTAAAAAAATTTAGCAGGAAGAGGATCATTGAAGTGATTGGCCGGTTTTAAAGTTGCCATATCGTGGGGTAATTCTGTGCAGTCTGGCAGGATCTAGGAATTTCAAGAGGCGTCATTTTTAGGAGAACAAACGAGAAACATTGCGATTAATTACTAGAAACAACATGAAGCTGAACACCTGCAAGATTTAAAATCCTGAATTGTACATCCCTGCCACCCTCACTGCTCACCTCATACAACTTGTGAAGCTCAAGTCCCCACCTATGCGCCATCAACCTCAATGAAGAGCCCCGTTACGTGATCTTGGAGCCCAACTTAACCAGTGGACACTGTTTAACCAGTAGTTAATTCCTCTTTGGATTATCCATGACTACTTAGGCAAACGTACCCCTGTTTGGGATTCCCTTTAGGGTACAGGCCACTATTGCCCTGGCGGTCACATCTGAACTATTCAAACTGATTGTGTCACTACTCCAGAATACATCCTGTGTCATTCTAAAAAGTCCCAAATTTAAGAATGTTTTCCTCTCCATTTACTATCTTCAGCCAAATTTTCTCTGGGACTACATTTTCTACCATGGAATTTGAAGCTGAGGGAGTTTTTACCCACGTTTCTGCATTTCAAATCGTACCCTTCCAGATGGAGGTTATTATACCTACCCTGTGTATAAATAACAACGCACATATCACCCCAGGGGCAACCTTTGAATAACTTGCTCCCCCTAAAAAAAGAAGTTCTAACAAATCTAAGATCGGAAGGTACACCTTTACAATTCCCTCGTAGTCCGCATGACGATTTGTAATGGAGATTTAGGGTTCTGCAGGACCGTCACGCCACAGGTACATTAACTATGGCTGTGATAATCACTCACTTTGTTGATGCCAATAAATGTACCCTGCTGAAGATACAGACTTATCACTGTTGCACTACCCTTGTACTGAACTGGTGTTTAAATGTATAACACCACAACTAGACTCATTATGTCAAATTCATACCACAATGCAGTAGTTCAGGTAAAGTGAGCCACGTCTCAGTTACGTACTAACCAAAATGTCATCCCATTCTGTTTTCCACAACTACTGCTGGAAAAGTTATTATAAAATTTCTATAACTTATCTTACAACTGTACTACTGCTGTATATTTAATAACCAACTACTAAAGTATCTATTGTTTGCATGTCCTATGGTTATACTGATGCCAACCAACAGGAGTATAAGCTCACTTCCCTCAATGTATTTATGTCACTTCTCCTCCCACTGCAGATGATGCGCACATTCTTATACTATTATCTTTCACGGTCTAGCAGGGCTATATCAGAAATTCTAAACAAATAATACAGCATTGATCACGATTTATAAACGGCGAAAAACTGAGCAGAATACTTCACCTTTGCTGCCCAAAGCACAATAGTACCTTTTCTGCTCAACACCTATAAGTTGAGTCAGAAGCCCACCTCTGCATTTAAGTTTGACAGTCTCTGATAATATTCCAGCTTTTACTTCATAAAAAAACTCCTTTCAACACTTTTTTCCAATTAAGCCCCACTTTTGGATGGAAATGTAATTCCGCTGCAAGACAATACAAGCAATGTGTAAATCATCCACACACCAACCCGTTACATTCAGAAAATTAACGGCTAGGATTCTTTACAGCCATGAATTTATACTGTCCCAGAATAGTACCACAAGGCCTAGAAGCCACTGTACAATTGACAATAAAAAAAAAAAAAAATGTTCAGTATGGTCAACTGAGAAGTAGCTTTATCTTCACTGGGGACTATGGGCGAGGCCAAGATATTCCCCTTCCACTCTCCCCAATCACTTTCACCATTGATAGGTTAAAAGTCCCTTCTGAATGTAAAGATGGACCAATATAATGGTGGTTCTGGGAAAAATTCCTAGCTTTCCGTCCCTTAAGTCCACCATCCCTAGTGGCAAAACTGACAGGCAAAAGTGCCAAGAAAGGCACAAGGGTGGTGACAGCCCGGAGCAGAAAGAGACAAATTCCAAATAGCGAGATTTGGTGTAAGAAAGGACAGAAGTTCTCCAAGGATAGGTAAAACATGTTCGAGAAAAAAATGCAGGGCTAAAAAAAGGGACACTAAAGGCTACAGAGACATTTGCTTATTAGAATTAATTGTAGACGCCTTTAGGATGGCACTGACCAATTACAGAAGAATTTAAGGTTATTATATCACTAATATCTGAAACCAAAGACATTTGAACCGCCATGATAGTGGGGGAATGAACACAGCTGCAGCAGTCCAAGAGGATGACTTGTGGAAACGGCTAAACCTAGCCTGATGGAAATCTTTAACTACTAATCAAAAAGATCTGATTTGCAAATTACATTACATTCGTATATGGAGATAGTGGGTATTTTAGATGCCTTACTAGGAAAAGTGTATTAATCGGAAATGGTAAGTAATGAGGTTTGCCAAAGGCACAAATAATCATCCTTTTATATTGGGTTACACTTACACATCTATGAGACTAAGAGCCACACCCCGTTAGATGACTGTCACAGCACCCACCAATGACAAATGCAATTCATACCAGACTAATCTCACAGAGAGCAGTTTAACTGCTTTGGGTCAGTTCTGGATTGCTCCCATGACCGGCGATGACAGGTCGGGCAAGCATACCAACAGAAAGGTGCAGGACATTCGAGGCAGAAGAAACATTTCAACCCAATGCCTTGAGCTGGGGCCCAATAAAGGTTACACTTGCACGAACATACTGTGATTAACAAAGACGGTCCCACTCGCATCCTCCCAAACCAACCCCCAGGCAATGCACATAACTGTGCTGCTGAAGTGCCGGACACCTCCAGCACCAACATTGACAGCGCAAGGAATCCACCCCCGTGTAAAAAGAGCCATGTGCCCCACCCACTACAAGAAATACATCTCCCACCATTACTCACTGAGCACTACAACTGGCCGACCACCCATCATCTTGGCGGCTTGAGAGGACCAAACCCCGAGGAGAACCTTCTAGAGACGGTGAGATGGAAAGAAAGGAACGCTGTTTCACTGAGACACTCTACAGCGCCGTCAGGGGTGGGAATAAAGAACGCCAGATGGCACAATCCAATCGCTTGCGAGGACTCATAATGTGCCGGGTATTTAGCCAATGAAATACTCGAGAGAGCAGATACCCGCCCCTCTAAGCGGGGTCACTTCAAGCTCGGTTGCCGTGAAACGCCGTTAATTCCCCTTTAGTCCGCGTGCAGATAGGTGGAGCTGTGCGCATGTTTCCGGAAAAGAGGAGGTCGGGTTTGATGTTGGGGCTTGTAGTCCTGTAAGAAGTAGCTACCATTCGAGACAGATTTTTGTTTTAAAAATGAATTGTATCTTAATTATATTAAAAAGGACATCAGTATGGGAAGTGTCGTAAAGAAGCAACAACAGGAGCTTAGTGAAAATGCTCCAAAATTAAGAACTTGACAGCTGAGGCTTGATTGGAAATTTTGGCCGTGCACATTTCGTACTCTTCGGTTTAGAATTATGTGTGATACATGTTCTTTTACGGGGGGGAGCGCGAGATCTGATTTCTGGGTCCTCCGACGGTCTTGGAGCTCATGGCAACTGTAGTATGTGACGACTGCAGCCAGGCGTGGTATCTGTGGTTACATTACATAGTTGCTCAAGTGAGTGCAGCTGTTCAGTCGTTAGTTGCTGCCTGTCTAAATATGGCAACGTTTGCTGGTTTCCTAGGCGCCTTAGCGTTTCTTCCAAAAGAGGCGTAACCTCTGCAGTAAACTGTAAAATCCCCCGGGCCCTGAGTTTCCAAACCAATGAGTCTCCCCATTTTAACTTTGATAAGTAAATTAAATAGTAGAACATTTCGGAATATATTTATTTTATGACATAACAGTTGTAGTTACAAAATTAAAGTACTTATGGTCATCAAAATATAATAAGTAATTAGAATTGTATTTCTAAATTATGCTGCTTATGTTTCAGCGCAATGGTTTGTGCAAATTCAGGTTAATGAAGCGTTCACCAATTAAGCTTTAGCTCCAACTAGGGCTAAACATCACATTTTAATACAATTCAATAACACATTAGGCTTCATGAGGAAGACAAAGGGTAGTTAATTTTTTAAACCAGAAAGGTTTAGTTGCATCCTCCCCCGCTCTGAAGCACATGAATGACCACCCCACACATGGAGCTCTGGAATACAGGTCTATATTCTTCGGCATGCAACCGTTAATTGAAAGCACTACATAATAAACTTTATTGACCACACCCAGACACAGACATATACCTCCTAGCTAATTATGTAACTTTGTAAGGAGTTCCAAAAGAGACAGGGTCCCACTGCACTTGATTACCATACACTACAGATTTATTAAAGTATTAGCAAAGTTACAAATCCAAATCATCAAATTATTTATAAATCAATAATCAGTACATGAATGCATTAGTGTATAGGTGAAAGCAATTCAAAGCCAGTGGCGTAACTCAAAATGATGGAGCCCCCTGCAGAATGTAATGAGGGGCCCCTATGCTCCCATATCTCAATCAATTCCTTTGGCCTTGGGCTGAATGGGATCCCTTTGAAGGGTGTGTGTGGGGGGGGGGGGGGGGGGGTGCTGCGCAGCAAGGACTGCAGGGACCTGTATTACCCCCAGTCCAAAGCCACGAAAGCAAAGACAAACTGTTATAAAGTTGTATCAAAGGGAAAGTTCGATAAAATCGGTTCTCCCACAAAGAGAGCACCCTGCTCTGATCAGTCAGTTTAATTCACACAATTCTAACATTTGATATATCTACACATGGTCCCATACAGGGCAGGCTTTGGGTTGCCTACAGCTGGAGGTGCGCACAAGTAGCTGACCTTTTGAGCTGTGAGCTGCCTTGTTTAAATCTTTTATTCAAGACCGACAGTCCCTCTTCCTTCACATACAGTCTGCTCCCAGAAACTCTTACCTCAGTTTAACAACTGAATTGGTGATTGTGGTGAAGGGCAGAGTGCAAATGTGTGGTCATTACTCTGAGGTGTTCGGTCAGGAAGTGAGTTGTGAGCACAAACTTCCCAACTAGGATCACCAAATGGAGGGGGCAGATGGGGAAGGGGTAGAGGAGGACGATTAGGATGGGCTCTAAATGTAGTTTCTCCCAGGACACTGTTTGAGGAAAGGCTGGCCATTCCCTTACAATGGACCAATCAGGCACCAGTAGATAACTAAGCTCATCATTTTTTCAAGCTACTACACTATGACCTACTCTGAACGTCTTTCAAATTTACAGTTATCTGCAACATAATGTGTTACATTGGGCCAAGCTGAACTCTGCAGGTGCTCACAAAACCTAATTAGTATATTCTACAGTTATCGTTTAAAGAAAAACAATTAACACGGGACAGAAAACAAAGATACATTATTTGAGAATGCTGGCTCAGCTTCTCCAACAATAAAGAAAGCTAAATTACATAGAACAATATGGCAACCAGTCAGTAACCATTTTAAAATACAGTTATACATTAGCTATGGTCAATCAAATAGTGAAAAAATTGCTAACACTAGTCATGTCAATAGTTATCTCTTTGATGACGTCATGTTGGCTGTAACCTGTCTCATCAGTTTTGAGATCATAAAGATTTCAACAGGGCGCTCAAGTTTCCCAGGTCCATCCCATTTTAAAATAACACATTACTTTTAAACGCATGAAATGAATAGCGTACATAAATAAATATCAAACATACAAAAACACCTTGAACAGCGATACCTCAGTGGCCAGAATCCAAACTCAATATGCTTGTCCGGCACTTTTTAGATGACCTTAGTCGATAAAGGTTTGACATCAAGAGTACTGTGTTTACCAAGAATATAATACTTACCCAACAACAAACTTTAACAAATTACGAAAATGCAACAAACCAACAGCACCTCTCTAATATTTTGTTCGGTTAAATAGAGGAAAAAAGCTTGAGCATCAAGCTGGATCCCACAACATGATCACAAGTTTATAATCATACGGTGATTATAAACACCCATTAAAAGCTCACGAGTGAGCACCTCACATATGTTAACATAAATTAATATTCTCTCTAGATTCAGTTGTTTCTTGCCTGAATAGTTCCTCTGCCACTTCTATTATCAACACTTTTCTGAGGTCGATTCTTCAGCGGCTGATCCAGGCCTGTTTACTCTTTGCACTCTGGGACTTGTAGTTCTGCTTTTACAAAGAGATTAAAAAAGGAATACAAGTTCCCATATGCAAAGGAGAACACCAGGACCGGATAAGCCATTCTTCGAAGGGCCTGGAAAACTTGAGAGCTCTGGAATCTCCATGTAACTTTCCACAAATTGCTATGTCTTTAAGAATACTCTACTCAGCTAAGGGTAGCTGTAGTCCCGCGATCTGGACATCCAAGATGGCCACCGCAGTGTCCCAGAAGGGCGCGTCGATCACCGCTGCAGCGGCGTGGCTCGCGGGTCACGTGAGCGCTGCTGACGCAGGAAGAGCGCGGAACGAGGGGAGAGACGCGCTCGAGACTAAAGAACTGCTGCTGACGGGAGACGCGAGGAGTGAGGAGCCCAGGAGTAAGGAGCCCAGGAGTGAGGAGCCCAGGAGTGAGGAGCCCAGGAGTGAGGAGCCCAGGAGTGAGGAGCCCAGGGGAGAAGATCCCAGAGGAGAAGAGACAGAAGCCGACTTCGGGAGCCCGCCCTGTGATAACGCTGAGCAGTCCGTTCGTCCAGGAAGGGAGAGGGATGTCTGGACCCCTTCTGCCGCGACCCAGGAGGGCCGTGGCCAGAGGCGAGTGCCTTTTTTTTGTTACTTTGCAGTTGGGTGGTGGTGGGGACTGTAAAACACTACCAGAGCACTGACTGAGCACGAAATCACCTGGGTGTTAGGTGGAGGTCCATTTTGGAATCCCTTAGCCCTCTCCTAATAATCTTTTTTTTTTTTGTTGTTCTTTTTTTTCACGGCTGTCACTGAGGAAGACGCCAAGCACATTCCCCAGCCCTGAAAACAACCCACCGAGAGGAGGGGACAAGGAGGCAAGCCCAAACGCGCCCAACGACAGTGTACAGAAAACCACAGGACTGTTACCCTTATCTACGGACTGCGTTGCCAATCCTTTTTTTTTATATGTTTTTTTTCTTTTTTTTCCTCCCTTCCGTCAGAATGCACAACCCTTAATAAAAACAAACCAAGTGGTACAAAAAGAGGAAGCCCTCCCTTTCCTTAATTACTAGGCCTTGCATGACCACTACCAAGTTACAGTGGTGTCAGAAGTGGGATACTAGGTCAGTGCTTCATCATGACCCAACCCGTCACCATGGAGGCTATCATTACATAGCTGGCTGAGGGCCAACGACACCTCCAATTGGTCATGGAACAACAAAGCCAAACTGCACAAAAAGAAAGGGAAGCCTTCCAGACTGCCCTAAGAGAACAAGCGGCGCTGATGGCCTCAACGCAACAAACACAGGACTCAGTCATATTACGTCTCACAGACGCTATTTCGGCTGCCAGGGTACACCCAAATGTCCCTAGTTCGGTCCTACAGAAATACCAGGAGGGAGACGACCCCGACTATTTTTTTGTGAATTTCGAGAGGGTGGCGACGACGGCGGGGTGGGCCCAAGAGAGGTGGGGCCAGTAAATAGCACCCCTATTATCTGGAGAATTACCTGCGGCCTATCAGGCTGCCAACCCTGACGACACTACTCCCTATCTGGACATCAAGAAGGCAATTCCTGAGAGACTGGGCTACGACCAGGAATACTACCGGACTAGATTCCGTAAGGAACGATGGGTAGCAGGGGATAACCCCAGAGCTCTCTACTATAGGATTAGGGACCTGCGGAACAGGTGGCTACAGCCTGACAACGCAACAATGGGGGAGGTCACCGAAAAAATATATCTGGAACAATATTTGTATGCCCTTCCATCAAACACTAGGTCGTGGGTAAAACAACAACCCCATCTCTCAGTTCAAACTGCTGTGGAGCTGGCATGTGCCTACCACAGGTCTCCCGAGTTCAAAGCCCAACCGGCCAGGAACCCGTTTCCTCCCCAAAAGTCCGCAAACAGAATAGGAGGGGATAGTAAAACCTCGGGGGTAGCTAAATCCCTACCCAGATCCCCGGTACCAACCTTCCCTTCCCAGGCAGGACCGCAATGCTTTCGCTGTGCGGAGTAGGGCCACATAGCCAGAAACTGCCCCCTAAAAACAGAAGGAGCAGAGCCTATGGACATAGGGGTGTCACGAAGCCGGGTCTTAACGACGGGTGGATCGCAAGGGCGATATAACATGACCATTCGCGCTTTTAATCATTTCTGCCTTCTGCACGGAGATCGGCCCCATACCTCACCAAACGCTGCCGTGAGGGGAACGGCTTCTTGGGACTGCATTCTTCTGGCTGCCGCCGTGAGGGGAACGGCTCCTGGGGGGGAATCGACTACATCCCCCATAACACCCTGCTCAGCGCTGAAAATCGGCATCATCAGAGGGCGCCAAAGGCCCTCTTAACCAGCACAGGGCACACGCAGCGTGGGACGCGCGCGGGCGCTGCCCGGGCGAAGCCCAGGCCAAGGGCGGGCCCGTCCACGCCCGTTGAAGCCCGAAGACGTCTGGGCTGGGCCACCCCTCCAACAATTTCAGATGGGTAAGCGTAAACATTTAGGTAATTCTGACAAGGGGGGTCTAAAAGCTAAAATACCCAGAAAGTCACCATCTATAATTTCTTACCTAACTTCTGCAGTGGGTGCCTTGAATAAAGAAATATCAAATGCGGAAAAGGAGCTAGGCTTGGATATAAGTGAAGCCCCTAGGGAAGGGTCTGTGGCGACAGCATCTGTCCCTGTACCCCTGGACCCTGTGGTACTGATTAAAGCCCCCAAACCACAGACTGATGCGTTATCCCCCGCTTTGGCTGATTTGGGTGGCATCCCAAGCCCTCAGAGCACTTACAATTTACCATGTGAAAGGGCTTCCATGGAAGGGCCCACTGGAGTAAATCGCCCTAAAAAAAAACTATAAAGCGCACTAAAGGCTCCAAGATAAGCACATCTAAGGCCTTCCCGGGAATTGATGAATCCATCCAACAGTCCTTGCGGTCCCTCATTGAGGATATTTTTAGTACAAGATTCAAATCAATGCTGACCACTATTGCCAAGAACATTATTGATACTATGAACTCCTGTGTGGCTGATCTAAAACAGAAATGTGATCATTTAAATATTATTATGGACTCCCGTTTGAGAGAAAAATTGTGTCCCATCACTGACAATATTGATGTGTTTCCAGTAGTAACTGGGTTAGCTAATAGAGGGAACAACCAACCGAGCGCTCTGTTGCCATTTTTGTGGAGGGGCGGTTCCTTGAATTCAGGGGATAGGATGGATGTCCCTCTTACTGTAAGTCAAAAGGATCCTAATGTTGCCCCCTGTACTGACTTTACGCAACCTAGAAGGCCACCTATAGTTATAAGGGGGAATTCTGAGCAGTATAAGAATCCCATTCTTAATAACTATAACAGGATTGATCTCCCCCCAGAAGCTACTTCTTTGGTCGCTGTTCTTGTGGGGGTTCCTTCCCTTGAGCATCCAGAAAAAGAATCAACAAATGGTTTGTTGCGTAAAACAAAAAGTTGGTGTAACCATTATTGTTCTGGTTCCTCTGAAATCTCAGACCATATTATTATGGCTAGAAGGCTGTCTTGGGTGGGCAATCAACCCAAAAAAATCGCAGGTGATTGTATAATCGTCAATTTTAATAAACCAGATATAGTGGATAGGTTGTTTTGGGATGCTACTGACCTAGAAGTGGGCGGCATAAGGGCCGTCCCGTTGGGCTATTTTTACCCACCAACAAGTACAGGGTATTCTTACAATAGGTCACAGGCTAACATTAATCCCCATTTACCGCTGTGTCGGTCTAGACCTGTAAGCAGTGTTTCTAGTCCTGCAAGCTTGTGCGGAGTTGGGGCCCTGTTTCCTTATTTTACAGGTGTGCGGTCAGGATCCAAGGAGGAGGGTTTACCATTGTCTAATAGATTTTATCCTTTAAGCCTGCTGGATTCAAATGATTGACTCCCCGTGACAGAGGTTAGCTCCTCTCCACCTAGCCTTAATGGCCTGGAGGGTATTGATATTGGGAGTGAAAATTGTCTATCTGCTATGCCCTGTATCAATCATACCCAAGAAGTCATTGGTGATGTAAACTCATCCAAATGCAGAATTATTAGCTGGAATATTGCGGGCATAAGAAGTAAAAGAGATAACCCGCAGTGGCTAGAATTTATAAAATCTTTTTACATAATTGCCCTTCAGGAAACCTGGGATAGGGGGGATAATTTTTGGCTAGATGGTTTTAGCTCCTATTTCTTACCAGCCCAAGCAGTACCAGCAGGAAGAGCAAAGGGTGGTCTTATGCTACTTCTATCTCAGAACCTACAGGGATCCACGAAAAGGATTGACATAGACTCTATTAACTCCCTGGCAGCAGAAATATGTTTCACTACCTATCCCAAGATACTTCTTGTGAATTTTTATAATTCTGGGGAAATTGACCATAGGAATCAACACTTGAATATTTTGAAACTTTTTTTTAGAAAATTATAGGGCTATGCATACTACTTTGTTTTATGTTGTGCTTATGGGTGATTTTAATATACATCCCTGTCGCTCTCATTGTTGTATTGAAGATGGTTTTGGTCATAATTTTGCATCGACCCCCCATTTTGAACATTCAGAGCAGGGGGAGGGCTTAGAGTCTCTCTTGTCTGAAGCTGACCTCTTTGAACCTGGTTTTGTTAACATTCTTGATCGGTGCCCTACATTTAAATCTAAAGTCAGAGACACCATTATTGATTATATTTTTTTGTCTCCCATGCTATTAGGCAAAGTAGTCTTTTATAATGCCAGGGAATCGCTGTGGGAGGGCGGGTCGGATAAACAGACGAGGAGGCTGAATGTATTTTCCAAAGATGCTTTTTGTTTTATTGTCAGAACTAACAGGGTTTGCGACACTGGGTTGTTCCGCTCCCTCGGGAAGGTCTGTCCTTGATGAGGTAGGCTGGAGGTTGTTGGTAGCTGATTCCGGCTCGTCTGTTTCGTCAGGGTCACCCCGGAGGCTCATAAGAGAGGAGAGAAAACAGCCGTCAGTCGCTGCGGTGTTGAGAGAAAGTGTGCTTTTATACCCGTCACCACACCCGGTGGGGTTACCACGTCTCTTAGGTCTACGATTCCCCACGGTAGGTACTACTCCAACGCAACTCTAGGAATTGTTTGTGAAGGGGGGTGTGAGGGTATCAAACAAAACAGAGTCCATCCGGGGAGTGTCCTAAGTGCTCAATTATTCCTAGGCGGTGTATCAGGGAAGTGGTTCAAGAGGTGTCCCCCCCTCCCCTTTCTAATCTACCCGCCTCCCTCGTACCCTCCCCCACAATCCCCGATGCCGTGGCCACTCACCGGCTCCGCCGCAACTCTTCTGAGTTGCGGCTGCTCTCCAGCCTCCTCCGGCGGATACCACCACTCCTCGCTCCACTGCTCCTCTGATTTCTCTTCTTCTTGACCAGGATCCTCGTCCCGCCGTTTCTCTTCTCCGGGGTCGCCGCCTTCACTTCTCTGCTGCTCTTCGTTTCGGGTTGTTCCTCTCGTCACTCCAATGTCAGGAAATGTCCAGCCTCCTTCGTTCCGCTCCTCTTTCATTGGGCGGTGATGATTGCTTCCGGGGTCATCTCCTCCTACTTCCGGCCTCGTGATTAACTCCTTCTGTAAGGATACAGAAGAGGTGGGTGTGTCTCGCTGTCCGGTCCCCGCCCTTGCAATGTCGCCCTGTGGGCAGCGGACTCGCAGCAAACCAGCGCTCTCGGATCGGGGTTCCACGGTCCCAGGTAAGATTCCGGTCCGTCCTCCCGCTCTCTCACAATCGCCCTTTAGTGACCATAACCCTGTCATTTTGGAACTAGATAAAAGCTGCGGCCTATTAGCTCGTGGTAGTAGGCAAACCGCACCTTGTACTGTAACTACCTGTGATCAAGGGAGAAGGCTCAGATGGCCCAAAGTGATGCCGGACATCTTTTTTATGGATCTGTGCGAGAAATGCTAGGGGAATATTCTAATATGTGTCAACCCCTTGAGCACAAAAGACGCTATTTTTAGAGCCTTCGAGGGTATTTACAATCAAATAGCTAGCGATCTAAGAGTTAAGTCCAAACAGAGACCGTCACGTGGTTTAAAGTGGTTTGATAATAAATGCTCACGTGCCCATCGACTCTTAAATCTAGCCCTGAAAAGTTTACCACGTGACAGGGTCTTGATTGCTGATTTGCGGAAAAGTACAAGATGGCAATTAACAGCCAGAAAGCAGAGATTAAGACCGAGGCATGGCATGCGCTGTTATCAGTAGATGTACTCAGGGATAGTTCAAAATTCTGGGGAATTATTAACACACCTTTTTTTCAGGCTTGGATAATGAGACTCAGGATTGTCATATCACTGAGGCTCAATGGCTGTCCCATTTTAAGGCAATATATGCCTCCCCTGAGAGCCAGGACTTGCCTCCTACCCTATTACGTACTCAAACCCGAGTCCCACTTGTGTTCTTTGAAGAGGAAGTGGAGAAAGCAATAAGGGAGACTATCAGCGATAAGGCCCCTGGCCCTGACTCCGGGAGATCTCTACAAAAGTGAACCTAAATTTTGGGCAAAGATCCTGGCTAATGTCTTTAATGTCTCTGGCACCTCAGGGTTCCCTGCATCGTGGTCTCGATCGAGTATCATTCCGATTTTTAAGAAGGGCCAGAGAGGGGACCCGCGGTGCTACAGACCAATATCCCTGATTGACTCCTCTGTGAAGATTTTAGGAAAAATAATTTTAACTAAAATTTCAGACTGGGCTACTGAGAAGAATATTATTTCTGTTTTACAATATGGATTCAGAAAACGTAGAAGTACCACCGACCAGTGCCTTAATTTGTCCTTACTAATTAGTAAATACACTGTGGCAAAAGAAGGTTGTTTAAGGATGGCATTTATGGATCTATCCTCAGCGTTTGACCTGGTTAACAGGTCAAAGCTGTGGAACATTTTGTTGGTTAAAGGTCTTGACCCGTCCATAGTGTATTTCCTGGCTGATCTTCATCAAGATCTTACTGCCTCGGTCAGGATTTCACAGGATGGCAAATGCTCAATATCATTCAGATCAGCTCGTGGGGTCCGCCAAGAGTGTATTTTGGCGCCTGTACTCTTTACCTTGTACATCAATGACCTAGACAGATCCCTTTTGACAGCGACTTTGGATATCCCGCGTGTAGGAGATTGCTCAATTCCGGTTCTCCTATACGCGGATGACGCTGTCCTTATAGCACGCACGGCGGTGGGTCTCCAGCGGCTCTTAGATGCCTTTGGGTCCACATGCAGTTGTTGGATCTAGCAGTAAATAATAGTAAGTCCCACATTGTGTCATTTGGTCGTAGAGCAAGAAAACCCTATTCCTTTTATTGTAATGGGTTGGAAGTGACCCCGGTCTCCTCCTTCACCTACCATGGGGTTGTTGTTGATGAGAAGTTCTCTTGGATACCGCAACAGAAAATTAAAAAGAATTCTATTACTCGGTCTGCCCTAGGATTAATGGGGTTTGCAAAGCGTTTGGGGGCTAGACCAATTGAGAGTATACTGAAAATATATAGTGCAAAGTGTGTAGCGATTGTGGCCTATGGTTCCTCTATATGGGGCTTTAAAGAACAGCCTGGCATTCAAATAGCCGAAAACTAATTTTTACGCAGTCTCTTATGAGTCCCACAATCTACGCCAGTTTTTTCTATACACCAGGAACTTGGGATTGGTTATATCTCAGACATTTTGAGCTTAGCTCCGCTGCTCTGCTGGCTCAAAACGTGGATAAATCCAGAACTGATTTTGAATCATAAGATTTTACGAGACTGTGTTCAGTTATACAACTCTAATAAGATCAAGTGGCTGTCTTACGTTAAAAGTATGTTAACCAAATTGAGGCAGCCAGAGCTATTTGAAGCTCCCGAAAAGATCCGGAAGGAGGATGTGCTGTGGATGAAATCTAATTTTAAGAATCTATTGTCTGCAGAAAGGGAAGAATTAGAGCTGCAGAAACCCTCTGTTAGGGCTCATTTTTTAACTAAAACGAATATCTGTATTGAACCCTATTTGGTAATAATAATAAACCCTTCCATCGTTGGCTTTTAACTAGGTTTCAAAAAGGGGGTTCGGGGTGGTGCACCACCAGTTTGTTTGTGAGTATATTACACCAAGTGGTCAGTAGTTGGTATACAAAAAGTCTTTATTTTAAGTTAATAGTCCAAACAGAGCCTCAGCCAACGCGTTTCGTTCAGAGTGAACTTCGTCAGGGCTGGAAAAGTATGAGAAAACATAACATAAGTGGACATACCATACATAACATTTAAAAAGTACATTAAGAGACACCATTTAAAAGTTAACACATACTAAGAGAATCTGCACAGGGCTGATCATGGATATACCATGAGTTATGGGTATATAAACATTGCCACACAAAGCAATATTATATAGAACAACACATGACATTACGGATAAGAACATTTCATTAATAACAGGGGGAGCAAGAGTGTGCCGCTGTGATTCCAAAGCGAGTATATTTTTGAAAAAAACCCTTAATGCTGGAAAATATTGTTTAATCAAAGATGTCCCCAACTAAAGCATAGATCCTATATCAGTGGTTAATACCTTGGTACCCCATCTAACCGTGTGTTATATAGAACACTTTATCAGAGGTAGAGAAAGACGGATGGGGGGGGAGGGGGACATGGGCATATCTGCGTCATTTTAATCTTGGATTGACCCAAGTAGGTCATAAACTATTATGTATAGAGATAGAAAACAGCAAGTTGAGTAGGGAGACAAAGGCAGGAAGTAAACTAATAAGAAGCCGTCTCCTGCGGGGAGACACGTACCATAAATAGAAGTGCAAGTGCAATCCAATGATGTAACCGAAGTAAGTGTAGACCAGTGACCGTCTCTCGACGAACTGTAAATCACGTTGTGTTTTAGTTTGGTAAACAATCCTGATTGAACTTACAGTGCCACCTTGATAAGGGCACTGTGCACGTATCTGTAAAATCAGAAAAAACGGAAGCTGAATATAAATAATTAATATTAAAACTTGATCCGAACATAATGTCAGTTTAAAAAGCGGGAATTTCCATTCTGGTGTTTCTGACTGAAAAAGTAGAGAAACCATCTATGAACATCATCTTGGTAAATACTACATGAAGGCTATAATTTCAAAGTTTTCAAATATACACCCAATAACCGAAAACGAGAAATATACAAAACGAGTTGCCATTAGGATTGACAGAGTCTCGTTGGGGCTAAAACAGCACAAATATAAATTCAGCCCGCATTAGGTGTAAACAGACCCCTGTCCCTGCGAACAGTACATCCGCACTGCGCACATGGGCGTGAGCCAGACCGTGCCTCCACACCAGGAAGGAAAAGGTCAATATAACGTCTCATTGCACAGTTAACAACAAGTATTTATTCACTACTTAGAATATACTATCGTGAGGGTTTTTGCTAAATAACACAAAAACCAGTCAGGCAACCTGCATGATCCCGGCGCTTCGCGAAAGAAAATAAAGGAAAAAAATTATGAAGAAAAAAGTTCTCCATGGAACATAGGAAAGCATGTAATTGCGCCCTGGGATCGGGTCAAAACCAGAGCTGTGGTACAAGCAGCACCCTGCCACAAAGCGGCAGGATCAAATAAAAGCCAAATCTTTGCTACGGCAGCCAAGCCTTTGCTACGGCAGCCCCATGCCGCATGCCAACAAAAACATAAATTTACCAAGAAATTTCCCTGCATACCTTTAACGTGACGGTAGTCCGTGCTCTCCCCTACGAGTGTCCCGTAATGTGGCCTGGGGCAGAGGCCGTGTTTTATCTGCAAGCGTGCGTGTGCAAAGTTCGACGTACGTCAGAGCACGTCACCGGTCGAGGAAGGGCGTTTGACAGACGGCCAATGCTGACCCCGCTTAGGCGGTTTCCTAGGAAACCAGGTTGTATACCATAGGCCATTGACAGGGGCCGGGTTGGCGTAAAGGCCCAGATGGAAACGTCAAGAACGTCAAAATATGTCACGAGTTAACAATGGGTGTGTCAGGGGTTTAACCAATGTGTGCCAAGTCGGACGCTACGTCAGCGGTTCAAGGCGCGTCGAATTTGGAAGGCAAATGCGCAACATCAAAGTCTTAGCAAGCACCCGTTTGTAGATGAAAAGAGCGCACGTGAGGTCAAAACGGTGCAAGGCGTACCCAGTTGAAAAATAAGTATATCAAGGGAACCGCCAATACTGTCAAAAGTAAATACGATGTCGGAGATGCAAAGTATGTCCGGTGAAGAGGCAAGTAATGCATATTCAGTTAAAACCGGTTAGTAAGCAATTGTGGATCACATGGGGGTCCTTTCACGAGAAGCGCGGGGGTCTCAAAGCATTGTGCAACATTGTGCATATGCAAATGGCGTAACGTCGGCGATGCAGAGTATGACAATTAGGATACAGTAGTGTCCCTATTCAGTAACAGCGGTTGGTGAACAGTAGTGACCGAGTGAGAGTCTTCGCAGGGGAGAAGGGGGATATCCGAGTATCATGCATATAATAGCATATATAAGAGTCAAAAAGCGTCCATAGGTTATGGGCGCGTTGTTGTACGGCAGTCAATGAACTCCCTCCCTAGAGAATATTTTGGTTCTGGGTAGAGCAATCACGTGATCAGGGTACAATAGATCACATTAAACCGATAATCTCCAAAGATATTTTTCTAATTCGGAAGCATGCCACAGAGGTGATCAAAATACATAAGATCATTTAAAAATGAGAGCATCCGTCAAGCGAGCAATTTAAAATTACGACGGTGGGCCAGTTTAAAAGTACGACAGTGAACCATGGACATCTGGGAGTATGAAAGAATGATGTCACATGGCCAATCATAAACTGAGTCATATGGGGAATGTGAAAAAGAGAGAACACATTAGATGATTTGTTTGTGCGCAAAGATAGGCAGAATATACCCGGAGGGTATGTTGGAGAAGTGTTTAAACTCCTATTGGGCTAAAGATATGTTTGCAATTAAAGCTATTGCCCGGTGGTAGCAAGATGGAGCGGTGCACACATGTACGAGTTCTGCGTACTTCTCATAGTTCCCAAAGATTGAGCGCCTGCGGTACAAGAGTGTCTCTCAACTACAAGGGTAACCTCATGTGAGGAAATAGTGGAATTCATGGTCCGAGTTGTGCCCCATGGCGACCGACCGTAATCTGTATATCCATTTGGATTCTGTCTGCCTCAATGTGAGGTCTCTATTCCCTCCTCGCTTGTTCACAGGAATGTGGTCTATACCACAGAAAAGAAAAGACCTGTCACTCGAGTGTACCCTATTATAATGTTCCGTCATGGGGTATCGTGTGTCGTTGTTAATAAGGGCTCGTCGATGCTCTTGAATACGAGTTTTCAAACATCGTGCTGTGCTCCCCACATAGACCTTGCCGCATGGGCACTCAAGTGTGTATATTACATATTTGGTATTGCAATTAATAAAGTGCCTGATGTGATGTATCTTGCCGGTGTTGAAACTGAATTCTTTGCATTTGTTACGTCCCAAAATGCATACATTGCAGGAGGTACATGTATAAAAACCAACCGGCGGCTTAGGTAACCAGGTATTATTTATCTTCTGTGTGGTCACATAGCTCGGACATAACGACCTTCTCAGTGTACGTCCTCTTCTGTACACCAAAGAGGGTCTATCACTAATGATGGTGCGCAATCTGGGGATGTCTACCAGTAGATGCCAATGCTTTCTAAAGGCTTTGAAAATTTTGTCACTATGTGCAGTATAGTTCGTGTAGAAACTGATTCTTTCCCCTGTTTTGTGACTAGTGCATGAGCTCCTGGCAGTCCCTTTATCAGTTTGTAGCAGAGTCTGAGATCTGGGAAGTTTTAAGACTCTACGTTCTGCTCTGTCCAATATATTGGGATGGTATCCCCTATGTGTGAAGCGCTGTTTGATATCCTTGATGTTCTCCCTGAATCCTTGTTCCTCACTACATAACCGTCTGGTTCTTACCATCTCCCCATACGGAATATTGGAGATGACGGAGCTGGCATGCGCACTCGAAGCATGCAAGATACTGTTGCATGCTGTCTTTTTTCGGAACATTGTGCTGTGTATAAGGCCCTCTTTGATATAAAAATGGATATCCAGAAAATCAATATTTGCTTTGCTGTGTGACATCGTTAGTTGTACATTAAAGGAGTTATTGTTGAGGTATGCTAAATATTCCTTGAGTTGGATTTCTGAGCCTGACCAAAGACACACAATGTCATCTATGTACCTCCCCCAGAACACGATGTAATTTGTCCAGGGGGAGGCATTCCTGCTCCATGCGTGCTCCCTCTCGTACCACCCCATGAAGAGGCCCGCATAAGAGGGAGCAAACCTGGTACCCATAGCCGTACCTTGCAGTTGGTGGTACCACCTTTCATCATGTTTGAAAAAGTTGTTCGTGAGAATGAGCTCGATCATTTCCATGATCATGAGATTATATGAGTAGTGGTCAGCCCCTTCCTTGTCAAGGTAATAGCGGACTGCCAATAGGCCCAATTCCCTTTGTATACAGGTATATATTCCTACCACGTCTAATGTGACAAACATGAGGTCATCAGACCATACAAAACCATTCAATTTGACCAGGATATCCTTACTGTCTTTAAGGTAGGAGGGAAGATTGACTACATGTTTTTGTAATGTAATATCAACAAATTCGGACATTCGTTCTGTCGGAGATCCCACCCCCGAAATGATTGGTCGGCCCGGGGGGAAATTCCCACCCTTGTGGACCTTAGGAAGGATATATATACAGGGGAAGCGTGCCTGGTAGACGAAAAGGTATCTGAATTCATTGTCAGTTAGCAGGCATTCATTCTTCCATTCCATCAATCGGCCATTGATAGTAGTCTGGAGCTCTTTAATGGGGTTGTACTCAATGGGCTCATAGCATTGCTGATCTCCTAGTTGTCGTGCTATTTCTTCCATATAATCCTCAATGTCCATTACTACTACGTTCCCCCCTTTGTCAGCCTCCCTGATCACAATTTTGTCATCCTTCTGTAATCTATTCAAAGCTTCCCTCTCTAATCTGGTCAAATTGTAGCGTTGTTGTCTGTGTGGGCCAGTGCTCTCCAATTTATATAATTCCTCAGTGATCTTTTCTCCAAATCTATCTATGTTGGGGTGATACCCCCCTTGTGGTACAAACTTAGATCTACATTTCAAACCTGTGTCACGGTTGCAATCCTCAGCAATATCTAAATCATTCAAAATGGTTTGTATGTCAGGCATTTCATCATTCTCTAATGATAATAAAGTTTGTACATGTCTAATATCCTCAATGGTTTTATCGGTGGCAGAAACATTTGAGACATGAGGGACAGTATAGGCTGTTTGCTGTGAAAAAAACTCTTTTAATTTTAACACACGGAGAAATTTGTATAAATCAACATGTACATCCACTAAGTCACCATATTGTGTTGGACAAAAGCCTAGTCCTTTCTTAAGAACAGTACATTCGTTCGCATCTAGATCCCTGTGTGAAAGATTGATAATTTGAAGATCCATTAATGGATTCTGGGCAACTTTCAGGTTGTGCTGTTAGATCTATTATCCGTACTATCTTCTCTAACTCTTTTTCTGTCTGCCACAGTTTCGGTGTTGTCATACCGTTTCGCAAAGGTGTATATCCTACCATCTCTGTAGTCCCTGTCGTCTCTTTTAATTTTGCGCATCTTCTTGTCTCTAAGATATTGCTGATGATAGTACGGATAATAGATCTAACAGCACAACCTCACTCGCCTCAAACGATAGTAACAGCTCAGCCACACTGAATAGTGGGATCCCTTTAGGGGAAGGAGCTACCAACTTCCAGAAGGAATTGGAAAGATTGAGGGAGGGCGACAGACAACAGAGAAAGGGTCCCAGAAAACAAGGAGAGGCGGGAGGCGCAACAGGAAGAGCGGACAGTCACAACATGCGACTACGCTCCAAGAAGGATTAAGAACAGATGGGGCCCTGGTCCCGCTGAACCAAACTAGACTTTCCACCACGGGGGTTAATACTAGTTTGAAAGTTGCCCAGAATCCATTAATGGATCTTCAAATTATCAATCTTTCACACAGGGATCTAGATGCGAACGAATGTACTGTTCTTAAGAAAGGACTAGGCTTTTGTCCAACACAATATGGTGACTTAGTGGATGTACATGTTGATTTATACAAATTTCTCCGTGTGTTAAAATTAAAAGAGTTTTTTTCACAGCAAACAGCCTATACTGTCCCTCATGTCTCAAATGTTTCTGCCACCGATAAAACCATTGAGGATATTAGACATGTACAAACTTTATTATCATTAGAGAATGATGAAATGCCTGACATACAAACCATTTTGAATGATTTAGATATTGCTGAGGATTGCAACCGTGACACAGGTTTGAAATGTAGATCTAAGTTTGTACCACAAGGGGGGTATCACCCCAACATAGATAGATTTGGAGAAAAGATCACTGAGGAATTATATAAATTGGAGAGCACTGGCCCACACAGACAACAACGCTACAATTTGACCAGATTAGAGAGGGAAGCTTTGAATAGATTACAGAAGGATGACAAAATTGTGATCAGGGAGGCTGACAAAGGGGGGAACGTAGTAGTAATGGACATTGAGGATTATATGGAAGAAATAGCATGACAACTAGGAGATCAGCAATGCTATGAGCCCATTGAGTACAACCCCATTAAAGAGCTCCAGACTACTATCAATGGCCGATTGATGGAATGGAAGAATGAATGCCTGCTAACTGACAATGAATTCAGATACCTTTTCGTCTACCAGGCACGCTTCCCCTGTATATATATCCTTCGTAAGGTCCACAAGGGTGGGAATTTCCCCCCGGGCCGACCAATCATTTCGGGGGTGGGATCTCCGACAGAACGAATGTCCGAATTTGTTGATATTACATTACAAAAACATGTAGTCAATCTTCCCTCCTACCTTAAAGACAGTAAGGATATCCTGGTCAAATTGAATGGTTTTGTATGGTCTGATGACCTCATGTTTGTCACATTAGACGTGGTAGGACTATATACCTGTATACAAAGGGAATTGGGCCTATTGGCAGTCCGCTATTACCTTGACAAGGAAGGGGCTGACCACTACTCATATAATCTCATGATCATGGAAATGATCGAGCTCATTCTCACGAACAACTTTTTCAAACATGATGAAAGGTGGTACCACCAACTGCAAGGTACGGCTATGGGTACCAGGTTTGCTCCCTCTTATGCGGGCCTCTTCATGGGGTGGTACGAGAGGGAGCACGCATGGAGCAGGAATGCCTCCCCCTGGACAAATTACATCGTGTTCTGGGGGAGGTACATAGATGACATTGTGTGTCTTTGGTCAGGCTCAGAAATCCAACTCAAGGAATATTTAGCATACCTCAACAATAACTCCTTTAATGTACAACTAACGATGTCACACAGCAAAGCAAATATTGATTTTCTGGATATCCATTTTTATATCAAAGAGGGCCTTATACACAGCACAATGTTCCGAAAAAAGACAGCATGCAACAGTATCTTGCATGCTTCGAGTGCGCATGCCAGCTCCGTCATCTCCAATATTCCGTATGGGGAGATGGTAAGAACCAGACGGTTATGTAGTGAGGAACAAGGATTCAGGGAGAACATCAAGGATATCAAACAGCGCTTCACACATAGGGGATACCATCCCAATATATTGGACAGAGCAGAACGTAGAGTCTTAAAACTTCCCAGATCTCAGACTCTGCTACAAACTGATAAAGGGACTGCCAGGAGCTCATGCACTAGTCACAAAACAGGGGAAAGAATCAGTTTCTACACGAACTATACTGCACATAGTGACAAAATTTTCAAAGCCTTTAGAAAGCATTGGCATCTACTGGTAGACATCCCCAGATTGCGCACCATCATTAGTGATAGACCCTCTTTGGTGTACAGAAGAGGACGTACACTGAGAAGGTCGTTATGACCGAGCTATGTGACCACACAGAAGATAAATAATACCTGGTTACCTAAGCCGCCGGTTGGTTTTTATACATGTACCTCCTGCAATGTATGCATTTTGGGACGTAACAAATGCAAAGAATTCAGTTTCAACACCGGCAAGATACATCACATCAGGCACTTTATTAATTGCAATACCAAATATGTAATATACACACTTGAGTGCCCATGCGGCAAGGTCTATGTGGGGAGCACAGCACGATGTTTGAAAACTCGTATTCAAGAGCATCGACGAGCCCTTATTAACAACGACACACGATACCCCATGACGGAACATTATAATAGGGTACACTCGAGTGACAGGTCTTTTCTTTTCTGTGGTATAGACCACATTCCTGTGAACAAGCGAGGAGGGAATAGAGACCTCACATTGAGGCAGACAGAATCCAAATGGATATGCAGATTACGGTCGGTCGCCATGGGGCACAACTCGGACCATGAATTCCACTATTTCCTCACATGAGGTTACCCTTGTAGTTGAGAGACACTCTTGTACCGCAGGCGCTCAATCTTTGGGAACTATGAGAAGTACGCAGAACTCGTACATGTGTGCACTGCTCCATCTTGCTACCACCGGGCAATAGCTTTAATTGCAAACATATCTTTAGCCCAATAGGAGTTTATACACTTCTCCATCATACCCTCCGGGTATATTCTGCCTATCTTTGCGCACAAACAAATCATCTAATGTGTTCTCTCTTTTTCACATTCCCCATATGACTCAGTTTATGATTGGCCATGTGACATCATTCTTTCATACTCCCAGATGTCCATGGTTCACTGTCGTACTTTTAAACTGGCCCACCGTCGTAATTTTAAATTGCTCGCTTGACGGATGCTCTCATTTTTAAATGATCTTATGTATTTTGATCACCTCTGTGGCATGCTTCCGAATTAGAAAAATATCTTTGGAGATTATCGGTTTAATGTGATCTATTGTACCCTGATCACGTGATTGCTCTACCCAGAACCAAAATATTCTCTAGGGAGGGAGTTCATTGACTGCCGTACAACAACGCGCCAATAACCTATGGACGCTTTTTGACTCTTATATATGCTATTATATGCATGATACTCGGATATCCCCCTTCTCCCCTGCGAAGACTCTCACTCGGTCACTACTGTTCACCAACCGCTGTTACTGAATAGGGACACTACTGTATCCTAATTGTCATACTCTGCATCGCCGACGTTACGCCATTTGCATATGCACAATGTTGCACAATGCTTTGAGACCCCCGCGCTTCTCGTGAAAGGACCCCCATGTGATCCACAATTGCTTACTAACCGGTTTTAACTGAATATGCATTACTTGCCTCTTCACCGGACATACTTTGCATCTCCGACATCGTATTTACTTTTGACAGTATTGGCGGTTCCCTTGATATACTTATTTTTCAACTGGGTACGCCTTGCACCGTTTTGACCTCACGTGCGCTCTTTTCATCTACAAACGGGTGCTTGCTAAGACTTTGATGTTGCGCATTTGCCTTCCAAATTCGACGCGCCTTGAACCGCTGACGTAGCGTCCGACTTGGCACACATTGGTTAAACCCCTGACACACCCATTGTTAACTCGTGACATATTTTGACGTTCTTGACGTTTCCATCTGGGCCTTTACGCCAACCCGGCCCCTGTCAATGGCCTATGGTATACAACCTGGTTTCCTAGGAAACCGCCTAAGCGGGGTCAGCATTGGCCGTCTGTCAAACGCCCTTCCTCGACCGGTGACGTGCTCTGACGTACGTCGAACTTTGCACACGCACGCTTGCAGATAAAACACGGCCTCTGCCCCAGGCCACATTACGGGACACTCGTAGGGGAGAGCACGGACTACCGTCACGTTAACCTAAGTAGTGCCACGGGCCGATCTAATCGGCCATATGTTAAAAGCGAAAGTGCTCAGGCCGATCAGATCGGCCCAGGAGCTGACACTCATTTGGGAAGGGTTTATTTCCTGTTATGCCTTTTAAAACTGGAAGCTAACCTCTAATTGCACTCAAGGACATCTCCCTCTTTCTTCGCAATAGCTGTATTTTTCCATATTCTGTCCGAATTGCAGCTATTTCGGTTTGTAAACGTTGCGGCGAAATCATGTTTACAGAATAGAAGAATCCAGTCTGCTGAAAGCTGCACAGGTCGTTCTCCACCATTAGAGGGCGCAGATAGCTCAGAGACATTGCTCTAATCTGCCGTCAGCCCCAGAGACAGTACAGCCAGTGTGGACACGTGACTTGACTGAATCGTTTTGGGTTTGAACTGCAGACACCCTGCGCAGGTACGGCTCATTTATTTCCTAAATAAAACATTCACTTCACGTTTGAATCTTGGGTGATGACATGTGTGTTCGCCTTCGTTTTTCATTCCGCCAAATACTTTCACCCTTACTCCCATTTCTGTTATTATTATGTGGTCAGTCCGCTGCTCCATGAGTACAGCTGCCTTTTTCCCAATTGTTTCTGCCTCCGGCTACGTAAGTAAAATTCAAACCATAGAGCCTTTTTCTGTGTTTGGGCTGTTAGAACAATTTTGCTAAGTTCCAACTAACCTGCTGCCTTCCAAGCCAGTAGCACTGCGCCATGGTTCTTTCAAAAGGCACAGGCCCGCGCCTCCCCTCTGAATTGATTCTAACAGCCCACACACAGAACAAGCATTTACAATGCAATGGTCTTGCCTTTTGCATAAGTTGGAGCTATTGGTATTGTAAATGAAAACAGATAAATAAATGGCATAGTCATTTACAATGCCAATAGCTTTAGCTCTCGCAAAGGCCAGACCTATTGCATTTATACACACACACACAAACAAACACACCGAGCCCCGCACACACAATCCTTTGGTGAATATGTCGTGTTGGAAGGGGTCCACAGGGGGCACAGAGGCGGGGAAACGAGTGGGACAGAGGGCAGAAGGGCACAGAAAAACGAGAGGAACAGAGGGCAGAAAGGCACAAAAAACGAGTGGCACGGAGGGCAGAAGGGCACAAAAAAACGACTGGAACAGAGGGCACAAACAACGAGAGGAGCAGAGGGCAGAAAGGCACAAAAAAAAAAGAGGGAAACGAGTGGAACAGAGGACAGAAAGGCACAAAAAAAGAGTGGAAAACGAGTGGCACAGAGGGCAGAAAGGCACAAAAACGAGTGGCACAGAGGGCAGAAGGGCACAAAAACGAGTGGCACAGAGGGCAGAAGGGCACAAAAGACGAGAGGAGCAGAGGGCAGAAAGGCACAAAAAAAAGAGGGAAACGAGTGCAACAGAGGACAGAAAGGCACAAAAAAAAGAGTGGAAAACGAGTGGAACAGAGGACAGAAAGGCACAAAAAAAGAGTGGAAAACGAGTGGCACAGAGGGCAGAAAGGCACAAAAACGAGTGGCACAGAGGGCAGAAGGGCACACAAGACGAGAGGAGCAGAGGGCAGAAAGGCACAAAAAAACGAGTGAAACAGAGGGCAGAAGGGCACAAAAACGAGAGGAGCAGAGGGCAGAAAGGCACAAAAAAACGAGTGGAACAGAGGGCAGAAGGGCACAAAAACGAGAGGAGCAGAGGGCAGAAAGGAATAAAAAAAGAGGGAAAACGAGTGGAACAGAGGACAGAAAGGCACAAAAAAAGAGGGACACACGAGTGGCACAGAGGGCAGAAAGGCACAAAAACGAGTGGCACAGAGGGCAGAAGGGCACAAAAGAGCCACACACCGAGCCACACACACACAATCCTTTGGTGAATATGTAGTGTTGGAAGGGGTCCACAGCGGCGGGGAAACCAGTGGGACAGAGGGCAAAAGGGGCACAAAAGGGGAAAAAAACAAGGGGCACAGAAAAAACGAGAGGAACAGAGGGCAGAAAGGCACAAAACACGAGGGAAAAAACGAGTGGCACAGAGGGCAGAAGGGCACAAAAAACGAGTGGAACAGAGGGCAGAAAAAACGAGAGGAGCAGAGGGCAGAAAGGCACAAAACAAGAGGGAAACGAGTGGAACAGAGGACAGAAAGGCACAAAAAAAGAGGGGAAAACGAGTGGCACAGAGGGCAGAAAGGCACAAAAACGAGTGGCGCAGAAGGGCACAAAAGACGAGAGGAGCAGAGGGCAGAAAGGCACAAAACAAGAGGGAAACGAGTGGAACAGAGGACAGAAAGGCACAAAAAAAAAAAGAGGGAAAAATGAGTGGAACAGAGGGCAGAAAGGCACAAAAACGAGTGGCGCAGAAGGGCACAAAAGACGAGAGGCGCAGAGGGCAGAAAGGCACAAATAACCTGCCTCGGTGAGGAATCTAGCTGGGCATGCGGGGGATGGTCTTCTCGTTCTCCGGATGAAGCTGAAGCGCCAGTTACAGGACATGCAACCGGACCCCTAGTCCGCGGCCCTGTAGAAAACAGCGCGTGCAAGAGATGCCATGAGCGAAAGACTCGCCACGGCGTGCGCGCAACACTCCCGCAGGTAGTGGGCGGGGCGCCTGTCCTGCAGGAGTCCGAGTCTGGGCGTCACTTATTCTACGCCTCACTTCCTATTCCTGTCCTGGGAGGCTCGCAGGGACTAGAAGTTACCTGGAGTTTCATTGATACTAGAGGCCATTGGACTGAGAGCCCCGCCGGGTGGGAGCCGCTGGCACTGAGGGCCGGAGAGCTGCTGAGCTTCTGCTGCACTTGGCGGACGGAGTGAGCGCCTCAGAGTGAGTCCTGCTCTCATTAACCAGTTACACCTTGTTCTGTACTGCTTCTGAGATTGGGGAGGAGAGTTAGGGGGGCGGCAGGTGATCTGTGGGGGGACGATGACGGGTGTGAGTTGGGGTTGGAAGGGTCAGGGGTGTAAGAAAGTAAAAAGCCACATTTGAAGTTCAGGTCAAACTTTCGAAGAACTTTTTACAAGACAAAGTCAAGTGAAACTCCTTGGAGTGACTCGCGCACAATGAGAGACAACTTCTGACTGGAAAGAGAGATTCGTCTGCTGGAGAAGCCAGGGCAGGGGAGCACAGTATGTTTGGGGGGGGGGTGCAATAAGCAGCAGGAAGGTCCTTCTTTTTTGGGGGTGCGGCTAACAGTTGGGGAAAGGAGTGAGCAGGGGGGGGCGGCGGCGGTGGCGAGGTGTGTGCGCGCACGTTAGGCGCGTGCGTGTGTCTGTGTGTGCGGCTGCGCAAGCGCGTCCACAGACCCCGACCCCAATCGCTGGGCGTGCCCCGGTCTGTCTCCCTTGAGAGGCATCTCGGCGACAATAGGTCTCGAGAGCGAGACCTAAAAAGGCTCCATGGTTTGAAATTTACTTATGAATGTAGTTTTATTGAACACGTAGCACCAAAGCTCCAGCCCGGAGAGAAAACAATTGGAAATCAGGCAGATGCACACACGGAGCAGGGGACTGACTGAATAATAGTGTCACTGAGCCTGCTACCATTGCACGAGATGTCTGCACAGTGAGTCCGACTACCGCACTACATGTAGCACTGAATAGGCATGACTCAAGCACAAGTGACAGCAACGCATCTACTACTGAGACATTACAGCCGAGGTCCGTGTTTTTTATGTTGGGGCCTCACAGCCTTTGACTTGACTGCTTTCTGGCAGCAAGGAGGATCCAGGGGGCAATGTGGGTGAAGACTGCTCTGAATAAATAACATTAATGCTTTAATTATTCTAAGTTGCCTGTAGCGCTAAGAACTGTGCAGTCACGCAGTCTGACTCTGCTCAGTTTTTTGCTGCCTGCCTTTGACCCACTTTAGTTCTACGACTTTCTAGTTTCTATTTGCTCAAATGGGTGTAATTTTTGATATTATTTATATTTACCTCTTCTAAATTGCTTCATGTTGTCATGAGAATTCATAGTCACTGACCTGAAACCTTGGCTGCTATGTATTATAGTTTCGTCCATTCCGTTCTCTCGTACCCCAGCAGTGGCAGTAGGTCATGTAAGCATGGCCCCAATGAAAATAGCATGAGCAGGCAAGTTCCAGAGTTGTATTGAAGTCTAATACATTTGCAGCAGGGGTGGAGGTAGTAATGTGCTTATGGGGCAGCAAAAAATACAGTAATCAGGGGTTGCATCATGAATGAAGCAGGATACACCATACTTTCATTACCTTGAATCATGCTGGCCGGTATTTTTAAAATATTTGTGCTAAAATTCGAGCATCAAAGTGTGCAGTGAATATATTATAAAATATGAAAGGATCAAGCAGCGAAAATGAGGACGGTGATGCATGCATGTGACGCAAGTAATTTTTCATGCACTAATGGGTACATTTCAGTAGGTCGTGCTTTTGCATTCTGACCTCTTCAAACTGAAGATATACTTTGCTATGATTTAATTTTAGTGGTTGTGCAATTAACTTGGCCTGTCTTACCTGACAAGCTTATCAGTAAGAACGATTTATGAGTAAAGATCTCTCTCATGAAATGAAAACACAATTTTCTGCTTCCTAACTGGTATTTCCTATAAAGCAGCTTTACAAAAGAAAGGCTCAAGGTTGAAAGCTGTGGTTTCACACTTTTCTAAGTTGTGCCATGTACATGTTTTTGCAGCCTTCAACGGTATGCAACTTGAACACATAGGGAGACAACTAGTTTAAATATTTCATGCAGGATGGATGGAAGGACAAATGCATATGTTTTCAATACTGTGGCCGCGATTTTTAATAGGCTTCAGACTACTTTTGTCGGAAAGAGCTGTACGTTTTTGGTGAATTTAGGTGGTATGTAAGGAGCAGGCACAGTGACATGGTGGACAAGGTTTGAGGGAGAGAGGTGGGCTGGGTAATTACCAGCAGCAATTAAATATGCTTCAGACTGTCAGAGTCTTGCACCCAGTCATACCAGTTGAGGGATGAAAAAGGCACATGATGCTCAGCCAGTTTCTGAGAAAGCACTTTATGTGTCTATCTCCCTGATGTCACAAGCTGTTATCATTTAGCAGCTCCAAGGGATCTGCTCGTACAAAATATCATGACAAGACCAGTGTGGCTACAGACACCTCGCTCCTATTACCCACTACCTATCATATGAATATGGACATAGGTAGTTGTATGTGAGTTTTTTTTTACTGTGTTAGATGTTATTGTTTTATATCGCATTCATACTACTTTTTTTTGCTGACTAGACACCTAATGCATGCAAAGACACACTAGTATTTACAAACCGAGGCCCAACTGCAGACCACGAAAGCAACTGGCCTCTGTTTACTCTTGAGAAGCTTGGATTCCTAGCCATTTGCAAAAATAGATGCAAGCAACATTTTAATGCACTATTACATATTTAAAATTTGCAAAAGGGCAGCTGGATTTTCCTGCTGCATATTTTCAAATTACGTTTAGCAGTATTATGTTTTTACTTGTGTCAGGCTGGACCTGCACTTTCTCCAGGTTTTCGCAAATGTATTATTGTGGTAGTCGTGCATTTTTGCAAAAATGAAATATCCTCACAGACTAAAATTTGCAGACCTTGTTGGGTTGGAAGGAGCTATGTATTCACAAGGCTGTGTTGTGCAAGAAGGGTTTGGTTAAAAGGTTGGTGGTTTTATCACTCAGGTGAGTTTTTGTGATCTTGAGACTCGCCCCATCAACCTCTTCCTGCCCTTATGCTGAAACAAGCAGAAAGAAGGAGGTGATTCCCATTACAAATAGCACGGTACATACATTGTGAGAGTATTTGAGTATTCATAAGTGTTGCTTTATATGTACTGGTTTGTGATATGTTAGACTGGGTGTTGCTCTCTGTGGATATGTATGTGGATGTCTGTGGTGTTGGTGTCTGAGGTCTTGGTCTTTGTTCTTTTGGGTGTATGAGTGTATCTCTGGGTGTATCGTAGGGTCTTCAGGGCGATTGGGGTGCTATTTAGCTGTTTAGGGTGTGTGGTGTGAATGTTTGTTCCTGGCTGGTGAGTGTGTTAGTAGGTGTTTGTGGGGATTTGTAATAGTATCTTGAATGTTGTGAGCTGGTACAGATTGAATGCTTGGCGATGTTTTGTGAATGAAGAAATGACATTTTCATAAACCATGACAGAGTAATTACAAAAAGTGTTTATAAAAGAGTAATCCATACTTGGTCCACACACCAGAATGCAAGAGCACGTTCAATCAACTTTCATATCTTCTCCCACCCCTTAAGACTTTCAAAAATACACATTTGGTCAGTTCCCGTCAAAGAACCCTGGTCTACACAGCTCATATATCATAAAGAAACAGCAGCATGATAAAACAAATATCATCAAAATTATTATTATTTTTTTTAACATACTTTATTAATTTTCAAGAACAACAAATCATATTTCAGAAGCATACAAAATATCAGTGCCAAAATCCTCAATAGATGGACAATGTTAACAGCATTTATACTTAAGAAGGGGTCTTTAGTAAGATATACATTAGCACCTCCAGTAGTAAATCCCGTAAAGACAACTGGACACTCTATGTACACATCTCTATTGTCAGAGGGACCCAATGCTAACAAAAGGGCTAAGAAAATATTGTCACCCACCCACCTCCTTTATGATGATAACTGCCATGTCCCATCCCCTCCCTAGTCCAGAGTCGGTACTGTATTAACATAGGTTGTAGGTTGGCAGGCCCATTAAGTTCCGCCCAACAGATATCTTTGTCAAACTTTTTAGGCTTTCGTGTATATGGCATTAATTGGGTATACACAGGGCCTGTTAATTTTACCAAGTCTCAGTGTAGTGAAAGTTCGATGGCAATAAACCGCACTAACATTGCATTCCATCTCAACAAAATGGGGTTCTTACGTAGTCCTCTATTTTCCTCTAGTTTGATCTCCATACTTTCGGTTCGGCCCCATCTAACAACCTCATTATGCCATCCCAACATTGTTGGGAGCAATGAAGATTTCCAGCACAACGTGATGGACCAAATTGCTAAGATCAATACTAGATCATCAAATCGGGCCTGCGCCTACTGTTTCGTACATTTTGTACATAATCCCAAAATACAATAGTCAAGAGTATCACTCCCACCACCGGAGCCACTTCATTCAGTATTTTTAGTATATTTGCCCAAACGTGTACTAAGCGTGCACATGTCCACATCATATGTAGCAAATCCGCCTCTCGTGTATGGCAACGAGGGCACAAATCTGTTGTGTCTGGGAACATTTTGTGTAGTATTTGTAGGGTCAAATAGGCTCTGTGTACCATAATGTATTGAATAAGTTTAAATTTGGGATTGCGAGATACCTTATTAGGGTATTCTAGTATATTCCCCCATTCCTTATCTGTTATTTTACGGCCCATATCCACAGTCCCTTGTCTCAAAGTGGCTAATGAGGTTGCTGCGTGCGTTTGTATACCCCTGTAGAGCCACCTGGTTAAGTGTCTCCCCTTACCCATTAGGTATTGCATGTGTACTAACTCGTGGATTGGGGGCTCTTTTCCATCTGGAGCCTAAGTTTTTTTATATATCTGCTAATGCTAGCATGAAGGAAATATAAGGAGTTGGGAACTTACATACGTATCATGGCTCAGTAACATACTATCTGCAAACAGCATCCCTACTGTACTTACTCCCTCATCAGACCATTTGGATATGCACCTTGTAGTAACCATCCTGGACGGTGTGGGGAGCCCCAGCAGTGGGATGTTAGGGGTGTAAGGTAGTATCCCATTAGTGTAATGGAGTGCTTTTTTTCCAGTAAATTAATGTCACTTGTGATAATTGAGGTGCTATTACCGGGATCTACTTGTAATAACAGGGTATGGAACATTCCTTTTTCCCAGGTTCATTGTGACACACCTATCTCCTGCAGGTGGTGTCCTGCAATCCAGTAAGAAAGCCATTGCAGTTGGCTTGCATAACAATATGCTTTGAAATCCGGAACTCCTAGGCCCCCCCAGTCCGCGTCAAGCTGGACTTTTGCTAGTCCTACTCTCCTACGTCCTTTGCCTAAAATCAATTCCACCAAGAGTGTATCTAGTTCTTTAAAGACGTGTGCAGGTATTACTGTTGGTAAATTAGTAAAAAAGTAAAGTAGTCTAGGAAGCATGACCATTTTTGAAATGGCCACTCTTCCTGCCATAGAGGTCCAGAACGCTACTTCCCAGCTGTCCATCCCTCCCCGACCCCTACTTAATGGCGGCCGCTGACTCTTGTCAGTGAAATTGCTCTTCCACCCTCGTAGCTCCACCATTGAGTGAGCCCTCTCCCAGCCCCTGCTCTCTCCAGTGTGAGGGTTCGAGGCCCTCCTCACCCACAGGTTCACCTGCGCCTCATCCCTGGTGGTCCAGACAAAGTGTTAAATTCTCAGTAAATGAAGACAATATTCTTCTTTTCATGTCTCCCACTTTCCGCTACATTTTCCACTTGTTTTACTCGTTGGTGACTCTGCCAAATCGTGACCGAACCCACGCACTCAGCAAGACACACCCTCGACCCCCTCTTCACAACAGGAAACTCCATCACCTTCAGCCACACCACCAAACTCCCATGGACTGACCACCGATGCGTCCACTTCACCTTCAGAACACCCACCATCCACAGACACCAGCACCTGCTCCCACGAAGAAAGTGGACCAGAATCACCGCCTCACTTAGCAACTCCACCCCAACCACAGATTCTCACAACAACTTCAGAGCCACTAACAACGCCCACCACCAACTCATCAGAAAAACGAGGAAAAAAGCGATTGAAGACGAAATCTCCACACACAATGGCAAAGAACTCTTCAATATCATCAAGGAGTTCGCCCAACCCACCAGCGAGTCGACTGACATCCCTCCATCACAAGACCACTGTGACAAACTCAGCACCTTCTTTCACCACAAAGTCAAGAGCATCTACGACAACTTCGGCGAAGACAACCAACACACGCAACCCCCACCAACCACCCCAACACCCTGAAGCCAACGATTGACAGCTGGACAGCCCTCACCACTGAAGACACACTGAAGACGATGAAGGCAATCCACTCCGGGGCCCCCGCGGACTCCTGCCCCCACCACATCTTCAACCGAGCCGCCGACACCATCGCACCCATGCTCCGCAACACCATCAACCGCTCCCTGGCGACCGTCATGTTCCCTGACAACTGGTAACACGCCAAAGTAAACCCCCTCTTGAAGAAACCCTTGGCGGACATCACCGACATCAAAAACTACAGACCCATCTCCCTGCTCCCATTCCCTGTGAAAGTTATTGAGAAAGCCATCAACAGCCAACTCGCCACATTCATCGATGAGCACAACATCCTTGACTCCTCCCAATCCAGCTTCAGGAAAAACCACAGCACAGAAACCACCCTCCTTGCCGCAACAGACGACATCCGCACCCTACTGGACAAAGGAGAAACAGTAGCCCTCATCTTCCTCGACCTCTCAGCGGCATTCGACACAGTCTCCCACTGCCCCCTAATACGTAGACTTCACAACGCAGGGATCCAGAGCAAGGCCCTCGAATGGATCAGCTCCTTCCTCTCCGGCAGAACGCAGCAGGTCATACTCCCCCTTTCCTCTCGGACCCTACAACAACCACCAGCGGAGTCCCTCAGGGGTCCTCCCTCAGCCCTACGCTCTTCAACGTCTACATGGCCCCGCTCGCCCCCATCGTCAGAACCTATGGACTCAACATAGTGTCATACGCAGACAACACCCAACTCATCCTCTCCCTATTCAACGAACCCAACACTGCCAGACACAACTTTCGAGAAGGCATGGAAGCTGTTGCAAAATGGATGAAAAACAGCTGCCTACAACTAAACTCCGACAAGACAGAAGTACTCATCATGGGCCCAAACCCCAACGCCTGGAACGACACATGGTGGCCCCCTGCCCTCAGAAACCCACCCAACCCCATGGACCACACACGCAACTTGGGAATCATCCTGGACTCTGTGTTCAAAATGAACCGCCAGATCAACTCAGTCTCTTCCTCCTGCTTCCACACCCTCCACCTCCTATGTTAGACCTTCAAATGGATCCCCCTCGAACACAGAAAGACCGTCACTCACGCCCTGATCACCAGCAGACTCGACTACGGTAACGCACTCAACGCCGGAATAAACAAAAACCTCACCGCAAGCTACAGAACATCCAGAATGCCACCGCAAGACTGGTCCTCAACCTGCCAAGACACTGCCACATCTCCCAGCACCTGCGCACACTCCACTGGCTCCCCATTGAGGCAAGAGTCACCTTCAAGATGCTCACCCACGCACACAAGACCCTCCACGACACCAGACCAGCATACCTGAACAGCCGACTCAAATTCCACGTACCCCAAAGGACCCTACGATCAGCCCAGCTCTCCTATCCCATGGTCCCATGCACCAGAAAAACAAGATCGGGAGGCCACTCTTTCTCCTTCCACTCGGCCAAAGCCTGGAATGCCCTTCCACTCCAACTCAGACAGACAACATTGTTTCCCATTTTCGTCCTAAAACATTGTGCATTAGTATTCATCCCTAAAATATTTTGCATTAATATTTGTCTGCTGGTTGCTTTTAAAATGTACCATATAAACCCGTGGAAAGTCAGTCACGTTTGATGTGGGGGTGAGAGAGGGTGACCAATGTCTTTTTGGAAGTGATATGATTGCCCTTGGTTTAGCACTACATGGTTTCACTAATACCAACCATGTTCTGCATGAGACTTTCTGATGGGATGCTCTGCCTCTGAAAATGCTACTTACAATCCAACTCTGCATAGTAGGAGGGCGAGTATCAAATAAATGGATGGGTGCGATTTGGGGATTTGTGACTAATAGTATTTATTCATTTTCTTCACATGGTGGAAACTTTACTCATGAGAACACTTTGATGGTGTCTGCGATGAAGGTGAAGAAGATGAACAATCACGTCACGCTGGAAAGACTGTTGGATGTTGCCAAAGAAACATCATTCAGGTAAGTCGGTGACTAGAAGGTATACCAAATCTGTGGACCTCCTGGGAAGCATCTTGGTATACGCTCTAGGAATCCGGATCTAGTTTTTACTCTTTCAACAAGAGGAGCATAGGGTCAGGTTATAGACATATTCTTTTTTCCCTCCTAGGTGGACCAGGAACTTCAACAATAGTCAACTACACTTTTAGCTTAAGGACAGCTTGCAGGTTTATGGCAGCTTGCCTTGAGCTAATGCCCTCACTGAGGTGTTTTTGCTGCCAGCAGAGCCACAGCACCACTTTGTACAGTTGGTTCAAGGCAACCTGCCTCTCGTTTTGCATCTCCTCGCTCTGCCATCAATGTTTAGAACAGGGACAGGTTGTAGGCACACTCTCTCTCTTTTTCCCTGTTTAGGTGGACCAGAACTTCGACAACCGTCAACTAGACATGTTTAACCTAGGGACAGCTTGTAGGTACATGCTTTGCAGCTTGCCTTGAGCTAATGCCCTCACTGAAGTGCGTTTATTGGCAGCAGAGCCACAGCACCAATTTGTACAGTTGGTTCAAGGCAACCTAGCTCCTGTTTTGTGTCTCCTGGCTCTGCCATGAATGTTTAGAACAGGGACAGGTTGTAGGCACACTCTCTCTCTTTTTCCCTGTTTAGGTGGACCAGAACTTCGACAACCGTCAACTAGACATGTTTAGCCGAGGGACAGCTTGTAGGTACATGCTTTGCAGCTTGCCTTGAGCTAATGCCCTCACTGAGGTGAGTTTATTGGCAGCAGAGCCACAGCACCACTTTGTACAGTTGGTTCAAGGCAACCTGTCTCTCGTTTTGTATCACCTGGCTCTGCCATGAATGTTTAGAACAGGGACAGGTTGTAGGCACACTCTCTCTCTTTTTCCCCTTCTAGGTGGACCAGAACTTCAACAACCGTCAACTAGACATGTTTAGCCTAGGGACAGCTTGTAGGTACATGCTTTGCAGTTTGCCTTGAGCTAATGCCCTCACTGAGGTGCGTTTGCTGCCAGCAGAGCCACAGCACCACTTTGTACAGTTGGTTCAAGGCAACCTGCCTCTCGTTTTGTATCACCTGGCTCTGCCATGAATGTTTAGAACAGGGACAGGTTGTAGGCACACTCTCTCTCTTTTTCCCCTTCTAGGTGGATCAGGCATTTCTACAACCATAAACAACACATGTTTAGCCTAGGGTCAGCTTGTAGGTACATGCATTGAAGTTTGCCTTGAGCTAATGCCCTCATTGAGGTGTGTTTGCTGCCAGCAGCAGAGCCACAGCACCACTTTGTACAGTTTGTTCAAGGCAACCTCGCTCTTGTTTTGTATCTCTTCGCTCTCCCATGAATGTTTAGAACAGGGACAGGTTGTAGGCACACTCTCTCTCTTTTTCCCCGTTTAGGTGGACCAGAACTTCAACAACCGTCAACTACACAGGTTTAGCCTAGGGACAGCTTGTAGGTCCATGCTTTGCAGCTTTCCTTGAGGTAATGCCCTCACTGAGGTGCGTTTGCTGCCAGCAGAGCCACAGAACCACTTAGTACAGTTGGTTCAAGGCAACCTCGCTCTTGTTATGTGTCTCCTGACTCTGCCAAGAATGTTATTTTTTTAACATATCTTTATTGCCAGTTTACAACATACATTCCAATCATATATTCATAGCACTCAGCTTTTAAATGCATTAAAGATTTTCTCACCAGTCGGCCTTTTCAGGTCTTTTCCCCATCTTCTAGCTCTAAGACCCATGCGTCTCTGTATGGGGTACCACAGGGCTCGATCCTTAGCCCAGTGCTATTTAATCTCTATGTTAACCCGCTAGCTACAATTGCCGAAGAAGCTGGGTTGTCTATCTTTTCTTATGCGGATAACACCCAGCTAATCTTCTCCTTATCCTCCAACGAGCTATCTAGAGTGAGAGTACAAAAAGACAAGGTGGAGCTGCAGGAGAGGTGAATTGGAGGTACAAGCAAATATGGCGTGTGCTAAAAGAGACTGGTTTGAAAGTTGAGTTACAAGTGGAAAGTAGGTCGTGAAGGGAGACGTGTTTGAACAAGATCGCCTGACAGAGTGGGATCTAGTGGAGTAGAGAGTCAATCATGATTCTGTGCTTTGAGTTAGTGCGCTCAGCTTCACCTGACCTAAATAAACACGATCCTGGCACAAGTACTTTTTGAGCTCTGTTCTGCAACCCTCAGAAGATATGGAAAACCTGAAGCAATTGTGAAAAGATTTTTTGGTGACGTGTTGTGTTAGGGATGCTTGATAGGTATTTTTGGGGACACTATAGCTACCTTTGCTTGATTCTTATCTGGATATGGCTGACAATGCTTTCAACTCAGCTTCGCATGCCACATCACCTCACCACATCACATCACCTGCGACAGCCTCTGAAGGCTGTCGCAGGTGATAAGGCCACCTGTGAACTCTTATGTACCTGAAGCAAACTACTATACCAATCGGTCCAGGGTGATGTTCAATCTGTCTGTGGACGTTTTTGGTGGGAATTGTGACATGTTGCCTGGTGTGGGTGCTTTTTGACACCTGGAGGGAGTTGCATACCTGACTGCTATATTGGATGATATTAAGCAAATTAGAGAGGGGGGGGGGTGAATAACCTGTCTAAAACCTGGGCATTTAACAATATTGCAAAGAAAGGGTTCTCTGTAGGGATAAATCAAGCAATTCATTTGTCAACAATATTCAACTTGTAGGTATGTCTAAAGCAGTGGGATCTATGGGTGTCTGTTCACATTGGTGTTTGATTGTAGGCATAAGTGAATGGCCCAATGAAAAGGTGTCATCCTCAATCATACTTTGTGTCATTTTGGAAAGTTGGGAAAGTCCTAGAAAAAAATAAAGATGCCTTTAAGTTCTGTGTTTAACTTGTCACCTCTGCAAGTGCTTCAAAGACAGAGGTCAAATGTCTGGCTATCTCTTCTGACAAATTGCTGCAGAATTGGTGTTTATATTTCTTTCTCTGACTGCAAAGTGAAAGGAGTTTTCAAAGTGAATTATGTGAAAAAGTGTAGGAAGCTGGCTCCATATGTGATATTGCCACTAGGTGATAACATGCAGAGAGTCCAAGGGGTCTCCAAGTGTACGGGGCTCAATGTTGAACCCAAAATGTTCTATTAGTGGTAGTGTTAGCAAGCAGCATTAGGCCTAACACAGAGGACTGTAAAACATGTATTGCACAACCGTGATCAATAAAGGACATATGACTCAAAAAGAAGATCCACAACAATTTTAGAAAATATACTTTGTTTGTATTTTATTTTAAGACTAAGATCTTCACAATCAGGTAAGTACGTTTATAAATAAAAATACTTTTCACTTTCATAAGTTGACAGACTATTTTCAGAACAGTTCAATATCCCATGGTGAAAACAATATAGCAGTAAAACAGGTAAGTACCACATTTGCAGTTTCAGTCTTCGGGACCAAAGGTCAGCTAGGGCAAAGGGTAAGGAGAGTACCAAAACTGCACCACCAGTGGCACAGGGGCGGCTGGGTGCAGAGGTCAAAGTTGGAGGTTGGTCCAATGCTTTCCAATGGAGACTGGGAGTGCCTAGAGCCACACTGCTTGCAGATAAGTAGATCAGTTGCCGGTTCCAAGCTTTGGGGGTTAGCTCAAGCACAGGGGACTTCAAAGCAGAACCAAACATACACCACAAGGGGCGTAGGGGTTGCCAAGTGCAGGGTGCCAATTAAACGCCAGGCGCCCATTGCTTCTCAATGGAGTTTCTTCTTTTGACAAACAGTTTACAGGTGTGGTACTGGAGGTTGCAGGCGAGAGACCAATGATAGCAGAGTTAAGTAGAGGTGTAGGGGGTCATAGGGGCAGGAAGGATCCAGTCGTAATGCATTAATGACATTGAAAGACTTAGAAAAGTGTAATTAGAGGTCAAAGGTCAACAGACATGATCCCCCGACACCAATTAAACCAATAAAAACGCAAGTATTTATCAAGACAATTACAATAATGCAACACTAGTAACAAATGATCCAAGGGTAATGCAATAACGACCTTGATACACCTAAACAAGTATAAATAGAGGTCAAAGGTCAAAAAGCATAACCTCCTCCAACACAGTAACTAAGGAGGATGTAGGTACTCATACTTACAATTCCAATAATGCCTCACTTGTAATAAATGATCTAACAGTAATGGATTAATGACCATGAAACACTTAGAACAGTGGAAATAGAGGTCAAAGGTCAAATTACATGACCCCCTCCCACCAATTTAATGAACAAAAATGTAAGTACTTATCATTACAATTCAAACACTGCAACACTTGTAAACAATGGTCTCACCATAATGGAATAAACACCTTAAAACACCTACAATGATGGCAAATAGAGGTCAAAGGTCAAATATTGTGACATCTACAATAATTTGAAGAAGGAAAAAAATAGTACTTTGCATGTTGAGTCCAATAATGCCCCACTTGTTGAAATTGATCCAAGGGTAACAGAATAAAGAGAAAAAAGGTTAAAAAAATGTGTATTTAGGGGTCAAAGGTCACGTTTTTTTCACCTCTTATAAAATTTGACTAGTTGACCTGTGAGACCAGACAATGACCTTTCCGAAGATACCTCACTTTGCAAAAACAATTTCACTGTTACAAAGATATATCCTTTGTACACTTCCAGGAGCTACCATTTAGGGTCAAAGGTCAAGGACTGTGACCTTCAGGAGTTATATGCATGAAATCATATGCCAACTATTCACAAAATATGCATCACTAGTGTGCATAAAAGTCAGAAAATACATTTTGAGGTGTTGAACATGTGTCCAATAACAAGACTAAGATCATTATATGAAAAACATCAACAGACGAAACAACATGTCGGCCATTTTGTAGCATGTAAAGTGCTGTGAAAGGCAGCAAAAATATGTATTTTTATATATTTACTAACAGTAGTCTCTGAAACATCCATTTTACTTCTGTGAACCAATTCTGCTAGGCTTATATAAGTTTAGATTCTGCACAACAATAGAAAAACATGAAAAATGTATGTGCCTTATATCTATGTCATTGTATGACAAAGAGCCATAAAAAACACAAAAACAAAATTAAAATCAAAATCTGTCCTATTACCAGGTGAGCAAACAGACTAATAAATATTTCTGCGTATCTGCTTTTGGAAAACACTATTTTTGTTATTACCCTACCAACGCGGTCATTTACTCTTATCATTTTCACAGTCACCTGGCGGCCATCTTGAATTGTGTCATGTGACTTCAGGGTGTTTTATAAATGTAAGTTTTATATATAAAATAATAGCACAAGAAGTACTGAAACCAAAAATATATAGTTTCCCAACATTATAATCATAATTACACAAACTACAGCATGTTGAAGCAAAGCACTCCAAAAAGTCATTAAATGGCTTGGCACTGAAGGATTTTCAATGGGCACTTATATGGTTAAAGGTATGCAGGGAAATTTCTTGGTAAATTTATGTTTTTGTTGGCATGCGGCATGGGGCTGCCGTAGCAAAGGCTTGGCTGCCGTAGCAAAGATTTGGCTTTTATTTGATCCTGCCGCTTTGTGGCAGGGTGCTGCTTGTACCACAGCTCTGGTTTTGACCCGATCCCAGGGCGCAATTACATGCTTTCCTATGTTCCATGGAGAACTTTTTTCTTCATAATTTTTTTCCTTTATTTTCTTTCGCGAAGCGCCGGGATCATGCAGGTTGCCTGACTGGTTTTTGTGTTATTTAGCAAAAACCCTCACGATAGTATATTCTAAGTAGTGAATAAATACTTGTTGTTAACTGTGCAATGAGACGTTATATTGACCTTTTCCTTCCTGGTGTGGAGGCACGGTCTGGCTCACGCCCATGTGCGCAGTGCGGATGTACTGTTCGCAGGGACAGGGGTCTGTTTACACCTAATGCGGGCTGAATTTATATTTGTGCTGTTTTAGCCCCAACGAGACTCTGTCAATCCTAATGGCAACTCGTTTTGTATATTTCTCGTTTTCGGTTATTGGGTGTATATTTGAAAACTTTGAAATTATAGCCTTCATGTAGTATTTACCAAGATGATGTTCATAGATGGTTTCTCTACTTTTTCAGTCAGAAACACCAGAATGGAAATTCACGCTTTTTAAACTGACATTATGTTCGGATCAAGTTTTAATATTAATTATTTATATTCAGCTTCCGTTTTTTCTGATTTTACAGATACGTGCACAGTGCCCTTATCAAGGTGGCACTGTAAGTTCAATCAGGATTGTTTACCAAACTAAAACACAACGTGATTTACAGTTCGTCGAGAGACGGTCACTGGTCTACACTTACTTCGGTTACATCATTGGATTGCACTTGCACTTCTATTTATGGTACGTGTCTCCCCGCAGGAGACGGCTTCTTATTAGTTTACTTCCTGCCTTTGACTCCCTACTCAACTTGCTGTTTTCTATCTCTATACATAATAGTTTATGGCCTACTTGGGTCAATCCAAGATTAAAATGACGCAGATATGCCCATGTCCCCCTCCCCCCCCATCCGTCTTTCTCTACCTCTGATAAAGTGTTCTATATAACACACGGTTAGATGGGGTACCAAGGTATTAACCACTGATATAGGATCTATGCTTTAGTTGGGGACATCTTTGATTAAACAATATTTTCCAGCATTAAGGGTTTTTTTCAAAAATATACTCGCTTTGGAATCACAGCGGCACACTCTTGCTCCCCCTGTTATTAATGAAATGGTCTTATCCGTAATGTCATGTGTTGTTCTATATAATATTGCTTTGTGTGGCAATGTTTATATACCCATAACTCATGGTATATCCATGATCAGCCCTGTGCAGATTCTCTTAGTATGTGTTAACTTTTAAATGGTGTCTCTTAATGTACTTTTTAAATGTTATGTATGGTATGTCCACTTATGTTATGTTTTCTCATACTTTTCCAGCCCTGACGAAGTTCACTCTGAATGAAACGCGTTGGCTGAGGCTCTGTTTGGACTATTAACTTAAAATAAAGACTTTTTGTATACCAACTACTGACCACTTGGTGTAATATACTCACAAACAAACTGGTGGTGCACCACCCCGAACCCCCTTTTTGAAACTCATTGATCTGCCTGGCAGTTGGCATCCACTAACGGCGGATGCAGGGGTGTTAGTATGCACACCGTCATCAACTAATACTATTCCATAAACATTGGGAACAAAGTAAGGAGGTGCAGTCATCGGAGTCCGCCGTTAACCCTGCTTTCTTTTCAAATTTTAACTAGGTTTCGTTTTAACTTAGTTCCTTTTTTATTAGGCGACTTCCAGGTGTGGTGTAATCCTGAGTATGCGATTCCTTGTAAGTGTGACAATTTTTCTCCCCAGAATACCCTCCATTTTATGATGTTTTGTCCTTTTTATACTGACATTCGTAACAAGTATATAATTCCCATCCTGAGAGGAAAGGGCTTCCTGCAGGATAGACCAGCATTACTCTATCTCCAGTCATTGAGCACATCATGGGATATTTTTAATATTGCATGTTTTTTGGTTGCTGCTATGAGGTTCAAGAAAAACAGACATTTGTTATCTGATTATTGTTTAGATTCTTAAATGTCACCATGTAAATTATAGAATCGTGTTTTTAACATCAAAGCAAACTCATATGAAGGACTGTTTTTAGGAGGACAATAACATGTCAAGATATTAGTAGATCACGCTAAAACTATGAGCTTGTTTTAAATGCACATAGCACTTTAAATAACGTCTTTATTGTATGTAGAGCAGCCCATGGTACTTCTCACGATTGTCTGGAATGAAATGTTTGCACTTTACCCCGTATGCACTTTGCACTTTACAAAAAATGTTTTACTCTAGGACGTATTATGGGGAGAGGAAATCGAAGCTTTGTATCCTAATATGTTTGCCCTTTTGGCATTGAAATTTTATCTTGAGGAGCAATGTGCCATTTTAATTCATGAGCTTTTTTAATTGCATTCTGCACTTTATATAAAACTTGTATTGTATGCCTAGAAAAGCTCTAGCCCCACAGGATGAAATACAGGAAAATACATTTGTAGTTTTGCACCCCAATACTGTTTGTATGTTTCTATCTCTCGAATCTTGCACTTTCAGTACATTTTATTTTTTAACTGTAATGTATGATTGATTGAACTGTTTACTTTTATGACATTAAGTTGTCGAATAAAGCATTTGATGATGATGATGATGATGATGAATATGACCATTCGTCTGAATGGGAAACCAGTAGAGGCCCTATTAGACACAGGGTGTCATCACAGTATTGTCTGTAGAGAGTTGATTCCCCCTAACCAAATTTCAACCGAAGACGAAATACAGGTTTCATGTATTCATGGGGATATACGTTCCTAACCCTTGGCAGAGGTCATCTTAGAAATTTACGGAGAACCTCAGGTCAGGAAGGTAGGAGTAGTACCAGACTTAGTAGAGAAAGTTTTGTTAGGTACCGATCTCCCAAACCTCCATAAATACGTAGTCAACTTAACATAGATATACAAAGCGCCCCAACAAAGGTCAACAAAACAATGGCAGAAAAAAGGAGAGAAAGGGAACGGTACAGACAGTCTTCCAAATTGCCTGTCACATGTTTTCTTTCCTCCCCAGAGAGGGAATTTATGCCAACCCGGAGTTTCAGGGCGGACCAGAGAGAAGACAGTACGTTAGTACATGCCTGGGAACAAGCAGCAGAACCGGAAGACCACAAAAAGGTAGGCCCTCATTTTCGTGTCAAAAGCGGTCTTCTCTATAGAATATATGATTCCCCCACTAAACACGTAGAGCAATTAGTTGTCCCCAGGGCTTTCAGGGAACAGGCTTTATATCTCGCTCATAGCCAGGCAGGGGGTGGACATTATGGGCAGGAGCATACCCTCAAATACCTACTAGAGAGGTTCTACTGGCCAGGGGTTTACAGGGAAGTGTCACGGTTCTGTGCCTCCTGTCCTAGATGTCAGCTAGTTAATCCGTCACCTGATAGAAAAGCTCCTCTTTACCCCCCTACCCATTATCGATGTCCCATTTAAAAGAGTTGGTATGGATTTGGTAGGCCCTCTTCCTCTCTCTGCAAGAGGCCATCAATACATCCTTGTACTGGTGGATTACGCTACCAGATATCCAGAGGCTATCCCCCTCACCAGTACTACCACTCTATCAGCAGCCCAAGCCATGGTTTCCTTCTTTTCTCGCGTAGGGTTTCCTTGTGAGCTATTGACCGATCAAGGAACACCATTTATGTCCCGACTTATGAAAGAAATCTGCAACCTGCTCAATGTTCGCCATATCAGAACAGCGGTCTATCATCCACAAACAGACTGCCTTGTTGAGCGATATAATAGAACCATAAAGACCTTCCTTAAGAAAAGCAGCAGTGAGGGTGGGAAGGATTGGAATAGGAAACTCCTCCTTGTTCTCTTCGCTATCAGAACCCATGAACAGGCCTCCACCGGTTTTAGCCCTTTTGAGCTCCTATTTGGCCGCAAACTCCGTACACTGCTCGAAATGGCTGCCGAACAGTGGACGGAAGAGGAGGAGGAGAGCAAGCCTCTTCTGAGGTATGCAACATCCCTAAAAAACACCTTGACCACTTTATGGGAACATGTACACCGTAATCTGGAACAGGCACAACGAAAGCAAAAGACCAATTATGATAAAACCGCCAAGGCTAGGTGTTTGAACGTAGGGGACAAGGTTTTAATCCTCCTCCCATCATGTGAAAAAAAATGTTGGCGACTTGGCAAGGGCCCTATACTATAAAAGAAAAAGTGACCCCTGTCACCTATAGGGTAGACGTTCCCCATAAAGGAAAAGAGGACCAAATCTATCATATCAACTTACTAAAAAAATGGGAAAGTCCAACCCCGTCGACTGGAGTTGCAGTCAACCACGTCACCCTCACAAAGCCTTTAGAAATCTTTTTTTTCCAACGTCCTCGGAGGCCACACCAGAGAGACCCAAGGTTGGGAACAACCTGACGTCCCACCAACAACAGCAGTTGTACGAGCTCTTGGACCACTATTCAGGGCTGTGCCAAAGTACGCCTGGCCGTACATCCCTAGTGAAACATGATATCAAAACAGAAGGTGGGAAGGTAATAAAACTTAAACCCTATAGGATCCCTGCAGCCCGACGATCGGCTGTACAGCAGGAGGTGGAAACTATGCTGCAAACCGGTATTATCGAGCCCTCTCAAAGTGAGTGGTGCTCCCCGGTAGTCCTTGTACCCAAACCCGATGGCAGCCTTCGCTTTTGTGTAGACTTTCGTCAACTAAATGCCCACTCCAAGTTCGACAGTTATCCCATGCCCCGTGTAGACGAATTAGTGGAATGCCTGGGAGGGGCAACAGTGATGTCCACCATTGATCTAACCAAGGGATACTGGCAGATACCTCTCAGCCCGAGGCCAAAGAAAAGACAGCCTTCTCAACGCCTTCAGGGTTGTATCATTTTAATGTTATGCCCTTTGGTCTTCACGGTGCCCCTGCCACCTTCCAAAGACTAATGGACGTCCTCTTAAAACACCACCAACCATACGCTTTGGCGTACCTCGATGATATAGTTGTCTACAGCCCAGACTGGAACACCCACATTCTACATTTAAACCGTGTTTTTTCCACCTTGTCTCTGGCAGGGCTTACACTCAATCTCAAGAAAACAACACTAGCAACTAATCAAATAGAATATCTGGGTTATACCATCCGAGCCGGTACAATACGCCCGCAGCTTAACAAGGTAGAAGCAGTACAGAACATACCACGGCCCTAGTACCAAGAAGGAGATAAGGTAATTCCTTGGGTTGGTGGGATACTACCGACGATTTATACCCCAGTTTGCAGACGTAGCTAGCCCTCTTACCGACTTGTTAGCCCAACGACACCCCGACAAGAAGCTAGAGTGGACAGAAGCACAAGAAAACAGTTTCCATACCCTGAAGTCCCTTTTGCGCACCGCCGGTATTAACGTGTCCGGATTTCGAAAAGCCTTTTGTCTTGCAGACAGATGCCTCAAATAGGGGGATAGGAGCGGTTCTGTCCCAGCCAGACACCCAAGGGTATCTCAAACCAGTGTTATACCTTAGCCGAAAACTGTTTCCCAGGGAAAAACATTATGCCACTATAGAAAAAGAATGCCTAGCTATCAAATGGGCCATGGAAGCACTCCAGAATTATCTGTTAGGTCGCGCATTCTTTTTAGTGACAGACCATGCCCCCTTAACCTGGTTGGCCTCTCACAAAGACACCAATCCAAAAATCCTTCGATGGTTTTTGTCCCTTCAACCCTTCTCTTTTCAGACCCTGCATCTACCTAGCAAGCATCAAAAGAACTTGGATTTCCTATCCCGCTGTCCGGTCTCAATATGGCCCGAGCGTCCATATTCAACGGAGGGGAAGTGTAGTCCCACAATCGGGACATCCAAGATAGCCGCCACAGTGTCCCAGAAGGGGGCGCCGATCACCGCTGCAGCGGCGCGGCTCGCGGGTCACGTGAACGCTGCTGACGCAGGAAGAGCGCGGAACGAGGGGAGAGACGCGCTCGAGACTAAAGAACTGCTGCTGACGGGAGACGCGAGGAGTGAGGAGCCCAGGAGTAAGGAGCCCAGGAGTGAGGAGCCCAGGAGTGAGGAGCCCAGGAGTGAGGAGCCCAGGGGAGAAGACCCCAGAGGAGAAGAGACAGAGGCCGACTTCGGGAGCCCGCCCTGTGATAACGCTGAGCAGTCCGTTCGTCCAGGAATGGAGAGGGACATCTGGACCCCTTCTGCCGCGACCCAGGAGGGCGTGGCCAGAGGCGAGTGCCCTTTTTTCGTTACTTTGCAGTTGGGAGGCGGTGGGGACTGTAAAACACTACCAGAGCACTGACTGAGCACAAAATCACCTGGGTGTTAGGTGGAGGTCCATTTTGGAATCCCTTAGCCCTCTCCTAATAATCTTTTTTTTTTGTTGTTGTTCTTTTTTTTTCCCGGCTGTCACTGAGGAAGACGCCAAGCACATTCCCCAGCCCTGAAAACAACCCACCGAGAGGACAGTGTACAGAAAACAACAGGACTGTTACCCTTATCTATGGACTGCGTTGCCAATCCTTTTTTTTAATATGTTTTTTTTCTTTTTTTACCTCCCTTCCATCAGAATGCACAACCCTTAATAAAAACAAACCAAGTGGTACAAAAAGAGGAAGCCCTCTCTTTCCTTAATTACTGGGCCTTGCATCACCACTACCAAGTTACAGTAACCTTTAGAAAATTTCAACAACCAATGGCTGAAGGGGTTCCTGTAAAGCCCAAACTTGTAGTGTATGTATGTATTTATTTATGTATGCTGTTATGAATATATATGGGTACTTTGGGGCCAGTTATACAACCCTTTTTTGCAGCAGCAAACAGGAGATTCTCCCGTTCGAACTGCAAAAAAGGGTAATGGCATGTACAAATGCTATTTTGCGAGTCACTGACTCGCAAAATAGCATTTGCGACTCCCGCTATTAGGAAGGGGTGTCCCTAATAGCGAGTCACCATGCCATGTACTTTTGTTTTGCGACCGCATTTGCAGACTCAAAACACTTCTGAAAAGTTACATTTTTCTTTTTTAAATGCATCCAATTTTCCTTTTAGGAAAAAGGGCTGCATTTAAAAAAAAAACTGCTTTATTAAAAAAGCAGTCACAGGCATGGTGGTCTGCTGACCCCAGCAGGCCACCATCCCTGTGAGTGCTAGCCATTTCTAATGAGGTCACAAATTGTACCTGCCTCATTAATATTAATGAGGCATGTAATTTGCGACCCCATTAGGAATCGCAAACAGTGTCTGAGATACTGTTGTGAATCCCAATTTGCGAGTCGCAATTTGCGAGTTACAAATCCGATGCAATTTGCGAGTCGCAAATTGGTGAGTCGTACATCTGGCCCTAAGTGACTTGAGATCCCCAAGAGATAGCAACGGCTATGTGTAGGACAAACCTATAAAAAATAATCTGGCTTGAAGCACAACTCTTATATTTCCAAGGCCAGGTGGGACCATATCCCAAGGCTTACTAGCCTTGTCCAGGAGCTAAAGACCAATACTTCCCAATAGCTGGAGACTTCTCCCTTCTCTTGCATTTTCCTGCTATGACATAAGAGTTTTGGGGGATGCACAGAAAACACTACTCTCTTACCTACCCCAAGGTTCATTATCACCATTGTCACCACCTTTTCAGTATGGCTCGAAGAATAGCAAGGTTAATCCCACCTTCGCCCCTTATGGGGATCTCACTACCTGTATCAATCTTCAGAGGATGAGGGAGCACCTGTTTCAAAAAGAGGAAGCAGTGGTGAGGGATTAGCAAGAGATAGCATGATGATTGCTCCAGCAGGATGGTTGTTAGAAGTCCTGGACTGGACTCTCTGAAGTACAGGATGGCTGAGTGTTGCAGAGGTACACTATGGCTCACTGGCAAGAGAGGAAACAGAAGACAGTAAAACCAGAGTAATGGAAGAGGAGTTCAAAAATAGGTAAGTATGATGGCAACATTGTGATGCAGCTTACCTGCTGCGAGGGGAGGGATTGTTGTAACTAGGCCCCAGGCAAACCTAGAAACTTGCTTGAGAACCAAAGAGGTAGAATCGTAGTCGATACACCCAAAAAATTGAAATCTGAAGCTTAAGTCCAACATCCAGGTTCGTAGTCGCCAAAGCCTAATCATTGGACTTGGCCCTTCTGGCAGGTTCACCCCTAAACTTTTTGCGATTATCTTAGCTTTTTTCCCTATGTTTTAGGCCTCTAGGCGCTTTTTACACTGTGTCCTAGTGGAAAGTGCGTGCGCGCTGTTACATTTAGTGAGACTGACCTGCCCTCCCATAGGAATGCATGGGAAATGTATGTGTCCATGGTAGTTCCTGATGCGTGGGGAGTGCAGGGTAGAGTTTGGTATGTACGAACTCGTGAGAGTGAATGCTGCGCGATGATGTGTGCGGCGTTACTGTGTCTAGTATAAAAGTGCCACTTCTAGACGCTGGCATAAATGTGGAGTGACTGTCTGGCGTGTGATTGGCTGGTGTGCCTGGCTCCAGGAGTCAGGATGGGTCTGCCCCAGTGGTGAGTGGAGAGATTTGCATGTTGATGAGTGGGAGGAGTACACCTGGGACCTGAATAGGGCTGGGCTTTCCCCACACAATGCTGGCTCCGCCCCCCTGTGGTGCGACTGATGACCCTGGCCTGTTCTGTGAATAGGGAGAGGGGCTGAGCAAAACAAAGTGCTCAAGAACCAGTTGCATCTGGTTCGCCCCTTCCCTGCACCTTGAGACAAAGGTACCCTGTGTATAAAAAGGGGTTGTGACCCCAGGTAAAATGTCTTCTTCTGATCCTAACTAGAGGGGAGCCTGCTGCTGCTGCTGGGCGCCAGGAGGACCGCCACTGGGGACTGCCTCCCTGCCTGGAGGGCCCTGTGAGCTGGCCCCTGGGAACAGCCCTTGCCCCCTGCCTTCCTAAAGGACTTTGTTCCTGGACCTTGCCTCCAAGCGCCTGGGGAGCGCTATATCTTTGTTGCCTGGTGAGCGCTCTGTTTGGTGGCCCAAGAGGAGCAGCGCTGCTGGTTTTCCACTGCAGCCCAAGGCTGCGATCATTTTTGGAAAGGGAATCGCCGGCATGGGGATTCCTCCGCAATGGTACTTATTTACAGTGCGGGAGCCCACCCCGCATTGCCGGCCGTATTTTGAGCAAGAAGACGGGAGCCTACCCCGTAGTGGAGTACTTCGCGGGTGCCCACCCTGCATAATTGCCGTTTTTTGATGCCCCTAGCGAGTGCCGACCCCGCCAGCCACTTTGTGTTGAAGCCACGGGAGCCTACCCCGTATTGAGCTCACCGCCGCCAACCAGGAAGCCAGGCAGCCCATGCTGAGACGTGGGCGGGGCTTGGCCAGGCGAGAAGGAAGTTCCGGCCATCGGGCCAGGAAACGGAAGAAGCCAGCCGAGTACAGTGGAGCTCCCCTGGGGGAAGGAGAGCCCCGCGCTGCCCAACGAGACAAGCAGGAGGAAGACGGGAGCCCACCCCGCGCTCCTGTGACCGCCAACCAGGTGAGGAGGGGCCCGGGGGTGGGAGAGAGTCGAGGCACGTTTCCAGGGCCTGCCCCCCACCCACGGGGACCCAGAGAAAGCTGTAGGTGCGCTCCCAGCAAGAAAGGGGGGGCCGGAATGCACTACAGTGGTGATGCCGATCGGGGCACCTCTTCGGTGCCGGTGACATTTTCTCAGCTGCGCCGCAGAAGCGGGCAGCTGCAACGTGTTGGGGCAGTTCATTGTTGAAGTCCCGGAGTGGGACTCGGGGGCATTCCTTCGTGAGGCACAGTGGTGCCAGGTCCCATTCCAGCTGCGAGAGAAGCGGACTGCTCCAACGGGTGGGGGACTATTTAATTAAGAGATCCCAGTGTGGGGCCCTGAGTCAGAGTGGCCCCGTCTGTCAGTGGGCCGCTCCTACGTGGCCATAATTGTTTCGAGGGCCAGAGGGGCCCGTGTCCTCGCCCCGTGTTGTGCCCCACAGTGCTTGGGGGCTTTTGTTACCTGCAGAGCCCCGTGGGGCTCCAACGCTTGCTTGTTTACTTCCTGAGCCCCGGTGTTATAGTCACAAGTTGTCCTTATTTCTTTAAGGACAACTTGTCAGTTCCGCGAGCCTGCCCTCGTGCGCTATTGTCATTTGATGTGCCATTCATTCTGGAGTTCTCGTGCTTCTGCCAGTTTGACAGTTGCAGCGGGAACATCAGGATGAGCGGTTGTGGGTTTTTCATTCTCCATGCTTGAAACCTACTAAAGGTCTTTTAAATAAACTTAAGCATAAGGATCATCATTTTCACATCAGAACTCACTTTCTACATATGGCGACGAGCGACGAGAGAAGAGAGAAAGAAGAAACCCACCGACCGGCTCCAACGCTTTCATTTTACCATCTGCCACCTTACGAACTATCTACTCGAACACTCAAACAAAACGAATTACCATACTTTAAGCAACGCCAAACAAGCCATTGGAGAACTTTTTACTCAAGCTGCCAGTTAGTGCCTATCCTGGCATTCCCCTGAGCGTCTCCGAACTATGAATGATTTTCAAGTGCCGCTTCAATCTGCTTCTTTATTAGAGGACCGTCGAGAGAGAAGATCCCCTCACCTTGCTGCCTGCCTTCTGCCCCGGCGTGACCTGCCACTAATGTGTTTCGCCTCAGCGACCCTGCTTTAACTAATTACTACACTGATACAACAAGGCCATTGGCACACACATACTGTTATTTTCGTGGGAGGAACGGATTCCGATGTGAGTACTGTTACATTTTATTTATATTCACATTATCTACCTCTCCTCTTCGGCAGTCTAACCGCCCCTCGATTCAAATTTGGCTCGAGCTGACACACTGTTTGTCACTCAGCGCGTGCAGCCTTATATCTGCCCGACGCTCCTTCCATGTCTCTTCTTCTTTTGTGACGCTTCCTCTACGTCAGCATAAATGTGCAATAACAATTGGTGCATCTCGGTGCCTTTAACCACCCTGCACGACGTCAAAAACGTCCCGCCATCTTGAATTTGGCATATTTCTTCCAGTTTCCACCAGGCGTCAACTGTGACAACCACTATGTCATCATTTTTCAAGAAAGTTTTCATTAGGAGGGCTCCCACGCTCCTTCTCTGTCGTCTTTCATCAACTTGAGTGCTTTTCCTCCTGTAACATAGACTCACTTCAAGGCAATAGGAATGCCTGATTTGCTTCAAAAACATTGGAATGCTTCATCCGATCTTCGCATTTCAACACAGCTGTTTATGGATGTCTCCTAGCAACCTCTGTCTTAAGCTTCAACGTGAGACATTGTTATTCAGCAGACGGGGTGAATTATCCAGCAAGACCACGGTGACAACTTTACTTATTTTAACTTATTGTTTTCTTGGGGACAGTTTTTCTTCTTTCCTTTGCATTCGGTATAATTCTATAGTTGGGACTGATATTCTTAGCAGTTATGTTTTTAAAAAAAAAGTATTTCCTGATATCTTCATGTTTATAATTGAAATAAGTAATTTCATGATTTGCATGCTCAGTTTGTTCCTGCTGCCGTGTGATTAATTGTCACACCTTTACATACAGCTTGTGATTGGTACAGTTCTACAGTGTTACATTATACTGTCTGGTATTATATGCCAAATGCCATACCTGCATAAATATTGCAATTTTTGTTTTACATTTTTTTCATTTACAGTAAGTTCAGTGTGCCATGTCCACACCTCATAGGTATTTTACATTTGTTTTGTTCAGTGTGCCATGTCCACACCTCATAGGTACTTTACATTTGTTTTGTCAGTGTGCCATGTCCACACTTCATAAGTACTTTACATTTGTTTTGTTCAGTGTGCCATGTCCACACTTCATAGGTACTTTACATTTGTTTTGTTCAGTGTGCCATGTCCACACCTCATAGGTACTTTACATTTGCTTTGTCAGTGTGCCATGTCCACATTTCTTAGGTACTTTACATTTGCTTTGTTCAGTGTGCCATGTCCACACTTCATAGGTACTTTTCATTTGTTTTGTTCAGTGTGCCATGTCCACACTTTATAGGTACTTTACATTTGTTTGGTTCAGTGTGCCATGTCCACACTCCATAGGTACTTCACATGTACATTTTGTTTTGTTCAGTGTGCCAAGCCCACACTTCATAGGTAATTATGAACATTTTTCTTTGTTTAGTGTGCCATGTTCACACTTTAGAGGTATTTTACACCACATCTGTGCATTTTACACATTGTATCATGTGGTACTACCACATCTGCGCATTTTACACATTTTTTTTTCATGTGGTACAAGTTGTTTGACCGTTCCACCTTACGTGGATTCGTCACTTAGAATGATTCTACATTTTACAAGTAGTTTGACCATTCCACTTCCTGTAGATTAGTCACTTACAGTGTATTATACTATTTAAAAGTAGTTTGACCGTTCCACTTTCTGTGGATTCGCCACTTACAATGACCGTTCCATTCTCTTGTGGATTCGTCATTTACTCTTCAGTGTTTTGCGGTTCTACTATTTTACTATTGCTGTATATTAATTCATTTTGCTTTTTCGTTCTACACCTGTCTTTCACTCTTTTACTACTCCCTGTATTTCTTTCATCATATCACTTCTTCAACTGATTGCTTCAACCCTGTACTTTACTCTTGTTAGCCTGGCCAGCTCTCATTATGTTTGTACTTAGGTTGTTGTTTTATTTAATTGTGTAAGGGTGTGGGTGCTTATCTTTTGTGAGAAATGTGCATGAGGTGTTTGTATTTATCTTTCCTGCTGTCTTTCCTGCCTTTCTCCATTCATTTTCATAAACTATTATTTCCATCATATGCAACTTCTGTTCCAATGCTCATTTCTGTTCTCACTTCATTGCTTTTGTCTGCTCGGTGCGTTTTGTTAAATTTGACTTTCGCAGTTCTTGCTAATAATGTTCTTTTTCTTTTCTGTAAAAAAAGAGGGTGATGTTATAGTCACAAGTTGTCCTTATTTCTTTAAGGACAACTTGTCAGTTCCGCGAGCCTGCCCTCGTGCGCTATTGTCATTTGATGTGCCATTCATTCTGGAGTTCTCGTGCTTCTGCCAGTTTGACAGTTGCAGCGGGAACATCAGGATGAGCGGTTGTGGGTTTTTCATTCTCCATGCTTGAAACCTAATAAAGGTCTTTTAAATAAACTTAAGCATAAGGATCATCATTTTCACATCAGAACTCACTTTCTACACCCGGGTTGCTCCCACGATTGACACGTTTTGTTTTGAGGGCTACTGGGAGCCCGTGCCTCCTTTCAACATTTCCAGCTGCCCAGCAATTAGTGGGCAGCTGCCTCGTTTAGGCTTGAGTGGTTGGCGCACCTTTGCTTGGCTGGTTTTGTTAGTCAGCCCAGACATTCTGGACAAAGGGCGTTTGAGCCCCTGAAAGGCCAAGTTGGCCTGGGGACAGTGTTCCTGTGTTGTGCCCTCACCTAGGGTACATGGTGATTTTTGCCTGTGTACTTTTGCGCAAGGTGCATTGCCTGTATGCTTATTTTTTTATTCCTAACTGTGTCCATGCGTAGGAGACTGTTTTCCTAGTAGAGGTTATGCTAGTGTGTTCATGGTTCCCTGCGTGATATATGCCTAAGGTGTTTAGGATTGCGTAGGGTGTACTTACCTTTTCCCAGTGGTTACTGGTTGTGCGCTACATTTATTATTTGCTCTACATTTCTACAGTTACAATTGGTGATATTTGTTCTACATTTCTACAGTTACAATTGGTGATTTGTGCTAATTTTGACAGTGGTCCATGTGGCCCTGTCTTGTGTAAATAGTCCCCTGTAAATTCCGCCCAGTGCCAGTTGGCACAGTGTAAATTGTGTGAATATTATCTAATGTGTTTTGGTATAATACAAAGGCTATTTTTATATATAACCTTGTGTGGAGTTTCTTTTGTGGTAGGCCTTGGGTGTTGTTGCTGGGTGCGCGCGCAAACGCTTTACACATTGCCTCTGGGATAAGCCTGACTGCTCGTGCCAAGCTACCAAGGGGGTGAGCAGGGGTTATCTTTGGCGTGTAACTTCCTTGCCCTGACTAGAGTGGTGGTTTCTGCCTGGCTTTGGCGCCAGCCCTAGCCAACCAGAAATCCCATTTCTAACATTGGTGATCAGCGGTGGGATTAGGACTTGCGTTTGCGCAGTACCGCAGCAGCAACTGGCTGCACTACAAAACTCTGCATTTTAGATAATCACGTATTTGGGGATTATTGTTTTGAGTTCCATTATTTCTTCTCCTAAGGGTGTCCTTTGTGAATTGTGTACTCCTGTTTTAGCTCAGGTTCCTTGTGTTGAACTTTTCTCGAGAACGTCCGCCAAAATGGAGCCTGCTTTTAATTTCTGTGGTCTGTTTAGATACAGTATGTTAGAGTTGGTCAGATTCTGTGAAGAGAGAGACATAGAGGTGGGTGAGTCAGACACCCAGTCCAAACTGAGGGACAACCTGTTCCAATGGCAAAAGGATGAATGGGAACATGAGCGCAGTGAGGAGGAGAGGGCCCGGGCCACACGCCAAGAGGGTGGTGGGTCTGAGGGGAGCCCCGAGGAGTCTGAAGAGGAGGAAGAAAGTGACAGGACAGGGACGCCAGTAGATAGTGAAGACCCCATAGATAGGGAGTCCCTTGCTGGGTCCAGTGTCAGGAGCCGCGCCCCCTCCCTTTTCCTGTCCCCAGAGGGGTGGGTAGATAGGAGGGAAGAGAGGGAGCATCAGCTGGCCATGGAAAAACTCAGGATAGAGCATGCCAAGCTGGAGACCGAGAGGGTCCTAGCGCAGAAGCAGATGGCGGAGGCTGAGAGGGCCTTCGCCAAGGAGACATTAGCTCTGCAGGGTAGATTGTCCCCTGAGCGCAGTGGTAGTTGTCTGGATTACCCAGGGAGGGTGGGATCCAGTGGTGGCAGCAATATAGAGTCCAGTGCAGGAAGTCCCATTCCCAGTTCCCCGAGTATGGTACCTTGTTCCCGAGAGACTTGGGGGGATTTTGCAGAAGAATGTGATGAGGCACTGACTAATTGGGTAACGGTTAACATGGAACCTGATTATCACGAACTGTTTGATCTGGTTCTCAAAGAGCACCTGCTCAGTTGTTGTTTGCCGGAGTTGCGCCAACACCTGTTGGGGTGTGAGTTCTCTGATCTATGGCCATTGCTAGTAGAAGCGGACCGCTGGGAAAGTGCCCGAGGTTCTGAGGAGGCATGGGAAAGCGATTCCAAAAGTAGTGGCTCAGGTATCTTCCCGTCCTGTATTGGGGAAGAGGTTCAGAGTAGCCCAGCTAGGTCCCAGAGTAGTCAGAGGTGTGTAGGGCCTCACGTCCTGTCTCAGTGGAGTAGGAGTGAGTGGATGACTGAGTGTCCCCAGGTGACCGAAACCCAGTCTCAGAACCTGGATGGTTTCTTCAGGGAACATCAGGTTGGGGGCCTAGACTGTTGTAACGGAGACTCCCTACCTCGGATCGGGCCCCCCTTCCTTACCCTGTCCAGGGAGTCCTTTCCGCTCAATCCTCCCTGCTCGGACAGTCCATCCGAGCTTTCATCCACAGCCTCGGTGACCCCAGGAACCCCGCCCCTCTTTCTCTTACAGGAGCCAATCCCGAACAGCGACCCACCGGAAGGACAACCCCTGATTCCCGGAAGTCCCTCCTACCCGTTCCCCGCCGGAGACAGAAAAGCCGGAAGACAGGAAGCAGAAGTCGTCGAAGGATCGTGGAAGGAGAGTCCGGCAGGAGATACGACGAAAGGAGAGGGCGAGAGCGGCGAACCAGAAGAGTGGTCGGAAGACTGGTGGAGTCCCCCGGAGGAGGCTGAAGAGCGGCCGTAACTCGGATGAGAGTTACGGCGGAGCCCGTGAGTACCAGCTTTTTTTCAGTATAGCACTCTCAAGTACCCGTGTGTACCCTAGGTTCTTTGTACATAGATGTATATAGTCTCTCTCCTGTTAGCACCCCTGCACACTAATAGGAACTCTCAGTATCCATTGTACAGCACCTCACGCTTTGTACATAGTATCCCACTCAACCCCCTTTCCGAACACCCATCTTTCTTCGACTTGTCCCTCTTTCCGTCCCTTCTCCTCACACTCCCCTCCTCTTTATCACTCCCGGGTGAAGGTTACGGCAGCGACATAGAGTGTCCGCAGGTCTAACGGCTCCCTCTGTGTTTTTGTCTCACTGCCCTCCGAGGTGTCCGTCCTTCCCCTTCCTGGGACCAACGTCGGCGACTTGGACAGCAGAGGACCTTCGGTGACAACGACCGCAACCGACGGGATCCCACATCGGTTCCACCCCTCCACCTGCAGAAGACCCGTATTCTATCCTGTTGCACACCGTACCTTGGACTCAATAAAGTAGACTATTGCACACTATATACGGCCTCCTTGCCTGCTTTTCCAGCCCGCCGAATCCCGAAGATCACAGGTGGTGTCAGAAGTGGGATTAGCTGGAAGCATGGAGGCCGTAATAAAGAAAATGGCGGAGAATCAGGAGCAGATGGGGATAATGATGGAGCGGTTCTTGAAGACGGCCGAGGACGATCGCGGCCAACTACACGATGTGTTAAAGGGTCAGGGGACCACCCATGAACAGGCTATGGGGAAACTGACCACTGTGTTGGAGCACCAGAGACCAACCACCTCCCTACCCTCAGTCGTACTGCAAAAATACGTGCCCGGGGAGGATCCCGATTTTTTCTTTACCAATTTTGAGAGATTGGCACAGGCTGCAGCATGGCCTGCCGACCGCTGGGGTCACTACCTGGGTCCCTTATTGACTGGCGAATTACAGGCGGCGTACCAACAGGCGAACGTACAGGGTACCACACCGTATGGGGACATAAAGAAATGCATCCTTGAACGGTTGGGTATCGACGATGAAACTTATCGCAGGAAACTACGGCAAATCAAGGAAGGACCCCAGGAAACCCCGAGAGCTCTATCCTTTAGGATTAAGGACCTAGCAAATAGGTGGTTGAGACCGGAATCCTCCACCATGGACGACGTGTTACAAAAAATCTACCTGGAACAATTTCTGATGTCATTGTTGCCCGGCACCCAAAGGTGGGTACGACAACATGCCCACCTTACCCTAGACACTGCGGTGGACATTGCGAGTGCCTACAGTCGGGCACAAGAGATCCAACGAAGTAAGGAAGATCCACCCCCCAAACCACATCCCTCCTTAAACCTCCGACCTCCCCGTCCGTCTTTCCAAAGGCGACCGGAACCAATCCCCCTGCTCCCATACCCCGTACCTCCCCGACCTAATAACCCCGGACCCCAGTGTTACCATTGCGGGGGTTTTGGTCATATTGCTCGGTTGTGCCCCCAGAAGGAGGAACCCATGGAGGTGGGACTCGCCAGGAATTATGTGTGTTCGGTCCCAGGCATGTCACCTCCGTCGTTCCGCTGCCCTGTAAGCTTTGATGGACAACCACTTATGGCTTTGGCTGACTCGGGGTGTCGACAGAGCGTTCTCCGGCCCCAGCTCTTGCCTCAACCTGTGGGGCCGACGTCAGGTACGGTCGCCATTCAATGTGTCCATGGAGACACAAAACAGTACCCCACTACTCAAGTCCGGGTCCAACACCCCAAAGATCCTGGAACCACCCTCTCTGTTGGTCTTGTCCCCACTCTACCGGAACAGGCTATTCTGGGAAGCGACTATATGGGACTACCAGGACTTCTGCAAGAAACAACTGATTCCCTGACCCGTTGGTGGGGAGAAGCCCCGTTCCCTCAAGGACCTGTTTCCCCTAGGACTGAACCCAAACCACCGAAACCCAAAGCCCAGAAAAAGAAGGAGAGACGTGAATACACCGGTGTCTTCCCAGTGACCCTCGAAGAACACCCGTGGCAGACCGACAGAGAATTCAGGGCAGCCCAGCGAGAGGATCCGGTGCTGCAGGAAGCATGGGCCAAGGCAGTAGACCACGAGGATCCTCTTATAGTAGGTCCCTACTTCTTTAAGAAACATGGGTTGCTATATCGGAAGGGAGGGACCCACCAAAAACCACAATTACTCATACCCGGTCCCTTCCGGGAGAAGGTGCTCTTTCTGGCCCACAGCCACCTTCTGGGGGGACATTTCGGAGACGAGAAAACCAGCCAAGCGATCTTAGACAGGTTCTATTGGCCAGGGGTACACCAAACCATCAAAACATATTGCAGAGAGTGCCCGGTCTGTCAAAAACACAGTAGATACCAACCTCCAAGGGTACCCCTACAACCCCTTCCCCTCATTGACGTCCCTTTCAGCAGGGTAGGTATGGACATCATAGGGCCCTTGCTACCTTCCCGAAGTGGTTGCCGATACGCCCTAGTTATCGTGGATTACGCCACCCGCTTTCCCGAAGCCCTTCCCCTACGACAACCCACCGCCCAAAACGTTGCGAAAGCTCTCATCACTGTGTTCTCAAGGGTAGGATTTCCCCGGGAGATCCTGACGGATCAAGGCACTCCCTTCGTCTCATCCCTTATGAAACAGGTCTGCTCCCAACTAGGGATTAAACAGATACGCACCTCGGCGTATCATCCACAAACCGATGGGTTGGTGGAACGATACAATGCCACCATAAAACAAACCCTAAAGAAACTATTAGGGCTGGAGGCGAGGAGGTGGGAGGAGATGTTACCCCTTGCCTTATTTGCAATACGTTGCAAGACGCAGAGCAGCACAGGATATTCACCCTACGAACTGTTGTATGGCCGACCCCCTCGTTCTCTATTGGACATGGCTCAGGAAGCCTGGGAGGCAGAACCAGATCGCACCCGCCCCCTCCCGGAATATATGGAGAACCTCAAAAACCACTTGTCTCTAATAAGGGACATCGTACATCAGAATCTTACACAGGCACAAGAGAAACAGAAGGGTCAGTATGACAGAGGCACAAAACACCGGGTCTTCTCAGTAGGAGACCTAGTTCTCTTAATGATGCCCTCTTCCGACCAAAAGCTCCTTGGACAATGGCAAGGTCCCTATACCATACTCCGACAAATAACCCCTGTCACCTACGAAGTACAACTAGACCCCACACGGGGTACCACCCAGATTTATCACGTCAACTTACTAAAAA